>NC_138037.1:50627546-51267560 GCF_964106645.2 Podarcis pityusensis | reverse complement strand
TTTTCGATTTCTCCACCTGGAACCCTAATTTCTTGTCATTTTTAAAAACTTCTTTAATCTGAGCGTAATGTAACCAGTCTCGCACTTTATCCTTCATTTTCTCCAAACTCTGCAATTTCCAATTGTCTCCATCTTTTTCTAGAATTTCCCAATATTTTGGCCATTTGGCCTCCATATTGGGTCTTTTTCGGGCCTTAGCTTCCAAAGGTGAAAGCCACCTTGGGGTTTTATTTTCCAGCAAGTCTTTATATTTTGTCCAGACATTAAACAGTGATTTTCTGACAATATGGTTCTTAAAGGCCTTATTTGCTTTAACCTTGTCATACCATAAATATGCATGCCATCCGAAAGCATTGTTAAACCCTTCCAAATCCAACACATCAGTGTCTTCAAGAAGTAGCCAGTCTTTTAGCCAGCAAAACCCTGCGGCTTCATAATACAACTTTAAATCTGGCAGGGCAAAGCCCCCTCTTTGTTTTGCATCAGTTAATATCTTAAACTTAATTCTGGGCTTTTTGCCCTGCCAGACAAACTTAGAAATATCTCTCTGCCACTTCTGAAAGCACTCCGTCTTGTCCAAAACCTGAAGTGTTTGAAATAAAAACAACATCCTTGGCAATACATTCATCTTGATAGCAGCAATTCGGCCTAACAAAGAAAGTTTCAATTTTGACCAACTATCTAAGTCTCTCTTAATTTCTGCCCAGCATTTTTCATAATTATCCTTAAATAGACTTAGGTTTTTTGCTGTTATGTTTACCCCTAGGTATTTTACTTTTTTAACCACATTAAGTTCCGTCTCTTTCTGAAACCGTTCTGACTCTGTATCTGTCAAATTTTTTCCCAAAACCTTAGTTTTCTGTTTATTTAATTTAAATCCAGCCACCCGACCAAAGTCATTAATCAGTTGTAATACTCTTTTCGTACTAGGCTCTGGCTTCTGCAGGGTCAAAACCAGGTCATCTGCAAAAGCTTTTAATTTATATTGTTTCTGTCCGACCTGAATTCCTTCCACCAACCGATCCCCTCTAATCATATTCAATAGCACTTCCAGGACCTATCTACTTGCACTTTGACGTGCTTTCGAACTGCTAGGATGGCAGGAGCTGGGACCAAATAACGGGAGGTCACCCTGTCGTGGGGATTCAAACCGCTGACCTTCTGATCGGCAAGCCCAAGAGGCTCAGTGGTTTAGACTGTGCACTAGGTTTCTGTAAAAGGCAGAAGAGGAAGCCCCAGACACAGTGATGGTGATCACAGTTAATCCTGCAGTTTTCCCCAATCTTTCTCAGTTTGTCTGCGTGTGTGAATGTTGGGCAGCCAAAGCTTCTTCCCACCCAACATGCTGCTCCCTGACATTCCTGGAGTTGCTCTACGACTCTTGATACAACAGGGTTGATCCAGGGATGTTTCCAAGATTCCCCTGAATTGGCCTGGTTCTAGATTCAGCATTCAGCCGAATTTGATGCACGCACATCCCTAATTAAACCCCCCACTTTCTCATGTGCCGCACTGTGCTCAAAAATGGTACCTACAGACTGAAATAACAGGGGCCATTCTTCTTCCACATTTGGATCTGAATGGTGGAGGGGAGAGTGGTAGGTTCATTCCTTCACCAGCATGCAAAGATGCCCCCCCCCCCCGCTCTAGCAAATATATGAACCATGGCAGACATTCACAAGTAAGCCCTTTGGTATGATGTATTATTACTGCGCTTTAAAATATAAATTTGAAGAGGCATCTGAAGACAATTGACAACACCAAGCAGAAGAGATCAAAGTCTAAGTAATTAGGCAAGTGGCCTTTTCTTTTCCCCATGACGCCATTAATTTCTGGCATTAATCGATGCTGTAAACAACTGAAACGAGTCTTTAGCGGGTGAGATAAAAGAATGTTTTCTTTTGCACGGTTAAGATTCCAGTTGCCATTTGCCAGTTCTTGCTGTGCGGGCTTTGGGGGAAAGGGTGGTTCTGCGTAAACACTCTTAATAACCCTGGCATTACTCCTTGGAGATTATTGCTTCCTAAATGTGAGGTAGGGAGAGGGGAAGACAACCCCGCTTTATCAAAAATAAAACTGCCACTGCCCTATCACATAAATAAATGAATAAAGATTCAGCCGAGCAATAATTCCATTGACATTTATTTCTAAGTGCCTGCAAGATTGTCACTTTTAATTCTCAAAGGGCTGGTATGCCAGACAAAAGGAGCAGCATGTGATATAGAAGTTCTTCTGGCTCTGAAACTGGGGGCGGGAAACGTATAATTTGCTGGATGCTGTATTTGGATGTTTGGTGATGGATAGAAAAGGAACACTTGGGGAATGGACCAAAGCTAGAAAGAAAACTGCTAGAAAATGAGAGAGGCTTCAGTGTTGCTTTGATTAAAAAGGTAAAGTGACCCCTGACCATTAGATCTAGTTGTGGCCGACTCTGGGGTTGTGGCGCTCATCTCGCTTTATTGGCCAAGTGAGCCAGCGTACAGCTTCCGGGTAATGTGGCCAGCAGGACTAAGCCACTTCTGGCGAACCAGAGCAGCGAACGGAAACGCCGTCTACCTTCCCGCCGGAGCTGTACCTATTTATCTACTTGCACTTTGACGTGGCAAAGGCAGATTTCAGCCATGAGGAGGTGCAGAAAAGGAAATATATATATAGATATCTTATTTGCACTTCAGATGTTGCATTTCATTTACAAGATGTCATGAACAGTACTTGGAATGAACTAGTTAATTTGAACCAAGCTTCCTGAAGGAGTTAAAAAAATTCTGAATTACACCTGAAAGTAGTTACTGTAATTGCTGGATGAATTAAATTTATTTTGGGGTAGATCTTTTGGTTTCTAGTTCATCTTAATGTTCTCCCCCCTCCCCACCAGCAGGAGGCCCAGACTCTGAGGTTTATTTTTAAAAAGTAAGTTAGAAAGCAAAATGTGGAGGCAACGTTCCAAAGCTTTTTATGCAAATAACGAGGCACTGCTATTGCTAAGGTTGCTTATCACTTAATCACAGTTACTAAGCAATTGGAAGCAAGGGATGTGAGGCATTTCACTGGCCTAGGATGTGACCTATGCAGCACCTTGTGCCTTGATGTGGCTTTGTCACTATATGTCTTGATACCCTTAGGGCAGAGGTTCTCAACCTGTGGGTCCCCAGGTGTTGTTGGACTACAACTCCCATCATCCCTGAGCTCTGGCCTTGCTAGCTAGGGGTGATGGGCGTTGTAGTCCAACAACATCTGGGGACCCACAGGTTGTGAAAGGCTGGCTTAGGGGAACAGATGTGGCTCATTGGTTGATAGGGATGGGCTAATCCATCAATTCTTATACAGTGGTACCTCGAGTTACATATGCTTCAGGTTACAGACTCCGCTAACCCAGAAATAGTGCTTCAGGTTAAGAACTTTGCTTCAGGATGAGAACAGAAATCGTGCTCCGGCGGCACGGCAGCAGCAGGAGGCCTCATTAGCTAAAGTGGTGCTTCAGGTTAAGAACAGTTTCAGGTTAAGTACAGACCTCTGGAACGAATTAAGTACTTAACCCGAGGTACCACTGTATCTCATTTTCCCAGTCTTAAGTCCAGTTTTCCACATTGTCACATCAGTGTGATTTTTTATTTATTTATTTTTGAAAAAGTCTCATAAAAATTCATTAGCCTTTTAGTGTGAATATGCATATATATATATATATATATGCGCATGTTGGTATGCAAATCTGCCAAACTGCTTACACTCGACCTCAGTGTTTGCATATTTGTACATTTTACTTGCTGGAGAACTACATTGCAAAATCCTGGAATGTGCAAATTAGGAAGGATAGTCATGCTTCAGTTCTTGTATGGTTTCAGAAAATGCAAATTAGGTAGGTGCGAACTCTAGGAAGGGAGTAAGAACATTGCTGTGCATACATGAGAACTCTTTTGACCAGCAGCTATGGTGATGGAGGTAGTCAGACCTAAGCTACTCGCTTCCATATTTGAATTCAGTGGCACCTGTCTGTGCTGCAATACCTGTTGCACCCTTGCTACAAGCTGGCTACGTGCTCTGCATGTAAGGTAAAGGTAAAGCGACCCCTGACCATTAGGTACAGTCATGACTGACTCTGGGGTTGTGTGCTCATCTCGCTCTATACGCCGAGGGAGCCGGCGTTTGTCCGCAGACAGCTTCCGGGTCATGTGGCCAGCATGACTAAGCCGCTTCTGGTGAACCAGAGTAGCGCACGGAAACACCATTTACCTTCCCGCTGGAGCAGTACCTATTTATCTACTTGCACTTTGACGTGCTTTCGAACTGCTAGGTTGGCAGGAGCAGGGACCGAGCAACGAGAGCTCACCCCATCGCGGGGATTCGAACCGCCGACCTTCTGATCGGCAAGTCCTAGGCTCTGTGGTTTAACCCACAGCACCACCCACGTCCCTGTTGCTTTGATTGGTAAAGGTAAAGGGACCCCTGACCATTAGGTCCAGTCGTGGCCGACTCTGGGGTTGCGGCGCTCATCTCGCTTTACTGGCCGAGGGAGCTGGCGTACAGCTTCCATGTCATGTGGCCAGCATGACTAAGCCGCTTCTGGCCAACCAGAGCAGCGCACGGAAACGCCGTTTACCTTCCCTCTGCAGCGGTACCTATTTATCTACTTGCACTTGACGTGCTTTTGAACTGCTAGGTTGTTTTTGTTTCAAACATTGCAAACTGTGGACAAGATGGACTGTTTCAAGAAGTGGCAGAGAGATATTTCTAGATTTGTCTGGCAGGGCAAGAAGCCCAGAATAAAATTTAAGATATTAACTGATGCAAAGGAAAGGGGTGGATTTGCCCTGCCAGACTTTAAACTTTATTATGAATCAGCAGCTTTCTGCTGGTTGAAAGAATGGCTGCTTCTTGAAAACACAGACATTTTGGACTTAGAAGGTTTTAACAACGTATTTGGATGGCATGCATATTTATGGTATGATAAGGTTAAAGCACATAAAGCATTCAAAAATCACATTGTCAGGAAAGCACTGTCTAATGTTTGGATAAGATATAAGGATTTATTGGAAAATAAAACCCCAAGGTGATTGTCACCGATGGAAGCGAAAGCTCTGAAAAGGCTCAATATGGAGGCCAAATTGCCGAAGTATTGGGAAATTTTGGAACAAGATGGAGATAGACTGAAACTGCAGAGTTTTGAGAAATTAAAAAACAAAGTGCGAGACTGGCTTCATTATTATCAGATAATGGAGGCATATAATTTGGATAAGAAAATTGGCTTCCAGGTGGAAAAATCAAAATTAGAAACAGAACTGTTAGAACCCAAAACTAAGAATCTGTCAAGAATGTATAACTTGCTGTTGAAATGGAATACTCAGGATGAAACGGTGAAATCTGCTATGATTAAATGGGCACAAGATGTTGGACATAATATTATGTTTGCTGACTGGGAACAGTTATTGACCACAGGTATGAAGTTTACGGCATGTAATGCCCTAAGAGAGAATATTATGAAAATGATATACAGGTGGTACATGACCCCAGTCAAGCTTGCAAAAATTTATCATTTGCCCGATAATAAATGCTGGAAATGTAAAGATACTGAAGGTACATTCTTTCACCTTTGGTGGACGTGCCCAAGGATTAAGGCTTTCTGGGAAATGATATATAATGAACTGAAAAAGGTATTTAAATATACCTTCTTGAAGAAACCAGAGGCTTTTCTTCTGGGCATTGTCGGCCAATTGGTGCCAAAGAAGGACAGAACTTTTTTTATGTATGCTACAACAGCAGCAAGAATACTCATTGCAAAGTATTGGAAGACACAAGATCTACCCACTTTGGAAGAATGGCAGATGAAGGTGATGGACTATATGGAATTGGCAGAAATGACTGGCAGAATCCGAGACCAGGGAGAAGAGTCGGTGGAGGAAGATTGGAAGAAATTTAAAGACTATCTACAGAAATATTGTAAAATTAATGAGTGATAGAATGATGTTGGATAGAAATTAAGTGGTTTCCAGCTGTAATGCTCTAAGAGAATATGAAAAAAGGGTTATAAATGGGTAAAAATCTAATGGTAAGGATTTGCTGAACCAATAAATTGAAGTGGAATACAAAAAAGGGAGGTATGAGGAGGTCCGGGAAACAAGCTAAAGGAAAATAAGTAATGGAAAATATCTGTGTTTTTAACTGTTTTTATTTTGTATTTTTCTTTTTCTTTTTCATTTTTACTGTAATACTTCAAAAAATCTTAATAAATATCTTATAAAAAAATAATAATGAACTGCTAGGTTGGCAGGAGCAGGGACCGAGCAACGGGAGCTCACCCTGTCGCGGGGATTCGAACCGCCGACCTTCTGATTGGCAAGTCCTAGGCTCAGTGGTTTAACCCACAGCGCAACCCGCGTCCCTGTTGCTTTGATTACTGTCCTGTTAATGAAGGATAGCTCTGAAGGTAGAGGATGTGTCTCTTAATCACAGGGTAGTGGGCAAAAATTCCTGCATTGCAGGGGGTTGAAACTAGATGCTCCCTTCCAACTCTACAATTCTGTGATTCTAGATAAATGCTTCTGAATACCAAAGTCTAGAACAAAGGGGGCCAGATCCAGGAAGCCAGATCCTGAACCGCTCCCCCCCCCCCACTTCATGCACACTTGCCATTTTCTCCCATTTATTCTGTATCAGTTGTCAAGGTTTGGCTGGGCACAGAGGAATGGTGTCAGGCACTAGCTGGGGAACCCCGAAGGGAAGAAGGCTCAGAGTCCAGGGATTGGTGGTGGGACAAGGATAAGTGGTCAGAGTAGGACTTGTAGCACAGCGATTGCCCTTGCTATTGGTGAAGGCTACCTCTCGATTTATCTGATGGTTTCTTGCTGGTGCAGTTCACTCTCAGTTCTCTGTTATGTCCGGCAGATGGAGCCCTTGACAAAGGAAAAGAAAACTTGCTTTTCTAGCTGGGTATTTCTGAGACCGAAATTGCTTTTCTATCGTAGGCTTAGTGTTTATGAATGCGGCTCCCATTTTGATTTCCGGGGAGAAAACTCTACTTTCTCTCTAGCGTTCAGTATTTCATGGAAACTCTCCGAATGGTTATGATGTTCACTTTCCCCCAAAGCCTAGTACAGTACATTGATTATTGCTTTCATTTTATGGATCAGTGGTCTCATTAGATAGTAAAATTCATGTTAAATTGCTATTTTAGTGGTTGTTTTTAAAAGTCTGGAACGGATTAATCCGTTTTGCATTACTTTCTATGGGAAAGTGCGCCTTGGTTTGGGAACGCTTTGGTTTTGGAACGGACCTCTGGAACGGATTAAGTTTGAGAACCAAGGTACTACTGTACATTGGGATGGGGCTGATTCCCCAGGGGCTGGGCCTCGTGGTGGTGGGTCCTGTCAGGCCTCCCCACAGCTGTTGACGGGCCTCACCAGGCCTACCTGGCATCTATGCCTCTTGGCCCCACCCACCCCAGGCACGTGGCCCTCAAAAGGTTTCCCAGAAGCGAGTGCGGCCCTTGGACTGAAGAAGCTTCCCCACGCCTTGCAAAGACCTTCAGGCACAGCCGCCATGACGGAGGGAGAAGAGCGAAAACGTCTGAAAGTAAATGGAAGGCCTTTTTCTCCTCCTAGTCCAGCAAGCAATATGGAGAAAAACTGATTGACCCCCCCAAAGGGGGAAAGACAGACATTTTCCTCCCTAAGACAAGGCCTGTGTGTTTTGCGAGATTCTTCATGCTTGGTTCCACATAGCTCAGTATTGTCCACACTGACTGTATCGGGAAGTTTTTAATGTTTGAAGTTTTCCTGTGTTTTTATATGTGCTGTAAGCTGCCCAGAGTGGCTGGAGAAACTCAGCCAGATGGGCGTTGTATTATTATTATTATTATTATTATTATTATTGACTGGTAGCAGGCTCTCCATCATAGCTGTCAACCTTCCCTTTTTTGCGGTAAATTCCCTTATTCCAGCGCCATTTCCCACTGCTTCCCGCTGCTACCCCGGATTGTTAGATATCCCGTAGACTGTCCCTGGGACAGGTGAGGCTGCTGATTCCTTATTTTCAAATTTGAAAGTTGACAGCTATGCTCTCCATGGTTCCAAACAAGGGGCATTCCCAGCCCTGCCTTGGAGATTCCAGGAACCATTTCCATATTTTACCCTGGCAGGCTAAGCTGGAGCAGTGGCGAACTCCAGGCTCTCAAATTTCAGCTGTGCCCTGTGCGACACTAAAATTCAGCGCGCCTCTCGCGCTCTATCCCGCAGCATTGTTGTGGCGCCCCCTCTGGTGGCCCAAACCAGTCGCACTACCCTAAAAGTGCCTCTGGCTTGAGGGGTAAAGCAACCGACAGCTTCCAAAAAGTGTTCCCTTTCCTCTAGAGACAGGTCATGAGGTCTATTTTTTTTAAAAAAATGATATTTATTAAAATTTCAAAGAATACAAGAATTACACAAAAACAAAAAATAAAAATACAAGAAAATACAAAATACCGAAAAAAGAATAACAAAACCCTTATTAAGGTATAACAAAGAAATGAAAAATAAAAAGAAACATACAAAATAAAAACAGTTAAAAACACATTAATTTTCCATAGCATATCTTCCATACACTTATTTCCCCGGACCTCCTCGTACCTCCCTTTTTTGTATTCCAGTTCAGTTTGTTAGTTCAGCAAATCCTTACCATTAAGCTTTTACCCATTTGTGAACCTTTTTTTGTATCTCTTAAAGCATTACAGCTGGAAACCACTTAGTTTCTATCCAACATCCTTCTAAGATTCATTAATTTTACAATATTTCTGTAAATAGTCTTTAAATTTCTTCCAATCTTCTTTCACCGACTCTTCTCCCTGGTCTCGGATTCTGCCAGTCATTTCTGCCAATACCATGTAGTCAATCACCTTCATCTGCCATTCTTCCAGAGTGGGTAGATCTTGTGTCTTCCAATACTTTGCAATAAGTATTCTTGCTGCTGTTGTAGCATACATAAAAAAAGTTCTGTCCTTCTTTGGCACCAGTTGGCCGACAATGCCCAGAAGAAAGACCTCTGGTTCATGAGGTCTAGATACTTTAAGAATACAGTGGTACTGTGGGTTACAGACACTTCAGGTTACAGACGCTTCAGGTTACAGACTCCGCTAACCCAGAAATAGTACCTTGGGTTAAGAACTTTGCTTCAGGATGAGAACAGAAATTGCGTGGCGGCAGGAGGCCCCATTAGCTAAAGTGGTACCTCAGGTTAAGAACAGTTTCAGGTTAAGCATGGACCTCCAGAACGAATTAAGTTCTTAACCTGAGGTATCACTGTACAATGTAAGTTGCATTTTCTCTGAAAAATACTGTCCTTTACTAAACCAGTTGGCTGCTGTTAGAGAAAACATTCAGTGGGTTTTCAAATAGGTACGTTTCTGTGTCGGTTTTGTAGCCATGTAATCAGCTGGTTGTCGCTTCTCTGCAAAACGCTGGCTGCAGCCTGCAGGCCTCCGCCGAATACAATTCAGGAGAAAGCAAAGTGGACCTGGTAGACGCAGACGTTCGCCTATCTTTTGGCCAGGCGAGAATGTTACTTTAGGATCATGGTGCAAAGTATCGACAGCGCCTGCGTGGAAGCAGCAAATGCTCTGAGACGTCAGCTGGCGAACCGGTGCAAAAGCTTAGCAATGCTGACCCAAAGCCTGTTTTTAGCACGCTTTCCCCAACATTCGTTCCTCCTTCGGTTCTAACCCCTTGACGTCCCCTGCTGTCGGTTTGTTTCCGAGAATGCGTTAGGCCAGCAGCCATACCTTGAATGGACATTCATGCCAATGCCTGTGAAATGAATGAGGCTAGAATAAGGAGACAGCCAGCACTGCGAGAACACCGCGCTGCCTATATGGCTTTTGTCTGAAGCAGGCTCTGTTGTCCTCCAAATAATTACTCAGCTGCCAGCTCCTGACAGGCCTGGACAATAGCACTTTGCTGTAATGGATTCGAGGCCTTCACCTCCTAACAATGTACATGTGTTGCAAGTACTTATCTTTTCGTGGCAGTAGCATCGTATTGTTGTCCTGCATGGGTTTTAGACAGCCCTCAGGCATGAATTCATATAGAAGTGTGTGTGTGTGTGTGTGTGTGTGTGTGTGTGTGTGTGAGAGAGAGAGAGAGAGAGAGACTCCAAAATGTCTTTCCTGCTTTCTGTCAAATATAGTCTAGTTATTCTTTTATCTATGTTACTCCTAATGTTAGGGTTCTTTTAAAATAATAATATTTTATTCTTTTTCCGTATAGAAAGTTACATGTATTACTCAACGGTTATATTCCAGTTCAACAAAACTCGTGACTTCCCGCTCACCTGACATTGATGTTTATAACCCAAATTACATACAATTGAGCTTTAAGGTTCTGTCTTATCTAATTTCTTTTCTTTTTTTAATTTTTTATTTTCGATGCAGAATTACCACAAAAATTACAAACATTGAATCCAAAATAAAAGTCAGTACAAACAACAACAAAAAACACAAAAGAAAAAAGAACAACAACAACAAAACCAAACAAAAAACAAAAAACACATCTACAAATAAAACCATAATTGTCCTATCTAATTTCATCCTCTTGAACACGTTTCTTAATATATTCTGCTACAGTGTTTTCTTACACTTCCAACCCCACTGTGGTCTTCGCATAAGGGACATAACTCTTTATATAGACAAGAAAGGGTTTCCAGTCTTCTTTAAAAGGTTCTACATTTGTATCTTTCATCATTGCCGTCAGTTTTGCCATCTCTGCTTATGCCAAGATTTCCATTGACCATTCTTCTTCCTTTGAGGGTGTTCTCTCCCCCTTCCATTTCTGTGCATCCTTTTCTAGTCACATACAGAAATACCATTGAGGATTCTTTTGGGATTTTGCTGTCCAGTATCCCCAGCAGGAAAGATTTTGGGCTTTTGGGAAAAGTCACTTTTAATTCTCCCCCCCCCCCCTTAATTTCATTATAGATCATGTCCCCAAAGGCCTTTGCCTTCCTGCAGGTCCACCACATATAATAAAATGACCCCTTACAGTCCTCACATTCCCAACACTGGTTTGATACATTTTTGTACATTTGTGCTAGCTTCTTCGGGGTGTCTTTGGGCCAGTCATTATCTCTCAACCTCACAGGGCTGTTATCACGACAAAATGGAGTAATGAATGTATGCCACATCTAAATCCTTTATTTCATTTATGAACTTATTATACACTTTCATTAAAAAAATATAGCAAGGTGGAGTATAGCATATAAGGATAAAATCGAGAAAAGATCCAGAAAAACACCTCTAAAAATGTCAATAAAACACCAATATCAATAAATAGTGATACATTTAAAGAGAAGAAACCATGTTGTAAAGGAAGGCCTGTCTGAACACGTAAAGTTTTCAAAAGACATCTGAAGGGAGGGAGGGGTGGTTGCTGCCGAACTTCTAGTGGCAGGGAGTTCCACAGGGCAGAGACTGCCACAGTAAAGTCTCAGTCCCTAGTGGTGGATGACTGAACCTTAAGGGGATGCGGGAAAGGTGAGGAGATAAAAATATACCCAATAATTTAAAATAAAAAAATTGCCAATTCCTATTAATTTAATTTTATCTGGCTGTAACAGGAAAACAAATATAACCATGAAGGGGGATTCTTTGGGCTGCATAATGTGTATCCATGCGGTTCTTTTTAATTAAAACTGCCTCTTTATTTTTGGGGGGTGGGGGGCTGGTGCCTGAGAAGCTTGAATGCAATGTGGCAGACTTGGAAGATCACAAAATAGCTTTTAAAACAAAGAAATGTCTTGGTCGATGAGGCTGCATCCCTGAGAATGTTTCCTGGTCTCAGAAGAGAGGCCTTTGTGAATACAATAGGGATGAAAACTACATGTAAAATTTAATTTACTTTACAAGCCTCGGGAATTAAAAGGCCGGAACATGTTGAAATCCAGATGGAGACTCTCAGAGGCAGGTCACTGCCACCTGACAGGAATACTGTTATAATAATTATTTATTTTTTTAAAAGAAGGACCATAACTAACCTCCCATGGCAGCTTTTGGATAGCAGATCTTGCTGCCGCCATATGGTCGTTGATGAGGCTGAGCCATATGGGATTCACAAACAGGGAAGTGGCTGTAACTATTACTAGTTTTGCATTTTGGAGTTCAAAATGTGAGGCTGTGGTAAACAGCTCTCCGAACATAATATCCATCAAATCTTCAGAATGCTTTAAAAAAAAAATACAAGTAAAATGAAATCCTCTCTAGGCAAACAGGGCTAACTTTTTACCTGATTGGTATATCTTTGGTTAGTGACCAGGGTTTATACAGACCAGGTAGATCTGTAGGTACATAGATGCCCCACCCCTTTCTAGGACAAAGAAGTCCTGTTAACTTAGTGTGGGCTTCCAGCGTGGTGTAGTGGTTAAGAGCAGGGGACTTGTAATCTGGTGAACCGGGTTTGCTTCCCCGCTCCTCCATATGCAGCTGCTGGGTGACCTTGGGCTAGTCACACTTCTCTGAAGTCTCTCAGCCTCACTCACCTCACAGAGTGTTTGTTGTGGGGGATTGTTAGCCGCTCTGAGACTCCTTAAAAAGGTAAAGGGACCCCTGACCATTAAGTCCAGTCGTGGATGACTCTGGGGTTGCGGTGCTCATCTCGCTTTATTGGCCGAGGGATCCGGCGTACAGCTTCCAGGTCATGTGGCCAGCATGACTAAGCCGCTTCTGGTGAACCAGAGCAGCGCACGGAAATGCCATTTACCTTCCCGCCGGAGCGGTACCTATTTATCTACTTGCACTTTGACGTGCTTTCGAACTGCTAGGTTGGCAGGAGCAGGGACTGAGCAACGGGAGCTCACCCCGTCACAGGGATTCGAACCGCTGATCTTTTGATCGGCAAATCCTAGACTCTGTGGTTTAACCCACAGCGCCACCTGCATCCCTTTGAGACTCCTTAGGGTAGTGATAAAGCGGGATATCAAATCCAAATTCTTCTTCTTCTTCTTCTTCTTCTTCTTCTTCTTCTTCTTCTTCTTCTTCTTCCATCATCCAGTCTGGACTCTGTTTTTCCCTTTACCACTTCAGGAAGATTTTTCTGTATTCCTGTTTTTCTGCTCCCCATGGCTTAACGTTGCTGGAGCCTTCAGCCAGCCTGGGGATGAGCGGTTTGCGATTTAAGTGGCCTCAATGGTGCAGTGAGCTTTCCATCAGCTTAGGCTGGAGCTCCTTATCTGCACAGGGATAACACTGGTATCTTTACTGCAATGTGCTTTACTGGGGCTGCCTTTGTTTTGTTTTATGCTGTGTGTGTGTGTGTGTGTGTGTTTAACAGTGTTGTAAGACACTTGAAGACTTTTGGGTAACAAGCAACTAATCTAATGAACAGCAACAACAAGCCTCTTGTTCTTTCCCCAGCTCCCCTGGGATACTTACGAATAAATTGAAGAAATTCTGCTCAAATCCATTGTGGATTTGACTTGGATTATTTCCGTTGACAAAAAATGTTTGCAATGAATGTGATGTTTGAGAATGAGCCTGAAGTTCAGAATCTGGATTGCTTACTAAAAAGGCTTTAAAATGCTGCAGATGTTATATAACATCTCTTTTGTCAAGTAGCATGATGGGATACTCACTTGGACTCTGATGTATCTGCCCTAGTAGATGATGATGGTTCTGCCCCAGTAGACGATGCTCAGTTGCATGGACCTGATGGATGGTCTGACTCAACCACCCTACATCTACATCTGCTTGGCAAGATGCTTGAGTTTGCTTTATGAGATGGGGCAACAAACGTGTAGAAATAGTCTAGATCTGAAACATCCTTTCACAATAACTTACATTTCAAAAGATACTTCTAACTATGGAATGGATTTGTTAATTTTTTTGAAATTGCTGGGTGGAGGAAGATGAAGATGAGGATGAAGAAGAGAGCATACACAAGGGAGTCCACCAAATTGGCCTTTGTAACATCAGCTGAGTGGCTGTTGAGGTACAGAAGTGTGTGCAGAATTTGGTGTGTGCCTTTTTAGCTCTCAAGAGCCTTCTCTGAATGATCTACGCACAGAAGCCTGTAAAGAGTTCATTTTATCTCAGAAGGGTAAAAGGCTGAGTCAGTTCCACTGGGATATGACCTTGTGTGGCCCTAGCTACTTAGTCTGAATCTCCCATCTGTTCTGCTAATTAATTGCTTCTCTCTATGGAGTGTGTTGCTAAAGCTGTTGCTCTTGCAGAACACGGACTGGTCTTTCTGGTGCCAGAGGTCATGAGTTTGATTCCTCCTGAGGGGTGGGGTGGGGGCATACAGATACTGGTGCCTATACATTAGGTCACCCTAAATCTGGAGGCTCTGGAAGAGGGAAATGCTATAAAAACAAACAACAAAGCTAGTGAGAATTCTTCTTTTGTTTCAAGTGCTTGAGGCCTTTCATTTTGGGATTCACGGATCCAGGTGCGAGTCTGGCCCGGGATAGACTCTGGTGGCCAATTAGTGGGCAGTGTTGTTTGACACTGATTCTGTCCTAATTGAAGTTGTACGGTTTTCTCGCAATGCTGCAATTACACAGGTTTTAGTTAATCATGGAGATAGACTTTGCCACCAGAGAGCAAAGGGCCTGACGGGATTCACTTACCGTATTTTCCCGCTCTATAAGATGCACCGGACCACAAGACGCACCTAGTTTTTGGAGGAGGAAAACAAGAAAAAAAATATTCTGAATCTCAGAAGCCAGAACAGCAAGAGGGATCGCTGCGCAGTGAAAGCAGCAATCCCTCTTGCTGTTCTGGCTTCTGGGATAGCTGTGCAGCCTGCATTCACCCCATAAGATGCACACACATTTCCCCTTGCTTTTTAGGAGGGAAAAAGTGAGTCTTATAGAGCAAAAAATACGGTAATTTCTCTGCATGTGAAGTTTTTTAAATTAAGTTTTCCAAAATTTCACACAGGCATTTCGATACATAACAAAAACCTTTTCCCGACTTCCCACCCCATTTTCCATGGTGTTTTTGTTTCTTTCCCAGTGCTGCTCCCCATCTTCTACCTCTTAAACCTTAACAAAACTATTAGAATCTTTAATCCATTCTGTTGCTCATAGCTCAAATCCTGATCACGTGTTAGTCCTATAATATTTCTTTAAATAATCTGAAAAGGGTTTCATTCTTCCACAAAACTTTCATTATTAGTTCTCTCTTATTTTAGCAATTAATTCTGCCAATTCTGCATAATCCATCACCTTACTTATCCATTCTTCTTTAGGAATTTCTGCTTCTTTCCATTTTTGTGCATAGAGTCCTAGCTGCAGTTGTAACATACATAAACAACTTAGGGTAGATCTACACACAGGAAAACCCCCCACTATAAATAAGTCAGAAATTAAATCATTATAACTAAAGGGAAAAAACGCTATGGAAAATTGCTTACTTTTTTGTGTGCTCTCCAGCGCCATCTGGTGTTACATGTTTATAACTCATTCAAAACACTGTTTTTTGACTAATGCAGCTGAGTCCTTAATCATCTTGTTTGGAACTTCTGTCCCTTTAATCCCTGAAAGAAAAGCTTCAGGTTTCTGATGGGATTCACTTCATCTGTGGTCATCTAATCAAGTGGGGAGAGGGAAACCTTGTCAGATACAGCTCCTGATTTATCAAGAGCACAGAAACAATCAGAACGAGTTATAGCAATGCTCTGTCAAGACCAGCATCTCTTTTGCAGCAGCAGCTTCTGCCAGATGGTCATGAGGGCATTTGCCAAGAAACAGGCTTCTGTATTGCTTAGTTCAAGCATCTGGATTGTGTCCCAAATCTTATATAAATCACCTGCCGTGGAATGTTCTGTACTGGGTACCTAGTAAATATGAACAGTTTATTGGTACTCCTGAAGACACTTATTCCAGAAATGTGTTATTTATTTTATTTATTACATTTATGAACCACCTCCTATCAAGCATCTCAAAACAATTTCACGACAAAGAGTAAAGACAATAAAAACATCCACAGTGAAGCATACATAAACCATTGAAGAAATTTCATAGACCAAAACGATGTCAAATTCAACACAGATACTAACTGTGCTGAAAACCTTCACTTAGAAAGGTCTTCAGTAGGCGCCACAAAGACAACACAGATGATGCCTGTCTGATAATCTAGTGGGAGGGAGTTCCAAAGGGTAGATGCCGTCACACTAAAGGCCGCTTTTCATTTATATACTACCTTTCCTCAGAAGATAGGGTGGTATCTGCAGGAGGCCCTCCCCTTACAGAACACAGTGGTAGGTTGGCTATATAAAAGGTGACATATCATTTCAGATATGCTGGCACTTGTCGTGAACCGGAAGGGCAACGGGGAGGAGGAAGAGGATCCCGGTGAGGGGTGGGTGTAGCCGGGACTGGGACACACTGGGGCAAGCTGGGGATGGGGAAGGAGAGGTTGGTGTAGGAAGTACTCATGGGGTGGTGGGGGTCAGTGCACAGGAACAAGAGCAGCAGGACCCATCACCAGAGCCAGAGGGACCCCTGCCTCCACAAACGTGGTGGGCTCTGGGGCGTAGGGAGCAGTAGGCAGGGTATTCCAGGAGGCTGAGACAGGCTGAGACAGCCCATCTCCCTAGCCTGCCAGGTGTGGCTCGCTAGCTCTGGGTGGTGATTCCTCAGCTGGAGTAGGCTCACCACAGGTGAGGGTCACCTGCCTCATCAAGCCCAGAAGCTGCAACCAGCAGGCAAAGGACAAACTGGAAGCAGAGCTGAGGTGCTGTGTTGGCTCAACTGCCCATGTTGATGGACCTTGGCTTGGATACTTCTAGATCTCCACAGGATTGCTTTGGGTTTGACTCTGGACCGTATCCTGACTGGTGGACTTTGGACTTGGCTACTTGGATTGACCCTGAATCTCCCTTCCTGACCTTCAGGCTTTTTGCTTCTCTTGTGTGGATCGACCAGCAGACTTTGAACTTGGCGCCTTGACCTTAGCCTAGTTCATGACTACCCATGATTTCTAAGTGTCTAATCACTGGAATAAGAGACAAGAATTTGAACTTCGTCGCCGTATACAGTGAGTTTTCTACCCTTTTAACCCCTTGCTTGGATTATATATTTGTTCCCCCTTTCACTACCCTGATCAATATGAAGTGCAACAATAATTAAATAAGGAGCTGAGAATTAACCCCCAATACCTAATGGGGGTTTTAATTTTATGCACATATAATTTTGAATTGAAAGGCATGGACCGAGCACGTAGGCTGTGTTCTGCTTGGCACATCATCCAGGTGTAAAATGAAGCCAGATCCTGCTGCTCTCAGGTACCTGTGGCATTAAATGAGGTCACATCACTGTATTTTACAACCAGAGGCATTTGCCAGGGCAGGTGAGGGAAGGATTAGGCCCCTCCTTTCACCTGTAAATTGTTCCCTCAAAATGCTTTCTGGCTATTTGCTTTAAGAGAGAAAGATGAAATTGGAACCAAGGTGTTTTCCTTATAATGTCTCATTTCCCTCTTTCCTGAAAGTTGAGGTGATTTCCGGGGGACGTGGTCTATTTCAGGGGTAGGCAACCTAAGGCCTGGGGGCTGGATGCAGCCCAATCGCCTTCTCAATCCGGCCTGTGGATGGTCCGGGAATCAGCGTGTTTTTACATGAGTAGAATGTGTCCTTTTATATAGATGCATCTCTGGGTTATTTGTGGGGCCTGCCTGGTGTTTTTACATGAGTAGAATGTGTGCTTTTATTTAAAATGCATCTCTGGGTTATTTGTGGGGCATAGAAATTAGTTCATCCTCCCCCCCCCCCATATAGTCCAGCCCACCACATGGTCTAAGGGAAGGTGGACTGGCCCATGCCTGAAAAAGGTTGCTGACCCCTGGTCTATTTTGAGTAGTGATGATGTGTGCTTTAAACACACACACCCCTGAGAGAGCAGGAGCCCTTTTTACATTTAGAAATCTAGTTTGTTGTGATTATTTCTGTGATGAAATGGAAGGCATTCTACTTCAGGCAGAGTATGCAGATGGTCTGTGATTAAGCGATCTAGTGAGCTAAAAGCTTTCAAAACAGGCAGATTCCCTGAAGGGCTAGGAATGGAGGCAGTTTAATTAAATTCAAATTACCATGACCAATAGATTTTGTGTGTTAACCAAGCTAAGCAGGTGTCCACATTACGCTGTGGTCGTAGCAACAGATTCTGATCTATCTCTTTATCTACAGAGAGAGCGAGAAAGCCCAACGGAGATTGCTTATGGCACTTTCCTCACAAGTCTCTCAGTGGCCGAAATTACTGATTTGAGCTTCTCCATTTCAGGAAGATGGAGGGAGGTGTCTAAAAAAAACAACAAAAAGCATAATTTTGTCTGTCCTGGGAAATACTTGGCAGTTCTTTGGAATGTTGAGTGCAGCTACTGCTCCTCCCCCCTTTTGTTATAAATATTTACTGCAAATTCCTTAATTCTGCTACAAGAGAGAGAACACAGCATGGGGTGGCATTCAATGAAGTTTTACTCAGAGTAGACCCATTGAAATTAATGGACATGACTAAGGTAGGCCCATTAATTTCAATAGATCTATTCTGAGTAAAACTTTATTAGATGCCACCCACTATGTGTTAGTTTATCAGAATTTATTCTTCCAAAACATTGTGAACTAAGGCTTATGTTGAATAAAAGGGTCACCAGACATGTAACCCTCGTGAAGCCTTGAATAAGAAGTTGATTTCACTGATATGTCAATCGTTCACATCACATGAAATAATTATTCTGAAGGTGGAGCAATCTCCTTCCTGCAGTAGTAATTTTTGCTGCTGCAAGACAGTTCATTACCATGCTAACAAGTGCAGTTTCCATCTACCATAATATATTTTGAAAGGCAGGTTATATTGCAGTGAGTGCAGCTGTGTTACTGTAACCAAAATCTAATCCCTAGATTGGCAGCGTCTCACGAGTAGACCATGGACACACTAAATAACAGTTGGCTGTTCTGAGCACATGGAAAAACAAGTCCCTGCCGCCTGCCAAAGGAGGGGTTTAAAAGCATCTTTGTCCAGAGAAAGTGCTCCAGACTCGTGATTGGGGGACTAATACCTTCTGCCTGTGGGCTTGTTTCTGCAAATCAGTTAAGCATGCTCACAATCTCGGGGTGTTTGCACATTTCCTATTCAACACGCCAGTGAAGTGTGGCAATGGAACAGAAAAACACCAGACAGTTCGCAACCTGCATCTGCGCGCGCATGGGTTGCGATTCAGTGCTTCTGCGCATGCGCAAAGCACGATTCGGCGCTTCTGCGCATGCACGACCGCCGAAACCCAGAAGTAACCCGTTACGGTACTTCCAGGTTTCGGCGGTCCGCAACCCGAAAAAATGCAACCTGAAGCGGCTGTAACCTGAGGTATTACAGTACAGTCCTTCCAGTGGCGTACTTGCAGGGTTCCAATACAGACTAGACTCTAGCCAAGGGCCGGGGTCAAGAGCAAACTTGCTTCAGACTTAAGATTGTGCTGAGTCACTCTCACATGTTTGCTGACTCCCTCTCACATGCTTAACTAGTAGCAGGTGCAGGACAAACACACTCAAATTTAACCAGCACACCCCTTTTATCTGCATGCACAAACCCTTATACATCAAAAAAAGTATTTATGGTACAGTGGTGCCCCGCAAGACGAATGCCTCGCAAGACGAAAAACCCGCTAGACGAAAAGGTTTTCCGTTTTTCGATGCGCTTCGCAGGACGAATTTCCCTATGGGCTTGCTTCGCAAGACGAAAATGTCTTGCGAGTCTTGAGATTTTTTTCGCTTTCCCCCCCTTTTTCTAAGCCGCTAAGCCGCTAATAGCCTTTTAGCCGCTAAGCCGCTAAGCCTTTAATAGCCGCTAAACCGCTAATAGCGCTAATCCGCTAAGCCGCTAATAGGGTTGCTTCGCAAGACGAAAAAACCGCTAGACGAAGAGACTCGCGGAACGGAGTAATTTCGTCTTGCGAGGCACCACTGTATTCAATAACATATGGATGGTGATGGACGCATGCTTTCTGCTATGAAACTTCGAACATGCCTGCTTCTTTGCACCTGATCAGCTCGAAGGTTTGCAGATAAACAGTTCAATCAAAAGCGGCAAAAGTCCCCTGGGCACTCTTCCTCCGAAGGCAAAACACTCTGCGAAGGTTGCTCAGAGGTTTCTACCACTGCCTGAGGAATAGGAAGCATGAGAGTTTACACAGAATAGGCACTCTTCATCTTATGGCTGTTGAATTCCCTTTGACTGGTAGGCAAGCCACCTACCTGGTGAGCCCCTGTAAAATATGTAGGAACTGTTTGCATCACCTGGATGCCAACTATAGCTTGGCACTTGGAGAGAGAAACAATAAGGCAACCCGGAGAGTCTATCCATTTTTGTCAGCCTGTTAAAATAAACACAGAGCATTTATTCAGTGGAGTTTACTGTATGTCACAGTTCACTGTTGGCTCCTCTTACTCATGTAACTGGCAGTTTGCATTTCTTAGTGCAGAAAGTATTGATCTGATGTGCAGTGATCTTTCCTGTTCTGCTTAGATCAAGAGGGTTCTGGAAGGTTTCTTTCTGTGTGAAAGAAACCAGCAGAAGGTTTCTGATGTTTGGGTTATTCTTTCTGGGAAGCTGACTACAGCTGGTCTAAACTGGTTCTGTTATCTCTTTCTATCAAGGTAATGCTGGCTATAATAGTAAGGCCAGAAGGAGCCTGGGTCTTCACACTTGCTCTTTCTATCTCTTTGCTCTGGTGTGATGTTCTGTATTGCTTGGTGTTAAGGTTTTAGTCTTATTATAAGTTACTGTAAGTTTAAGTTAGGGACGTGGGTGGCACTGTGGGTTAAACCACAGAGCCTAGGACTTGCCAATCAGAAGGTCGGTGGTTCGAATCCCCGTGACGGGGTGAGCTCCTGTTGTTCGGTCCCAGCTCCTGCCAACCTAGCAGTTCGAAAGCACATCATAGTGCAAGTAGATAAATAGGTACCGCTCCGGCGGGAAGGTAAACGGTGTTTCTGTGCGCTGCTCTGGTTTGCCAGAAGTACCTTAGTCATGCTGGCCACATGACCCGGAAGCTGTCTGCGGACAAACACCAGCTCCCTCAGCCAATAAAGCGAGATGAGCGCCGCAACCCCTGAGTCGGTAACGACTGGACTTAATGGTCAGGGGTCCCTTTACCTTTAAGTTTAAGTTAAGTTTGCTGCAACTGGATTTCTTATAGACAGTGCCAATCCTGAATGTATTGGATTTGTGACCATTATGCTCATTTGCCTTCAGTAGCACTAAAGCTCTGCTGGATGAAATACAATGACCTCTGGTCCACTGTTTGGGAATCTTGCAACGTGTTTAAGTTTATCCACCGCATGACAATAACACACTTCAGTGGAGCCAGCATTTATTTATTTATTAAATTTCTATACCACCCTTCACACATGAAGCAACAGCAAAATAATCTTTTTGATTACGAGATATCTCTGTTCTAGGTGCTTCGTACTAAAACATGCACCGCCTCAAACTCCTCAGACTGACCCTATGCATTGGTATGCAGGCTGAGACCCTATCTGCCTGCGGACTGCCTCGCCCGAGTGGTGCATGCTCTGGTTATCTCCCGCTTGGACTACTGCAATGCGCTCTATGTGGGGGTACCTTTGAAGGTGACCCAGAAACTACAACTAATCCAGAATGCAGCAGCCAGACTGGTGACTGGGAGCAGCCGCCGAGACCATATAACACCGATCTTGAAAGACCTACATTGGCTCCCAGTACGTTTCCGAGCACAATTCAAAGTGTTGGTGCTGACCTTTAAAGCCCTAAATGGCCTCGGTCCAGTATATCTGAAGGAGCGTCTCCACCCCCATCATTCTACCCGGACACTGAGGTCCAGCGCCGAGGGCCTTCTGGCATTTCCCTCACTGCGAGAAGCTGAGTTACAGGGAACCAGGCAGAGGGCCTTCTCGGTAGTGGCACCTGCCCTGTGGAACGCCCTCCCACCAGATGTCAAAGAGAACAACAACTACCAGACTTTTAGAAGCTTTTAATGTTTGATGTATTACAGTATTTTAATATTTTTTGGGAAGCTGCCCAGAGTGGCTGGGGAAGCCCAGCCAGATGGGCGGGGTATAAATAATAATAATAATAATAATAATAATAATAATAATAATAATTAATTAATAAATAAATAAATAACAAATAAATAACAAAACAATCTTCAATAGAAATACAGATAAAATTGGCAAATGTGAAAAAAATAAGTATATATGTTTCTGGATGGACTTGTTGAAATATAAACATTTTGGCATGCGTAGTGAAGGTGCCTGCCTAATATTATTATTTTTTTATAAGATATTTATTAGGATTTTTAAAGTATTACAATAAAAAATGAAAAAGAAAAAAAGATACAAAATAAAAATGATTAAAAACACTCAGATTTTCTATTGCTTATTTTTCCTTAGCTTGTTTCCCGGACCACCTCATACCTCCCTTTTTTGTATTCCAGTTCAGTTTGTTGGTTCAGCAAATCCTTACCCTCTTTATTTATCCTAATCTTTAGTCTTAAAATAGTAACTTTAGATTTTTATCTCTTAACAACCCATTTTTCATATTCCCTTAAAGCATTACAGCTGGAAACCACTTAATTTCTATCCAACATCGTTCTAACATTCATTAATTTTACAATATTTCTGTAGATAATCTTTGAACTTCTTCCAATCTTCTTCCACCGACTCTTCTCCCTGGTCTCGGATTCTGCCAGTCATTTCTGCCAATTCCATATAGTCCATCAGCTTCATCTGCCATTCTTCCAGAGTGGGTAAATCTTGTGTCTTCCAGTACTTTGCGATGAGTATTCTTGCTGCTGTTGTGGCATACATAAAAAGAGTTCTATCCTTCTTTGGCACCAATTGGCCGACTATGCCCAGGAGAAAGGCCTCTGGTTTCTTCAGGAAGGTATATTTAAATACCTTTTTCAGTTCATTATATATCATTTCCCAGAAAGCCTTAATCCTTGGGCACGTCCACCAAAGGTGAAAGAATGTACCTTCAGTTTCTTTACATTTCCAACATTTGTTATCGGGCAAATGATAAATTTTTGCAAGCTTGACTGGGGTCATGTACCACCTGTATATCATTTTCATAATATTTTCTCTTAGGGCATTACATGCCGTAAACTTCATACCTGTGGTCCATAACTGTTCCCAGTCAGCCATCATTATGTTATGTCTAACATCTTGTGCCCATTTAATCATAGCAGATTTCACCGTTTCATCCTGAGTATTCCATTTCAACAGCAAGTTATACATCTTTGACAAAATCTTAGTTTTGGGTTCTAATAGTTCTGTTTCTAATTTTGATTTTTCCACCTGGAAAGGTGCCTGCCTAATATTAACTTTCCTTTCATGAACCTCCTTGAGTTAGCTTACCTTAAGATCCAAGCCAATGTTCACCATATCAATGTGGAGTATTGGTCATCTTGTGGGCATCTTTATAAGGAATTCAGGGTAGGAATTATACAGAAGTTCACATGAGTGTCACCTGCAAATGGTGTTTTTGATTGCTTTCCTATAAGACCAGAACCTTTTCTTTCTACTGACAGATTCTGAAGAGGTTTTCCCCCCACACCCACAAGTAGTATATAATGCTCTTAACTGTGTTTTCTCATAAGGCTTTTCTCTGCATTGGCTAAGACACACATTGTTCACCACTCTTGTTGTTGTATTTTAAGGCATTAGCTGGGGATTTGTAAAGACAAATAGTGTTGTGCACAAGAAGCCACTTTAAAGATAAGGTCTGGAAAGCCTTCCTTTCTCGAACAGGTGGGATCAAGTCAAGTCAAAGAAGCTTGCTGTGATGTCTCAACAAAAAAAGATGTAATGAGTTTCACAGACCTTTGCGATGAAGTATCTACACAGCAAAGGTTAAGAGGTACCGCATATTAGAAACTGAGATTGTTCATAATCCAAAAGAGCAGTTCTCCTCATCTTGAATTACAGTTTTGGCAGAGGATGGTCAGTTTTCCCCAGCACCACCAATCCTATAATTCTAGCCAATGAAAGCAACTAGAAGTCTTGAAGCTCCTTACATTTATTATGACATAAACTTTGCTGGACTAGAGTCTACCTTGTGGGTTTCTTATGCTCCACAAGACCCTCGTGCTAATTCACCGCAACCATCTGAGTTATGTATAAATACACTCTATTATTCTACAATCTATATGAATAAATCCTGGGAATTAGTCTCCATTGCTTCTCTTGCACACAGTTCATATAGGAAGGGACATTGCTCGCTGGAAGAGTAGATTATTTTGTATCTTCTAGGTTCAATCCCTATGGAACACTTAGAGGACACACTAACCAAGAAGCTAGATGAGAACTTTATTGTCTCTCTCCAAAAAGAACAGAACAAGCACAGGAAACTCCTGACTCCACCCAGACACTCCTCAGTCCAGTGCCACCTAGTGACCAAACAATATAATGACACTATCCATCCACCCACCCTCACATGTCTGAGCAAAAGATAGCTGTTAGTGGTTTTTGCACTTGCACTGAGTTCTCTGGGGAATCAATAGTTTGTTTGCTAACCACTCAGTGAACTTGTTTTATTTTTAGTTTGGCTGGGGTTGGAGGATGAGGAATAGCTCAATAGCTGCTTTATCTTTCAGCCTGCCTCCTTAAGTAGAAGAAGGTGATATGGCTTCTTAGTCAAGCAGATGTCTTGTCAAAAATGGACAGATTTAGCCCCCTGGCCTGGAAAGCTCTTCAGCTTCAGTGGCTCTGAAGTGCTTACGCAAGGAACTCCTTTCCTGCTCACAGAGGCAGAATCCGTTTGAGGGGAAACAGCTTTTGTTTTCTTCTGAGCCATCTCTTCCATGACAAACTGGACTGGACACAAGAATCTTGATGAATAGAGATTGTACTTGTGGCACAGAGGAAGCATGCGGGATTTGGAAACTGTATCAGAATGGATCCAGACCATGGTCTCTCTTCATTGGCATTATCATTCCCTGTGTGGGAACTAGGTGGGATTAGCTAATTGCTTGGCAGGGAAGGGATGTTCTTCAGGGTGGCAGATGGACCGGGGAGAAGAAAGAGAGCTAGACAGAATAAGGCAGCAGAAAGAGAGTGAGGCAGAGAGAGAAGAGATATCTCTACCAACCACTTTGGCTCCACTCAGTTTGGCTCTGGCACTATTCTGATTCTTGCCTCACCTTTCCCCAGTATTTGGCCTCTGACCGATTAAAAGGGAATCAACTGTTCACACAAACTGTAAGTGGCGCTGGGGTGCCATTTAATAATAAAAATAAAAATAAATTTTTATTTGTACCCTGCCCTCCCTGACTAAGACCGGGCTCAGGGCGGCTAACGCTGGATATAAATACAGCAAAAACATTAAAAACAAAACAAAACCCAAAAACGCACACCAGTTGATTAAAATATAAGTAAGAATACAGTTTAAAATGCAGCTTAAAATGCAGCCTCGTTTTAGTGGTAGCCTATAGATCAAAGCCATAAGGGGAGAAAATGTCAAATATTCACCGGGGCCAACTATCCATGCTGGTCCAAATGGGCCAGTAAAAAGAGCCGAGGGAAAATTTATATGGATTCTTCCCTGAATAATAACCCCCCAAGTGCCCTATTTTCCAGGGACAGTCCCAGATTTACAGAAGCCATCCTGGTTTCTGATTTGATTCTGGAATGCCCCACTTTTCCTTAGGACGCGCCCCTATTTTCATCAGATAAATGTCGGAGGGTATGGTAGGATGTTCCCTACCCTTGATTCTCAGTTTGGTCAGAAGGTGATGGAAAACAATAGAGCAGGGTCTCTCTTCCACAGACTCCCAGCAAGTCTGATTGCAAAGCCATCATTGCTAATAAACACATGTCTCTTGCCTCTGGGTTTGGAAAATGGGAAGACAAATCTTCAAGTGGTTGTGGGACCTCCAGTTGCTTATCTCTGTGATAATTTCTGCCCTGCCACTCTAGGGTAATGAGCATTCAAACATCATTAACAATAGGTATACTCTGGAGCCAAACACTCACTGGGCTGTTCAGCCTCAGTAGTAGGACAAAGACTCGCGAAAAGCTGACAAACTTTGCATTGAGCAGATCTAGGCTTGTTGTTGTTTAGTTGTTTAGTTGTGTCTGACTCTTCATGACCCCATGGACCAGAGCACGCCAGGCACTCCTGTCTTCCACTGCTTCCCGCAGCTTGGTCAAACTCATGTTCATAGCTTCAAGAACACTGTCCAACCATCTCGTCCTCTGTCGTCCCCTTCTCCTTGTGCCCTCCAACTTTCCCAACATCAGGGCCTTTTCCAGGGAGTCTTCTCTTCTCATGAGGTGGCCAAAGTCTTGGAGCCTCAGCTTCAGGATCTGTCCTTCCAGTGAGCACTCAGAGCTGATTTCCTTAAGAATGGATAGGTTTGATCTTCTTGCAGTCCATGGGACTCTCAAGAGTCTCCTCCAGCACCATAATTCAAAAGCATCAATTCTTCGGCGATCAGCCTTCTTTATGGTCCAGCTCTCACTTCCATATATTACTACTGGGAAAACCATAGCTTTAACTATACGGACCTTTGTCGGCAAGGTAATGTTTCTGCTTTTTAAGATGCTGTCTAGGTTTGTCATTGCTTTTCTCCCAAGAAGCAGGTGTCTTTTAATTTCATGACTGCTGTCACCATCTGCAGTGATCATGGAGCCCAAGAAAGCAAAATCTCTCACTGCCTCCATTTCTTCCCCTTCTATTTGCCAGGAGGTGATGGGCCCAGTGGCCATGATCTTCATTTTTTTGATGTTGAGCTTCAGACCATATTTTGCGCTCTCTTCTTTCGCCTTCATTAAAAGGTTCTTTAATTCCTCCTCACTTTCTGCCATCAAGGTTGTGTCATCTGCATATCTGAGGTTGTTGATATTTCTTCCGGCAATCTTAATTCCGGCTAGGGATTCATCCAGCCCAGCCTTTCGCATGATGAATTCTGCATATAAGTTAAATAAGCAGGGAGACAATATACAGCCTTGTCGTACTCCTTTCCCAATTTTGAACCAACCAGTTGTTCCATACCCAGTTCTAACTGTAGCTTCTTGTCCCACATAGAGATTTCTCAGGAGACAGATGAGGTGATCAGGCACTCCCATTTCTTTAAGAACTTGCCATAGTTTGCTGTGGTCGACACAGTCAAAGGCAGATCTAGGCAGGCTCTGTCAAATGAAAAGTTTGTTAGAATGGTAGAAAGGTTTATGAGCTCATTAGTTCTCAACAAGGAGGGCTGAGGAAGTGATATGTTTATGACAGGCTCGGCTCGGAGTCCCAGTGCACTGCCGCTCTAACTTGCTTTAGCTTTTTGAGCATTAGCTGTTGCCAGTTTTCGCACAACTTTGCAAAGTAGATGATTTCTGAAGGGTTTTCAAAAGGAAAAGAGCTGGAAGAAATAATGGCTTCTCTCCCTCCCACCCCCTTTTGTGTGTGATGTTCTTGCATCTCCCTGTTGAATCTAATCATTTCAGTGGCACCACGCCTGTTGCTAAGATGGGGCAGGTGGGGCAGAGACCAAGGGACTACTGGCTGCCCCCCATCCAGGACCACAGCAGGATGTATTGGGCAGGTGGGCACTACTGTCATGCCAGCACCTTGCCACCCATGTTGGATAGCTCAGTAAGTAGAATATAAGGCTCTCAATCTAAGGGTTGTGGGTTTGAGCCACACATTGAGCAAAAGAGTCCTATATTTCAGGGGACTGGACTAAATGGCTCTCATGGGCCCTTTCAACACTACAATCCTATGATTCTATGTGGTGAGTGTCAGGAGTTCAGCCTACACTCGAGTAGGACCCTGGTAGAGCCACATGCCTGACTGGCATGTTCTCTCCCTCCTGATCATTCGTTCAGGAGCTTCAAAAGCGACTGATGCCAACCAACACCTGGACACTTAGGGATCCACAGAGTTTGCGCATCATGCGTGACAGACCTCAGCAACTCAGCATTTTGGCTAATCTACTTTATTTACATATAAACACACACGGAGCACTGCAACATGCCTCTCTCTCTCTCTAGCATCAGATAGCAAAAGAGAGAAAGAACAAAGGACAATAGTCCCACTTCACGGAACACTTTAACACAAACATCCTGTCTCCGTCACTTCCCACTCTGTGGAGTCAAAATGTATACCGTCATGTGAAAGACAACAATCCTATGACTGCAAGCATGGAGCAGGAATTCTAACAGTGAGTCCAAGCAGGTCCTAGGAGCTCAGTGATTCAAAGGCAGTGTAAAAACGAAAGCCATGCCTGACTCTAATTCCCCCCACCACCACCATTCACTCACCCAGCTGCATTCTTCCCTATAAGGCACTAGAGTAGTAACTGCACTTTTCGATGGGAGCTTTGCTGCTCCCATATGTGGGGTTGGCCACCATCAAATTACCCAACATGCAATGCCAGGTCGGAGTTTTGCATGCTGGGTCATTTGATGGCCACAACACGCATTTCAAAAACACCAACTTGCTCACCTGTGAATTGTCCTTGCTGCTGTTGTTGCAGGCCCACTGAATTTTGGACTGGGACCAGGCCTGAGCTGAGGTACCTCTGAGTACTGTGAGAACAGATGGCTAGAGCTGCGATTAATTTTCAAAGGTGAAAACCTCCCTCTGTGAAAAGGGGCTTGGCGGGGTGAGATATTTCCTAGAGGGCCCCCTCCCGCAGCATCTGACAGGGGCTGTCCTCTTCTGTATCATCTCCTGCTGCAGCAACCTTTAAAACAGGAACACGCAAAAAGGGTCTTCTTCACACAATGATATCCAGCATGGTGTCGTGGTTAAGAGTGGTGGACTCGTAATCTGGTGAACCGGGTTTGCGTCTCCGCTCCTCCACCTGCAGCTGCTGGGTGACCTTGGGCTAGTCACACTTCTTTGAAGTCTCTCAGCCCCACTCACCTCACAGAGTGTTTGTTGTGGGGGAGGAAGGGAAAGGAGAATGTTAGCCGCTTAGGGTAGTGATAAAGCGGGATATCAAATCCAAACTCTTCTACTCTTCTCATCATTACTTGTGTATCCACTTGGATTTAACTATACAAAATCATTTACATGAGGAAGAATAATATCCATTTGAGAAATGGCTCCAAAATAGATGCCGGTGGGATTTGCAAAGGGGCTCATTCTGTAGCAGTTCCTCCTCAATACAGTGGTATTTCGGGTTAAGTACTTAATTCGTTCCGGAGGTCCGTGCTTAACCTGAAACTGTTCTTAACCTGAAGCACCACTTTAGCTAATGGGGCCTCCTGCTGCCACTGCGCTGCCGGAGCCCAATTTCTGTTCTCATCCTGAAGCAAAGTTCTTAACCTGAAGCACTATTTCTGGGTTAGCGGAGTCTGTAACCTGAAGCATATGTAACCTGAAGCGTATGTAACCCGAGGTACCACTGTATGAGGTAAAGAGGAGCATCTACACGGGTTTTCCACAACAGTTAGGCAACTTTTGGTGCTGTGGGGCAGCTGCTCCTGGATGTCACAAAAGGGCAGCAAATGGTTTGTTATTTTTTGTTACTGAATTTTTGCTGACGGGAAATGGGATTTTCTGTCTCCAGTGCCAGAATAACTTTAGTGGCTTTGGGTACCAGGCACCTAGTGGGGGTGGGATGGCATTTGTTCCTCTGCCCCAGGCAGCAAAATGTCTTGGGCCACGCTTCATGTGAATACCTTCTTCTTTTTCATTACTTCCCCCCTCCTTCAATGTCTCTCTGTTTGTTGTGAGATATATATGTATGTAACTTCCCACCAGGCTCAGTGCTAATTTTATTAAGTGTTTATTCAGGGCCATTTACAAATTTTGTGGGTGTTGAAACAGCCAACTGGTGAGGTGGAGGAGGGAAAAAAGTAACTGTTTGAAACCAAAGGGCTTTTGAAATGTGTGAATGTAGTGTTGAAAAATAAGTAGTGATATAGTGGCGGATGGCCATGCCTAAAAATATAGGAAAAAAATCTATATTCAGACATGTGATGAGCTCAAGCTGTCATATTAGACAGTGCTATAGTGTTTTATATTTAGTCCTTTTTCTGCTATATATTTTGGGGAACATTGAATCCCTTGTGGAAAATTCTAAATGCAGTATATTTGACATCATTATTTCCAGTAGTGCAACCCTCCCTTATGTTCCGCACTCTGAACAACAACAACAACAACGACAACAAATTAATTGCTGAATACTTAAATCTGGCAAAGGCAGATTTCAGCCATGAGGAGGTGCAGAAAAGGAAATATATATATAGATATCTTATTTGCACTTCAGATGTTGCATTTCATTTACAAGATGTCATGAACAGTACTTGGAATGAACTAGTTAATTTGAACCAAGCTTCCTGAAGGAGTTAAAAAAATTCTGAATTACACCTGAAAGTAGTTACTGTAATTGCTGGATGAATTAAATTTATTTTGGGGTAGATCTTTTGGTTTCTAGTTCATCTTAATGTTCTCCCCCCTCCCCACCAGCAGGAGGCCCAGACTCTGAGGTTTATTTTTAAAAAGTAAGTTAGAAAGCAAAATGTGGAGGCAACGTTCCAAAGCTTTTTATGCAAATAACGAGGCACTGCTATTGCTAAGGTTGCTTATCACTTAATCACAGTTACTAAGCAATTGGAAGCAAGGGATGTGAGGCATTTCACTGGCCTAGGATGTGACCTATGCAGCACCTTGTGCCTTGATGTGGCTTTGTCACTATATGTCTTGATACCCTTAGGGCAGAGGTTCTCAACCTGTGGGTCCCCAGGTGTTGTTGGACTACAACTCCCATCATCCCTGAGCTCTGGCCTTGCTAGCTAGGGGTGATGGGCGTTGTAGTCCAACAACATCTGGGGACCCACAGGTTGTGAAAGGCTGGCTTAGGGGAACAGATGTGGCTCATTGGTTGATAGGGATGGGCTAATCCATCAATTCTTATACAGTGGTACCTCGAGTTACATATGCTTCAGGTTACAGACTCCGCTAACCCAGAAATAGTGCTTCAGGTTAAGAACTTTGCTTCAGGATGAGAACAGAAATCGTGCTCCGGCGGCACGGCAGCAGCAGGAGGCCTCATTAGCTAAAGTGGTGCTTCAGGTTAAGAACAGTTTCAGGTTAAGTACAGACCTCTGGAACGAATTAAGTACTTAACCCGAGGTACCACTGTATCTCATTTTCCCAGTCTTAAGTCCAGTTTTCCACATTGTCACATCAGTGTGATTTTTTATTTATTTATTTTTGAAAAAGTCTCATAAAAATTCATTAGCCTTTTAGTGTGAATATGCATATATATATATATATATATGCGCATGTTGGTATGCAAATCTGCCAAACTGCTTACACTCGACCTCAGTGTTTGCATATTTGTACATTTTACTTGCTGGAGAACTACATTGCAAAATCCTGGAATGTGCAAATTAGGAAGGATAGTCATGCTTCAGTTCTTGTATGGTTTCAGAAAATGCAAATTAGGTAGGTGCGAACTCTAGGAAGGGAGTAAGAACATTGCTGTGCATACATGAGAACTCTTTTGACCAGCAGCTATGGTGATGGAGGTAGTCAGACCTAAGCTACTCGCTTCCATATTTGAATTCAGTGGCACCTGTCTGTGCTGCAATACCTGTTGCACCCTTGCTACAAGCTGGCTACGTGCTCTGCATGTAAGGTAAAGGTAAAGCGACCCCTGACCATTAGGTACAGTCATGACTGACTCTGGGGTTGTGTGCTCATCTCGCTCTATACGCCGAGGGAGCCGGCGTTTGTCCGCAGACAGCTTCCGGGTCATGTGGCCAGCATGACTAAGCCGCTTCTGGTGAACCAGAGTAGCGCACGGAAACACCATTTACCTTCCCGCTGGAGCAGTACCTATTTATCTACTTGCACTTTGACGTGCTTTTGAACTGCTAGGTTGGCAGGAGCAGGGACCGAGCAATGGGAGCTCACCCCGTTGCGGGGATTCGAACCACCGACCATCAGATCGGCAAGTCCTAGGCTCTGTGGTTTAACCCACAGCGCCACCCGCGTCCCTGCTCTGCATGTACTACTAAAACTTTTTAAAATTCCACAGCCTCCTTTACTGAGTAGACTCTCCCTGTGAAGGGTAATTTATGTCCTAAAGTGAGAGGATAGTCCTTGTTGACAGCAGTGATTTACGAATATCGTCTGCTATGCACGGTACGTGGATATTATGGTTACTGCACCAATTTCTGTTTGGGGGTAAAAGCTTACAAGGCCCTAGACAAGGGACAACAGTATTGCTCTTTTGGAGAGGTCCGAGCACACGAACTCCATCACCAACTTTTGCAGATGAAACAGAATGTATAAAGACTGGCTATGAATGTCAGCAAAAGTTCAATGTTTGTTTATTACCCTTTGGGAAATTGCTTCGGCAAATTTATGCAGGTAGCTTTTCTGGCTGGATAAACATAGCAATACCACTTGGAGAAGCCCATCACATTTCTCACATCAATGGACAGCTTTCATCAGCTTTGCCCGAAACAGCCTCTGAAATGTCTGGGCAGTTAAAGTGAGCGACAGCTTTTACGGCGATGTCCATCTCCTCAACGCCCGTTGCCCATTCCTTGCTTAAAGCCTCTGTAGCAGAAGAGCACTTAGCCAACAATGGCAATCCAGACATTATCAGGAAATAGCAATGATTCATGACAGATATTATGTATTATGGGCAGAGAAGCATTACTTAGCTACTGACCGAAAATGAAGGAGTAATGGCAAACGGTCTCTTCCTCGGATACACAGGTAAAGGGCCCAAATCTTGCCTAGAGCATAATAAAGACCGACGGCTCAAAGTTTGATTCTCTTTCTCCCTTTTATTTATTCCAGAAAACTTGATTTATAAATGAGAACACTTGTTTCATTACAGAAAGAAATCTATCTGCTGTGTGCCCCCGACAAAATGATTTGCTTCTGAGCTGTTCTGCCTGCTGATACGCATTTCCTTGCCACATTTGTACACCAGCTTGTCAGTTCCATAAATCATTACAGATAAGCAAATCCTTCTCTTAACCTTTTGGAGTGATAGCGTGACTAATGTTTTCTGAAAAGTATTACTCCCAGTCTTGCTTGAAGGGACGGATGTGGATGACTCTGGAACTCTGCACGACAGAACCAACGCTAAGAAATGGGCCTCGCTCATTTCACAGGTCTTGCAAACCCCATTCCTCGAATACCGAGTTATGCCAAATTGTTAGCATGCATTGTATGATGCTCCAGCAAATATTAAGATTATGAACTGATCTTATTTAGGTCACCAGTTACTAGGATTTTTATTTTTTTACTTTTGCAGTCCAGCTCTAATCCTGGAGTGGTTTATTTCATGATGCCTCACAACCCCCAAATATAGATACTCACCTGCTTGCCTCTCAAGCAATTTATCAGACTAGAACACAATCAATTAATTTGTTTGCAACAATATTTTATTTATTTAACATGATTTGTATACCACTTAATAATAAAAAAACAGTTTAAGCAGTTCAAACTTCCTACCTTGAGAAATTTTTCTCATTGATGTGTAGGCTATATAGTTGCATAGATGAGTTCCTAAATGGCAGTGGGCTTGGTTGTAGCTGGGTGGAGTCAAGAGTTTTTTGTTTGCTCTGTCCTTATTTGAGAAAGACAATAAAGTTCTTGTCTAGCTTTCCAACTTGTGTGCCTTCTGAACTTTCCAAGACATCTACTAAAGAACACTTCCTTGTTGGCCATAGAACCCCCTTTATTGCACAGAGTTTTGGGGTACTAACCTAGTGTATAGAGCTAGTGATGGATGCAGGACTTTGGGGGCACCCCCACCTCCATAACTGCCTGGCTCTAGACAGGCTTTTACAGAATGTTGTTTAATGTAAATCTTGCTTCTTCTTTTTAAAAAGAAGCAGTGGGCTAAAAAAAAAGGACATATTTTCCATTTTATATATTTAATTTTGAATTAAATTGTGAGCTGCCTTGTGTGATGGGAAATAAATAAATAGCTAATTGCAGAGAGACACTATTGTGCTGAAAGAGGAGGAACAGAAAGGTGCTAACTAGATGATGGTATTTGTTGAACAAAACTAAGTTTGTGCTTGAAGTAGCTAAGAACGAAATCAGATGTAAAGTTTTAAGTGTGGCAGACGTGAGTTGAAGGTGCACTCGCTGTCCTGAAAACCAGTCGGTGAATGTGTATTAAAACCACTTCCACTGTACTTAAGATGTTATGACTGACTTTGCCCTAATGGTGCCTGAGCAACTTACTCAGGAGTAACAGTTTAGGGTACGCTTACTTCAGACAGGGCCTTGGCTAGGTCTGTTGTGCAAAATGATAATATGGTTAAGGAGGCTGACATGTAGGGCTTTTCCCATGCTTCGCCAGACAGGAAGTGTGGTAAATGTGTGATGTGATACGAAAAAAGTTCTTCTGCACAAGACCAATGATTCATGTAGCCTAGCATCCACTTTCTCACATTGACCAATAAGATGCCTTTATTATTATTATTATTACTACTACTACTACTAATAATAATTTATTAATTTATTAACACAACATTAAAAATAACTTTAAAAGGTAAAGGACCCCTGTCAGTTACATCCAGTCACGAACGACTCTGGGGTTGCGACGCTCATCTCGCTTTACTGGCCAAGGGAGCCTACGTTTGTCCGCAGACAGTTTTTCCGGGTCATGTGGCCAGCAAGACTGAGCCGCTTCTGGCGAAACCAGAGCAGCCCATGGAAATGCCATTTACCTTCCCGCCGGAGCGGCACCTATTTATCTACTTGAACTTTGATGTGCTTTCGAAGTGCTAGGTTGGCAGGAGCTGGGACCAAGCAATGGGAACTCACCCCATTGCAGGGATTTGAACCACCGATCTTCCGATTGGCAAGCCCTAGGCTCAGTGGTTTAGACCACAGCGCAACCCGCATCTTACAATCACAGAAATCCAAATAAAAATCACTGGGAAGGAGCAAAGCGGCATAAACTGCTCTCTGGAGGTCTATATATTTGTGTGGTCCCAGTGAGTCATAATTTGGCTTATTGTATTATGTGAACCAGGCTAGTAAAGCCATTAGCGGCAGATGGTAAAGAGAAAACGGAAACATCACAGGCTACAAGGTCGGGTAGGGTTTTCCGAACAGAAGAAGGATTACAAAGGAGATATTCGACCTCAGGCACCTCTGGAATCCCAACAACAGCCTCATCGGCACAACCAAAAGTAAAAGGTATGGCAAGTGATGATGCCTTTGCTCAAGTTTTGGCTAAGGTCAATGAATCTTTAAATAGAATAAGTCAACAAGTAGCAGAGGCATGTGACAAGAATGATCAAAATACAATAAGTATTAATCAAAATACAACAAGTATTAATCAGAATACAGCAAGCTTAAACAATTTGGGCCAGAAAGTAAATACTAATACAGAGACTATTCAGAAACTACTAGAGGAATCAGCCTCAATACGCCAGATTGCCGAGGAGGCCAAAGAAATTGCTACAACTTCTGCTACAGAGGTTAAAGAGGTCCAAGAGACAATACCATCACTGCATAAACAATTGGAAGACCATAAATTGACCCTGTCTATGATAGAATTGAAGGAAAAACAAGTGAATCTACGGGTCAGATCGGTACCTGAAGTGGAAAAGGACAATCTAGCTGAATTTCTCATGCAGGAATTTTCGGACTTTTGGGATCCAGAATTGGTAAAAGACAGTTTCAAAATAGTAAACGCTTTTAGACTTGGGAAAAGAGGAGAGAAGAAGGTGAGAGACTGTTTGATCACTTTTCAAACAAAAGAAGAGAGGGATAAGATTTTGGGTTTGCATTTTAAGAAGACACTGGAAATCCAACGAACAAGGGTTGAAATATTTAAAGACATTCCGAAATACCTTCTGGATCTCAGATCAAACTATAAAGACTTGGTTACCCTGCTGAGAAGGAACAGTATTAACTTTAGGTGGGAACTCCCTCAAGGCCTATCTTTTAGCTACAAAGGAAAGAAGAGGAAAATAAGATCGGAAGACGACAAAGACAAATTTTGGAGAGACCATGGAGAAGACCTACAAAAAGAACTATCTCCGGAACCAAAAGACCGTTCGAAAAAAGTGATACCACCGACGGATGAGGAACAGGCACTAGGTGCAGTAGGAGGAGAATTAAAACAATAACATCATGGCCCTGCAACTTCTAACATGGAACTGTCGGGGTTTGAATTCCCCTCAGAAAAGGAAATCAGTATTTCATATATTAAAAAAGGAACAATTGGACTTAATTTGTTTACAAGAAACACATATAACAAGATTACACAGGAAATTGTTGATAAATAAAAGACTTGGTCAGGAGTTTATTTCGTCGGACAAAGTTAAAAAAAGAGGGGTTGTGATTTATGCAAAAGACAGATTATCACCGAAATTTGTTTTTAAAGATGACCAAGGAAGATTTGTGGCAATTGAAATTCAAACACAAGGAGAAAAATTTTTGATAGTAGGAATCTATGCACCAAATGACGGGAAATCTGAATTTTTAAGAAGTTGCACGAGACCCTGATGGACCATATGGATTATAACATGATTTTGATGGGAGATATGAATGGAGTGGTATCTACATATATGGACAAGGCACAAAGACAGGTAGTCACCAAGGATGGTAGACTACCGAAAACTTTTTTTGACATGACAGACAACTTGGATTTAGTGGACATTTGGAGAATAAGAAATCCCATGGCTAAAGAGGGAACTTTCTTTTCTGAAGCCAAAATGACATGGACAAGAATTGACCAAATTTGGATAACTAGAGGAATGGCACCAAAGACAAGAAAGGTGGAAATCTGCCCGAAAATTTGCTCCGACCATAATGCTGTTAAGATGGAAATGAGACTAACACCAACTGGCTCCTTCAGATGGAAGATGAATGACACCTTATTTAGAGATGAAGAACTTCTTAAGAAGGCCCAAAAAACTCTGAGAGATTACTTCGAGATAAACCTTAGTACTAACGTGGAGAAAAGAGTAATCTGGGACGCAAGTAAAGCGGTTATGAGAGGGTTCTTAATACAACAGAATGCAATAAAGAAAAGAACTCAAAATGAGAAGAAGGATAAAATAATGGACAAAATAAAGGAATGTGAAAAAAGACTGAGAGTAAACCCCAAATCTCAAGAGATTTTGAGAGAGTTAAAGTTATATCAAGTACAATATATGAAAATGATGAATCAGGAAATAGAATGGAAAATTAAACAAATGAGACAAAAGACTTTTGAGTCGGCCAATAAATGTGGCAAATTGCTGGCATGGCAAATGAAAAAGAGACAAAAACTAAATACGATTACGAACTTAGAAGTGGAAGGAAGAAATATATAGAACCCTGCAGAGATCAGAAGTTGTTTCCAGAGGTACTTTAAATGATTATATACTCAAGGGCCATTGAAAGAAACAGATCTAGACCAATTTTTGAAGACAAATGGATTACAAAAAAATCTCAAGAAAATAAACTAATTTTGAATTACAGAATAACTGAACAGGAAATAGAAGGTGCCATTCAAAATATGCAATTGGGTAAATCTCCAGGACCAGATGGCTTGACCTCTAGATACTACAGATCTTTAAAAGAATGGTTAATTCAACCTTTGAAAGAGGTCTGTAACGAAATAATGGAGGGGAAGAGAGCACCAGAGTCGTGGAAAGAAGCATATATTACACTTGTACCAAAAACAGAGACTGAAAAGACACAGCTTAAGAACTACCGCCCTATATCATTACTTAATGTGGATTACAAAATTTTTGCAGATATTTTGGCGAAGAGATTTAAAAAAGTGTTGATGGAAGAGATTCACAAAGACCAAGCGGGCTTTCTCCCAGGAAGACATTTGTCTGACAATTTGAGGAATATAATTGATATCTTGGAAAAATTAGAAGTGAATATAAACACTAAAGCAGTGTTGATATTTGTAGACACGGAGAAAGCCTTTGACAACATTTCTTGGAATTTTATGAAGAAGAATCTACAGGGTATGGGGGTAGGCCAAGGTTTTGAGAATGGTATAAGTGCAATTTATTCAGAACAAAAGGCTAAACTAATTGTAAATAATGTTGTGACGGAAGGACTTAAAATTGAAAAAGGGACACAACAAGGTTGCCCAATTTCCCCACTTCTTTTTATTTCGGTCCTGGAGGTTTTGCTGAATATGATTAGAAGGGACCAGTCGGTTAAAGGTATACAGGTCGGAACTAAACAGTACAAATTGAGAGCATTTGCAGATGACTTAGTATTGACGTTACAGGAGCCAGAATCTAGTACTAAAAGGGTTTTAGAACTGATTCAAGAATTTGGTCAAGTGGCAGGATTTAAATTGAATAAGTCAAAGACCAAGGTTTTAGAGAAAAATTTAACACCGATTGAAAGAGAGAGGTTTCAGAATGAGACAGGTTTAACAGTGGTTAAGAAAGTTAAATATTTGGGGATTAACATGACAGCAAAAAATGGGAACTTATTTAAAGATAACTATGAAAAATGCTGGTCTGAAGTGAAAAAAGATTTAGAAATTTGGTCAAATTTGAAGCTTTCACTGCTGGGCCGTATTGCTGCAATAAAAATGAATGTATTGCCTAGAATGTTGTTTTTGTTCCAAACTTTGCAGATTGTGGACAAAATGGATTGTTTCAAGAGGTGGCAGAAAGATATTTCTAAATTTGTCTGGCAGGGCAAGAAGCCTAGAATAAAATTTAAAATATTAACAGATGCAAAGGAAAGAGGTGGATTTGCCCTGCCAGACCTCAAACTTTACTATGAATCAGCAGCTTTTTGCTGGTTGAAAGAATGGCTACTTCTTGAAAACACTGACATTTTGGACTTGGAAGGTTTTAATAATGTATTTGGATGGCATGCATATCTATGGTATGATAAGGTCAAAGCACATAAAGCATTTAGAAACCACATTGTCAGGAAAGCGCTATTTAATGTTTGGTCAAGATATAAGGATTTGTTAGAAAACAAAACCCCAAGGTGGCTGTCACCAATGGAAGCGAAAGCCTTGAAAAAGGTCAATATGGAGGTCAAATGACCGAAATATTGGGAAATTTTGGAACAGGACGGAGATAGACTGAAATTGCAGAGTTTTGAAAAACTAAAAAACAAAGTGCGAGACTGGCTTCATTATTATCAGATAATGGAGGCATTTAAATTGGACAGGAAAATTGGCTTCCAGGTGGAAAGATCCAAATTAGAAACAGAATTGTTAGAACCCAAAACTAAGAATTTGTCAAGAATGTACAACTTGCTGCTGAAATGGAATACTCAGGATGAAACGGTAAAATCGGCTATGATTAAATGGGCACAGGACGTTGGACATAATATTATGTTTGCTGACTGGGAACAGTTATGGACCACAGGTATGAAATTTACGGCATGTAATGCCTTAAGAGAGAATATTATGAAAATGATATACAGGTGGTACATAACCCCAGTCAAGCTTGCAAAAATCTATCACTTGCCCGATAACAAATGTTGGAAATGTAAAGAAACTGAAGGTACATTTTTTCACCTTTGGCGGACGTGCCCAAAGATTAAGGCTTTCTGGGAAATGATATATAATGAATTAAAAAAGGTATTTAAGTATACCTTCCCTAAGAAACCAGAGGCCTTTCTTCTGGGCATAGTCGGCCAAATGGTGTTAAAAAAGGATAGAACTTTCTTTATGTATGCAACAACAGCAGCAAGAATACTCATCGCAAAGTATTGGAAGACACAAGAACTTCCCACGCTGGAGGAATGGCAGATGAAACTGATGGACTATATGGAATTGGCGGAAATGACTGGTAGAATCCGTGACCAGGGAGAAGAGTCGATGGAGGAAGATTGGAAGAAATTCAAAGACTATCTTCAGAAACATTGCAAAATTAAAGAATGTTAGAGTGATGTTGGACTGAAAATAAGCGGTTTCCAGCTGTACAGGTTAAAGTTAATGATAGACTAAGATTAAAGATTAGGATTAAAGATGTTTAAAGAAATGGAAATTTGACATTAAGAGGGAAAATTTTAACGTTATATGATATTAAGACCAAAGATCAGGTTTAAAGAAGTTGAAGTTATTTATTTCAATATCTTATTAAAGCTAAAGATTGGGATTAAAAAAGTGGAAAAGAAATTGCTGGACAAACAATTTGGATTGGAATACAAAAGAGGGAGGTATGAGGAAGTCCAGAAAATAAGTAACTAAAAAACGGAAATGGAAAAGAGATATTGTTTTTAATTGTTATGTTTTTTTGTTCTTTTATTGTTGAATCTTGTTTTTTTTGTGTTTTTGTTATATGTATTGTGTATGTTTTTCTTTCTTTCTTTCTTTGTTGTTCAAAACTTTAATAAAAATTATTAAAAAAAAAAAAAGTAAAGCCATTAGCAAGTCTTGGTTAACAGTTCTTACATCAGAATGTGAGAATTGCAGGAATACCAAGACAGGACAGCCTTCCTTGGGTAGTGTTGAAAAAAATTTCCCTCTGTGGAAGCCCCACATTGGCACTGTTGTTGAATCCAGCCAAAGACTTGACCCTGTAACATGGAAAGCAGAGTATCATTCTTGCATAGCATGTGCCACAGAAGGCAAAGGCAGCATTGATGTGGATGGCATTTGCTAATTTACAAAGAAGACAAGCGACAAAGTTTGTTCAGTCATGAGCATATAATCCATCACCACAATGTTGCTTCGGACAATGGACTGACAGTTACTAAATTTAGAAGCTGCAGTGTTCTTTGGAAGAGTGTGTGTGTGTGTGTGTGTGTTTTAGCACTCAATTTAATTTGTTGTCTCACATAAAACATTCCCCTTTCTGTCTCTTAAGACTTCTCTAAAATTAATGTTAATTAATTTTAGTTAATTAATTTTCTGTTCTTTAAACTGGGCGCAAAATTAATATAACGGGGTGCGGTTGGTCAAAGAGTACCAGTGTTGAAATAACTCTGAACAGTGTTTGATACTTCTGTAAACCTACCACAGGAGTAAAGGTAAAATTACATAGCGTTAAAATTAATTGACTCTTCAAAATTCATTTCAAAATTTTCCGAGTGATTAACTTTGTTGTTGATTGGATGGTGTGTGGATATTAAAATATTGCTCAGTATTCACAGAATAAAGGTAAAAGCTAAAGGTAAAGGACCCCTGGACAGTTAAGTCCAGTCAAAGGCGACTATGGGGTGCTCATCTCGCTTTTCAGGCTGAGGGAGCCAGCGTTTGTCCACAGACAGCTTTCTGGGTCATGTGGCCAGCATGACTAAACTGCTTCTGGTACAACGGAACACATTGACGGAAACCAGAGCGCATGGAAACACCATTTTCCTTCCCGCCACAGCGGTACCCATTTATCTATTTGCTCTGGTGTGCTTTTGAACTGCTAGGTTAGCAGAAGCTGGGACAGAGCAACAGGAGCTCAACCCATTGCACAGATTTGAACTGCTGACCTTCCAATCAGCAAACCAGTATATGACATCTAGTAATATTTAATGGCATTTAGTATTTTAAATTAATTGATAACTGATATACAATGTTATTTCAGATTTTATACCAGCAAAATGAAAACAATAAAGATGGGTCAAATTTTGAGGTAAACTTTCACATTCAAAATTAGAACTTCAGACTTCCGGGGGCGGCGCGAACGGCAATGGCGGTCCTCTTCCACTAGCGAGGAGGAGGCTCCGCAGAAAAGGGTCGTCCGCTACGGCGAAGCGGAGACCCACTCCGGAAACCCACAGGCAGCAAGAGCCTGTGGTCTTGAGGCTCGGTGGGCGCCAGAAGCGACCTCCTAAGCGGTAAAGGAACCCCGTAAGGGGCTCCGGAACGTGGAGGGGGGTTGCGGCGCTGTGAGCCGTTTCGCGATCTGCGGAGCGAAGCCGCGCTGCTGCTGCCGGTGAGCGCTGATCCCTTTTCCTGCAAATTTTTGATTCGGAAGAAAGCAACAACTTACTTGTGAGTAAAGACTGAATATCTTAAATTTGAGACTAAAAGCTGAAATCAAAACATTGAACTTGGCTGAAAGCGGAGAGACGTGGAAACAGGAAGTCCGTCTTCCGCTGCCATTGAACTTTAAAAAGCAAAGAGCTGGAGGAGTGGAGGCTTAAAAAGAACTTTCAACCTTATTGATCTGAGCACCCACTGAATTTGCTATACAAAGTAAAGACTTTAAGTTTATGATTTGGTACCATTTATTGTATTGATCTACCTTTCTTCTATTGGATTTACAATTGGAATGAGAAACCCAGGGTCCGGAGCTGCCTGAGCTCTTTGAGAGACTGAGCTGTCAGTTTCGCAGATCTGGCTATTGTGTATCAGAACTTGTAACAATCTGAGGGTATTTGGACCTGCTATTTTGAAACATCTTTTGAAAGACCAGTAAGCACTGGTTGAAACAAAGTGACTGTTAACATCAACTCTGCTAAACATTTGCATTTGAAGGTTCTTGGACACTAAATTAGACTCTAATTACATTAGAATTCTTCCCTAAAGACATCCCAAGCTCCCTCTAGAGGATTTGAGATTCACAACAGTGACTTTACATTTACTTTCTATTTCCTGGCCGCCTGTTTTCTCTGGGCCTCTCTTTTCCCATGGGAATAACTCAGCGTGACCTTGACTGTTAGATAACGTTGGAATGAGTGGCACAAGAAGAAGAGGAAGAACTAGACAAACAACTTTGACAACCCTAACCTCAGCCTCGCAGATACGTAGATCATCTGTACCTACTCTGCCCTCAGAAGTAGAAGAAGTCGTTCTGCCACAGGCAAGAGAGGGAGAAACAGAGCAGCTACAATTGGAAGATATGGCCTCAGGATCATCTGCTTCTATTCTAGAGAAAATCTATGAAAAATTGGAATCTTTGGATAAGAAAGTGGAAGCTTTGGATAAGAAAGCAGATGAGCAAACAGCTAAGATTGATCAAAATACAGAATGCTTAAATAAACTAACTGGACAAGTTGCACAGAACACACAGGCAATTGGACAGTTGACGGAGGCCACAGCAGAAAATCGGAAATTGGCTGAGGACACTAGTCAAAAACTTGAAAATTTAGAACAAGAGGTAAGACCACTCTGCAAACAAGTAGGGGAACATCAGATTTATCTTTCTATGATAGAACTGCGAAACCGTGAGAATAATCTAAGGATTAGGTCGGTACAAGAAGCAGAAGGAGGCAACCTAGCTGAGTTCTTAACTAAAGAATTCTCCAAGTTTTGGAATTTAGAGGAAAAGGACTTTAAAATTGTGTCAGCTTTCAGGCTTGGAAGATTCACAAAGAAGGAGAGGCCCAGAGATTGCTTGATAACATTGAGATCAAAGGAGAAAAGGGATAAGATTTTGGGCCTACACTACGGAAAGTCACTGGACATTCTGGACAGAAGAATTGAAATCTACAAAGATATTCCTAGACAACTGCTGGACCTCAGATCCGCCTATTTTGAACTTGTCAAATTATTAAGGAGCAACTCAATTGCTTTCAGGTGGGAATTCCCCCAAGGAATATCCTTTACCTTTAGAGGGAAGAAGGTCAAAATTAGAACACCGGAAGATAGAGATAAATTTCTGTCTACATACGGAGAGGACCTCCAAAAAGGAATTGAACTACCCCCTGGGCCTGGAGCACCGGCAGTACCGGCACCTGTGGAACCTGAAGATCCTGTGAATAAGATACCACCCCTAGAAAAATAACCAGATTTATTCAGGATGTCTCTGCAACTTTTGAGCTGGAATATAAATGGCTGTAACATTCCGGAAAAAAGGAAGAAAATATTTCATATATTAAAAAAAGAACAATTGGACATTATTTGTTTACAGGAAACACATGTGACAAGGCTCCACAGAAAAGTGTTAATAAACAAAAGACTGGGCCAGGAATTTATATCTTCGGACAGAGTAAAGAAGAGAGGTGTGGTGATATATGCGAAAGAGAGCCTGTCACCCAAATTCTTATTTAAAGATGAACATGGAAGAATTTTGGCAATTGAGATACATCACCAAGGAGAGAAATTTTTGATATTAGGAATCTACGCACCAAACGAAGGGAAATCGGAATTCTACAAGAAGTTGCATGAGACTATGCTGGATTATCCGGAGATTCTGAGTGACTCAGGTGATACTGAAGAGCTCTAATTTCTTGAGTGTTCCCTTTATTTGTGTCCTGCTATTATCAAAGGACTTTTTGCTTTGATTGAAGAGATAATATTTTTTATTAGTGAACAAGAAATGTAGAATTATGAATAAGGGAGAACCAATCTTTGTTTATAAAGACTGTTGGGGTTTTAAAAGTTAATTATGGCAAGGATAGATGGTGTTTTTATTTTCAGTTGCAACTGTTCCCCAGATGCTAATTTGGAAGCCAGAACAATATGTCCTTGCTCTGGTTGTAAAATAAGGCCATCATATGAATAGAGAAAAAGTTGTTGAATGTCTGCTTTGTGGGGACGGGACGGGACAGGAAGCAGAAAAATGAAAGTATTTCTATTATTAATTGCCTAATATGTATTATTAATTATTAATCACCCAATTGTCAACATTTTTCCATGTCACAGTATGGGTCTCTTCTCCATGTTGACTTTGGCAATAATCCTATGAGATGAATATGATGGAAATTGCGGATATGTGAGGGGTAAACTAGCATTTCCGGGATTCTTTATGGGAAGATATGATTTAAATGTCTGGCATGTACACAGCCTGCCTGTGCCAGAGGTATCCCCTCAGGAGTCAGATGGGTTAAGGGTTGATGTCTTTCCAGAATGCACATGAAACAGTAAAGTGAAAACATGTACATCCTATGCATACAAAGCAGATGATAAGTTAAAACCAGGGCAGGGGTCCACATGCAAGCCTTACACCCCCAAATTACCAGACTCCTCTTTGCATAGTAAATATGAAAGTCTGAATAAGTCTTCTTCAGACCTTCATAGCTATCACACAGACACTGTGCTCAGGCAGATACCTAAATGCAGCTGCAGATTCGTTTCTTCGTTCTTTACCCAAGAGAGAACATAGGAAGCCTTTCACTGAATCAAACCGATGATCCGTTTATTAAACTATGATCCTTCCTTTAAGTCAGGGGTCAGCAAACTTTTTCAGCAGGGGGCCGGTCCACTGTCCCTCAGACGTTGTGGGGGGCCAGACTATATTTTGGAGGGGGAAAAAATGAACGAATTCCTATGCCCCACAAATAACCCAGAGATGCATTTTAAATAAAAGAATACATTCTACTCATGTAAAAACACACTGATTCCCGGACCACCGGCAGGCCTGATTTAGAAGGCGGTTGGTCCGGATCCAGCCCCCGGGCCTTGGTTTGCCTACCCATGCTTTAAGTGGAAATGAGTGGCCTTTCCCCCTGCTCCTATACCTTGATTAAAATTGGGTGAGTGCCAGATAAAGTTGCTTTGGTGGCCATTAGTTGGCCATTTCTGTTTGACGCCCATTTTAATGAAGGCTGATGTCCCTAGGGCTATGTACTTCAATAAGAAATGGCTTGATTTACAAAGACATTGGGAGATTACAGCTCTTGATGGCTTCAGGGACTTTGCTAGCATTCCTGGAAAAGTTTAAAAAACTGCTGACACCCCTATGATGTGTCTCTGTGTGTGTGTGTGTTTATGGAAAACACATAACAAAAATCTGCATTTTCTCTGACTCGCCTTTCCAAGGGAGCCACACCTGTTGAGCTGTCCTGTTGTCCCCCTGTCTCATTCATCATTTTGGTTCCCTTTCCCTGCTGAGCAGGCTCACAGCTGTGCAGATATGGGGCCTTCCAGGTTGTGAGCTGTGGCTTCCAGGGAGAGAGAGGGGCTGGTTCTGTCAATGTCTCCTCCATCAGATCACTCAAGGCTTGTGTGCAGATGGGTTTACCCCTTTGGTCGCTCGCTGTGTCAAGAAATACGTTCTGTGTTTACGCCTTGAAGCAGCTGCAGATCTTCTAAGCAGTGACTAGAAGGAAGACTCTGTCAAAGGGTTTTTATTATGTACTTTTAGGAAAACATAAGCTAACAGGCAAAGCTACTCCAGTTTAAAAAACCTAATTTATTCCTCCAAAAACGCACTGTGTGCAGATGCACACCTTTCTAGAAATGACTGTTTTTTCCTAGGTGTTTTTAAAAATAAGCCTTAAATGTTTTTAAGAAGCTAGGTTCTCTTAGTATGCTGGATCATCCAATAGTAAGATTTTGACTTATTACTTACACTGAGGGGTGGGGCAGTGGGTGCCAAGTCATTTCCCTGCATACAATATATTTTCCAATCTCACATTATTTGCCTAAAATTTCCATACCTCTTATGATTTCATTTCTCACCAGGGAAAGGAGATAATCTTAACTCAATTATAATAAGTATTACATTTCTTTTACCCCCCTCTGTAATTGGAAAACGGATCGGTAAAATAAGGAGATGTGAGTTGAAAGGCATTTGCATTCCAGAAAAGACGAGAAGCTTGTGTGATCAGGGTCTGCTTCTGTTAAATAAATTGGTTCGGGATTCATCAGGGAATATTATAAAGGTTTTCACCTGGGTTACAGGTAGCATCTTTGAACAGGCCGTCTTGAAATTGCTTCCCGTCAAAATCTGCTCTCTGGGTCACTATTTTCTTGTTTTCTTTGGTTAATTGAGCAAAGCAAGATAGCAAAAGAAAGGAGTGACTTTGGGGTTCTGGAGTGGCTTTTACCAGCCCACCTGCAGTGGTATGTGTTATGTACTGAAGTTCTCACGCTGGGCCAGCAGGGGGATATTGTAGATAGTTCAGGTCCACATATGCAAATAAGGGATCAAAAGTGACGTTCAGTGATTGGATAGTTACAGAAAATGGTTACTGTTGCGTTCTAGTGGAGCTCTATATAAGCAGGCTGGCTGAACCCTTCAGTTCAGTTCTGTTCTGGCCTGTGAATAAACAAGAGCTGTTTGAAGAATCGCTGTGTCGTCTGATATGTTCACCCACAACTTAACAGTATGGATGAGCTTCTGACTTTGGCTTGCTTTATGATGAGCAGAAGAGTTCCTCTTAAGATGTGTTTTCATTAATCTTGCCTGCATTATGGAATTCCAACCAGCGCCAGGCCAGTATGTTTTAGTGCTGAGGCGAAATGGAAAGTGCCATCTCTGATGAAGATGTTGGCATGTTGTGGGTATCTAGGAGTTAACGCTCTGTGTTAAGTGGAAATGCTGACTCATTAGATATGAGTCCCCACAGAGGCACATTATAATAATCCTATCTGAAAGTTAGTCATACCCATAAGTTTAAATGGGTCTACTCTGAGGATGACTAACATTGGATAAAAGGTCTAATACTTGTAATGGAGTTTTAGTGACATCTTTAGTTTTCTAAATGAATGCACATGTTCTTTGCGTTCTGCTCAGTCCCCCTGCACTTGCACTACAGAGTTTAAGTGTTTTTGAGAAGTTTAGAGATATTTGTTGGAGCACCATCACATGGCTGTAATAACTCTGCTGAACCCTAAAGATGGCTTTTCTTGTTCTCTTGACAATTACTTTCCCCTTATTGCCTGCATGAGGATTTCTTATTGCGGGGTTGCTTGGGTGGCCCTGAGTTGTAATCAGATATTATTCTTTGAGAGAAAAATCACTGAAGCATTTGATGGGGAAACTAAAACCTAGTATGTTTTACCTTGGATTTGCATACTGATGAGAAAGGGAGGGGGGAAGGGATGTCATTAAACTGGTCCTACTTGTTTTGTCAGCATTATTTTAAGATTAGCAGAAATTGTTCTGTGCAGAGGGGCTCAAGATAGAAAGGATTTAGATAGCAAAAAGTTAGATTTAGATTAAATGTTGGGGAAATCCTTTGAGCTGAACAAAAAGATTGATGCAGGAAGCATGAAGTACTAAAGAGATTACAGAGTTACTAACACTTGATTGTTTCAGAGGTTATGAGAAGAAATATATGTCAAGAATAGTAGGCTATGCATGAAGTAGAGGGGGCAGGAGGACTGCCTTTCCAGTGTTTTGGAAATCTATGGGGCCCATAATTTGGTGGGGTTCAGGGTAATGAATCACATCTTCTGAAAATAAAAAAAATCCTTCCAGTAGCACCTTAAAGACCAACTAAGTTAGTTCTTGGTATGAGCTTTCATGTGCAAGCACACTTCTTCAGATACACTGAAACAGAAGTTGCCAGATCCTTCTATATAGTGAGAAGGTGGGGAGGGGTATTACTCAGAAGGGTGGTGGGAATGGGTGATTGGCAGATAGCTGAGATGAGCCTGTTGACGACTCTTAACGACTGCAATAGGTCTTACAGGAAAAAGCAAGGGGTGAGGAGGTGAGAAATGGCTTTGTCATGTATAATGAGATAAGAATCTGTTTCAGTGTATCTGAAGAAGTGTGCTTGCACACGAAAGCTCATACCAAGAACTAACTTAGTTGGTCTTAAAGGTGCTACTGGAAGGATTTTTTTTATTTTGATTATGGCAGACCAACACGGCTACCTATCTGTAACATCTTCTGAAGTATTTTTTCTTAGATCCTTTGCCAGGGAGCACTGGATGACAGGCAACTTAGCAAATCCTGCCATAAAAACCCGGACTGTGCCTCAAGCAGTGCTCTAAGGATCACTGCAGGTATATCATTCAAGGCTATGGGCTCATCTACACTTGTTGCTTGTAATGTTAGAAATGTGTTATAAAAATGTGGCACCAGAGGGTGCTGTAGTAGAGCAGCGCGCCTTTGAGAGTTATATAATGTTATACTGCAAAATGTTTTTACAGATCAATGTAGATCCAGTCTGTGTTGGCTCCTGGTCATGCGCCTACCATCTATCTCAATCTCTATACAGTGGTACCTCAGGTTAAGTACTTAATTCGTTCCGGAGGTCCATACTTTACCTGAAACTATTCTTAACCTGAAGCACCACTTTAGCTAATGAGGCCTCCTGCTGCCACCGCGCAGCAGGTTCTTATCCTGAAGCAAAGTTCTTAACCTGAAGCACTATTTCTGGGTTAGCGGAGTCTGTAACCTGAAGCGTATGTAACCTGAAGTGCGTGTAACCCGAGGTACCACTGTATAAGTAAAATCCATATAGCATGCGAGATGTTGGGTAGGAGGGATCTCATCTAGATCCACTGTCCTAGCTCTCAGTGGGTAAAGAACTCTGGGTATAGTTTCTGCCAAAATCTTTTAATGCTCTGATCAGTATGATACATAGGGAAACTAAGGTTCAAAGGTGGAGCAGGTGCTACACATGCTAAGCAAGCCAAGGTGTTGATCCAATAAGCAACATGTGCTCTTGGGGGCCATTATATGGGAAAAGGGTGGGCAAAAGTTTGTCACACCAAATGGGCAAGGAAATCAGAACTCCTTCTGGAGAGCTGGACCTGAGCTAACTGCTACCCCCTGTGCTGGTGTCTTAATACCCTAGGTGATGGGGGAGGTGACAGCTGCTGCTCTGAGCCAGACAGGGTATCTGACTTCTCTGAAGATCATGTGGTTAGGGACAAGCTAGAGAGTGCCATACAAGATAGGTATGCCCACATAGTTCATTGAAATTTAAGGAGCTTTGCATGGATTTCTATTTGCACAGTCAAACTGTGAATTAACATTGTGCTGGCATTGTGACGGAACTATTTATAATGCCACTTTGTATGTGTTGCTTTTGTTGTTGGCCTCCACCTGTCTGGAGAGGCAATGAAGTGTGCCTCCAGACTGCTGGAGAATCACAGCGCCTGCTGTGGCTACGGAGACTGGCAACTTGTAAGTGCTGCTGTTTTGTTGTGTTAGCAGCACCCAAGTGGCCTGTCTGGGGTGCAAGCCTGGGCGGTATGTATGGAGGTCCTAGGCTGCCCAGATGAAAGCACCCCCCCCGGCCTCACTGATGTGGTTCAAAGGGACTGTAGCCATTCAGTCATTGGCTGTTAGTTTTAATGTATTTGAATGGCTCTGTAGTTAAAGGTATTATTCTATAGAGGTTCTGTAGTTAAAGCTACAGCTGCGGGACGCGGGTGGCATTGTGGGTAAAACCTCAGTGCCTAGGACTTGCTGATCGTAAGGTCGGTGGTTCGAATCCCCGTGGCGGGGTGAGCTCCCGTCGTTCGGTCCCAGCTCCTGCCCACCTAGCAGTTCGAAAGCACCCCTAAGTGCAAGTAGATAAATAGGTACCGCTTTATAGCGGGAAGGTAAACGGTGTTTCCATGTGCGGCACTGGTGCTGGCTCGCCAGTTGCAGCTTCGTCACGCTGGCCACGTGACCCGGAAGTGTCTTCGGACGGCGCCGGCTCCCGGCCTCTTGAGCGAGATGAACGCGCAACCCTAGAGTCGGTCACGACTGGCCCATATGGGCAGGGGTACCTTTACCTTTACCTTAGTTAAAGCTACTCTAAATACTTTGTAAAAAGGTAAAGGTAAAGGGACCCCTGACAATTAAGTCCAGTTGCAAACGACTCTTGGCACTCATCTCACTTTAAAGGCTGAGGGAGCCAGTGTTTGTCCGCTTCCGTAGACAGTTTTTCTGGGTCATGTGGCCAGCATGATTAAGCCGCTTCCGGAGAAACTAGACCAGCACACGGAAACGCCGTTTACCTTCCCACCAGAGTGGTATCTATTTATCTACTTGTACTTTGACGTGCTTTCGAACTGCTAGGTTGGCAGGAGCTGGGACCGAGCAACGGGAGCTCACCCCGCTGCAGGGATTTGAACTGCCGACCTTTTGATCGGCAAGCCCAAGAGGCACAGTGGTTTAACCCACAGCGCCACCCGCATCCCAAATACTTTGTAAGTTTCCTTAAAGTGTTGGTTTGGGTGGCCAAACACAAAAGAGGATTGAGCTCCTGCACCTTTCTTAAATAAACTAAGACATTCCCTGTATTTTTAGAAAGCAATAAATTTGTCACGAGAAGGCATTTTGATGATAGATTTGATGGTGGGATATGTCTCAAATATTCAAGACTAAGCCACATGCTTGGATCTGAACTTTCCTTGCTGTGATCTACACATGTCCATGCTATTGCTTTGGGTCACAGTTTTTCCAATCAAGTTGCGAGAAAGAGGTATTTTTTTGAGACTCTTAAAGGTAAAAGGTAAAGGTACCCCTGCCCGTACGGGCCAGTCTTGCCAGACTCTAGGGTTGTGCGCTCATCTCACTTAAGAGGCCGGGAGCCAGCGCTGTCCGCAGACACTTCCGGGTCACGTGGCCAGCGTGACAAGCTGCATCTGGCGAGCCAGCGCAGCACACGGAACGCCGTTTACCTTCCCGCTGGTAAGCGGTCCCTATTTATCTACTTGCACCCAAGGGTGCTTTCGAACTGCTAGGTTGGCAGGTGCTGGGACCGAACGACGCAGTCCTATTCATGTCCATTTAGAAGTAAGACCCACTGAATCCAGTGGTACTTGTTCCTGAGAGTAAGCCCAATTAAATCCAGTGGGACTTGCATTTCAGTAGACGTGTATAGTAGGGTTCAGCTGCAACAGAAGAAAGAGTTTATTAATATTTAAAGGTTTGCAAAATTGTGAAAGTTAAAAGGCACATAATTCCAACTGCAAGTTTTCTGAAGAGCTAAAAACATTAATTAGAGGGCTGTATCGAGGTGAGTGCAGGTTAATGGAATTCATCAAATGCCAACTACTGGCCACAAAGCTATTCAAAAAGCTGCCCTCTTGTCCAGGAAGCTAGCTCAGAGATCTCATAGTGTATAATGAAACCACCCAACAAGGTTTTTATGAATTTGTGATCTGGTTTTTTATTTTCCCAGAGTGAATAGGGTGGAAATGAAGCCTTGCTTTATTTTCTAAAGAAGCCTTTACTTCAGACCTTGAACTGAATCAAACAATTGGATTGGGCTACTTTCTGTGTTGAATTAGTGTGAACCAAATCTTGCAGTCAGTCCACACACCTAATAGATACCCCCCCAGAAGCATGTGCATTGGGGTAGCCAACCTATGTTGTGGGCTATATCTCCTCATCCCTGATCACTGGCTATTCTGGCTAGGGCTGATGGAACGTTACCACTTTGGCTACCACTGTCATACATAAAAAATTGGACTAGGACTGGTATTTATTGTTGTTGTTGTTTAGTCGTGTCCAACTCTTCGTAACCCCATGGACCAGAGCATGCCAGGCACTCCTGTCTTCCACTGCCTCCTGCAGTTTAATCAAGCTCATGCTGGTAGCTTCGAGAACACTGTCCAGCCATCTCGTCCTCTGTCGTCTCCTTCTCCTTGTGCCCTCAATCTTTCCCAACATCAGGGTCTTTTCCAGGGAGTCTTCTCTTCTCATGAGGTGGCCCAAATATTGGAGCCTCAGCTTCAGGATCATTAGTTTTGTTAATTAATTAATTAAGTAGTTAGTTAGATGATTCAGCAGCTCAGTGATGGAATAGGTCATATGTTTTGGACATAAATCCTTGGTAACTTGAGGTGGCCAAAGTATTGGAGCCTCAGCTTCAGGATCTGTCCTTCCAGTGAGCGCTCAGGGCTGATTTCCTTAAGAATGGGGAGGTTTGATCTTCTTGCAGTCCATGGGACTCTCAAGAGTCTCCTCCAGCACCAGAATTCAAAAGCATCAATTCTTCGGCCATCAGCCTTCTTTATGGTCCAGCTCTCACTTCCATACATCATTGCTGGGAAAACCATAGCTTTAACTGTAAGGACCTTTGTTGGCATTTATTAATTATGTATAAATCTTGCACCTCAAATGCTATGCACACCTGGAAGTAAACTTGGCTAATTTTGATAAGAGTGGAATGGCAGGTTTGTTTATTTATTTCAGTATTTATACCCCACCATTCTAGCCCAAAGACATACTTAAAAGTATAAAATTACAGCAACAAGAAATCCATGACAGGAGTGAAAGGAAGCACACCAATAATACCAGATTATTAGTGTGCAAGGAAGCACCCTAATAATACCAGATAAAAACACCTGAACTAGGGTCCCAAATTGAAAAAATGCACACCAAAAGAGTCTTAAGAGCAAAGAACAGCCAGATGAACCTCCCTTGCTGGAGACTGTTTCATACTTGAGGTGCCACAGTCAGAAAATTATTCCCTTTTCCCCCCTCCACCCTTGGCACCTTGGCTGGCAGGAGACCAACGGAAAGGGACTCAGGAGCAGAGCGAACATCCAAGCAATAATTGTCTGGCATTTTAAAGCAGTCCAGTGAACCAGACATGGCTTTCAGGTTGAGTGATTAGCTTTGAACCTTGTGCATTGCTCGTCATACAGAACTCTTTTTGCGTTGCCCAATTTCATTTTCTCTCCAGTCTGCTTTTCTAGAGCCTTGAAATAAAACGTAATTGAGGAAGCCTGTCTCATATTTTTCCCTGAAGGACTAGAGTGCTAACAATAAAGGCATTTTTACTAATTGATGGTTTCTCTGGGGACACGGCGAAAATTAGGAAAGAGAACAAGAGGCCTCTTCCTTTGTAGCCTGACACACCTGAGTCGCTATGAGAGGCTCTTGTTCTGCCTTTGTGGTTGTCATGTCTTGTGTGAACAGTAATATGGGAGGGTTCATGTTGCAAGCAAACTTATCCCTTATTGTACATTGTGCACCGCTGACAGATGAAAATCCACTCTTTACATAGAGAAGCAGCTTGCACTTTATGTGACCTTACCCATTTCCAGGGCAGGAAATCTTTGGAAAGCAAGTAGAGGCTGCCCTTTCTCTGTCATGTTCAGTGTTGTGGTTGTTTGCTACTTCCAAATGACGATTCTATGCAGCTACTAGTTGCTTTATAGACGTAAGCTGCAAACCATTGGCACCAACTAATACTTGAAATGTAGGGCACATTTGTTTGCTGAGCACTCTTAGGAGGGGAAAAAGTATCTAAGTTAAATTCCCCCCTATGAGGTGCACACCCAGAAACTGGAGGATTATGTTGTGAGATGGCCATCAGGTGTGTGTGTGTGTGTGTGTGTGTGTGTGCGCACATGTGTGGTGTTGGGATAGTGTATCTGTTGCCTGAAATTTGAGCCATCTACATGTGCCACTAGTCAGACAGCGGGAAGAGTTCTTGTTCTAGGAGATAATTGCAAGTTTTATGTAGTGGACAGGATGACATGGGTTTCAAATTCAAGCATAAAACACATTGGCTGGCCTTTGGTTGAACCTAAGCTACTTCTGAATGTGGTGATCTTATTGTATCTCTGATCTCTCGCTGTGTATAATAATAATAATAATAATAATAATAATAATAAATTTTATTTATATCCCGCCCTCCCCAGCCGAAGCCGGGCTCAGGGCGGCTAACAACACTAAAATAGTGCAACATTATAAAAACATCAAAAGTATAGTAAATGTAATGATAATCTCGACAGTGGAATCTTTAAAAAGGAGTAAGGCAGTTCTTGCCTTATGGAGTCTAGAGAATTTAGACCCATTTTTGGACATTCCACATAGCATATGTATGGCAGTTGCAACAGGGAGAGCACATAATGAGCTACTTTATGCGGAGTTTGACCAGTTGTTCCTCCTCTATGCTAGGAGTTAGGACCCTCACAAATAGTTTAGATGTTGCTTCCAGCATTCCTGACTGCAGATTCCTCACCTCTGTTCTAGCCTAAAGATGTTTACACTGCCTGTAAACTGCTCTCTGAGGTCGTCTTCAGGGTTGCTGCATAGAATAATAGAATTGTAGAGTTGGAAGGGACCCTGAGGATCATCTAGTCCAACTTCCTGCAATCCAGGAATATGCCACTGTCCCATACAGGGAGCAAACTTGCAACCTTGGTATTATCAGCACCACGCTCTAACCAGCTGAGCTTATCATGCAATCCTTTAATAAGTTACCAAGGATTTATGTCCAAAACATATGACCTATTCCATCACTGAGCTGCTGAATCATCTAACTAACTACTTAATTAATTAATTAATTAACAAAACTAATGATCCTAAAGCTGAGGCTCCAATACTTTGGCCACTGCATGAGAAGAGAAGACTCCCTGGAAAAGACCCTGATGTTGGGAAAGAGGGAGAAGGGGACGACAGAGGACGAGATGGTTGGACAATGTTTTCGAAGCTACCACCATGAGTTTGACCAAACTGCAGGAGGCAGTGGAAGACAGGAGTGCCTGGCGTGCTCTGGGCCATGGGGTCACGAAGAGTCGGACACGACTAAACGACTAAACAACAACAAAATTTTCTTTTGCAGGAGAATTTCACCTAGAACATAGGTCTTCAACTGGTGGGTTCTCAAATGCATGTTTGGGTTAAAAGTGGGTTTTGTGTCAGAAAAGTTTGAAGGTATAGACATATACTATGGATTCAGTAATGTAGTCCTTTATGTATCATGGGGTTTTAAAAATAAAAAACCCAGCCTAAATCTAAACTAATATATATGTATGTATATACACCTCTTCTCTTTTCCTGGATTTATTCTTCCAGGTGAACAATAGCTTTTAAGAATAAAATTGACTTTGTTTAGACAAGTGAAATATCTTGTGGTTCAAACCTTCTGCCAGCATTTGTCTTGTTAAAAGCGTCAATAGAAAGCATTTCAATTTTTCACTCCCAGATAATAAAATGGCTTGTTCTTGGCTTTTCATTGAGATATATTGAGAAACTCAATAGAGGGGTATTTCTTTTAATGGGAGATTCCTTGAGAATCAGCAGCGCTCATTCATCCTTTTTCTTTTTTAGAAATAATGTCTTTCAGGAGGGATGTGATGTTGCTATCTAGAGAGGGGGAGGGGAAATCTCTGTTCTGGCTGTTCTTGAATCTTTTGAAGCAGGGACATGATATGAAAGATGTGAGTAATAGATGCTCGGAAAATATGTACCAGTATGATGAATTGACTTTGCCCTGGACTTGAAAGTCTTCACATATTGAGACTTCTGGGTCAGCGCCATTGGTGAATGGTGGAGTTCTTCCGACCGGAGGAACGGGCTCCGTGGAAACTGGGTCTTCCCACCGCGGTGAAGGTGGGGACCCGCTAGAAATCCCAGGCAGAGGAAGCCTGGGAACGTGGGGTTCGGAAGGGCACCAGAAGCGCCTCGCTACTCGCGGGGAATCCCATTTAGGGGCTCTGGAGCGAAGTGGGGTGAGAAGCGCGGTACTACGAACTGACTGCTACTTTCACGGAGTGAAGCCGCACAGCCATTGCCAGAGAGCGCTGACTTTTTCCTGTGGACAATTGGACTTAAAACAAGTACCCGTGAGTAGAAACGGAAAATTGGATCAAGAAATTGCTTAATTTGGTATCGAAGCGGGAAGGTGCAAAACAGGAAGTCCGCCTTCCGCTTTTTGTATATAGACTAAAGCAAAAATTTTGTAAGCTAAAGCCGGGAAAGCTGTCAAAAAAGCCTAAATTTCCTTCCTTCAGAATCACTGAAACCCCCCTTGGAAGCAGGAGAAAAGGGGGGGGGGGACTCTGTTTAACCCTAGCAGGAGAGGGAGTGAAGAAGGATAAGTTTCCACCGTCTCTAACCTGGGAACGGGGTGTCAGAGACAGAAACTGTTGGAGAGGTTCATTGACTGTGAATGGAATATTTTGACAGATAGCTAATGAAGAAAAACAAGTTGATTCTAATGTTGCCTTTTGCATTTTAAAGAAACAAAATATCTGAAAAGCATCTGAAATATCTGAAAAATGAAAGTAACTTTCCTTTGCCTTTAAAAAAAAAAAGATACAAATAGAAATTGTCTCCTCTAGAGGGAGCTTGTTAAATTGTTGCTGCAGTATACTTGAGGACCCAACATCTGTGAGATTAAGATCGTGGGAACAGTCTTTTCTGACCTTGACCAAAGATGAGCTGGGAGGAAGATTGGGTGCTTGCTTTATGCAAGACAAATGCCTTGCTGGAACAGATGCACGAGAAGATGGACTTGATGAATGAGAAAATGGATTTGACTGTTGTGGTTAATAACTGTGGACAAACAGGGAACATTGATACAGAAATCATCCAGGGACCGACCTATGAATCTGTACTGACTGGGCAAGTGCAGATGACAATGGAGGAGGATGCGGCTGCACCTCAAATAATACAAATGGAGAGGCCCGAGGCCCTACAGGAGCATAAGCCGCTGTCATTGAAGATTGAAGTTGGAGTGGTCCAGGGGGAGTTTGGAGATGAGGAGGTTCCTAACCTTGGAGAGACCTTGAAATATGATTTTAAATAGTTTTTGGATTATATCGAGGACTGTGGGGAGTGGGACTGTGGGGAACGGGCGGGCTGGATGAAGGGAGATGGAGACAATTTTGGGTTGGAATCCCCCAGAGACCTACTCCTCAATGAGAAAGGAAAGAAATTAAGAAAGAGACCAACAAAAGACAAGGAAAAGGGCAAGTACAAACAACAAGAAGAAGAACTGCAGAAGGGACATGGAAGAGATTTAAGGGCCTCGGACATAAGGCTTCCAGGTTGATGGACTAGATGGAATGGACAGTAAGGACTGACACAATCCGAGACCAGGAAGAAGAGACGCTGGATGATGATTGGAAGAAAATTTATAAAGGAAACTTTTTATTTAGAATTAGCTTAATGAATATTAGGGAAAATGTTGGAATGAAACTATATGACTCTAGCAGAAATGATATCAGGAGCTATGTATATTTGAAAACTAAGATCTAAGCTTTAAGGTACTTTGGGGTAAGATAAGGTTAAATAAATTAAGGTAATTTGAATAACAGAATATGGGGAAAGATGGAAAGGATTTGTTGAGTTAATTATTAGGTTAAATTGTTAAGATAATTTTTTTTAACAAAAATTGAGAAAGATGGAAAGAATTTGCTGAAACAATTAATTAAACTAGAATACAAAAAGGGAGGTGTGAGGAGGTCAATGAAACAAGCAAATGGAAATTATAGATATGCAATTTGAGATTTGTGTCTTCCCCCCCCCTTCTTTTTTACTTTCTTTTGCTGTATTGTTGTATTGGTTTTTATGTTTTGCGTTTTTCTCCTTTTTTTGTATTGTAGTGTTGTTTTTTCGTTTTTCTTTTTTTTTGTAATTCTGAATTTATTAATAAATATTTTTTTTTTTTAAAAAAGAAAGTCTTCACATATTATTCATGTGTGGCTCAACAACTTCTTTTTGACCTCATAAAGCTAAGCTTCATGGTTGATAACAACATGCAGTTGCTATTTTAAATCTATGTTACATCACAGTATAGAGGTGGTTTGTTCATTCTCCAGTGATGTTTGGACAACAAATACTGCTAACTCCAGAGTCTTGCGACATCTTAAAGGTTCTTGTATAAGCTTTCAGGTGGAGAAGAATGCCCACTTTGTTGCATGGCGGTCAAGGAAGTAGTTAAATATAGAATACAGAGATGAGTTGTTTTTTAAAGAAAGTAAAATAATGCAATGTCAAGTAATGCAAGAGGTGTCAGAAGCTGCTGAATAGCAATTTATGAAAACATTCAGTTTTATCCACTGGAGTCTGAATAGATAGAGACAATGGTTTGCTTTCCCACTGAAGGTGTTAAATTTACTCAGCAATGATAAGATGTTTGCATCATCACCAGTTACTGTTGCTGTGAAGGTCATTTTGCATACAGGTGAGCACTTATTGAATTGCCACAGTCTGTACTTTCTGCATACCATTTAACCTCAAACTTTACACGCACATACCTTTTTTGCACCCATGTGTGTATTTATACCTTTACCTTTACTTTTTACACTTCATGCATATGATAAGTCTTAAAAACCCACAAGACTCACTGCTTCGGCTGCAGCAGATGACAACACTACCTTCTCGAAACACTACTATGTGGTGCATAAATGAATACAGATTTTTTTTTTTAAAAAAAATCCCAGTTACATTGGGTTTGAAAGAAACTTCAAAGGGTTACTTTTAAAATCTGTTGCAGCAACAGGCTGTCTGCCTCAAATACTAACAGAACAATCAGGAGCTAGCAGGACTGTAATTAGCTTAATGTCCCTGGAATGACAATGTCTGATCCCTAATCACAGTAGCCCTGCTTGTTATTGGCCTTTCAGAGTTTGGACTAAGCCAAGTCACGCAGAAATGTCATTACTTAATTTCCTAGTGGAAATGTGACACAGTCCTTGCTTATAACTCCCCCAGTTCTTTAAGATTGATGCTATGCACATTCTGGGTCTGTGTGCTCCAGATAACAGAAGCAGGATAATTTTTCACTAACTTCCTTGTGCCAAATATTGAACTTTGATTAGAGGATGAGATTTATTCCAAATGACCCTGTTATGTAACAGCCATCAGGTGGTAATGAAAAGTGTAGTTGAATATTCCATGCTCATGGTCCAGGAGTTGGTTCTCAGGCTACTCAATTATTTTCCAATCTATGATGCAGATATTGGCTGGATTTGAAGCTGGAACCCAGTTGCCTAAGACTTAACAATCTCAGCCAAATATGTACTAAAAGGCAGAACTTATCACTGAACAAAACTCACTTGAGTGGATGCTTTTTATGGTAATGAATGGGAATTAATGTGCCTGTTGTAGCTCTTGAAGCATGCATCTACCACCCCCCAATAGTTACAAAATTGGTCTCATAAGTAGTTTAATTTGTGAATTTAATTTGTGCAATAAAGTGTTTCTGGCATTAGTTTGTGTGTGGGAAGAACTGCATTTGAATATCAAGGGTTAAGTCAATACTTCTTGAATGGAATGATTTCACCTAAAGAACATGGATTTGCTATGAACACTGGACTATCTGGGTGGAATTGCTGAGTAACGGAAAGTACCTCAAAGCTCATTAAATCTTGCTGCTCTTTTGTGGGTGAGGATGGTGATGGAGAAAGGGTTAAAGTCAGGCTAGTAGTGTTAGGCCTCTGTCCAGAGTACTGAAATGTCTTGAACTAGCCCTGGACAGATAGCCCTATAAGCTTGATGCAGATGGGTAACAAATAGCCTCTGCATACAACTAAGATTTAGAGACCGGGAATCTGCATCCATCTATAGTGCATTTGTATCCGCCTTGCAAGTCAGATGAGGTACCACACATCGCTTCCATCTTTTCTTTTGGATTTGAATATGCATCGTAATGTAAATATGCCATCATATACAAATAGGGCAATTGATTTCTCAAATCAACAAGGGCACGTGAATTTCTGTCTTGCTTGTTCAGGGGCTGGGGCAAATGCTGTACTCCCTGGTGATGGCTGACGTGGTTCTTTGTGGCTGCTCACAGATGGTTGTGGTTAGAGTGATAGTTTAGGGCTAGGAAGATCCAGGTTCAAATCCCCAGTAAGCCATGAAGGGTGCTGAGGGAGCTTGGTCAGTCATGACATCTCAGCCTAACCTACCTCACAAGATTGTTGTTGGGTATAAACAAATGGTGCTGGAGGAGACTCTTGAGAGTCCCATGGACTGCAAGAAGAACAGACCTCTCCATTCTGAAGGAAATCAGCCCTGAGTGCTCACTGGAAGGACAGATCCTGAAGCTGAGGCTCCAATACTTTGGCCACCTCATGAGAAGAGAAGACTCCCTGGAAAAGACCCTGATGTTGGGAAAGATGGAGGGCACAAGGAGAAGGGGACGACAGAGGACCAGATGGCTGGACAGTGTTCTTGAAGCTACCAGCATGAGTTTGACCAAACTGCGGGAGGCAGTGGAAGACAGAAGTGCCTGGCATGCTCTGGTCCGTGGGGTCACGAAGAGTCGGGCACAACTAAACGACTAAACAACAACAACATCATAAACAAAGGGCAGAGTGTTTTGTTGCCTTCAGCTCTTTGGAGGATGGGTGGGTATACATTTAATAAATAGATAACATTTATGGGGTAACTTTAATAATTTAATACTAATATTTTATTATTTATACCCTGCCCATCTGGCTGGGTTTCCCCAGCCACTTTGGGAAATAAGCACTCCCTTGCTGATTGTTTTAAGACACCAAAAAACCCAGGTTGACAAACAGAAGTACTATTCAGTTTTCTTTCACCCCATCTTATTTCACCTTTCCCCATTTTATTCGGCAAGGAAATGTCTTGCATCAATTTTCTTCTTATCAGTCAAGATCTGTTACCTATCACTTGCTCATTGGTTTTCAAAAACCAGCCTGACGTTGTCTTATTCATTTGAGTTAATTGCCATGGTTTGATGATCCCTTTTAAAATCCTTGGCAACTCTAATCCGCTTCCTTGATAGGTGATTAATGACTTTTCATTCCCTTGACCACCGTGACAGACAGGAAAGTAATAAGTTGCCCCAACAAAGATCTTTCATCTAGCCTTCCATATACCTCAATCATTCCAGGAAGAAAGGAAAGAGTAATGAATGTTTCGGAGTTCTTCAAGAAAACTCAGATGTGTTGGTAGCAAATGTTAATTAAATGGGTTGCTTCAAATTAAATGAATAACTGAAAAGACTTTATTCTTCGTTCAGAATGGGGCTACAGGGCAAAACAAGATTTCATTAATGGGTGGTTGAAAACGAGCCTACTTTTCTTTGCTAGAAATTCCAGCATAGTTCAGGTTTACGGCTTCTCTATAAATATAACAACAGAATCCTTACCTATGTAGTAGCATTTTTCCAAGGAGCGCTCAAGCTAGCTTATGTGATTCTCCTCTGTTTAACTGCACAACAGCTTTGTGAGGCGGGCTGAACACAGTGACTGGCTCAAGATCACCCAGGGAGCTTCCTGGCCAAATAGGAATTCAAACCATGGTCCTATTCCAACCACCACACCACATGCTTGCTCAAATCCCGAGAGGCTCAGTACCAGCAAAGTTTCTAGTGCTTGCGCTTGGCAGGATAAGTTTAAAGATGTGATGGCAAAAAGCCATAGAACAGCAAAGAAGGAGCGAATTGGGTGACCTTGGACCAGTTGCTCCTTCTCAGCCTTAGCCTACCTCCTAGGGTTGTTTTGAGGGAAGGGGAGGGAAGAAACCAATGTACCATTCCTTCAGCTCTTTGCAAGAAAAGCTGGAGTGTAAATCTAATTTTAAAAATCTGCGTATCTGTTCTCAAAGCCACCTTGCTCATGGAGTCCTGGTAGCCCTGAACAGAGTTACAACATCGCCTGAGCCCTGTCATATATTACTGGCTGCCTGTCATGAGCTCTGATGCGGATGTTAGACCCTGTTTCACTGGTGCCTCATGCTCAGTCTCAGTCCGCTGCATTAGTGGTTCTAATCGATTTAGTACTGATGAGTTTTATTGCCCCTGGCCGTTCGTCGGGAGCGCTCTCTGCCAGCTGCAAAGAGCAGGCAAAAGGACCATAGTAATTATGATCTTCCTCTTTACAAATGGAATGTGACTGATTTACATGCCCTTTCTCTATCTCCTCTTCCCTGTTCCCCCCTTGAGGCAAAAATCAGGATTCTCCAGTCTCCGGTACCATCTAAGCTGAGTAATGGTCTGTCAGACTTTATTGCTCACACTTGACTACAAATTGACACATCACTTTGCCTTTTATGTGTCCCAGGTTGCCTTGTACATTTTCCACCACAATTGGAGCCCCAGCCATTCATCACAGATGCTCATATCTGTTTGATCAGGGAAATGCCAAGCTTCCTTCCTTGTTACATCCTCCAAGCTTAGAGGTCTATTAATTAAATTTGCACCCTGCCGATGGCGCAGGGAGGCAGCTGGCTCCACCGCTCTGTGTGAAGTTCAAATATCCCCCAGGTAGTTGGAGAATAGATGCCAGCAGTTTACAGACTTTTAAATCCCGGAGATAAGTTCTTGAAGTTTCCATCAGTACATGAGCTCAGCTCTCCCCCCTCCCGCCCTCTCCCTGTCCACCATGCAACTCGCACAACACAAAACAACCCTCTTATTGGTTTGCTTAAGGCCCATGGGTAGACAAACTAAGGCTCGGGGGCCGGATCCGGCCCAATTGCCTTCTAAATCCGGCCCACGGATGGTCCAGGAATCAGGATGTTTTTAGATGAGTAGAATGTGTCCTTTTATTTAAAATGCATCTCTGGGTTATTTGTGGGGCATAGGAATTCGTTCTCCACCCCCCTGAAAATAAGTCTAAATTGGAGAAATCGAGAGAGATATAGCCGCACCAGCAGCATATCTCTTCTTTCTCATATCCAAAAATGCAAGAAGGGCTTTTACACTTGCCAGAAGCTCATCTTTGCCCTCACCGGTCCTGGAAGGATCCTTTAAAAAAGTCCCATATGCTCAGAGACTTTGCGCCTGTTGATTGGGGGAGATAGGAAGCCCAGAGCACTTGTTCCTTAAAGGTAAAGGTAAAGGGACCCTTGACCTTTAGGTCCAGTTGCGGACTATTCTGGGGTTGCGGCACTCATCTCGCTTTATTGGCCAAGGGAGCCAGCGTACAGCTTCCGGGTCATGTGGCCAGCATGACTAAGCCGCTTCTGGCAAACCAGAGCAGCGCACGGAAACGCCGTTTACCTTCCCGCCACCTATTTATCTACTTGCACTATGACGTGCTTTCGAACTGCTATGTTGGCAGGAGCAGGGACCAAGAAATGGGAGCTCACCCCGTCGCGGGGATTTGAACCGCCAACCTTCTGATCGACAAGCCCTAGGCTCTGTGGTTTAACCCACAGCGCCACCCGCATCCCTACTTGTTTTTTAGATGTCCCTTTTATGAAGAGGCTCGTAGTGAGACCATTGATCCCCTGCTGGTAAGGCTCGCTGACCTCCCAGAAAAGCAAAAAATTGACCTTTTCCTGTTAGGCAAAGATCATAAGACGACCCGGATGGTCACCAGATTCTGTGCACAGATCTGTAGGCGCAGACCATCCCCCGACCCAAACTAGTGCGTTAAGAAAATCCCCAAATTCGGTTCCATGGGTGAGTCTGGGTCATCTCTCTGCGGCAGCTCATCTTAAAGTTTTAAGTGTCTATATGCTTATTGCATTTATAAATTTTAAATTTATTGTTGTACATTGTTTTAAATGTTTGTTTTCCTTCTGGGATTGTACCCCCAAGTGTGTTTTATAAGCTGGTCTCCGACCATAATAAATTATCTATCTATGCTAGTCCGGCTCCCCACCAGGTCTGAGGGACAGTGGACCGGCCCCCTGCTGAAAAAGTTTGCTGACCCCTGACTTAAAGGAAGGGTCATAGTTTAGTAAATGGATTATTGGTTTGATTTGGTGAAAGGCAGCTTCCTATGTTCTCTTTCGGGTAAAGAAAGAAAAAACGAATCTGCAGCTGCATTTAGGTATCTGCCTGAGCACAGTGTCTGTGTGATAGCTATGAAGGTCCGAAGAAGACTTATTCAGACTTTCATATTTACTATGCAAAGAGGAGTCTGGGAATTTGGGGGTGTAAGGCTTGCATGTGGACCCCTGCCCTGGTTTTAACTTATCATCTGCTTTGTATGCATAGGATTTACATGTTTTCACTTTACTGTTTCATGTGCATTCTGGAAATGCATCTTTAAAATGCATCTCTGGGTTATTTGTGGGGCCTGCCTGGTGTTTTTACATGAGTAGAATGTGTGCTTTTATTTAAAATGCATCCCTGGGTTATTTGTGGGGCATAGGAATTCATTCATCCCCCCCAAAAAATATAGTCTGGCCCCCCACAAGGTCTGAGGGACCTTGCCCCCTGCTGAAAAAGTTTGCTGACCCCTGCCTTAAGCCCTCATAGGCATATAGAGCCATGAATTGCCTTTCTGCCTGCCAATCAATTTTGGATGTGTTGTTCTTCCGGAGAGCCCATTATTTCTCTCCAGAGGTCTAGAGCAGTCTCCGCTACCTTCAAGCCCTATGAGCCTTTCTCAGCCTTAATGCCTGCAGGGTTCTGAAGAGCTCAGCTTCTTTTATATTAAAGCAGAACAATGTAGGATTGAAACAAACAAAACTTAAGTGAAGCTTTTAACCTACAGCACAGCAAAGGATGGCTTTTCTAAACAGAGAAAGCAGCCCAGAGCTCTTTGCTGTCACATAATTAATATTTTGAGTAGTCTCACTCCCTGCAAAGGCCATGGACCTAGAGTAGCACAAAGACATATTCCAACTTCTGGAAAATTATCTCCAGTCAAACCAAAGCTCCTAATGAGGGCACAATAATCCCTGCAAATTCATGGGAAGAGCACTATAAAGTGCTGTTTAGGGAACATCGTCCTTCTGCGCCGCTTAACATCCCCTTAGATAATGATACACCATGGCCCCCAACATCTGAAACTGAAATCACTTCGCTAATTCTACAAATGAAATCTGGCAAAGCCCCAGGAAGTGATTTCATTGTCGCTGAACTTCTGAAAGCGCAAATAAACTGGTGGGCCCCGGTCCTTGCAAATCTATTTTCATATATAGATAAGACAACTGAAATCCCTAAAGATTGGGGACTAGCTATAATTGTTCCCATATTTAAAAAGGGCAACCCCTCTGATCCATCTAATTATAGACCAATTAGTCTCCTGAATGTGATCTGTAAACTTTATACAAAACATCTATGCCTAAAATTATGGGAATGGTTAGATCATAATAACTTGCTAGAAATTGAACAAGCAGGGTTTACATCCGGACGTTCCACCATTGATCACTGCTTAGTGTTAGATTACTTTGTCTATAAGTATGCGAAATATTGGAAAAAGTCATTATATGCGGCCTTTGTGGACCTAAAGGCAGCATTTGATTCTGTATCCAGGAGCAGGCTCTGGGCCAAATTGGCCAATATGGGTATTAACAGAAGGTTATTACTTCTGATGATTAAGCTTCATGAGAACAATACCCTCCAGATAAGACTTGCACAGGACGGCAGACTCTCTAGAGAAATCCTAGTCCAAAGAGGAGTTAGACAAGGATGCCTATTAGCCCCATTCCTATTTAACATCTATGTTAACTCCCTGGTCACATGCTGCCGTGAAATTGAAACCCACCCCCCTGTGTTCTCTAATGGCAGAAAAGTACCAATTTTAATGTATGCGGATGACGCTGTTCTTCTCTCTCAAACCAAAGTGGGTCTGAAACGTGCCTTAGGAAAGTTTAGTGACCAATGTAACACTGAACTGTTAACAATTAACTTTGCCAAAACCAAAATTGTACATTTTAACCGCTCCTTCAGGAAGGATAATTGGAGCGTAAAGGGAAATGCCATTGAACAGACTAAGACCTTCCAATACTTAGGCATTACTTTCTCTTATAATGCCAAATTCTCAACACACTTGACCACATCAGCTATATCAGCAGAAAGAAGTGCAAATGCTATCCTTAGATTATTCAGAAGGAAAGGAGCTGGCTTCCTCCCGATGGCCCTAACAGTCTTTCAGGCAAAATCTTTAGCCCAACTTCTATATGGCTCTCAAATTAGCCCCTCTGCCAACCTTAAGACCCTTGAAACAGTACAATCTAAATTCTTAAGATCATTATTTGCTACCCCTAAGTGTACACCTAATGCAGTCTTAAGGCAAGAGGCAGGACTGCCCAGAGTGGAATTAAAAGTCTGGGAACAAGCAATATCCCTCTGGCTGAAAATCCATTACAATCCTAAGGGTCTATTACCTTGCTTCCTGGCCGCAGTTCCCTATCCTCCTTGGCTTATGCAAATAACTAGCAAGATCAAACAAATTGGCCTAAACCCTGAAAATCTTTTTATTGGAACTCTGAACAAGGCAAAAGCTACTATCACTCGGAGACTCTATGATATCGAATTACAACAAGAAGGCGCCCTACTCCCGGAGACGTATAGATGTCTAAAAGCTTGGCCTAATTTTGCAGCTGCCCCTTACTTAACTAACATCACTAACGAAGCTTATAGATGGGCTTTCTCTAGAGCCTGCTTTGAGACAATGCCCTCAGCAGTGCTGTACGGCAAATTCACGCGGGTTCCAATGCATGCGCGTCTCTGCCCTTGTATGTCTAATAAGGTAGAATCTGTCACACACATTCTTCTATCTTGCGAATTCTATAGTGAAGAACGAGTTCAACTTATTTTACCGCTTCTATCAAAATTTATACCCCTTCAATCTTATTTGGAATCCTCCCCTGAAATTCTTCGAAAATACCTCCTGGAAGATTCCTCAAGCTCAATATCATATGAGGTGGCTAAATTTTGCACTTTAGTAATTAAGAAGCGTAAATCTCTTCTGTTGAATGGCACACTGCGAAGTTCCCTTGTGTAACCTTTTTTCTTTTCTGAAGTTGTTGCTGATTTCTTGTTGTCTGATCTTGTGGTGTTTAGTGTCACTGGCTTTGGCCGCAATAAACTTGAAAGCTTTGCAAAGGATGGCTTTTCTAAACAGAGAAAGCAGCCCAGAGCTCTTTGCTGTCACATAATTAATATTTTGAGTAGTCTCACTCCCTGCAAAGGCCATGGACCTAGAGTAGCACAAAGACATAGGAAAACATAGAGCCGTAAGGTCAGAAGCAAAGGACAGGAGGGCACCCCCCATTCCAAATATAGAGCCATAGGAGCCAACTCCTAGGGCCTGTGGGGGCTTCACCCCCCAATAAAATATTTGGGGGGTCGGGCTCTTTCAAAGATGATGGGCACTGCCATTCAAATGATGTGTGTGCACAGCATCATGTGATTGATTATGCAGGGTGGGGCTTACCTGCCCCCCCCAATATTTTATTCAAGTTGGCACCCCTGTATAGAGCTATACCCAATGCTGCATGAAAATGCTGCTCATGCGACTGGGCCTCCTCCTCCTCTCCTTTCCCCACGTACCCTCAAAATCTGCTCCAGGGCTGCAGAGAGCCAGTGTGGTGTAGTGGTTAAGAGCGGTAGATTTGTAATCTGGGGAACCGGGTTCGCGTCTCCGCTCCTCCACATGCAGCTGCTGGGTGACCTTGGGCCAGTCACACTTCTCTGAAGTCTCTCAGCCCCACTCACCTCACAGAGTGTTTGTTGTGGGGGCGGAAGGGAAAGGAGAATGTTAGCCGCTTTGAGACTCCTTTGGGTAGTGATAAAGAGGGATATCAAATCCAAATCCAAATCCAAGTGGAAATCTGCTGTGTGAATGGAACCCACTGACTTCACTGTCCCAAGCATCTGTGAGATGCTGTTGGAGAGGAGGAGAAACTCCCGAAAGCCGGGGATGGGAAATGGACTGTCCTGAAAAATGCAACGACTGGCTGGCCAGAATCCTGGAAGGAAGGATCCCTCATGGATAGAATTTGTTGCAGGTCCCATTTGTCCTTACTACAAGCTATCTAGGTTTTACTTTATACTGCAGGAAGCCCATTTTCGTCTGCCTTTTGTTTTTCCTGCAGATGTTTTATGTCTACTCAATCTGCTTTTAAAGAATACCTAGAACCAGTGAACTGTTAAGAGTTGGAAGGGACCACAAAGGTCATCAGGTCCAGCTCCTGCAATGCAGGAAACTTTTTGCCCAACGTGAGGCTCCAATCCACAACCCTGAGAGCAAAAGTCTCATGCTGTACACCAACTGAGCTATCAAGGCTGGTATCTGAAGGAACATTCTGGGGATGTCCCTGTTTAGCAGGGACATTCCAATCACACACAAATCCCTAATCATCGGGCGGATTCACTGAGGTATTCCTTGTATGGTGACCCAGATAGGCATTCACCATAAGGATAGTCTTTTGCAGCTGGTTGGTGGGAAATGGGGATTCTTTGATTTGGGCATGCAATTGAATACACAGAATTAGAAGTTCTTGTTTTTGTTGTGTGTATCCTTTTTTCTTAAGTCTATCCTTTTCCATCTCTGCTCTCCTGGCTTTCTTTCTGGCTTTTAGCCCTAATTGACCCAATCACATCCCACGTTTAGAGGACTGTTGAACAACATTGGCTCAATTGTAGACTTTACTTGCTGCTATTTATCAGTGTTTATAAATGGATTTAAAATAACAATGGGCTGGTGACTTGCTGGATGATTTATTTTTGTAGTTAACCATGGAGGATGTGCTGACAGTACATTCCACTTAGGAAAATGATTATTTGTCCAGCATTTTATACTTTGCTGAAATACGGCAAATGGAGTAGGTGTTAAAATGTGCTAACGGCTTTGTGCCAACAACCTAACATTTTAGTACTGAGACACCATGAAGATGTAAAGGGGATCTTCATTTAAATTAACATACCACGGTTGAAACAGAAATGTTTGGTTTTGGGAAGGTTTCCTAGTCTTTTTGTTAGCTGTACAAAATATTTTAATTTAGCACATGAGATTTCCAAACATCAGTGGAGGCAGGTTGGGGCTCCTTGGAAGAGCAACCACTTTTTCTGGAATCACAGTTAGGGGGAGAGCATTTGAAGAAAACTACCACCTCTCCTCTCACTGATTTCCCTCTTAAAAATCACTCCACCTGTTCACAACTTTGCCGCTGTATGTGTTGTGGTCTGGCTGGATGCACTGGAGTGGTGGGAGGCCTGAGCTGCAGGGGAAGAAGGCTCAGAACCAGGGGAGTGGTCAGAGGGAGAAGAGGAAGCAGACAAGGAGGAGGAAGGGTCAGAAGCTGAAGAGGCAACAGGGTTTAGTGAGCAGGAAGAGGCTGTGGCAGAGAGCAGTCCAGAATCAGAGGCAGAAGCAGAGGCTGGTGGCTCCAAAAAAGGGGGTCTTTTGGCCCTTCCTAGAGTGAGATGATGGAGGGCCACACCGCTGCTGCTATCATATAACAGACCCTCCAAATGTTCCTATTTTCCAGGGATAGTCCTGGATTTACAGATGTCATCCCGGTTTCTGATTTGATCCCGGAATGTTGTATTATGTTTTTATATATGTTGGAAGCCGGGGCAACCCAGTCAGATGAGCAGGGTAATAATAATAATAATAATAATAATAATAATAATAATAATAATGAATAGGACATCCCTATTTTCATTGGACGTGGGTGGCGCTGTGGTCTAAACCACTGAGTCTAGGGCTTGCCAATCAGAAGGCCGTCGGTTCAAATCCCTGCGATGGGGTGAGCTCCTGTTGCTCAGTCCCAGCTACTGCCAACATAGCAATTTGAAAGCACGTTGAAGTGCAAGTAGATAAATAGGTACCACTCTGGCGGGAAGATAAACAGCGTTTCTGTGCGCTGCTCTGGTTTTGCCAGAAGCGGCTTAGTCATGCTGGCCACATGACCTGGAAAAAACTGTCTGCGGACAAACGTCGGCTTCCTTGGCCAGTAAAGTGAGATGAGCGCTGCAACCCCAAAGTCGTTTGCGACTGGACTTAACTGTCAGGGGTCCTTTACCTTTACCTTCATTGGAGAAATGTTGGAGGGTGAGGGTATGATATAAGCGTGAAGAAAAGTCATAGAGTGGGTCTAGGGAAAGTAAGCTGTGAGGGGGAGACAGGGAGATCAGCCACAATCATCATGAAGAGAAGACAGCAGTGATTCAGGTGGCTCATTCTCTGACACTGGCCCTGGTTAGATTGTGGAGATTATCAAGTGATAGGGTATGCCAAACCCTATGCTTAAGAAAAAGCTAATGTATTTTGTTTATCATCGCACCCTGTAAATTGAAAACGAGCAGAACCTAAAAGAGAGATGTATACATGTTTGATCACATGAGAATCCATTATCATTGCTATGCTAATTGATGATGTAGACAGTATGTTACAAAGTGGACATTAGCTGATGTCACTAGATAAGGACAAAGTATTTTGGCAGAGGAGCAGCCTATTGGGGTGACATAGTGACAGCAGCAAAACATGTCCCCATCTTAATGGTGTGTTGCAAAGTTCATTGTAAAAGGAGGTCCTTTGTGGCTGCTTAAGCAAAATGAGCAGCTCAGTCGAAACATGTTCGGTTGCATGTACCAAAGGCCCACACTATGACAAAACCCAGTGAGAGGAAAAACAGGTTCAGCAGCATTTAGAGCTGGAAGATGTATTCTGTGTTCTTCTGGGAAGGAGGCGGCAGTGTGCACTCTAAGAGAACTCTCCTATCTAATGAAGAGGACAAAGTGCATGTTCTCTTTCCAGTGACTGTGGGTTCTTTATTAAACAGCATATTAAATTAGATGCAAACATCTAGCCTCTGAAATTAATTTTTCCTGTGATCCAGTGTCACACGAAAGCTCGTCTATCCAAAACTAATCAGTTTGTTAGTGCTATATCTGTTGTAACTGCACACATGCAGGGCAAAGGGAAGAGAATAAAACCCTCTGTGAGGCACAAATTTGCAATGTTACCAAGGTCCACTGTGTGCATCCTGGTGCTCTATATGCATTTGCCTTGGGGACACACGAGGGCTGGGGACACACCAGTGTGTTAATGTGCATGTGTGTCACACAGATCCATTTTTCCTGTGTACGTTGATGTGCACCTTCATCCACACACGAGCATTCAGGTGAACTCTGTTTTTCTCTTTCACATCAGTGGGTGGTGCTTGGCGGGGATGTATTAGCACGTAACATGCATGTTGGATTTTTTCTCTCCTTACTGCGTTATCTGCAGTTGTAGGCCCAGCCCACCCATGAGGCAAGGCGAGGTGGCTGCCTCAGGCACCTGCTTAACATTAAATAGCTGAGCACTAACACAAGCCTCTTTGATGAACCAAAGGAACACGAGAACAGTGATATGCATCAGTTTATAACAGTATGGTTAATTCAGGAATTTTTTTCTTACAAAAAAATCTTTATTTTATTGCTTAGTATCAAAAGAAATGAGACGTTGATTAAAGGCCATTGTGAACTGAAAGTAATATTCATCTTTATCCTATGAAGCAGGATTGAAGGAGGAACTTGAAATTAACAGAAGCCACTGAAACAGGACAGAATCACAGTATGTTGCATTCAAGTAAACAGTAGCATGTATGGATGGATGTATAATTTGACCTAGTCTTTGCGGATCAGAAGACACTAACTATAGCACTGAGTTTGATTTTTCGGCAGGCATTGCAGGACCCCACTTTGCTCAGATCAGTAAATGTCAAATAAAGCCATGACATAAAAGAGGCTGTGTCGATAATGCGTCTGCTGTTCTTCCCCTTTGTTATAAGGGACTTTTGTTTCCTAACACTAAGGCTGCAATCCCATAGCCACTTACCTGGGAATAAACCTCATTGAACTCAGTGAGACTTAACTTCTGAGCAGACATGCATAGGATTACATTTTAAGTTGCCTGGTTTTCCTATGCAAAAAAAAAAAAAAAAAAGGAATCGCAAATATATATATATATATATAGTATATATATTAAAAGATATGAAGCTGAATCCCCCTTCTCTTTTGGGGGAGGGCTTTACTATTTACATGTTCAAGAGCTAGAAAATGGATGGAATGGTTGTCATCAGTGTCCAATTCTACTCCATACAGTAACAGGCAAACTTCTTCAAGCTACTCAAATATATACATGGACCTATAAGCCCACATATGGCTCCTGTTGTATGGATGAGCCATGCACACATTCAGCATTTCCATGTCGGCAAATGTAACTGCAGAATCGGGATGCAGAGTTGAGTATATGCTAGACACAGGAGCCCTTTGCTAAGTACAAAAAAGTGGCCATGAACGTCCCAGCTGCACCATCTCTGGTAGCAAATACGCACTGGGTTTCAGCCACAGATTGGAGTGCAAGGCAAGAGGTGAAGGTTGAACAGATGTACTTAGAGGTACTGGAATACAGCTACGTGCTTCTTAAGAGCTGCCAGCTAAGCAGTTTTCAAAAGTGTACAACTGTGGAGTTGTTGTTTTTCTTCAGCAGGGGTGGTTAACCTGTGGCTAACTGCCAGAAGTTCTTGGATTCCAACTCCCATCAGCCCCAGCCAGCAGAGTTGGTGGTCAGAGATCATGGGAGTTGCAGTCCAGCAGTATCTCCTGGGCCTCAGGTTAGCCAACCCTGTTCTTCAGCCAAAGAGCTGAAGTGTTTTAAGGGTGGCACATGAATTTCTGTGGAGCTGTCACACACGATACCATGGTCAATTGGCTAAGGGGAAATCGCCATTGTCTGCAACCCTTTCATCCTTTACAAGTGTAACTCTCACCACCTTCTTTTCCTTCCCTTATGTTTATATTGCCTTTGAGATTGTGTGCACGTTTTAAACATACTGGTAAAACTTGTTCAAAGGGGAATTTCTAGATAGTTGATTTATAAAAAGAAGAACGAGAGGGGCTTGGAACTCTTAAAACAGTAAATGTTGGGCAACAATAGATTCCTTGTTACTTAAGTCTCTGAATTCTTGTGTACCTTGTAATTTCTGCACAGCCTCAAGGATGATTCCTTGATGCAGACAGAACGTCTGACTAGATTGCTCGTTGAACCACAATTTGAAACCGTGGGTGAAATTCTGGTTTTATAGCTGCAGTTTCCATTTGTGGCCAGATTCCAAAACTAGGCGTGCTTAAGTCTTGTAAGTCAATAAGCTGAAATATGCCTAACTTGTTTCTGGCATGTGCTTCAAGGTGAATTGCTAACACCTTTGGTCTTTTGAATTTGGTTGCTTTTGTTCACAAATGTGTTAGCTCAGTATGTTTTTATTCCACTCATTGTTTTTTGTCAGCTAGAATCTGTTTCCCCCTGTTGTGAAATGAAATTGGTTAACCATATAAACAGGAACATGCTATATACACATATATATTTAAAAATATGCTCAAACAATATCAGAAAAATAGAAAAATTCTGCAACCCAGTTTCTTGTTTCTGAGACCTGCTTCCTTCCTATAGAAGGAAAAGGAAAGACTATTTTGGAGTAGGCCTGCTTTGGGGAAACAGTGCTTGTTCATCAGATGTTTAAACATTTACATCCAACATGTGCTAAAATCTTTGCTTGTATACAAGAAACCCAAAGGACGTACAAGATCGCCACAGCAACATATATCAAAAATCACAGAGAAGTCCAGACCACAAACTGTTTCCTAAACCAACAGCTCCACAATTCATCCAAACTGCCTTGTTACTGAAACGGAAAAAAGTCAGAACCAAACATTATGCCGATTCGCTAAAACCATGGACAACATTTTAGGACCAGACTCACACTATATACTTCAAGCTGTAGTAATACAAGGAAAAGGTCTGAACCCTTACTCATTCAATCACACTTCAAATGAGAAAGAAGTCCCAGTTTTCTTAAGACACGTGAACAGGGTGCAAATCTAAGTTTAGTTCTCTGTTCCCATCAGTGTAATAGTTAGCAGCCTTGCTCAAAAAAATTATCCAGTTTAACTTTTCACTTATTTTAAAAAGTAAACAAGCTATTCCTTTCCTAAGCCTCGTACCACTCTTGTCTGGCTCCATTCCTGATTGTTGTTGACCAACCATCTCTTGTTGCTTAAATGTCTGATATCAACTGATCATTGTGGTTGTCATATGATTTCCTTGGTCATCTGCAAGACAGCTTCATTGGGGGTTACACAGTGCAAGATGAGGCAGGCAGGTCTTGCCAGCAAAGCATCATAACTGAAGTGGTTGAACAGGGAAAACTCAGATGTTTTCTAGGGCATCTACAGGGACAAAGCCCTTTTTCTTTCCACTGCATACTTTGATAAAGCCGTCGTGTTCCTTTTCTGAAGTAATACAGATCTGTAGACAAAGAATGGAGAGAAACGTTTAAACACCCCACACTCAATAACCACTTCTATTCAGGAACCTAAATAGGTATAGGTGATGCTTTGTAAGGTCTGAGCTGAGACAGACCACCAAATTTCAAAGCCCATGACAATGGGATGGCAACCACACAAGAAACAATGGGGCCTGCATAATACCACTTTAGTTATCAGCTGACCATCAGGCAAAATTTGTAATGTGTGCTTTCCAATTCAGCCTCATGAACATAATGCAATATTTTCTCCTTCCTCCCACCCATTCTAACACTGGTGTGTGCCTTAAGTAGAGATTAGACAAAAGCAAGTTTCACGAGGCTCCTTGCGGTATGTGTGTGTGGGTGTGGGTGTGTGGACACCTGAATCCAAAACAGGCCTAATGAGATGGCCTGAAATCTCTTGCAGTCTTCAAAGGCCTCCTTGTCTGATTTCCTGGGTATGTTGAAACCTCTGGCTTTTGCTTGACTGGAATGTTGCCTGCTGTGCAGTGGTAAGCCACACCAGTTGCTCTGCTCAGTTTTGTCTTTGGCCTCATCTACCACTGGCCTGTGGCCCTTGGAAATGTGGGCCTCAGTCTAAAAGAGACCCCCCATCTTTCCTAGCCAATCAAGTCTTCTCTGCACCACCTCCCTAGATCTTCCCATGCCTTGGGCTCAGCGGTTCCTTTCTTCCCACATCTGTCATGCATTTAACTCCCAGCACAACATCAGGGAGATCTAGTGCAGAACTGGTCCCTATCTGTGGCTGCAGTGTTCGGGCAGCTCAGAACATCGCTCACTTGTTTTGAAGGAGTTCTTTGTGCCATTTCTCCCCAAGACCCTCCTAAAGTCGGCGGGCAAGTCATGCTCTTTCCCACCCCCCTCAGGCTCCAGCTTTGTTACAAGGGTTTATATTATCTACTTGAAAGCAGAAGGGTACAAAGCTATATAAACACAAAGTGCTTTGCTGTCTGGGCAAAGCGACCCAGCATGCATTAGGAGGGCACTAAAAATATCTCTGCCTGTCTGAATGATGTTTTGTATTGCTGCTGTTGATATAACATTGTGCATAAAAACTTCCTCATTTCCTGCAATGGGCATTTTATGGTTTGTATGTGCACGTCTTGCCATACATATATAACCCTCATTAATGTGCTGGCGAGTTTGTGTAAGAAGGAGCAAGGATACATTCCTGTTTGTGACGTTCAGGACCATTTTAAAACATCAAGGAACTCCACCTCAGGCTTAGCAAATGAGTGTTCCTAGCAGTCAGTTTGGTTCAGTGGTTTCGTTGTCTAATGTCTGTATCAAAGAAAGAGAAAGCAGCTCTATACTGTAAATTCATATGTGCGCAACGTGGTCAGATGGGTTTGTCACATAAATATGTGAGCCGGCTGAGATCCACCACGTGGAGGCTCCTGGAAACTGCAGCTGGCACAGGCAGTGATCCGCCCGTGCACAGGGTCTTACCGTGCAAGCTGGTCAGCACTATGGAGTACGTTTGGCGCATGAAATGAATGCGCCAAATTCTGATAGGGTTGCCATCATAGCTGTCAACTTACAGATTTGAAAATAAGGGACCAGCAGCCTCGAAAATAAGGGATCAGCAGCCAAAATAAGGGATTTTCCAAGCACAGGTATGTTCAACTTCTGAGCCCCTCCGAGCCAAAGGCAGAAAGCCCAGCCAGCAGCCAAACGAAGCCTCAAGGAAAACCACTGTCACCTCTCCGCTGGGAAGCGCTGAGCAAAGGCGAGTCCCCAGGCAACACAGCTGATTTGATTGGCATAAGGCATGCAAGCTCCACCCCCCCAGTCGTTCTTAGACTCCTTACTGGGTGAGCAACGCAGCCAAGAAACACAGTTGGAGCCTCCCTCCTCCCTAGCCGGCAGGCAGGGAGGGAGAGGAGCTGCTTCCTTTGAAACCCGGGAAATTGAAGGGACATCATCAATAAGGGACACGGCGCGATAAGGGACGGTTGACAGCTATGTTGCCATACGTCCAGAATCTCCCAGGCATAGCTGGGATTTGGCAGTTGGAAACAGTTCCTGGGAGGAAATTGCCAAAATGTCTAGGATAATCCAGACGTATGGCAACCCATGCTGGAGGTGTAGATTTTGGTGAATTTCCTTTAAAACAGCTCAAAAACTTCAAAAAAAAAAAAAATTGGCCAAAAAAAGAGAGAAAAACAACAACTTTGTCAGAAGAAGCTCAACAATTTTTGTGTCCGGATTTTCACTTTTTGAAACATGGCAACCCTAAATTCTGAGCACATCACACAAGTTCATCTTCAGGGGCAGAGTGCCTGCTTTGTACACAGAACATCCCAGGTCCAGTGTCCAGTGTGGCTGGAAAAGTCTTCTGTCTGAAAGCCTGGAGGGTTACGACCAGTCAGTGCAGATGCTGAGCTAAATGGACCAAAGGCCTGATTTGGTGCACAGCAGTATTCTGCATTGTTTTTGTTCATCGGCCATCCCTGAACTTTGGTATCCCAAAACTGATTGCGCAAAAGGGCTAGAAGATTGACCAGTGGTCTGACCTGATGTCCTGTGTGCTCCTTCTTCCCACGGTAGTGGCAGAGTACTTGTCATTTCACTCAGTGCCTCCCCAAAATCCATTACTAGCATCAACCAATAGCATTATTTTGACTTAACTGGCTTTTTTTGTATGAATATTAAAAAAAGGAAGGAAAATTACTTTCACTTGCTGTGACTGAGAGGCAGTGGAGGTGCTAGCAAGATGGACTGGCTTTTTAATCATTGCTTTTAATTAATGGAGACTGTGAACGACTCTTGTCCTATTATGGACTAGTTTTCTATTAATCTGCTTAACTGCCTGGCATAAGCTGGACTGCCATGGGCTAGTAGGAAGCAACAGTAATAAAAAAACCCCAGGTCCATATAATTTGCCATGGTAGTATCTTTCAGTTCAATTACGACTCAATGTAAGCCCACTTCCTTGGAACGAACAGCTGATTTGCACATGCAAGTAAATAATTGACTATCACAGATCACACAACTGTCTCTAGTGGAAAGTATTGTGTCCAGTAACAGTGCTCCCCTTGTGGTGCTTAATCGGGGACATCCATTTTGCAATTTATCATGGGTGCTGTAAACATCAAGGGGGGAACATGACTGTGTGAACTTTCATATATACTTTCATATATTTCATATATACTTGAAGGTATGTATGCTAGGCATCATGATCTCAAATCTCCAAACATAATACATTCTCTTGGAAGTACGTACCATGGGATTTGATGGAGCATGAGAAAAGTAGAGATGTGATCGCAATGTTTTAATGCACAGGAAGGAATTCCACGTTTACTCACTTGGTTCTCTTTCAGGGTTATCTGCCCCTGCTCCTTGCATCCAATAAACGTTCTGATACACCTGAAGACATGTTCATCTTGTTGTACTCTTTGAACGAAATTTGCTGGGAAAAAGCCAACTCGGTCTTCTATTTTCCCCTGTGAAGAAGGTGAAATGACAGAAGAAGAGTTATGGGCCGCTGTAATGCTCTTGAAGATGGTTTGGAAGCTGCTGCTACTGGTACAGAAGGCAGTGGCCTGATCTTAAAGACTTACACCGGTTGCTGGTGTGCTTCTAAGCTAAATTCAGTTTATTTATGCTGTTGCAGAAAGCACTAAATGACATGCAGCCCAGATATCTGAAGGAGTTACTACTCCTATATAGATATGGAGAGAGCCTTGTTGGCAGTTCTGCCATCCTATGAAGTTCATGGGGTGATAGGGTATGAGAGGGTCTTTCTGTGGTGGCCCCCAGACTATGAAATGACCTCTGTTCTGAGGTCTGGCCACACTGTATACCTTACGACATCTGGTCCATTTTGCATGGGCCTTTGGGGGTGAAGGATGAGCTCAGAATGTCCCTTCCATTTAATATTTACAAAGTACATTGTACTGAGTGGTACATAACTGCCCTGGGACTGCATGGCTGCAGCATTGCATTTTGTTTTGTATATATTACATTTTTAGCCTTCAAGATCTAAACCATTGAGCCTCTTGGGCTTGCCGATCTAAAGGTTGGTGGTTCGAATCCCCATGACGGGGTGAGCTCCTGTTGCTCAGTCCCAGCTCCTGCCAACCTAGCAGTTCGAAAGCACGCCAAAAAGTGCAAGTAGATAAATAGGTACTGCTCTGGCGGGAAGGTAAACGGCATTTCCATGTACTGCTATGGTTTCCGTGCTCTGTTGCGCCAGAAGCAGCTTAGTCATGCTGGCCACATGACTGGAAAAAACTGTCTGTGGACAAACGCCGGCTCCCTCGGCCAGTAAAGCGAGATGAGCAATGCAACCCCAGAGTCATCTGCTACTGGACTTAACTGTCAGGGGTCCTTTACCTTTACAGGCATTCAAAGTGGTGTACGTAGTTCTCCTTCCTCCCATTTTATCCTCAAAACTACCCTGTGAGGCAGCTACAGCTGAGAGACAGTGACCAGTCCAAGGCCGCCCAGTCAGCTATGTGGCTTAGTGGGGAGTTGAACCTGAATTTCTTCAGAGACTCTAACTGGTGCACCACACTGTCTCTCACGTTATGATAATGCTCCCACCAAATAGGTGGATGGGTTGATTGCATCCTTCTGTTCCAGCTACTGCTCTGAATCAGCACCCCAGATTGAGAAAGAAGGGAAGAGCCCTTAAATTGTTGCAGTAATTTGCCAAGAAGGCAGTGCTGATGTTTGGGAGGTGGGGGCGTGAGGTTGCAGTTGAAGGTGCCTCTGGGGTTACTGCTGGGCAAGCCTACTTTCCTTTCACCCTCCCATCAACCAATGTCCCTTCCTTGCTGCTGCTGTGCCTTGCAAAGGCTTCCTTAGAATGCCAATAACAGGGCCAGATTTTGGTAATATGACGCCCTGAGCAAGAACAAAATCCCCCCCCCCCCAATATTTCTAATTTTCACAATAATTCCTTTGGGTACAGTTGCTTTTTGTCAATATTCTCAGTAGATACCCATATAAATATAGGCATTATTATTTATTTATTTATTTATTATGTCCCCCTCTCGACTCAGTGCTCTGTGTGGGGGAACCGTCCACACTGCCAGTAAAGTACTACTTTACATCAACTACTGAGCGGCTACCAAGGAACAAAAGTGTTCCCTTAGACCAGAGTTAAGCACACAAAATGTTGCTCCAACGCACTGAAGCAAAGGAACGTGCTGTTGGTGCATCAGCACTAATGACCAATACACACATGCAATGTTCATTTTCTTTCTTTCCATATTACTTGGGTAATTGCGATCGTACCTTCCACCAGTCCTCATTTGAGTCCTCCAGAAGTGTGATCCTATCTCCTGGCCTACAGTCAGAAGACAGAAGCATTGGGAACACGTTGTTTAGATAAATGAATATGTATTACATTGGGCATTTTGTTTGAGTTCAGGTCAGCAAAATTTTATTTATTCATTCATTTAATTTGTATATTGCTTTTCATCCAAACATCCCAGGGTGCTTCACAACAGGAAAAATACAAAATAAGAACATAAAATACATAATACAGTGGTGCCCCGCAAGACGAATGCCTCGCAAGATGGAAAACCCGCTAGACGAAAGGGTTTTCCGTTTTTCAATGTGCTTTGCAGGACGAATTTCCCTATGGGCTTGCTTCGCAAGACGAAAATGTCTTGCGAGTCTTGAGATTTTTTTTCGCTTCCCCCCCCTTTTTCTAAGCCGCTAAGCCTTTAATAGCCTTTTAGCAGCTAAGCCACTAAGCCGCTAAGCCTTTAATAGCCGCTAAACCGCTAATAGCGCTAATCTGCTAAGCCGCTAATAGGGTTGCTTCGCAAGACGAAAAAACTGCTAGACGAAGACACTCGCGGAACGGATTAATTTCGTCTTGCGAGGCACCACTGTAAAACAAAAACAGACCAATAACCCAAACGACAACAACAACTAAATAAATTTCTTAAACCCCGCCCTTCTGACTGGGTTACTCCAGCCACTCTGGGCAGCTTCCAAGAAAATACAAAGGGGGAGAAATCCTGCATCAAACATTAAAAGCTTTCCTTTCATTTTAAAAGGCACAGTATGTCAATATTTTCTGTGTTAATTTACATTACTATTAGCTGGCTTTATTGAGTTTTAAATGGCGATAAATTGTCAGCTGCTTTGTAAAGCTTATGCAAGCAGCCCAAGGATAATTTGAATAAAAACAGAAAGTTATGCTTGTTCATGTATAATGTCACCCATGAATTCCACAATTTTTTCAGTCCCCCAAACTGACTTTAATGATGATTTGTCCGTTTTATCCACATTCTGGGATTCAAACCTATTGGTCTAAATGAACCAGCTGAAGTTCCCACTGTGAAGCCAATGGAATAAGCTGGTCATGATTAACTTAGGCCCTATAGCAGGGATGGGGAACCTCAGGCCTGGGACTAAATGTGGCCCTCCAGGTCTCTCTGCCTGGGGCTCAGAACTCTCCCCAGACCACATCTTCTCTTCCTACTTTTGGTCCTGCCCACCACTGGCCTGTGGGAGGTTACCCAGAACCCCTCAGGCTGAGAAAGGTCCTCCAGCTCTTGCCTACAGCTTTTGATGGGACTTAGTTAAGAAGCTAACTCTAGCAGGATGGAAATCATCCTTTGTCCTTTGATGCCCTCTCTAGATCCAGTGAACAATTATCTCCATTTTCTCTGTCGTTTCCACATCTAGGTGCATCCCTATTGCAAGGTTCCTAAGCACCTCGTGAGGAAGCTGTAGTAAAATCCAAGTCGCTCCAATATGCCTGTTGGTTTAGCCAAACTTAGAGCAGCAGTGACAAAGAAAAGATGATCCTGTGTCAATTCCAAAACGCCGTTCTTCATCCATGTCTAGTTTTTGGGTTAGCGCCTTGTTCTTGCAATAAAGTCATTGCCATCAAATGTCAGCTAAAGAAATGTTTGGAAAACTCTTATCACGTATGCCCCATGTAATCTGTTTATAGTCAGGGAGGAGCACAGCTGGGCACTTGGAAATTAAAAAATATACATGTTGAAATGTCATGGTGGGGACTGTTCATGCTAGGATCACAACAACAACAACTATCTGGGCCAGTGCTCCTCACTGGAAAGAAAGGTGAGTTCCTTCTCCTAAATGGTTGCCAAAATGGATACTACTGGTTGCTGGGTGGGTGGGAGGGGAGAATCCTTCATCAAGGGGAACTGCCTCAATATCAAGATTTTTGAAATGCTGAACATCATCTGCTCCACCTTCTTGATTCAGGAAAACACTCTGGCATATTTCCTGCTACTGCCACTCATATCTAGCTAAGAGTCTGAGGTCTGAGTTGGGGCCTGTTTGATGGGAGAGCATTTAAGAAGGGAGGTGGAAGCATGTAGGGGGTGACTAGGCAACCACAAGACTTGTTCCTCAGCCCCAATTTTCCTTCTCCAGCTGGTCAGGAGGTGGCAGCTGCCATGGTTGGGGTGATGAAGCGGCAGGACAAGGTGGGTGGTGGCAATTGTGACTGGAGTCTAATGCCGAGTAGTTGCCAGAGTGATTCACCTGATGACTCTAGCTCTGAAGACAAAGATTTTATCTAACTTGGGGCTGGGATTTACATTACATCCAAGCATCTGCGATGGCAGATAAATGGCTCTTTGGGCACAGGAAATGGGGATTGTGAGAGTGGCAAGATGCGTGAGCCAGCGGCCAAATACAAAACCCCAAAATGAAAAGCTGTTGGGAGAAGCTAGAGAAAGAGGGAAGCAATCCGCTTCTCTGTCCCTAAGTGTCTCCTCCTGAAAGTCTTCTGCAAATTTAAAGGGGGCTGTTTATCTACTTTTGCATTTCGTTAGGTCATTTGTATATGAAACCATTGTCACAAAATATGGCTCTCTTGGATTCATTTGTCTTGTCATTTTAGGTGAAGAAGGAGCAAGAATTTGGGCATTGAATTACAAGAGGATCTGTCCTGGAGTGTCAACACAAGGGGGCTTGTGAAGAAGGCGCAGCAGAGACTGTACTTTTTGAGAATACTAAGGAAAAACCATCTTTCGCAGAAACTGCTGCTTGCCTTCTATCACTGTGCCATTGAGAACGTGCTTACTTATGGCTTATGTGTGTGGTACGGAAGCTGTACTACCCAGGACAGGATGGGGTTGTGCAGGGTTGTTAAGGCAGCAGAGAGCATTGTTGGCTGCCCACTCTCTACCTTAGAGCAGATTTATGCCACAAGGTGCCATAGGAAAGCACTGGACATAGTAAAAGATTCATCGCATCCTGGTCACTGTCTCTTCGAGCTCTTGCCGTCGGGACGGAGATACAGGACGATGAAGACAAGAACGAGCCGTCTTAAGAACAGCTTCTTCTCCAGAGCGATCTCGGCCCTGAATGGGAAGCCCGGACTTTGAAAGTCATCTAATCTCCCTTGCTGTATTATACTGTATTGATTAATTAGTGTTTTTATGGAGCAGTCAAGTAATTTCATTGTCCCCGAAGGGGGCAATGACAATAAAGATCTTATTATTATTATTATTATTATTATTATTATTATTATTATGATGCCCTGAGTGACAGCCTGTCACTTTACAAAATATACTTCTTTTTTAAATAAACTTTTATTTTTATCTAACCAATTCATTTTTGCCACACAGTCATGTATTGTCCTGCAGGTTCTGTTTTTACATGCTGTGAATAAATTGTCCGGGATGTTGTGGTGGATGGAGCCTGAATAGCTGCAGAGGTAGAGAGGGATGCTATCTAGCCTCTCAATTCAGCCTTCACTAACCTCCTTGAAGACCACAACTCACACCAGCGCTCCTTAAGTGTTTTTCCTGGCAGGAATGGGTCCTTGAACATTGATAATATCTCTTGCTTTCCTTGTCTGGAAGATGGAGAGAGACGTGTCTGTAGAAAGCGTGGCTGGAATACAGCCTACTGCACGAATTTACTCTTGCTCTGTCCACTTTGGCTTCTGTCCCTACCTACTTTTTCCTTTGGCGTTCTGTTCATTATTGGCATGTGTGTACCCTGGAAAGTTACCCTCGAGGAATTGTGGCCTTTGGGCTGGCTTGGCCCTGCTGTTACATGAACACATCTACACAGCAGGTCAGATCTGCGTTCTTCCCAATTCCCATTAATAAAATACACAAGTCTACCTCATTTCCAAGTCTTCATTCTCTTGTGGTACAAATTTGTACAAGGCAACATAGGCATTTGTCTGTACTGCATCTTTACTGAGAGATCCCTTCGGCATGGAAAAAAAAGAAAGAAGAGGAGATATTGGAACTTGATCTTTAACAGTAGCGTTATGTATAGAACAAAGCTGAAGACAAATTCAGCAACATGCACTCTGAAAATGAGGTACTGATTTGATGTAGGGTGGTTCTGTTTATACAGCAATTGGGAGTAATAGTCAAGTTTGAGCCAAATATACTGCCGTGTTTATCTTAACTTGGCTTCCGGATGCAGAACCCAAATGGGGAAAATCTATTATTTCGCAGTCTCTAGACTAATTTTGAAACAGAATTAACAAGCTGCCGGATTTCTGGATTTTGGCAGTGGGCTCCATGCTTTAGAATCTGTTAATCACTTTGTCATGGGCATTAATAAGGCCTCATTCATAGACGCTCATAGGAGTTGCTTTGCTACTATGTGATCCCAAACTGACCTATATGTAAAAACCACCTTCTTCATAAGAATGTGAAATTTAATTTCGGCTTTGTTACAGCACAGTCTATATACATGCCTACTTAAATGTAGGTCCCATTGAATCCCATGGGGCTTGCTCCCAGGAAAGTAGGTACAAAATTGCAGCTTTATTGTCACATTAAAAAAAAAATCACCTGTAGCATGGAGTTTATTTTCTTCGGTTCATCTCCAAAGTCCGCGGTACCATTTACTGAGTATGTGAACACTGTAATTAAGGGGACAACAAAAATTAGGACCAAAATCCTAGCTGCCAAACAAGCCAGCCATTTGTTTCACGTGTTTCTTTTATTTCCAATGCTATTATCTTTATGCTTTCATTTTGTCATTTTGAAACTTCGCTCATAATGTGCAGCACCTTCTGCAAATGAAATAGCAAAACAGTTGACTTTGATGTGCTCCTACTGATATTTCTGTAAGCCTTTAATGGGTATGTGGGATTGTCCACATCCACATGTGATCGTCAGTTGTCATCACGTTGCTCTTTAGCCTTCTCTACTCTACATCTCCACCACTGGTGAATCCTTGGTAGTGCTAAACCCTGCTTGGGGTTTTATATGCAAAGTACTGCAGCAGCTATTAATAGCGTCTATGAATAGCACCCACACTATTAATAGCATCAACCTGTCATCTCAAAGAACAGTTCCATAATCAAAGGCAGTTGCATACTGTGTCTCTGGTGTGAAATGTTTCCATTAGCTCTTTGTAATGCTGGATGACTTCTTGCCACATGTGGCGGCAAATACAGCTTTTCTGTGGCCATGAACACCTGCCTGACCAGCCTCATTATTGAATACCCACCAGGAGCTGGCTCATGTAGCAACTCTTGCTGGGAGATTTTAAAAAAACAAACAAAATGGAAATGATGCTCACGTGCCAGAGGATCTTGAAAATTACACAAATGAAATTTATTTTAGTATCTGATCCACTACAGTATGGCTTTGAGCTAAAGAAGAGGCTATTTTCTCACGCAGCCAAAAAGACCAGAAATCAGCATTTGTAGGCTACCTTCCCCTGCACTGAATATTGAACTCCATCGGGCCACATGATGCGTCTTGCAAAAATGTTAGACATAAGAAACAAGAGAAGTACTGTGGCTCAAGTGTTGGAGCACCTGCCTTGATGGTCCCTAGTTCCATTCCTGTTGTCTCCAGGAACGGTTGAGAAAAATCCGTGTAGAATACGCTCAACTAGATGGACCAATTTTCCTGACAGACCTGCCATGGAATGCCCATTCTGTCCCTATCCCTACTTGTCATTTGTGGACTGGATTTCATGTTTGCATAGGGGTCTACATGTGTCTACACTCATGCACAAACTGTGCAGTCTATAGAAATATTAAATGCAGTGGGTGAAGATGGGTGCACCAGACAGCAGGGGTGACTGCTTGACGCAAACCAAATCCCAAGATCACCTAAGATATATGACATAGGATATGCCCTTGTACTGGGCTTATCTGCACTTTTGCCCTGCTTTCAAACCACAGCTCTTTCCACAAGCTCCATGTCTGAGCACTTTTTTCTCTCTCCAGAGGTTTCCCTGCAAAGACCTGCTTTTTAAAGCTGAAGTGCAACGAACGGCAATTCGGGTTTTCCGCAGATTGTTGTTTGCTCCAATTCAACTTTAAAGAGCGGGTTTTTGCAGGGAAAGCTGCACAGAGAGAGAGCACTTTGACACAGAGCTTTAAAGCGCCTGGAAAGTGCAGAGTAAGTATGGTTAATAAGCCACTGAACTAGAACATTGGCCCTGAAGTATATTCCTTTTCATATGCCCGCATGCCAGAAGCCTTGGGGACATGGGAGCTTCAGGAACATGACAAAAGGTCTGTGCAGACAGCATGGGCAATTCAGTAAATATTCTAAGAGGAACATTTTGGAGTACCTGGTGTATAATTTATGTGCTGAGCTTCTGACTGTAAAGAAATCCAATGTTGTTCAAAGGAATGGTTAATGTCCCCCTGGTGTTTGGTGGGGCACACACAGTCAGTTACTCATACAAGGCCAAGTCAGGTAGATCCCACAGGCAACAGTTTCTTTTAAAGGTAGAACAGGTGAATGATAAACAGGGATCTGAAAACATTTAATGGGGATTATAATTATTTTTCCTTGGTTTGAAGATTGTTTGGGGGCCACCGAACACCTGAGCTTTCCACATACCACTATTGCTGCGTTTCCTGTTTACGTCCAATACGCTTCCAGGACTATCACCTTCCTCGGGAACTTCTGCCAAATCTGATGTCTGTAAGGAAGGAGGAGAAGGGGTTTGAAAGCGGGAAAATGAGCAAAAATGAGAAATAGACACGCAAGAGATTGAAGCACATGGCAACAGCTTGGTGGTGGGTGTGGAAGGAATCAGGAAGTGTCAACACTGATGACAAAATGTTATTGAGAGGCAGAGTTCAAATATTTGATGGGAGAATAGCAGGACATTTGAGATGCGTTGTAGACCTAGATGCTGAATCTAATTCAAACAGGGCTCTTTGTTTACACAGGAGAGGAAAATGGAGTTAAGGGAAAAGGACATGTGGTTTTTGGAGTTTACATATGCAGTAGATTATAATTCCATCATCTCAGCAACAACTAGCAAGGAGCACAACATAAATTATCATGCAACAAAATGTATTTATGACTGGAAGTGCACATGAAGGGAGATTGTGCAAGACCTCTGGAGAGTATAGTGTCTGGTATAGCCATCTGGTGCCTGGGGAAGCGGACAGGTTTTGCACTACTGCAACCATGTGCCTTATTTCTATCCTTTCCCTAAAAGGGTATGCTCTGGGATCTAAAGGGTGTTCTCTGGAGTCTAGATTGCACTGACTGCTTCTGTTGAGAATCAAGTCCACCTGCTCATCTGCACATCACTCCATTTGCATAGCTCCACCCCCTTGCCTGCACAGTCTCATTCTAGGTTCTTTTTTGTGGTCACATCAGAACTTGACAAATTATCGGGTACTGGCTTTTGGACAGAGGTAGAGGTTGATAGATGCATACACAGTAGGTGTTGAACAGTTCTATCCCATGTCTGTTTACTTGTAAGCTGCCTCTCCATTGTGACTGATTGAACTGACAGGTCTTAGGAACAGTCCCAGGGACCCAAAGGCTAGTGCTGTTAGGAAGCTGTTGGATATCACTGTTAATATTACTGAAATGAAATAATTGCTTGGATTGCTATATTTGAAATGGATTGGTTGCCAGAGCTGTTTATTGCAATGATGATACATTGTTTTGATTTTGCATCACTGCCAGGCATGGCCAAACTTGGCCCTCCAGATGTTTTGGGACTACAATTCCCATCATCCCTGACCACTGGTCCTGTTAGCTAGGGATGATGGGAGTTGTAGTCCCAAAACATCTGGAGGGCCAAGTTTGGCCATGCCTGCTCTATACGTTCATGGATCCTGAAATCCCACGCTCAAGTGATCTGAAGTTCATGTGTTTTCTTCCAAATAAGACTGTGGTTTTAAGTACTACACACTTATGCGTAATCCACTACTTGACAGCCTGCCTTGCCAAGGAGTAAATCCCACGACGTATTGCATTCTGTACTTACACCCACTCCCCATCTGATCAAAATTTCAAGGCAAGCTGGCAATATGTTCATGTTTTGCATGCTTGAGTAATCATTTATTACTTAACAGAAAGCTTTACCGATTTGACAAGAAACAATTACATTTGTGGAAATTCTGGTCTGTGGACAAGCTAAAGAAACGAAGAGGAAAGATCACAACGTTTGAACAAAGCTAGCATTTGCTTTGGGGAAACACAACATTCATAAGTTGTGAGGGTTTATAATAGGGCCATTTCTCTAGGAATATGCAAAGGTCTCCATGTAGATGAGTTTAGTGGAATAGCAGCAACGTTAGCAGCTGTGGAATTCCTGCAGAACAGCAGCTCTTCCCAATGGAAGACACAAGCACACGCTTACTCCTGAGGAACTGTAAACTGGGTGGCTGGTGAGAATGGAGTCTGCCCAGAGACACCATTTGGGCCTCTATTTCAACATTCACTGGTCACTAGAGAGGTTCATTCTCAATGCCTTAACAGCAGTGAACGCCGGCAGAGGCTGTGCCAAAGAATGAACCTAAGTGTACAATTGGTTTGCATTTGAAGGAACTTGAAAGTTAGGAATCCCCCGTCTGTTTTCCACAGCTGTATACATGTTATTCTTTTGCTTATCTCTCCTATTTCGAAGTATTAAAGCTTGTGGTGAAAGTAGATAAAAACGGATTAGTTCTTAGGAATATAGAGTTAAAAATATTTGCCCTGCACAGCGTATACTTGAAATCTACCCATCTTATGGAAAGCTGTAGGGAATTTCAAAGTAGCCAAGTTCATGGAGCACAACACACTACTTTTTTTTTACACAAAGGCAATTTCAGTGGATTTAGGGTTTCCAGTTTAACAGAGACACTGTTCTAGAGCGTATTTAGTCTGAAGGTGAATCCAGCCTTGCCACTGCTGTCATGTTGAAATGCTAAAGAATGCGCAGGCCAGCTATCCACCCCTCCAAACACTACTTTTTTTTCACTGGAGACTAAGAAGTGTGTTTGTGTGTGAGGGGTGGTGGGTTCCATTTTGCCGCTTAAGACGAAATGAGGTGCCACCCTACCTGCTGCTGCCGCCTGTGCCGCCTGCACCGTTGCCTCTGCTTCCAGCACTGGTGCCAATTTTGGGTCAGATCTTGCAGATTTGGGGTCAGCTCTTGTCCGCTCTGCAATATCTGGCCCGAAATAGGTGCCAGTGCTGGAGCCACTTCTCCGCTGGTGGTAGAGGCAGTGGGCTACCCACGGAAGGGCTGGCTCAGGGGTTTGGTGTCTCAGGGGCTTTCAGGGGCTAATGCTGTACCAGCCCTGGGGCGTCTATGCGTGTTTTATAATACCAAAATTCAAGAGCAGAAGAGAAGTTCAACACAGGCAGGAGAGTGGGATGACAACTGAGAGATCCTCTCAGTCCTCTGCCAGGTGATTATTAGACAAGCCAGTTTTATTTCATTTATTTAACAAAATGTTCAATCAAATATTTATTAAAAAAACACAATAAAATTAGCAAGGTCTAAAAATAAGTATACACATAAAAATTACTAAAATAGACATAAAATCAACAGAATTAAAAAATAAGTGTACATAACAAAATTACATGCAAAGGTAGGTTTGCTGAAATAATATTTTTAAAGCAGTCATCTGCTTTGCATGACCCCAGCACTGTGTACAGCATCATGATCCTATAGTAGGTCCAAGCTTCTGTTTTTCGGGTTTTTTTAAATAGAAATGCTGGTGATCATTCACAATCCTACCTGTGCAGCGCACAGTGAATCCCTTTTGCAGAAGTAAGCATTTCAAGTCTTTTGAGACTGTTGGCTTCCCCATAATTATCAAAAATAGTTCTGGCCTTGTTTTTCTATCAGTGTTCTAAATCAAACCCATAAAATGGGATTTCCCATCTGTTCTGTTTCTGTTTCTCTCTCTCTTACAGAGTCATTTAAAGACTGTTCTTTTGTTTCATTCTGCTGGCTATGCCAGCCAGATTCTACTGAGGGTGGATTTTTATTCTATGGAATTTGTGTCAAAGCCCACCTGTGTGGGGTTTCTGATGGCGGTGCTGTTCCATCAACTCTACCATCCTCACCCACCTGAAGATCTCACATCTTAAATTATTCTGTCCATTCTGAGTTGCTGCCCCTTATGCATGGAATTCTCTCCCGGAGCAACTTTATGGTGATGCCTCTCATTCTCTTGGGATGCGGGTGGCGCTGTGGGTTAAACCACAGAGCCTAGAACTTGCCAATCAGAAGGTCGGCGGTTCGAATCCCCATGACGGGGTGAGCTCCCGTTGCTCGGTCCCTGCTCCTGCCCACCTGGCAGTTCGAAAGCACGTCAAAAAGGTGGGAAGGTAAACGGTGTTTCCATGCGCTGCTCTGGTTCGCCAGAAGCGGCTTAGTCATGCTGGCCACATGACCCAGAAGCTGTACACTGGCTCCCTCGGCCAGTAAAGCGAGATGAGCTCCACAACCACAGAGTCAGCCACGACTGGACCTAATGGTCCCGGGCCCCTTTACCTTTACCTCATCCTCTTTATCATATGCCTCCTCGTTGCCACAAACCTTTTAGTCCAAAACCCTCAGTGCAAATAGCTGCATTTGTTCACATCAACGCCTCCTTGCCATCGCCTCTCCCATTCTTGCTGCCTCGCTGTTATTTACTATCATTGTCTGTACCTTTCTTCTGCTGTCCATCTTTTCCAATATTTTAAAATTGGGGCAAGGGTTTGTCTTCTTTTTTTGCCTACTATGAACCCCTAATAAATTGGTGGCACTGTTTGAAAAACCACCATCAGCACTGTGTCAGGCAGAGTAATTATGAGTGAGGATGCTCAGATCGTTATTTTTTTATTAGAGAATGTTAAATTACCAACCAAGGTACAGGCAGTGAAGCAGTATATATCATTCCCAAAGAAATCAGGCGCCTGCAGAAAAGGTTTAGTAACTAATAGTAAGAAGTGGCACGTAACCAGGCACCCAAGTCCTTTCTGGGGAAAGTAGGTGGATATACTATGGAAAAAATTGGCAACAACCCAAAACAGCACACTTACTGAGTTCCTTTTTGGTGAATCTGAGCTGCTCCCAGAACTGCCTTTCTTCATTTTTTGGGCTAAGGAAGTTCCAAAGCGAAGTGTTTCATAGACGGGGTCAACCTTATTGCCACAAGCTGCAAAAGAAACACAGATAAGAAGGGAGAAAAGATAGGACGTTAAAAGTGTTCTTCTTCCTCCTTGAAAAATATTGCTTATCCTTTCAAGATGGAAACTAACATCCACCTGGGCCATGGACCAAAACAGATGTTCAGCAGAGGGTCCAAGTCCAGGAACCAGGTCTCTGCCAAACATCTGGAAAGAGAGCCAATGTGATCAGTATCAGCGCTACCTGTTTAATTGTATGCCAGTTTTCTGCAAAACTCTGCTCAAAGTAGCTCACAATGGATCAAATAAACAGTAAGAAACATAACAACAAACCCATAATGTGTTGTAAGGGTTCAGAATGTCATTACAGGACCAGGGATGCTAATGTCCAAATGGGCACTCACTGGATGACTTGGGGTGCCAGGCTTGTGCAGTGACTACTTTTAATTTTGCCAAGACGTGGGCAACCCATATCTTGCTCCTCATCTTTGACTTTCAGTTCATTCAAGGAAGGCCGAAGACATTCAGGTGCCTGTGATGGAAAAATCTAAATGCTAACTGCTCCCACTGATCAATATGGGCCCAAATCCACTGGGAAGCTCACAGTGCTAGTGCACTTGGTAAACTCTTACTCATTTCAATGTGACTTGCAGAAAACAGAAATGCTACTATTTTTTTGTGCTCCATGGGTCAGTTCTGTTTCTTACATGGCATCCCAGATTTGTCACCTGAGACCTCACCTTGGTTTGTGACCTCTGCATTCATTTGAAATCCACGCCTTAGAGCTTCTTACTCTGTAATTTGATTAAGTTTATTTGCCAGTCACTTTCTTATACAATATATATATACGATATCTTTATTGTCATTGTCCCATGCAGAACAATGAAATTGAAAAACTACATAAAACTACATAAAAACTACATAAAACTACTTAAAAACTACATAAAACATTCAAAACCCCCTAAAAACTCTGAAACCCCATTTTAAAATACTATACTATACTATACTATACTATACTATACTATACTATACTATACTATACTATACTATAAAATACTATACTATAGAGACCCCTTATGCTGCGTTTAGAACCAGAATTGCATTTGCGTAGAAACTATTTCTCAGGCGGCTAGTCCTGGCCTTTATAACCCTATATCTTCTTCCAGAGGGCAGAAGCTGAAAGAGATCATTTCCGGGGTGCGTACTATCCTGTGCTTTCTCTGCCGCTTTCTTATGGCACCTGGAAGCATAGATTTGATCTAAGGTGGGAAGAGTGCACCCAATTATTCTCTCTGCAGTCTTTACAACCCTGGATAGCATTGTTTCTTTATGGCATTCTGAGCCTCGCAACCTCTGCATCAGGGATGGGGAAGGTCGGACCCTGGAGCCAAATATAACTCTCCAGGACTCTGTATCAGAATTCTCCCAGGCCATGCCTCCTCTCCCTACATGCCTCTCACTGGCTCTGCTTTGGACTCTGTGTCTTTTTGCCTGGCAGGAATGTACCTGTGAACTCTGGTAATGCCTCTGGGTGGAGGTTAGAGAGGAGTGTCTGTAGAAACTAGCCTACTGCACAAAGGTGAAACTTACATTTGTTGCTCTGCCTACTTTGGCCCTTGGCCCCAGCCACCATTGGCATGTGGCCTCCAATGAAGGTTGTCTTGGAGAGACTGAAAATGATTATTCCCCACTCTTGCTCTGTGGAATGAAATGATGTTTGCTAACCTTGTGAAGTTTTTGTTCTCCCAGAGGGAATTATCTGGGCAGGGACTCAGTCAAAGTCTTGCTGTGATTAAGCATCATTCGCAAAAGGGCACAGAAGCCTTTGCGATATCAATGAACGCTACAACTTCCAGAATTGGGGAGCGGGGACCATTAATGAATAAAGGCTCTGTCTGAACTTACCAATAGGCATTACTTCTTTGATGCAACCAAATTGCTCGTGAATAAGTAGTGGAGAGCTGTAGTAACGGCGAAAACCTTTGGGCTAGAGAGTGAGCAAACGAGAGAGCGAGAGACAGAATGAATATAAGGCAATCACGACCCATTCAGTTCAATGGGGTTGCTAGGTTCAGCGGGAGTACAATGAAGCTACAGTAATATGGTATACAGTGGTACCTTGGGTTAAGAACTTAATTCATTCTGGAGATCCGTTCTTAACCTGAAACTGTTCTTAACCTGAGGTACCACTTTAGCTAATGGGGCCTCTCACTGCCGCCGTGCCACCAGAGCACAATTTCTGTTCTCATCCTGAAGCAAAGTTCTTAACCCAAGGTACTATTTCTGGGTTAGCGGAATCTGTAATCTGAAGCATCTGTAATGTGAGGTACCACTGTATCTGCTAATTCTTTAGTGCAGAAGTCAGGAGCCTATGGCCTTCCCAAGGTTGTTGGACTCAAATTCCCATCAGTCCCAACCAACAGAGTCAATCGTGATGATGGGAGTTGGAGTTCAACAGCATTGACATGTTCCCTATTCCTGCTTTACTGGGGCAACTTTACTTTTTACTGCAAAGCTGAAAGCTGTAAATTCCTTCCTGTTGCTGGATCTGCATGGGATCCAGATCACAAGAACATATAAATTAATTTTTGTACTTTAGCATTCATACTGAGGGGAAGTATGTTTCATTTTTAATTGGAAATATTTTGAAGGCTTCCCCTTCCTGGTAGATGTCCTCTTTTGTGGGGGTGGGGTGGGGTGGCAAGCTTCTATGCTCAATTGTGCCAATAAAACATCATTTATAACCCAGAAATACAAAGCAGCTAATAAAAAAAGACCAGCCTGAATTAGAAGATTTAAAAGCCTAGTGTATAAAAATGCCTCACTTGGTGTCTAAGGCTATAAAGCAAATAAATTAGATCTGACTAACTAGGTGCTAATTATGCAAAGCAGATTCCCTGTATAAGCAGTAGGTGTTTCTTTTCTGCCAGCAAAAACCACTCTGTGGTGTGGTGAATCCTGGATGGATCAGCTTCACCCAAATGGACAAAATGGGGAGACAAAATGGGATTTCAGAAGGTGCCATCAATTTAGCTCATGGGGGAGATAAATGCCATTTTCCCCATCCACAGGAGTAGCCAGGCAGGAAGGGGTTTTGAAGGGAGGCGTTTTTGCTCTGGAGGACCCCTCCCCATCTCCTCAAACCCCCTTCCTCTCTAGGAATCTAGTCCAGTTCATTTTAAGCCACAAAGAGAGCCAAGCTACAGGATCAGATCTCTGCATCTCTCTCAAAGCAGAAGCCAAAGAGGCTGCTCGCTACACACGGAGGTGGGTGGCAGCTCAGTGACACTTCAGGTTCCCAAATGAAACTGGCAATGGAAGGCAAGGGAGCAATGCAAAGAAATAGGGGCAGAGACCTAAGAGGTTTGGACACAGAGCAGACCATGCTGAGCAGCTTTGCAAGGGTGTGCAAATGAGAACCCAAAGTAGGTTGCTGCTTTGCTCTTTCCCTGGCCAAGAGATGGAAGGAGCAATGAAGGTAAAGGTGGAGAAAGATTTGAGGGCTTTGTTTTGGCCGTTGGCAGTAGGAAAGGCTTGCATTTGGGAATCTGGGATTCTGCATGACAAAGTGAGAAGCTATGATGGCTTAAGGGTTTTCAGCATGGGTCCTGGCATTTGGGGGGCAGTTGGAGACTATGGAATAAGCAGTGAGCCCGCCGTAGAAATATGGGCCTTGGCAAATGTCCAACAATGCCCAGTCTTGAAGCCATCCCTGCTGTAGCCCTGTCTGAAAAGCAACAACTCTTGTTTAACTGAGCCTGTAAGAGTCTATATTTCTCAGGGCTGGCATGTTCGGAGTATGATTTTTGAATTCTGTGCCTAGAATAAGTTTCTTGCTGGATTATCTTTTTCTAAGCACTGTGTGTTTCTTCAATTCAGCCAAGACATTAGGTGGGACCTGCTGGGCCATATCTATTGCCCAGTCTGGTTTGTGGCTGTGTTTGATCCAATTACTGCCTTCTCTATATATATATATAATCATCCAATTACTGCCTTACCAGTTTGCCCATGCAGCGTTGCTGTCCAATGCTCTCTGCACATCTGTGGTGAATGCTCAGCTTGCATGCCTTGCAGCGCAGTCCATGTTTAGCGTTTGTCCCTGTCAGAGGAACAGAAATAATTTAATTACAGAATATCAATAGTTTCCATGCATCCAAGTGACCTCCTGCAAAGCTCAAACAGGTCTCAGCCTTACAGTACTTCACAAACCTCCAGTCTTAATACAACTGTGCAGAATCCACAGACCTACGCCTGGTCCCCCCACCCACAAAGGGATGGTTTACTTTCTCTTTATTTTCTAAAAGAATACACTACAGCTCAGCTGAGAAAAAGAGCTCCTTGTCTGCAAATCATAATTGCCTCTCAAAACATAACCCTGTGTCTTATGGGAAAAGTTATCCATTGTTGTAACCATGATTTGATTTGCAATTGGCTTCATAGTTGTAATAAATGAATACAATATTAGATTTTACAATAAAAAATATAGCCCAAGTGATCCAGTTTTTAACTTTGTCCCTCTTTCTTCAATCCTAGAACATCTAGTCGCTGCAGATGTGATGTTAAGAACAGATGTACTTGGGCAACATACCTTAGTTTATCATATCTGCATTCAGAGTATCTTAAAGGGCAGGAATGGATAGCAACTTTTAAAAATAAACGTTAATAAGCTCCCTGTTATTCCAGACTGACTCCAGCTACAAAAGCTCAGGCTGCTGAAAAGATCAGAGAGCAGCTTGGCTGTCTCTTAGTGCAGACCCAGATCATCGAGTCTGAGCTTCCACAGCTGTTGTCTGCCATGAACTACCACTGGCAGGATTGGCAGCAGATATATTATATGCCTATTTTATTCTCTTGCTAATTATGCTGTTTTAAATGTGCATTTTCTATTTGACTTCTTTTGGTCATGATTTCTTTTGAAATCTTTAAGATAATTTTCTGTTGTTGATTTTGCTGCATTAAACATGCATACTTTGGTTGCCCTCCTTTGTAATGTCTTATTTTGAAATCCTTATGGTAATATTTTAGTTTCCCGTTAATTATGTTGTTTTGAATGTATACTTTATATTTGACTTTGTTCAGTAATGTTTGTTCTGGGTTGATTTATTTGATGTTTTAATGTGTTGCAAAGCACTCTGAGGCTTTTTCTTAAGATATAAAGCAGTATAAAAATGAAAGAAATAATAATGATGATAATAATAAATAAAATAAAAATATTCAGAGGTAAGCCCACCTGAGCTCAATGGGGCTTACTTCCAGATAAGTGTGTGTGGAACTGAGGTCTAATATATCATGGTCCTGATCCAGAAATAGAAGAAAAAAGAGGGAAGGCTTCTTAGCAGTACAGTCTACTGACACAAAAGAGACAAGAAGCATCTGGTCATGATCAGGTATTGATTCTGTAAATCCCATGCACTGTGCTTCTTGAGTCACATCTTTCAGTTGGAACAGGGTGTACCTATGGCTAATCCTCATCACTTCTGCACAGTACAGAAGAAAGACTCACATCCATCAAAGGCACATCTGTATACCATCTCTGGGGCCATGGCAAAGGATTGTTCTTTGCACATTTTTTTTGTTCTGTGTGACTGTCTCTGAATCAGGAAGGATGGGGAGGGTGTGAGGGGCAGGGAGGGAGCCACTGGGCGCTGTAAGTTATTGATCCTATAATCCAGTGCACTTTTAGATTTGAGCTATCATCTTCCTCAGGGCCAATGTCAATACACTAATTCAGCCAAGCAAACTTTTGCTTTTGTGTGGCTTTGTGCAATTGTTGCCCCTGAAGAAGAATGGTTGCTTTGTTACAGGATTTGGGGTGTACATCTATCAGTCTGGATGCCATCTTGGGGTCTCCCCCAAGCCTGTGGTTTCACATCTCTAAGCTGGGGTTCTGTAGAAAAAGAGATTCCTAAAGTTAATGCCATTAACTTAATGCTTCCAGCCAGGAACGCCTCAAGCCAGGTCTGTTAAGTATCTCTTAGCAGCACGACCAAAGAGTGCGGATAACTTACAATGTACACACGTTTAACACGTGCAGTTTCAACTTTTATGCAGCTGGCCAGTTCAAATCGCACAAATTAAATGCATGGAAGGTGGAGAGATTAAAAACTCTTTTTGTGCAGGGTTTTCCCAGTGTGGAAAGAACTTTTAAGCTCTCTGCCTTGCTTGCTGGGCTCCGAAAGTGCCTCCTAGATCCCTGAAAACATGCTGGACAGCTTAAAAACCCTCTGTCTTGCTTAGGGGGCAAGACCTGGCACACTGGTTCCAGATTATTTCTCCATCTAACCCAGAACTGTATGCTTTGATTGACAGTGGTTCTCCAGCAGGGCCAGCCCAATACATTTTGCTGCCTGAGGCAAAGGATATAAAGGTGGCATCTCCTCATTCCACATACAAAAGATGACTGCACTGTACACTTTTGAGGGTATAGGATCCTTTTGCTGCACCTGAGACAGCAGGCCAGGCCATGTGGCAACAGGGAAATACCTGGGGGGCTTAGAAGCAACAGCTGAGGGCTGCTTCTGTCTCCCCCTCCCCGGCGTTTGCTGCCTGAGATGATAATCTCACTTTGCCTAATGGTAGGGCCGGCTGTGTTTGCCAGGCAGAGATACTTCCCAGCAGCTGCTGCTAGATCCTTTAAACTGCAGATGCCAGGGATTAAGCTGAGGATCATCTGCATGCAAATCACATGCTCTACCATTGAACTGCTGTTCTCCCCAACATTTAATTTATGGAATAAAGAAGCTTTGGCAACTAGCAGCTTCCCTCTCCCATTTTTCCTTTTCCAAAGACAGCCATGCCCCTTGATTAGTAATACACTGGGATCCACATAAGAAGCTGCTGCCATATGAGAATATGCATCTGATGGATGGAAGTGGGACCTTTCATCTGCACTAATGGGGAGAGTGCATTATAGTCAGTTATTAGAGAGCCAGGGCAGGCAAAAGATGCTTTTTAAGAGGGGATCAGATAATTTCATGTGGGCAAAAAGCCACCAACGGCTACAAATCATTATGGCTATATGCATCCACCAGATACAGTATGCCTTTGTCGGTGCCAGATGCTGGGAATTAACAGCATGACAGGACTATTGCCTTTCATGCCCTGTTTGTGGGCTTCTGAGGGGCGTCTGTGTTAGTTTCTGTTTGCCACTGAGCAATGCTTTGGAGTCACAAGACTCTGTTTACATTCCACACATTCCATACTGTTGGCAGTCTCACGGGAGACAGGAGACGGATGTGACGTTAGTGGTTTCCTGTTCCTTTGTTGTTCAGTTGCTGTCTGCTCTCACAGAGAGAGGAAGTGTTTTTCGTCTGCGTAGTTAGGAAAATAAAACTCTTTGCAATGTAGCCATAATTCTCATCAATTCCGCGTGCTGCTGTGATTCTCTGCTGGATGGGAATGTGCCTGAGGCCTCATCAAAGGCTCAGGTCGTTAATCACGTTGGAGGCGATTCCGAAAGACTCCGCCGGAGGAAAATGAGCTTTATTGGCTTGGCCGAGCGGAGATCCCGACAGTCTGGTTGGCTGCTGTGGGCTACAGGATGCTTGACAATGTGGGCAATTGGTCTGCTCCAGCAGAGCTCCTTTTATTTATTCAAAGGTGTTCCCCAGAGCTTTCCAAACTGTGTGTTAGCTGCAGTGTGTAGTTGTCTCATGCAAACACTCTCCACGCTCCTCCAGGGGCTGCAAAGGTTTAACCTCTGGTTTGCTAGTAAAACTGAATTAGTGTGTCACGAAATGATGCAGGTCTAAAAAGTGTGTCACCAACATGAAAAGTTTGGGAAGCTCTGGTGTACCCTGTTCCCACTGATCTGCCTAAATAAGTGTTTGCATGCCAAGTCAGAAATCCATTGGGTGATGCTCCCTCAACTTTATAATGATGCTTCATCTGTTGAACTGCCCTCAGGCACAGCTGCCCTGGCAACACACGGTGTGGCATCCTTTTGTATATATAAATCTTCCTGTAATAAAGCAGAATTCTGCAATGAAAATATATTTTCTGAAGCCCCTTTCCACGAAGGAGCAAGCAGTATTTTGGCTCTTCTGGCACTTGCCTCCAGATCTGTTTTGTGCTGTTAACACCACACAAGATACGCTCCTCCTTCCCACACATGTCTGAGCAGTCGAAGAGTTCATTATACCTCAGCCAGCTGTTGATATCAGGTGACAGAGATCATGTGACAAGGAGAGGTTCCTTAGGGAAGAATAGGTGATTAGTTACTTTATTCTATGCTTCTTTATTTTATTTTCCTCTAAATTACACATCTGGATTATGTGTTTTTATTTTGCTTTTTTATGCTGGTCACTAACTGTAGCAATAAAGGTTTGATTGGAAACGCACTATCCCCTTGCAATATATTCCAGGAACAGGTTTAGCACCCCAACCACTCTATATGTGTAATGAAACCAAAAGACTGGACATAAGAATACCAACCCCTTTGCTTTCTGATGGCCGTCCTCTTACTGAGGTTGTTTGGATGTGGTTTTACTCAGAGCTACTTCAGGCAATCTATCAGCCTCGCTTACTTGCAGAAATGTAAGGAGCCCGCTTGAATGAACAGAGCAAGATTGGAGGAAGGGATTTGTACGAGATTATTAAAGCTCCCTCTGAAATTCAACCATGCTGGTTTGTTTTTTTTAATTTGACCAGCTGTAAAACCAGCTCTTAACCTGTATTGGATTTCACAGAGCTAGATAAGATACCTAATTAAGGGTTTGGGGGAAGGAGGTTATCAAGCAGAAAATAACTAAAGAAATGGTAGCCTCACTAATAGGATGGTTTTCAGGGATGAGGTTACCTTGCCTTTCAAGTAGCTGGAATGGGCTCGTGCTAGAGACAATTAGAGCAGTCGTTATTAAACTGTGTTTTTAAAATAGTGTATTTTTTTTACTTGAAAGCCACCTCTTGATAACTGCTTTGAATGAATAGAGCAAAGTCATAAATGAAACCTAAACCAATCCTGTTCATCAAATGTTTCCATACGAAGCTTGTATTAGAACCAAGGTATACTTCATGCGGAGGGACGCGGGTGGCACTGTGGGTTAAACCACTGAGCCTAGGACTTGCTGATCAGAAGGTCGGCGGTTTGAATCCCTGCGACGGGGTGAGCTCCCATTGCTAGGTCCCAGCTCCTGCCAACCTAGCAGTTTGAAAGCATGAAGTGCAAGTAGATAAATAGGTACCGCTCCAGCGGGAAGGTAAATGGCATTTCCGTGCGCTGCTCTGGTTCGGCAGAAGTGGCTTAGTCATGCTGGCCACATGACCCGGAAGCTGTACGCCAGCTCCCTCGGCCAATAAAGCAAGATGAGCACCGTAAGCCCAGAGTCGGCCACGACTAGACCTAATGGTCAGGGGTCCCTTTACCTTATACTTCATGCAACAATCATGCTTTGTGGTCATGTGCTGATTCTGATGTACTGATGTGCGTTGTGCTCAAACACCAGAGAGTGGGGCCTCTACAGTTTGGGCTGACTAATGAAGCCAAGCCAAGGCTCTGACAAATCTCTTACCTCCTTGGAGATGGGGAAAAAGGAGGAATGGCAATCCATGCCTGACAGATTGAATTCAGGCTGGTGGCTCGCCAGCTGGACAGGCTTGCTGTCAAGTAAGAAGGAGAGAGGTATCCTCCAAACTGATAAGAGGCACAGCAAGCTGGTATGAGGGAACTGTGGGCAGTCATGATTCCCTTGTGTCCTCTGCCTGTCCCCGAACAGTTGGAAACCCAAGTCTCCCCTCCATGCTTTGTGGAGTTCAGTGCCACTAACGCTGATGTGTGTACATGAGAAGTGCTTCTGGTATGTTCGCTGTGTGCTGGTCACCAGAGCTGTGAGTACGTGAGCGTAAAGCAGGGGTCAGCAAACTTTTTCAGCGGGGGGCTGGTCCACTGCCCTCAGACCTTGTGGGGGGGCCAGACTATATTTTGAAGGGGGAAAAATGAACGAATTCCTATGCCCCACAAATAACCCAGAGATGCATTTTAAATAAAAGGACACATTCTACTCATGTAAAAACACGCTGATTCCCGGACCGTCCGCGGGCTGGATTTAGAAGGCGATTGGGCGGGATCTGGCCCCCGGACCTTAAGTTGCCTACCCATGTCGTAAAGCAGCCTTTCTCAACCTGTGGGTCCCCAGATGTTGTTGAACTACAACTCCCATCACCCTAGCTAGCAAGGCCAGAGCTCAGGGATGATGGGAGTTGTAGTCCAACAACATCTGGGGACCCACAGGTTGAGAACCACTGTCGTAAAAGAAGGGAGAGGTAACAAAAGGAACTCTGGATGACGGCTGAGGCATAGTTTCAAGAGCTTTCTCCACCCCCTTTTAGACCTTCACTGAAGCACAGAGGAGGTGGAAACAGGATGGCAAATGCTGTCTTCACTTCTGAACTCTGCGGATTCATTTGCAGCCCTGCTAGGAGCGCCAGGCTTTTCCCTGCATGATCAAAACTCTGCTTTTTCTGAAAGGAGGGAGCACTCTACGTGTACAGTTATACATTCAAAGGAATGCATGCATGTCGAAGCTGGGCCTGCTGCAACCCTTGTCCTCCCACAACCATTGAGTGGACGAAGGTCAGAAAAAAGTTTTCTGAGGGTTCATTGATTGCTGTATGTGTTCCCCAACCCCGGAGCTTCAACTTGTAATGAGCACAGTAGGTAATCAAATGCTGAATCAGCCCCATGTCTTCCCCTTGTGAGTCATGCAGCCTATCCACCATTTATTTTAGTATTGTTTTTAAATGCCACATCTATGTTTGTAAGTGTGTTTCTGACTCATGCCCGGGGGGGGGGGGGGATAGCCAACCTTTTTGGAGATTGGGGTGAGATGACAGGTTCATGATATCACGGGTAGAAGCCAATCCTTTTTTATTCTCCTAACTCAAACATGTATAACCACAAATGCAGCAGCAATTTTTTACGGAACAAAAGAATGCTGTGTGTTTACTGCTTTCAGGGAGGAACACCCATCTGCGCTCTCTGTGTCTGCAGTACTACAGACCTGCGCACACTCATCTTTCTTCCAAAACCAGAACCATCCTTTTCCTTTTGGGACTAGAGATCCGTTTTAAGAAGTAAGCTGCAAGGACCTTGGCAGGCTGAATTCTAAATGCACAGACCTCTTTATATTTCTGTTAGTTATTGCCGTTTGTTACCTGAGGATATGTTCGTAACAGCTTCAGAGAGAGGCTTGTCATCACACATGCACCGTGGGGCGCAAAGGCAGGCTTTGTACATTAAAATGGAGTTTCCTTTAACCATTGAAGTTTTGTCCTATCCAACTGTGCAGGCCGAAGCACGAGCCATGTAGCCTGAGATCAGCCTTTGCCATGTGTCTGCCTGGCTTCCCCAAATTTGGGGGGGGGGGGGGATAATCCCCTTGAATACTATAGTTTACATTTTGCTATCATTTCTTCTTCTGTATTGTAGTACAGATTACAGTTTATGTTCCATTTTCTGATCTTTACCATTCCACCTACAGCTTGTTCTACAATCAGAGGCCAGTATAGACCTGAAGACAGGCATTCTGATCTACACAATGGAATCCAAAGAAGCAACCTATTTTTTCAAGGTACTTAGCAATGGCACTTTTGTTTTGGTTAGATGTAAGTAAACAGCATTTCCGTGCGCTGCTCTGGTTCGCCAGAAGTGGCTTAGTCATGCTGGCCACATATGCCAGCTCCCTCAGCCACTAAAGCGAGATGAGCGCCACAACCCCAGAGTCGTCCACGACTGAACCTAACGGTCAGGAGTCCCTTTACCTTTAAGCAATTATTTTGTATTTTACATAAGTACAAATGTGACCTGACTTAATTTATGGAATGTCTTTCGTTAGATTGAAGCACTACAAGAATGTAAGTGGTGCATGTTTTGAAGATGATGAGACTTCTAAAGACAATGATCCACATCTAAGAACTTTCTAATGCACAGTTGCTCAAGTGTAAACCCCACTGAACACAGTGGGTTGTATTCATTGTTAATCATACTCACAGAAGATTGATTGGCATTAATGGACATCACTAGCTTAGGTCTACTAATTATAATGGGTCCACTCCGATACCTTACTCAGATATAACTCAGTGAGGCGTCTTTCTGAATAAATGTGAATAGAAGGATCACAAGTAGAGTCAGGGAGAAATTCAACTCCGTTCACATTTAAAGGCGAATTTACCTAATTCGCACCTTTCAAAATAATTCATTGAACCAAATCAAAGCCATCCTTCAAAATTCACACTCTTCTGAATTTTGCAATGTAGTTCGCCAGCCAAATAATGGTTCAATGCACATAGTTAGACAGGGATGGGTATTTTTGTGTGTGTGTCTGCTGTGAAAGAAGCCCCTCCCCATACTGTAATGGAAGGCTTAAAAATTCAGCATGAGGCTGGATGTTTTGGAGGTGTTCCTAAAATTGTGTGAGAGGCCACAGCAAACAGTGACTCATTAATAAATGTGACAACTTGTTTTGGTCCTGGAGATTATTCTCTTCACACTGACATCCAGCTCTTGGCAAGATCGTCTCTATGATGTCAAAGGAGAGCAGGCAAAGCACAAATCTCAATGTGCCCCAAGCCTTAACTCTCGGATCCTTTCTAATCCAATTCTGAGACTTTCTGGAATGCTCTTTGCAAAAAAATTAGCATAGCATTTAGGTTAATTGAAATTTGGATAATGAAGTTTTACTGGCTATATCATGGAGTACTTTTTATTTATTTGATTTAATAAAGAAACTTCTTCCAGCCTGCATATCATACGTCCCATCCAATTTTTAATTAAAATGTTTTTAGGTTAAAAATTAGTGGTCTTTACGCCTTAATTTAATTATATTAAATGGCAGGTGTCCTCCAGATATACCAGGAGAGTTCACCCACCTGGGGTTAAAATCAAACAGTGTTCTCGACTATGTATTGGTTTCCCGGGATCTATTTTTGAATGTCACCTCTTTTAAAATTGATAATGCTCAATTTAGTGACCACCTTCCCCTGACAACCAAGCTATGTGTTGACTGGCAGTTGCTCGAGCGCTCCCACCCAATCCCGGTGATTGTGGAGTCGTCCACTAAAATAAAGGGGACTAGATGGTCCCCTGCCCTCGCCCTTAGATATACGGATTTTATCCGAGAAAAGTTTCTTGGGGATCAGCCGGACATAGGAATAGTCCCGCGTGACCCTATTACCTGTATGAATTCTTTTTCTTGCCTGATAGAAGTTTTAACTCGCTTTTTTACTTCTCCATCCTATGGAGTTAAAAATGATTATTTTAAATTTGGCGCCCCTTGGTTCAACTCCGCTTGTAAACTTGCCAGACTCCATCTACATACAATATATAATGACTATAAACTTTCTGGAGCTCCGGCCTTACCTCCTTCTTATTCCCTGGCTAAAAAAGCGTACAAACAGGCCCAGAAATTGGCCAAACGGGAGTGGCATTTAAATCGCTGGCAGAATATAATTTCTGCCTCAAAATCTCATAACTCCCGGAAATTTTGGTCCTTAATAAAGGGAAGAAACACAAAATATCCCTTAACGGTGATCCCGGCCCCTACATGGGAGCAGTTCCTGAGAAAATATTTCTCAGTGGCAGAAGCTCCGTCCACTCACTGGAGTCCTTCTAACCCCCTTCCCGTCTGGCCCAATACCGACCCTGCTGAAATCCTAGAATTGATAGCTGAGCTGAAAACTGGTAAGGCCCCTGGGCCAGATTTGGTCCCTGTTGAAGCTATAAAGCTACATTCTGCATGGTGGGCAGGGATTTTAGCTAAAACGTTTGACGCAATAAATGCCACGGGCTTAATACCAGGAACATGGAAGGAGGCCATTATAATTCCTATCTACAAAAAAGGCCCTCCCGGTGACCCAGGGAATTACCGGAATATCAGTCTGCTATCGTCCATTGGGAAAATATATGCCCGTTTTTTGCTGGCAAGGTTGATGAAGTGGTCAGTTGAGGCTGACCTGATTGGGCATGAGCAAGCTGGATTTAGATTAAACCGATCCACAACAGACCAGGCAATTATTCTTTATCACTTAGCCCGGAAATACTCAACACCTCGACGGGGCCAACTTTGCGCAGCCTTCATAGATTTGAAAGCTGCGTTTGATAGTATTCCGAGGAAATTACTATGGGATAAACTTGCCGGTTGGGGAATAGAAAGAAGGCTCCTGTGGCTTATCTCCCAACTTCATGCCGGGTCCGTGGCCAGGGTGAGATTATCCCCTGCTGGTGACCTAACTAACCCAGTGCCAGTAAACAAGGGTGTACGCCAGGGTTGTATTTTAGCGCCACTTCTTTTTAACTTATTTATTAGTGATATGAGGAACCCATTAGCCGACTCACAAAAATTTATCCACACCCCTCGTATAGCAGATTATCGTTGTCCTTTACTTCTCTACGCAGATGATGCGGTACTACTCTCTTACTCCAGAGTGGGTTTAAGGAGGGCACTAAAGATTTTTGCGACATACTGCCATTCTAATCATCTGTCTATCAACCACACCAAGTCCAAAGTACTGATATTTTCAAGGAGTCGACAACTTTATCCATGGAAATTGGAGGGCAAGAAAATTGAACAAGTACATAAATTTAAATATTTAGGAATTTATTTTCAATATAATTTAGGGTGGAAAGCGCACGTTGAATACCTTCAAAACAAGACAAAAGCCCTATCACACTCCCTCCTCCGTTTTTTCTACTCTGAGGGGGCCTTATTCATCCCTGCGGCCTTGAAAGTGTATAGCATCAAAGTGATGGCCACAATGGCCTATGCTGCACCTTTATGGGCTGCCTTTGCTAACCTCTCACCTTTAGAGTCGCTTCAAAGCCAATTCTTACGCCGACTTCTAAAATTACCAACATGCGTAAGTAATGCGGCTATTCGCTTAGAAATGAAGATCCCCTCAGTGGAGTTAGTTCTATGGAGGAGAGTTTTGATCTATTGGATATCCCTATGGCATAAACTCCCGAACCACTATCTCATTCAATGCATGTGGCGGGATGACTTCACAAATTTGTGGTCAGGAAAAATCCATGCCAAATTGCTGTCCTATGAGATCTCGCCCACTGAATTGCTCAAACTGGATCTAAATGTGGCAAAAAGGTGTGTAAATCAAAGGCTGGATGATGTGGAGCTATACCAAAATTTCTTAGCTGGTGGTGGAGCCTGCTCGCCGTTAAATTTCGGCATAACCCCAATCTACCGTGCTCCGTCTTACTTAACATCGCTTATGACCGCGTCTCACCGTTATGCCTTCATTAGAGCTAGGTTCAATGTTTTTCCAACAAACGTGCTGAGACATAGATTCACTAAGGGCCAAGTCTCTTCAATGTGTGCTTGTGAAATGAAAACATCGGAATCTCTACATCATGTTATGTTTATCTGCCCTATGTACAGTTCAGCTCGTGCTAGTATACTAAACTCCATAATCCAGCCTATGGCTGATAAACCAGTAGATTTACAGCTTGCCTGGGTTCTTCAAGATGTGGATCCTTATATTACCCTTCAGGTTGCTAAATTCCTAACAGCCGTCCTCTCGTACAAGAGACGGAATGGAATGTTAGCTGATTATTGATATAAGAATTTTTTATAATGACATCAGATATTGATTTTAGCGTAGTGCCTAAATTTTTAATCTTAATCTTAATCTTAATCTTAAATTTTTCTTTTGAATTGTTAATATCTGTCCTTGTGTGCTGTGAGCTGTATTGTATTGCTTATGGCTTGTGCGAGTCCGCTGTTTTATTCGATTTGTTTTGTTGTGTTGTGTTTTATGGTGGGCGTAAAGCCGAATAAACATTTTGAATTTTGAGTGGTCTGCACTTGCTTCTGTATGTCTGTGCGGTCATGCAGCTGTGCTTCTGTGCGTGTTAACAGGCATTTAGGAGCAATTATATATCTCAATCCTGAGAGTAAAAACTTAAAAGAGACTCATCAAGAAGCTGCTTCATAATTGTCCCTGAATTTCCACAAGGGATGAAATTTTACACAGTCAAAATGTATGTAACAAGAAGGCCAAGACACAGCAGACAAATTCAGCTATAATATTCATGACGTTGTGCCTAGCAAACACTTCTGACACACCTTTTATTTGTAATGACTTAGGGCAGTTTTCCCCAAACTGAGACCTTCCAGGTGTTTTGAACTACAGCGCCCACCAGCTGGTAGCCCTCTGTCAGCTACCTTCTCTAGCCTCTAGAGAAAGAGTCTGATGGTTTGCAGCCTGCAATCCCTGTCAGTGGAATTCCCTCTAAGGCAAACATAAAGCACAGCTGGAAGGGCCAGTCCAGGGACTCAAGCATGCAATGCCCTTACAACCCAAAGCAGAAGTCATATCAGTTCAGCCATCTGCAAACATAAGAGAGTGTCCTTAGACCTAAAGGCAAAGCTATACAGTATGGAATTCCAGCATCTGAATTGCTGCTCTGGCTTCCTCTCTTGAGTGCTAGAGAAAACTATTGCTTTTATGTTTGGTTCACCTATACCCAAGCATTACCTCTGTGTGATCATGATCATTTAGTATTAATGTATTTTAAATACTATACACGTTGCACACATAAGTAGAGAATGGCCTTGCTAATAAGAGGGTCAAACTGGCTTTCATTGTTCAAAACACGCCCACAATTTAGTGCCATTTCCCCTGAGGGAAAGCAGAGCACCAACGCTAGCCGCTATATATATAGTTTCACTCCTTGCCAGCCTTCGGATTCAAGACAGATTGCAGCATTCAGCGAGTGCCTTCAGAATATATTTCCATAAGTTGCTGCTAGCAGAGTATCAGACAGGGGGGCTGAGTTGCCCCAAAATGGTCTGCTGGTGGCATCGCTTCTTTGCTGCCGGCGGAGACAGCGTGGCAGGCAGGGCGCCCGCAGGCAGGGCGCCCGCAGGCAGGGCCTCACCCTGCCTAAAAAGCTGAACCAACTTTGCACAGGACATGAAGGCAGCAGTCTTCTCCCACAGCTGTTCCTCATTGCCTGGATGAAGCAAGCAGCCATTATGATTAGCAGTCACAGACTTCCTTAGACCTCTCTCTCTCAAAGCCATCTAAGCTTGCGGCCATCGCTGCCTCTTACGCCAATGAATTCCACCAACTGAGTATGTGCTATGATAATAATAATAATAATTATTATTTATACCCCATCCATCTGGCTGGGTTTCCCCAGCCACTCTGGGCGGCTTCCAACGGAATATTAAAATACAATAACCTATTTAAACATGAAAAGCTGCCTTCAGCTTTTGATCATGATCATGATCAAACATTAAACAGGGCTGTCTTCAGATGTCTTCTAAGAATCTGGCAGTTGTTTTTCTCTTTGACATCAGGTGAGAGGGCGTTCCACAGGGCGGGTGCCACTACTGAGAAGGCACTCTGCCTGGTTCCCTGTAACTTGGCTTCTCGCAAGGAGGGAACCGCCAGAAGGCCCTCGGAGCTGGACCTCAGTGTCCGGGCAGAATGATGGGGATGGAGACGCTCCTTCAGGTATACTGGACCGAGGTCGTTTAGGGCTTTAAAGGTCAGCACCTGTTCGGATTATTTACACCGGACAAGAGGGTACACAGAGACTGAACATGGAGCCCGGCACGCTTCCGTTGCGGAACTCTGCAAGCTATCCGTGCCTCCTGCAAAAGTCCTCCTCAGGCCTCTTTCTCTTGCCGGTAGCAGAGCGAAACACAGCGGTGAGAAGCAGAGTGCAGCACGTGTGGAATAAATCAGTCCAGACACAAGGCAGTCCTTATCTACTCTTGCCTTTTAATCATGAAGAATAACATCATAAATTCAGACCTGGCGAGAACTGACACATTCTCCCTTTCGCATCACGTCCGAAAGTCAGACTGAAACACACGGAGTCAAACCCCTCCCTTAAGTGTTTCTAACCACGCCTCAGGAAAGAGACGTCACCAGAACTCTTTAACTCTGTGAGTTCTGAAACCATTAACACCCCCTCTCGTCACGAATCCTGAGGGAAACTGTGAACCCCTATTTACAGACCTCTTTGAGTTCAACTCACCTCCCATTGCCTTTTGCCTCCCACTGGCATCCATCCCAGGCAATTGTTGAATCCCTTCCACACTCCCAGAATCACACTGTGCGAAACCAACCCACGCACTGGTGACCTGAAACCTCTCCGGTGGAATCCCCTTTGTGGTCCGAGTTGACCGCCGGAGCACAACCTCGGGCGCTCCTCCTGACCCACTGGGGTCAGCAAGTGTGTCTCCAGCAAGCTCAGAAGACTCCCCCTCTGACTTGCTGCGTCTTCGGGCTTCCTGCACTTGGCTAACAGGAGATGAAGGCTCACTCTTGGGTTCCCTCTTAACCTGTGGAGAAACCCACCCCTGTGCTTGACCATCATCAGCAACCTGGTCTTCAGCAACAGGCTCCGCCTCTGCCTCTCCTTCCTCCCCTTCTTCCTCCTTTTCCTCCCCCTCAGAATCGGACAAGCAGTCTGAGAGAAAATCAGAACCATACCTAGGCTGTGACCAACCATCCTGCTCAAAAAACTCAGCATGCTTGCTGACCAGCAGCGTGGTCTGATCACCCTCTGGGTATGCAAACCTCCACCCATTTGTTGCAGGATCATACCCACAGAAGATCATGTCCTGGTACCTAGGACCACCCTCCTTCCGTTGCGCTGTTGGTATTGGCACTGAAGCCTTGGAACCAAACGAACGGAAGAAATGCACCTGTGGCTTCCTCTTGTGCAACAGAAAACACGGTGTGTCACCTACATCGTGATTGTAGGACCTGTTAAAACCAAAGTTGGCAGCTTTCCAAGCTTCACTCCAAAAGCTCTGAGGCAGCCCAGAGTCACCCAGCAAAACTCTGACAGCTTCAGCCAGTGTTTCACTCCTGTGCTCTGCCACGCCTCTCCCTTGAGGAGTGGAAAGTATTCCACTTTGAATTGTGCTTGGAAACGTACTGGGAGCCAGTGTAGGTCTTTCAAGACCGGTGTTATGTGGTCTCGGCAGACGCTCCCAGTCACCAGTCTAGCTGCTGCATTCTGGACACACATCTGCTGTGTGTATAGCTTATGACACACATCTGCTGTGTGTATAGCATCACTAATGGTTATTTTCCTTTGCTTCTGGTTCCTTGAATCAAACTAACAATAGGAGACAGGTTTTTGTGTGTGACAGCAATCACTCATTCAGACCACTTCACCTCTTCTTCTTTCTTGCTGTCTATGGCAGCCACTGTGTTGGCAACCTATGAATCTTTTACCAACAGAGGAATACTGTCACCTCATTTTTTTACTCCACAAAGCACTGGGGGGTAATAATAATAATCTGTTAATAATTGGTCAGTTAATTAATAGCTGTTGTATGATACTACATATGGCCTGTTTCTGCCATCCTTGAGCTTCATCTATTTGTGGCTATTTCACTTGAAAGACATAAAAGGCAGAAAATCTGCTTGCTCTGTGAGATTAGCAGTAGAAATTTTCAGTGCCAGAATTTCAAGTGGAGTTCCATAGCCATTAAATTGGATGCAACAGTTGAAGGTGAATCTTTTGGGATTTTTAGACAGTAGGGAAGAGCAGTATGATTCAGACAGCAGGCTTCAGATAAGTTAGCTGGTGATGTTGCAGGAAGCACAAATTCCATGCTGCAGTTTTGTTAATCCAGCAGGGAAGGAAGAGAGGAAGACTCCTAAGGCAGCTGTAGCAGGAGATTTTAAAGCAAGCTGTAAAAATTTACAAGGAACGGAAAGTCTATTGTGCCACTAAGGCAGCGAAGAACGAAATAGCCCAAAGTATGGAGAAAATTGTATAGAGAAAATCAATAAAGCTCGTGCTCTTTCAATAATATCATTTGAGCTATTTCTAAATGTGCAGCCACATTCTTTTAACAATAAGAAAGTATACAAGTGCCTCAGAAGTCTGACATCTCACAGGAGAAGTTGTGTGCTAGGCTGCTGTAGCAAAAACAGCAAGAGCAATTTAGCAAACTAAAAGACTAACAGATTCATTGCAGCATAAGCTTTTACACCAAGCCTAAGCGAAATTTATTGTCGGGAGGGAGCAGGTAAATGTGTGTATTCACACACAGAATTGGATTTGGAGTCCTCCCAACAATTTAAACAATTGCAACAAATATAAAGAATTATAGGCAGGTCTACAGTGACACAACACATTTCACTGAATTGCAAAATGTAATGATAGGTCTGGTGTCCCCACTTGGCTTTTCCAGGTGGATTCTTGGGTTCATGGCTAATGGTGATGTCAGTTGGGGTCTACTGAAAATGGCGATGCCTGCCAGAGCCTACAGTCAATAACATCATGGGTTTAAAAAAAAAAAACAACCACCCAGGATGATCACCATGTCTTTTTAAACTCACAGTCCCTCTGAATGGTGGAATTTCTGGGACATGGCATTTTGGGAGAGCTAAGGAGTTGACCCTATAAATTAAATTTCCCAAAACTAACATATTTGTGTTTTTTTCTCCCATTCTGTGATCATTAGTTATCATCCAGAATGTGTCTTCTAGGTCCTGATGGATTAAAAAAATAAAATCCCCAGTCGAAACAACTCAATGTGTTCTTGCATGTAGGCATGCTAAAAACAAGCTTAAAATTAGAACTTATTTCCCAGGGACATATCTTTCTTTGGAAACAGCATTAAAAAAGGAAGCATTAGGAGTGAGCTATCTTCTCTGGAGACTTAAAAAAAAAAAAAAAAAGAATAAAGCAGCAGAAACAACAAATGCTAATAGTTTCCCACAATTAACCTATGCTGCTCTCCCATCAGTTTCAGCGTAGCTTAGCTCACTTGTCTCAGCTGTAGAAGACTTTCTACCCGGCCCACAAGAGTTGCCCCACATCTGAAACTGTAGGTGTACTGTTATCTTGCATGTAACTAAAGACGGCAAGAAGATGGCTGCTGTGAGCAATTGCCCACACACACACGAACAAACACAATATGAGAGTGCAGAAAAAGTGCCAAAGGTGGCATGAGCTGTATCAATGTATGTGGATCTAAAAGGGATAGGACAGCAAACAGGGAGAGAAACTTAGAGTAGCATTTGCACATTTCAAGCATTGCAGGGGGTTACACTAGATCATGGGTAGGCAACCTAAGGCCCGGGGGCCCGATCAAGCCCAATTGCCTTCTAAATCCAGCCAGTGGATGGTCCGGGAATCAGTGTGTTTTTACATGAGTAGAATGTACAATGAGTAGAATGAGTACAACTAATCCAGAATGCGGCAGCTAGACTGGTGACTGGGAGCGGCTGCTGAGACCACATACCACCGGTCTTGAAAAATCTGCATTGGCTCCCAGTACGTTTCCAAGCACAATTCAAAGTGTTGGTGCTGACCTTTAAAGCGCTAAATGAGCCAGCGCCGAGGGCCTTCTGGCGGTTCGCTCATTGCGAGAAGTGAGGTTACAGGGAACCAGGCAGAACACCTTCTCGGTAGTGGCACCCACCCTGTGGAATGCCCTCCCACCAGATGTCAAAGAGAAAAACAACTACCAGATTTTTAGAAGACATCTGAAGGCAGCCCTGTTTAGGGAAGCTTTTAATATTTAACAGACCACTGTATTTTGATACTTGGTTGAAATATAGTCTGGCCCCCCACAAGGTCTGAGGACAGTGGACCGGCCCCCTGCTGAAAAGGTTTGCTGACCCCTGCACTAGATGACCCTTGGGTCCCTTCCAACTCTACAATTCTATGACAAAAGTAGAACACCTGCATCAAGGTAGAGTTAGCACCTATTCTGTTCAAAGTTCGGGGATGCAATGCTGAGTCAATTACTAAGTTAAGTTAACTGATTAAAGTGCTTTTGACTGATTACAAAGGTGGGCTGGGGATACACAGTAAGTCTGGGCTCTCAAACCTCAGTGGCGCCCTGTGATTGTATGCAAGGATGCCTATGTGGTCACCCGTGAAACAGTTAATGCACGGGAAGAAGGATTAGGAATAGAGTTCAAGTTCAAAACGCAGATAAATATTCATACTTAAGGGCTCCTGCAGTCTTCATGAGAAAAATGGTTTATGTATCTCTGATAGTTTTCAATGATGGTTGTATTTTGAGGGGAGGGGAATCTAATTTATATTGCATAAAAGTGAAATGAAATTGCAATTGATTACATTGCAAAACATAAAGTGAATGATTGCTCTTCCAGCTAAGGGGTGTCAAGAGAACATTCACCGAAGCAACAAGATATATTATGCAATCTTGCTTTTGAGTTCCTTCCTGATTCTGCTGCTCTAACCAGTTCTGGGTAGACGGATGTGCACCAAAACCTAACAATAAATTGGAGGGAATGTTTTTAGGGATTTGACACAAATGATGAGGCGCAGTATGCAAAGAATGTGCGGAAAGTGAAGATTTTTTCCATTCGAGTCACTACAGGAAATGGACTTCAGGAATAGCATGGGATTTTTGGGTGTTTTTAAAAAAAGGATATATTTTTTTCAGCACTTGTTTTCTTCAGCGGAAAACTGTCTGTACATGAAAACACTGCAGAGAAAGAAGGAAAGAAAAGGGGCTGAAGCACATCAAAGTAACAGCCTGATGTTTTGATGTGCTGGCTTTGCAGTTTCAGCCCAGACTGGCTCTTAAATTGTATCTTCCTGCAGAATCTCGACTCCTGCCTACCTCACCAGCCCGAAAATACATTAACATGTTATCTCAAGGGTGAATGGAAAAATACGACTAAACTAAACCAAACCAGACTGGATATAATGTTGGACAAGGTAGGCTAGGTGTTGGGAATGATCATTAGCATTGCTCTTTTACATTCCTTGCAAGTTCTGTATTATTAGCTGACAAATAAATCACATAATAAATCAGAACTAGTTTCAGCTAAAAAAAAGAGAAAAAGACTCAAGTGGTCATAAAAATTCAGGGCTTTGGAACCTGCCTTGCATCGGCAAATACTCTGATTCTCAATTTTTTCCTTTGCAAAAACTGAATATATGTGTATCTGAAGAAGTGTGCATGCACACGAAAGTTTATACCAAGAACAAACTTAGTTGGTCTCTAAGGTGCTACTGGACAATTTTTTTATTTTTAAAATATATTTCGACTGTGTCAGACCAACACGGCTACCTATCTGAATCTGAATACTTATTGTTAACTGAGCTATTCTAACAGCCTGAGGAATTAGAATATTTCTCGGCTTCATGGAATGTTACCATCATGCATAATCTGTAGGCCTCGGTGGTATCCTGAATCCATACATAACAAGAGTCTCAACATCTTGTACAGGAAATATTAAATACAGCATTCTCATTGTATCTGCCTCTTATTAGGATAGGTTAGACAGCAAGGACATATCTGGTGAAAAACCAAGAAAACTCTTAGTTTCATCTGAAACAAAGGGTAGGTTTACACTACTGCATTTTGCACACAATTATATTTGTCAGTACATGACGTATGGAGGGCCCTCCAGATGTTCAAGGGGAATTCTCATCGTCTCTGGCCATTGGCCATGCTGGGTGGGGATTGTAAAAGTTGGAGTCCAACAACATCTGCAGGGTCAGAAGAGGTTGAACCAGGTGATACGTTGATACCCTATTTTGCATGGAGAATTTAATAGCCTGAAGACCCAGAATTTATTCCTAAATAAACACAGCTTGCGCAGAATCCAGAACAAAAAGCTTCCACTCTTTTTGAAAGATAAGCACTTGTGGAATTGATTCAGGGATCTAGAATGTTTTGTTGGCAAGCACAAACACAATTACACAAACATCATGGTTGTACATGTGTGTAATGCATCTCTTTCTGTAGCCTCCAGATCCAGCCCTATATCTTCGTATTGAAGTTTACTTGCAGCCTTTTAAGTGCTTTATTGTTAAATATCCAGCATTCGCTTCCACTGGTGCAACTTTACTGTTTGTCTGCTTGCTTGGGGTGGTTCTGCAACAACATTATTGTTCCACCACATCTTCCCCAGTTTCCATGATATTTGTGCATGCGTTTTATTTTGAAAGGGCTGAATACGCCTCCAGACACATGTACGTAAAGGTCCGGAGGGGTTGAAGGTTTTTAGAGTGCATTAATCAAAGCACTGCATTTTGTTGCACCCTCTCCTCTGCCCCAGGCCTCACGGTTGCCATTCAGTTTATCCAACAACTGTTGTAATGATCCAACGGCAGTCAGAAAGACACCAGCTAAATTTATACATTGGTAAGAGTAAGAAGGATATTCTGGATATTCACTGAATCTTGGTTGAAAAGAATACTAAGAAAAATATCCTTGTCTTGCAAAGCTCTTGCAAGTTTTAAATTGCACACTTCAATTCATAATATGTTTTATACATTTTTTATTCAAACTTGGATAGGGGAAAAGTATGCCCTCTTATCTTTGTAAATTTCAAACTCTCCTCTCAAATGCGCTTCCACTGTTGCTGAAATTAACTTAAATATACAGAAAATATGTTAAAAGTACAAATTTCCCAATATATATTTAGGGATGGGGGTTTGTGGGGGGACATGTAACTCTCGTTTCTCGAAAGTCTACAATGCTCTCCAAGATCAGAATTCCCTTGATATTAATTTGCTCAACTTGAAAAGCCCCTGACAAACAGCTTGGTGAAATAAGTGCTGCATAAGATTGTTGGCAATTTGGGATTTCCGCATTACCGCTGGCAGACAAATCATATTGGGTAAAGTTTTGCCTCCCTAGTTAGCGTAAAAGACCATTATGTTAGACTATATCACAGAACAATCTTTGCCTAACCAGTACAGAAAACAGACTTAATTGCTTACATGAATCCTATCAGTGTGAGAACTTCCAACATATGCTGAAGGAAGTATCTGCTTATGAAACCTTGTATCAGTTATCTTCAAGCGTATATTTACCGTTCCTCTTCCAGCTTCCTGCCAGATACCACTTCTTGGATTCCATCTCTCTTTCAACATCATTACAACTCTATGAATCTTTCTCGTATGATATACTATTCTTTTCCTATAGAAGCATGGCTTCTAACAATCTTTAGGTTCTAGGACCATAGAAATACATTCTCAGGATTTGTAGATCATTAGGTTTATCAGGAGATAAGGTTAGCTCTGGCTAACATGCAGAAACACCATAGTGCACAGATGACATAATGATTCCTATATAATTCCCCTTCTCTATACAATTATGACCTCTACCCAATGTCACATGCAGCTCCTCACCCACCTTGCAAGACCACAGTGGTTCTACTTTGTCACAATTGGCCAATGATCTAGTCAGAAGATGGTTTTGAGTGATCAGATGCATTAACTAGTCCAGTGGACTCCCATGTCAGTGAGGGGGAGATTATTACAATATATTTTATGGCATCTTGTCGCAAAATCTTAACCACTAGGGTATGAAACTCTTAGAATCGTCCAGTGGCGAACAGCTGATCTGCACAGCAAAGATATCATAACCACCATGCCTATGGCTCAAGAACTTGTTTATGAGATGTCTAACAAGTAAAATACACAATAAATAATACACCTCTTATTAGTCTAGAATGCTCTGATGTCACAGAAGGGTGGGCTAGCAAGGCATCTGAGCGCTATGAAGGATTTTAGAATTTCATTTCATAATTTCATGAATGTTTCTGAAAATTTAACTACATAAATATTGTCCACAGGCCTAAGCTTTCAAGTGGCATCTTAACTGGTGCAAACTGCTTGATTGGGTCCAAAGGCTTGCAATCATTTCAGACCGATAGCATTTGCTGCTTAAGCCTTGAATGTGATATTATAATGAAAAGCTTACATAGTTATTTGATTCCTATTTATATTATTCTGCACACTTATAAGATTCAGAGCTCTGGAATTCTCAAGGGTCAACAAACCCTTCTATCATGATAAATACATAAAAGGAAATGGATCCTTTGGACAAAATTTTGCCTAGAGGTCTTGCATGCACATTTTAAAAGATTCAAATAATCAGCCCAAGTTTTCTTTATCACATGCTGGAAAATAACCATTGTACATTAGGTGCTTGGGAAGAAGCAAAACCATTCTTACCTACAATCATGTGGTTGCAGATGTCACAGAACGTAGGTTTTTTGAATATGTGCTCCTGGAAAACGTGAGTTTTGTTGCTTTCCTGTTGGTGTTGGACTATGGTGGGAGTAGATGTCTGACTTTCAGAGGCTGAGAGCTGGCCAGTTCTGGGGCTGATTTCTGATAGCAAATCTACCTGCAACTTCATGTCACTGTTTGTCCGCTGGAAAAAGTTGTCTGCACTTTTACTCCGTAAACTTTTGGTCTTGAAAGACAGCGATCGTTTCAGTTTCTGGAGCTGCAATGCGACAAAACATTGTTCAAATAGCAAAGCTCATAGTATGATCAGATTCCTAATGACATGCAATTCTTGCTGACCTTAGTTGCATACAATGAACGTAATTCCAGTTACTGGAATTTGAATACAATCCAGACTGATGAGCAGCTTTGCATTACCCCAACAATGCATTGCATATGTGCCAATTTAGAAATGGTTACTATGATTTAAGTGACACACTCCAATGGGAAGTTCCCTGTGCAAGTTCTAGTGAAATCCATGGGAGTTGTCTCCTCTTGTGCAGTTCCCATTCTTTTCAATGGGATGATTTTCCTGTTGGATTTTGCTCTTTATATTATTTGGGTTTTTTGTCTATTGTGGGAGAGGCCACACATAGCCAGAAATAGAACCTGCACCATTTTGTCATGCTTCTCCATGACAAAATGACATCAAGCAGGTAATGATGGCCACCTCTGAAGTCACAGGGAAAAGGCCATAGTTCAGTAGTAGAGCATTGCTTTGTATGCAGAAGGTCCCAGGTTTGATTCCTAGGAGAGACTCTTGACTGAAACCTTGGAGATCTGCTGCCAGGCAGTGTGGACAATCCTGAGAAAGAGAAGGACCAATGGTCTTACTGAGTTAAGACAACTTCCTGTGTCACATGTGTTCACAAGTACGGGAAGAGACACAATCCTAGGGACTTTTGGTCACGTGCAAAATTGCTGTTTACTGCATCACACACCCCATTACAGTGGTGCCCCACAAGACGAATGCCTCGCAAGACGGAAAACCCGCTAGACGAAAGGGTTTTCCGTTTTTGAGTTGCTTCGCAGGACGAATTTCCCTATGGGCTTGCTTCGCAAGACGAAAATGTCTTGCGAGTCTAGAGATTTTTTTTTCGCTCCCCCCCCCTTATCTAATCTGCTAAGCCTTTAATAGCCTTTAATAGCCTTTTAGCAGCTAATCCCCTAAGCCTTTAAGCCTTTAATAGCCGCTAAACCGCTAATAGCGCTAATCCGTTAAGCCGCTAATAGGGTTGCTTCGCAAGACGAAAAAACCGCTAGACGAAGACTCTCGCGGAACGGATTAATTTCGTCTTGCGAGGCACCACTGTAACTCCCTTCCTAAACACACAAGCACCATTGAGTTCTTAATTTAAGGATTTTTGAGATGAAAATAAATAACAGGACAAGGCAATAAACAGTGTCCTCCATCTTGTGTTTCCAGTCCCTTGGCTCGTCTTCTCAGAGAGTTTTGCAGCCAGCTTTCTTCATTCCTCCAGTGGGAGCGCTGAGCTTCATAACTAATCACCTGCCTACCACTGAAAGTGCTCCTGCAGAAATCAAGACTCATTATCATTCCCCCTCGTTTGAAAACCAGAATTGCAGTTGCACAAGGTGACTGTAATGACATTCATTATTGATTTGCCATCCATTCCCACCATGCCACATGAGGTTAATTAAATGGTAAACATTATTCTTCTTCTACCAGGGAGCGAAACTAAGCAGTACAACTAAGTGCTTGTTTTTCTAAATAACAACCCTCTTGCTGGCTCAGCAATAGGCCCCGAGAAACTAATTTAATGCTATAAGCTCAGTTTCAGACATAACATGATTTGCTAATTAATTCCACAGAAGCCATTTGCCCGAATGTACAAAAAGGCTAGGTTGTGTCTGGGCACAAAAGGAGGACCAGGGCAAATGGACTATGGATTAATATTCGCAATAGCTTCTATCAGAGTAATCCTTCCCATTACTTTAGGCCAGCCTTTGCCAACTGGTGCCCTCCAGCTATTTTGGACTACAATTCTCATCAGCCCCATCTGTCATGGCTTATAGTCCAAAACATCTGATGGACATCAGGTCAGTTGAGGCTGCTTTAGGCAGTTATTGTCAGTTATTGCTTCAGTTGCAAGCAGGTTGTAGACTTGGACAGGATGGGAAGCATAAGGACCCAGTCTTCCTGTTACTCCCCCCGTCAGAAACTAATCTGAAGGACGCAAAAGCCACCAATACAGGGACAGTTTGCACATCTCCTGGGTGGAGAGATGTGAAAGCAAGATAGAAATGTGGAGAAACAGTAGACAGAGGCCCTTGCACTTCTTCTTCCTTCTGTAACATTACGATGCCCCAGGTTGACCTCACTGGTGGGGGAACCCATTTACCACTAGGTTTTCCTTAGAGAACTTCTTCAGAGAAGTTTGTTCCTGAGAACAAGGACCCTGTCGCCACTCAATGCCCTTTTATGTAGCAACGACCCTTGGCCAAGAAAGCCCGTCTGCAGCACACACCAAACCACTGCACTTCAAAAACTGACCCACTGCTAATTAGTGTTGGGTTCCCCCCTCTTTCTCCTATGAGTTCTTTTCAAGAAGTGATGTGCTTAGAGCACTCTTCCAGCAGGAAACACATGCCTAGCGTAGAAGGTCTCCTTTGCCTCCGCCTGCTCTGGCAATCGCCTGATCAGCGAAAGCTGTCTCCGGAATCAAGAGTACATCAATCTACCCATGGTGCAACTGAAAACCTTTGCGTACATGCATTTCCGTATGCCAGCCTTGGGTTTGTATGAAAGGGAGAAATGTGCAAATATTTCCACTGTGCAGAGATAACTGAGCAGCTGGATCCAAGGCGAACACCTAGTCTGGGAGGGACCTAGGAAGCTCCCTTACACTGGGTCAGGCTGATTGTCCTCCTAGTACAATATTATCTACTCTAGCAAGCATGGGCTCTCTGGGGAGTCTGGCAGAAAGTGACCTCCAGCGGCAGCACAAAACATTTTGCTGCTTGAGGCAGATGGCGCCACTAGTTCCCATATCAAGGTAGAGAAGCAAGTCTTGAATGAAAGAAGAAGAAAGGCTAAGACAGTAAAACCCCACAACTGCCTCTCCATGGGAGTGAGATTACAACAGTAAAGTAAATATTGTGCTGCCTCTTCCTGGCAGCCTAAATCGGCTGCCACAGTCTGCCTAATGGTAGAGTCTTTCCCTGGGTCTTCCACACATCTCTAGCAGCCCAGGATCCCTTTAATCTGCATATGCCAGGGACTGTTAACCTGGGACGTTGACCACACAAACCACGGGCTCTGCCTCAAAGCTTTCTATCTGGAAAGTTGCTGTCAGTCGAAATTGAGCTAGATGAACCATTGGTTTGACTGGGTATAAGGCAGCTTCCACTAACTACTTTGGGTCTCTCCCCAAGTGAGTAGTTTCTGACACTTAAGTAAATGGTTACTGAAAAATAATTCAACTGAAGGGTGCAGTGGTTTAATGAATTAACTCCTTTTCTTACAGGCAGAAAAGGTAGTTTCTCCAAAGTATTAGGACACCAGCTGGATGTTGCTTTTGATACAGTTTCGTTTGCCTGAAACTTACAATGAATAGTATCCAAAGAAGCACCACTATATTGGTTTATTGGAGTACAGCAGATCCTCTAGTGGCTTTAAAAAATTTCCTTGCAATAATAATCATAATAATACTTTATTATTTCTACCCCGCCATTCTAGGTACCATCTGGTACGCAGGCTGAGACCCTATCTGCCTGCGGACTGCCTCGCCAGAGTGGTGCATGCTCTGGTTATCTCCTGCTTGGACTACTGCAATGCGCTCTACGTGGGGCTATCTTTGAAGGTGACCCGGAAACTACAACTAATCCAGAACGCGGCAGCCGGACTGGTGACTGGGAACAGCCGCCAAGACCATATAACACCGGTCTTGAAAGACCTACATTGGCTCCCAGTACGTTTCCGAGCACAATTCAAAGTGTTGGTGCTGACCTTTATAAAGCCCTAAACGGCCTCAGTCCAGTATACGTGAAGGAGCGTCTCCACCCCCATTGTTCTACTCGGACACTGAGGTCCAGCACCGAGGGCCTTCTGGCGGTTCCCTCACTGCGAGAAGCCAAGTTACAGGGAACCAGGCAGAGGGCCTTCTCGGTAGTGGCGCCCTCCCTGTGGAACGCCCTCCCACCAGATGTCAAAGAGAACAACAACTACCAGACTTTTAGAAGACATCTGAAGGCAGCCCTGTTTAGGGAAGCTTTTAATGTTTGAAATGTATTACAGTATTTTAATTTTTTTTGGAAATGGCCCAGAGTGGCTGGGGAAGCCCAGCCAGATGGGTGGGGTATAAATAATAAATTATGATTATGATTATGATTATGATTATTATTATAGGTGGCTCCCAACAAAATATTAAAAATACAATAAAACATTGAACATTAAAAACTATCCTAAACAGGGCTGCCTTCGAGTGTCTTCTAAAAGTCAGATCGTTGTTTCTTTCCTTGAAATCTGATGAAATGTCAAGCTTGATTTGAGGCAAGCAAAGCTTCTGGGATCAGGTGTAAGCAATGATTTTGTTTGTAGTGACAGAGCAGGGTTATACACATTTGGGGGCATTCCTGTTCATGGGTTTGATTTGAAAGGAATAATCATGGGGGGGGGGATTGAACACAGAGAAATCCTACTTGAAAGCATTAGATTATCCTAGCAAACTGGCTGCAGTGATCTACCCTGGCCTTCGATCCCCGGGCAGGATGCTAAGAGCATCCTCCAACTTTTTAAAATGGCGAACTGTTAATCCTGACATAGTATATGGTGACGTTTCAAAGACTGCACTGTCAGAGTAACTTCAAGCATATCTGGATGAGGTATTTTCTGGTGGCCCTTTTCAGCTGGGCTTCTGGCCTGGTATAGTAGCCTTGGTGGCTGATCAGAATGTAGAGGTTGGCAAGCAGAGATCATTCTCTGCTTGCAAACCTCTCAGCAGCGTTGGAGTGATTTAGAAGCCAGGGGCAGCTTTGATCAGCAGCCTATCTCCAGTAGTTTGCCATTAAGGTGAGGGGAGAGACTCCATCAGGCAAGGCCTTCTTCCACCTGCCTTGCCCCACCCTCCAGTCTCTGCTTCTCAATTTGTACTGTATTATTTTATGCATTGTGGCTTGCCGTTGTTTTATTGATTGTCGTTTTGAAATTATTTATTGTAATTGTTAAGAGTGGGTTTCTGTTAAATTTTTATATGCTGATATTATTATTCTATACTATTCTAATGATTGTTGAATGTTACTTTTAATTGATGTAGATTGCTTATTTTAAAGCTGTTTTATTATCACATTTCTGTATTGTATTAGATAAGGTGTACATTCTTTGTTTCTTCAGCTTGTAAACCGCCTTGAGTATTGTAAGATAGAAAGGCGGTATGCAAATTAAAGGGACGTGGGTGGCGCTGTGGGTTAAACCACAGAGTCTAGGACTTGCCGATCAGAAGGTCGGCGGTTCGAATCCCCGCTACGGGGTGAGCCCCTGTTGCTCGGTCCCTGCTCCTGCCAACCTAGCAGTTCAAAAGCACGTCAAAGTGCAAGTAGATAAATAGGTACCGCTCCGGTGGTAAGGTAAACGGCGTTTCCGTGCGCTGCTCTGGTTTGCCAGAAGCGGCTTAGTCATGCTGGCCACATGACCTGGAAGCTGTATGCCGGCTCCCTCGGCCAATAAAGTGAGATGAGCGCCGCAACCCCGGAGTCGGCCACGACTGGACCTAATGGTCAGGGGTCCCTTTACCTTTACACAAATTAAAAGTGATGACGATGATGAAGGTGGGACAGAGCAGTGGAGCCATCCTCTCGACACCTGCATTACTGCAGATTACTGGAGTGGGGAAGGGTTGCAATGAGTTCCTTGGTATAATCTTTAAGCCTCCACAGCCTAGTACCTGAATCACTTCAGGACAGCCTCTCCTCATATGTTCTACCACACCGATTAAGATTCCACACTGGGTGTCTTGGCTCTCTGTTCCATCACTTTGAGAGCTGTATGAACCGATCTCCAGCAAGGAGTAGGTCTTTATTGGTAGAGGCTCTGGGGCTGTGGAATGGCTTTGTAGGGGAGATTTTTGCAAAACACACTTCTGATCATGCATTCGACAGGGGGTGCGTGATCTTTGGTCAAACGGAAGCTGAAATCGGCAAAGAGGGGAATTACATTTGCTTCTGGTTCTCGTTCTCCTTTTCTAACTTGCTGTCCTTAATAGGGAATGTTTTGATTTCAGTTTTGGTTGTTAAGCTGTCTGCGGCATGGAATGAGATGGGCTGGAAAGGCTTTAAATAAATAAATAAGTGTTATTACCGAGGTTGCTATTAAAAATAGATAAATCAATCCCGTGACTTGCCATCCTAGAAAAATCATCAAGTTTTGAAAGCTCATAATATTTCCTGTTCATTTTTCTTCTGGTTTGCTTTCCTCTGCGACGCACATCAGTCACACTTTGAACTTACGTGCCCCAGGCGGAAGTTTCCCTTTTTAAATTATTAACAAAATAAAACGTGGGGTTCTAGTGAGTCGCTTACCAATCTTGGAATGATAAAGCTGCGATCAAGCAGAATTATTGGCAGGCAATGAATAAAGATGTGGCTTTGCTTCCTCCTGCTGTGAGGCTTCAACAATGTGCAAGTAAGCAAGGCAACCTATGCTTCAGAAATCAAGGGAGGAGGACTCTATTTCCAACTTTGCAGAGGATTGAATTCAGACAGCAGAACACCACGCTTACACCAAGCCATCACACTAGCCTGCCATCAACTGCTCCTACCTTGGTAAAGAAGGTAAAGGCAAAGGACCCCTGGACAGTTAAGTCCAGTTAAACCTGACTATGGGGTGTGGCGATCATCTCGCTTCAGGCAGAGGGAGCCAACATTAACTGCAGTACAGTTTTCCAGGTCTGAGGGACAGAATGGCTAAACCGCTTCTGGTGCACGGAAACACCATTTACCTTCCCACTGTACAGTGGTACCTCAGGTTACATACACTTCAGGTTACATATGCTTCAGGTTACAGACTCCGCTAACCCAGAAATAGTCCTTCAGGTTAAGAACTTTGCTTCAGGATAAGAACAGAAATCGGGCTCTGGCTGCGTGGCAGCAGCAGGAGGCCCCATTAGCTAAAGTGGTGCTTCAGGTTAAGAACAGTTTCAGGTTAAGTACGGACCTCCGGAACGAATTAAGTACTTAACTTGAGGTACCACTGTCCCTATTTATCTACTCATGTTGGTATGCTTTCAAACTATCAGGTTGGCAGGAGCTGGACAGAGTAATGGGAGCTCACCCCGTCACACGGATTCAATCTGCCGACCTTCTGATCGGCAAGCCCAAGGGGCTCAGTGGTTTAGGCCACAGTACCACCCGCTCCCTATCTTAGTTTTGACTCACATTTGTGACAAAGTACAGATCCCACAGAGGAAGGAATTTTCACTGCAAAAAAACTCTAAAAGAAAACACTAGTGGAGATATCCAAGTCATTATAGATAACTCTCTCTCTCTCTCTCTCTCTCTCTCTCTCTGTGTGTGTGTGTGTGTGTGTGTGTGATATAGTCAGTGTGGTCTAGTGGGTAGAGTGTCAGTAATAATAATCATAAGCACTTATTTGGGGAAAAGCTCAGTGGCCACAGTGTTCATGTTTAAGCAACCACTAACATTGGAAGCCGTCATCTGGAATCAAATAACCAGAACAGATTTTTCCATAAATCTTCACAGGAACCACCATTTGTTATGATTTTAAAATGTCCAAATATCAAACCATTAGGAAACAAACTCAGTCTAAATTTCTCACCCACTGCATCCTCAAAACAAATACATTTAAAGTCAAACCCCCTCATTTTATTCATTTTGTTTGTTCCGATGAAATTGATATAACATTTCACGCATTATAAATAATGAAAGGTATTAAGAAAATTGGATTCAATCACCCACTCATTTCTTTTCCTTCTTTCCCCCCCCACAGAAGCCAGCTTTGTTTACTGGATTTTTAGAGTAAAAACGCAGCATTGAAAAATTTCTATAGCCATTGCCAGCTAAATGTCCACCCTCCTCTGAGTGATAGGACATTATTTTCTTTAAGCTTTCCAGAGATGCATGCAAAATAATTTGAATCTTGCATTGCAATAATAATAATAATAATAATAAAAACCCACACCAACATTTATCTGCAAGCTTGAAATGTGTCAGGTAAACAGTTTATTACTATGGAAACTAAAGCATTTCCAATTTAAAGTAATTGTTAATACACCAATGTTACTCCAACTCACCTATCCCTTCTAGACACACAAAGGTCCTGTTTGGCCACCACTCTAAATCAGGATCCCTCATCCTCGCACCCTCCATATGTTTTGGGCTCAACTCCATCATTCTTGACCATGCTGACCAGGACAGATGGGATTTGTAGTCCAAAGTATCTGGAAGCCTGTTTTAAACTATAGTTTAGTGTGATGCGAATGACTAGGAAAAGAGCTGGAGCAAGGTATGGGGTCGTGTGCTTCTCCTTTCCTCTTCTGGGGCAGTTGTGAGGAATTGGCAATATTTTGTTTCTGCTTTTGCTTAATCATTGCTGATTGTGACCTTTGAACCAAGAAACTGTGGTTAATGCTAACTATGGTCTGGTTAACCAAGCCAGATGCATAAACCATGGTTTGAAGTTGTCTCTTTCAACCAAACTGTACTTAACAATAGTTTGCTGGTTTGGACAAAAGTAAGAAAAGTGGAAGTGTGAGATTCCAAATGCCTCTTCTTGGCTACGCTGGAGACAGTGAGGAGAGTGGAGAACATGCAAACCCAAGGTTCAGAGCTGCTCATTCAAAATTAGCCAGTGGTTCTGAGGTACATTCAAAGCTCTCCTGCCCCAAGGCTTTTCTTTGTGCAGTTCTACATGCACAAAGTCATGCATACACAGAACTGCTCACTCCAACAAAGTGAATGGCAAAACCTATTTGTACCCAAGTTCTACATGAATTCCAATGCACACATGGGACTCTGAAGACCTTTGAGGTCAAGGCTTATTCAAACAGAATCTTAGCCTGCAATCCTAAGCACACTTTACAAGCAGTAAGTCACACTGCACTCAGTTGGGCAAAATCTGTCTAGCACAGCCTTGCATGAAAATGTGGATGGAAAGTATGATACATGTAGCCAATCTGGTGCCCTTCAGACGTTTTGAACTATAACTCCCATCAGCTCCAGCCAGCATGTGAGTTACTTTAAGGTTGCTTTCCTCAGTCAATAATAATAATAATAATAATAATAATAATAATAATAATAATTTATTTATACCCCGCCCATCTGGGTGGGTTTCCTGAGTGCTGCCTACCTGAGAGTAACACACAGGAGACAGCAGAATTAGCTTTATGTAAAACTAAAAGTAAATGTAAGATATTTTTTTAAAGAAGAAAAAACGAGTAAGATTTGAAGGTAATCACAGAACAGGCCTGAATAGCATTCTAGATCAGTTCACTGTGAGGCCTCTGCTTTAAACCTGCTAACTGATATTAGGTCATTTGACACCGTTGATATTGTGCAGACCAAGCAGGCAAAAGCTGAACCAAACTTATCAGACAATGAATACACTTAGGAAAACAGGTACAAAGATGCAAGGAGGAAGCCAGATGCTACAAGGAAGCTTCAAACATTCCCTACCCCCAGACTCACACACCAGAGCAAAAAGCAGATCACAGCAGTGTATTTCCAAAACAACCAAGGAGCAGAAGTTGATCAAATAAAGCACACAGCTGTTTTATAACAGGAGCTATCGACCTTGCAGGCTGGGCTGATTCAAGTTGGAAGTTCAACAACATTTGGGGAGGGCAAATGTTCTTCACGCCTACTTTAATAGGAAAGCAGCAAACTCATCCCATTCTCACCTATGGTTCACCTGTGATCAAAGAGGTAGCTTCCACCAATCTGCCAGCAAAACTATAAGGAAAACACTGTAGTGTCCCAGTGCTAAGTCAAACCATGGTTTAGTGGGAATGAGAAAAGATGTAGTTCCTAGAGAGAAGATTGCAGCGTGATTTGTTCTCTGTCCTGTCCTACAGCGGACGTGCTCTGTGGTTTCATATCTGAATCTGGGCTTACGATTGATTTTGCTCCAGAAGAACCAAGGTTTGTCTTATGGCTCACTGCTCATGGTTTGTGTGGAGAAGCTTGGATCTGGATGTAACGCTAAGCCAAATCATGGCTGACCTCACAGAAGAATGGCATTAGCAGAACCCATGGAGTGACTGTGGTCTTCTCTCATGTTTGCTTATTTGCACTAAGTCCTGCTTTGACCTAGTGTTACATGTGACGTGGGCCAGTATTGGGTAGGGGTATTCCAGAGCAGAACTTTCCTCACACCAAAATGCATTTAAATGCCACTGGCTTCCGTTCAGCAAAAAACCCAAATAGAAATCTGAGAAAGAGCTGGATTCCTTGGCTTGAAGTTGAATATTTTTTTTTAAGAAGGATGAAGTTCAGGAAACCTCAAGAGAGCTGATGTCCCACTGTGCTCTGATTAGCTGCAGTTTGCTAGTGTAGCTCAGAAGGCCACTTTCTCATTTTGTGTAATACATCCTTCTGCTGTTGCAATCACTTGAGTGACACGGTTAGATACCCGCACCTGGTAGGCATCCTGAAGCCATCTACAGCTTGCATATGGAAAGCTGATGATCTGAATTGTCAGTTTAAGGGGGGGGGGGCTATCTCTAAGTTTAACCTTGGTAATGGCACCCATCCTGTGGAACGCCCTCCCATCAGATGTCAAGGAAATAAACAACTACCTGACTTTTAGAAAACATCTGAAGGCAGCCCTGTTTAGGGAAGTTTTTAATGTTTGATGTTTTATCGTGTTTTAAATATTCTGTTGGGAGCTGCCCAGAGTGGCTGGGGAGGCCTGGCCAGATGGTATAAGTAAATAATAATAATAATAATAATAATAATAATAATAATAATACCTCAGAGCATTTTTTATGTTTAAGACCAAATATAGGATCATGGAACACAAGTAGAATAAAACATTTTAATTGTTATAACAGGAAGTCATATAAACATGTTTGCTCTGATGTCATAGTAATTCTATGGGGAAATGATGGCATACAGCCCATAAAGTGATAATGTTTAGCCAGGTGGCTTGTTCTGAGACACAGGCCAAGTGACCATTAAGGTTCAGAAATGTACCCTTAGTTTGTACACACAACACTGCAGCGTCTCCTTTGACATTTTTGCCCAAGCAAACAGTGATGTGTTGGCACTGGCTCTGAAAATCTGCTATGGTTTTTTAAAAATAAAAGAAATAAAATTGGAAACTATGGATTTCACGTTCCTCCCAAGACCCAGTCATCCAGCTGAGTTCATCACATTGACTTCGATATCTGTGAATAATGACGCGTGTGTGTGTGTGTGAGAGAGAGGCTGGGGGAGGAAACTGAGGCTCCACCCTAATCCATGTGCAAAATTCTACTCAATGTGCAATGGTGAGGGCTGGAGCCTGCCATAAATGTCTGTTACGTGTGGATTTTGAACAACTGAAAGGGGCTCTTGACAGAAGAAGAGAGCATGTATCCAATGTACTCCTTAAAATGTTGTGTTTACACTATACAACATAACCAGATTAGAAATTTCACTTCCTGGAAATTTCCAAAAATGGGCACTTCTTAAGAATTTGGAGACCTCAACTCCTGATCTGAAAAAGGATCAGGAACTGGAAATACATACAAAGGGCACATTTTAAGCTATCAGGACTGACTGAAAATGCCAGGTTATCACCACCAAGGTCTAAATCTCCTTTATACGGGGGGAAAGAAATGCAAGAGCATTCCAGAACTGACATATAAACTACTATTACCTCTGGTCTTGCCTGTAAGGTAGAGCAGTGATTTGTAACCTAGATCTTTTTCCTGCCGAGATTGAAAATAGAGGTTGATAGATGAGCTCCATCCCATTCTCACAGCTGATTGAACTCAAGTGATCCAGCAGTACTAGCAGCCAGAGCTCCCAAAATTGCTGCAGCTGGGCAGCTAAGGGGCAGAGCGGGGTTACTCTTGGGGTGCAAGTTCTTTTCCGGTGGGTACTTCACTGTCAGGTACTGTGGCTGGCCACTGCAGCTGTAACCAATACTTCTACTGAGCCATGCTACTTGACAGTGGGCAGGCATGAAGGGTGGGGGGAGGCCTTCTAGAAAAGTCATTGCAGGACCTTAAGGAACGTGGGTGGTGCTGTGGTCTAAACCATTAAGCCTCTTGGGCTTGCCGATTGGAAGGTCAGCGGTTCTAATCTGCACGGCGGGGTGAGCTCCTGTTGCTCTGTCCCAGCTTCTGCCAACCTAGCAGTTTGAAAGCATACCAGCGCAAGTAGATAAATAGGTACTGCTGCGGCAGGAAGGTAAATGGCGTTTCTGTGCACTCTTGCTTCTGTCACAGTGTTCCCTTGTGCCAGAAGCGGTTTAGTCATGCTGGCCACATGACCTGGAAAGGTGTTTGTGGACCAACGCCGGCTCCCTTGGCCTGAGAAGTGAGATGAGTGCCGCAAGTCCATAGTTGCCTTTGACTGGACTTAACCGTCCAGGGATCTTTTACCTTTTTTTAACCTTGGCAGGACCTAATGGAAACCTTTCTCCCTTCCCCATTCTCTGCAGCACAAGCCACCCACCTGCAAAACAGGGATAAGGACCCACTGCCCTTCTAGGTGACACTGGACAAGTGTCAAGGATGATGGGAGTTGCAGTTCAGTATCACTGGGAGGTCCTACCTCATTGCAGCAGTTAGCGGGTTTGGAGCATGGGGGGGGGGAAGACAGGTTTGAAAGATGGGCCCCCACTGGCCTATCCTAATGGGTCAACCTGCCTCAGTGGGCCTTTCCCAGTAGGCTTACTGCGTGCAGCAGTGGCACTTGACAGGAGTAATGGGCAAAAATAAATTTAAATAAAAGAAGAAGAAGAAGAAGAAGAAGAAGAAGAAGAAGAAGAAGAAGAAGAGGAGTTTGGATTTGATATCCCGCTTTATCACTACCCGAAGGAGTCTCAAAGCGGCTAACATTCTCCTTTCCCTTCCTCCCCCACAACAAACACTCTGTGAGGTGAGTGGGGCTGAGAGACTTCCGAGAAGTGTGACTAGCCCAAGGTCATCCAGCAGATGCATGTGGAGGAGCGGAGACGCGAACCCGGTTCACCAGATTACGAGTCTACCGCTCTTAACCACTACACTGCACTGGCTCTCAAGGACCCAGAACAGGCCCAGCTTCAACAATGTGTGCTCGGGTGGGTGCTGGAAAACACGAGCAACAGCAGAAGGAAGTGTGCACCCTCAGAAGCCTATATTTCTTCCTCCCCCCATCAGCTTCTTCTGCCATTCCCTTCACTTGCAGTTGTACTGCTATTGGGCCTAGGCTGGAGTGCAGATGGGTTGGCACTGCTGCTAGCTTATCTTGCTGACCACTCCAAGCCCAGGCATGTGAGGATGTGGAGCAGCAAGGAATGAGGGCAATGAGACTCTAAGCTCACTAAGCACACAAACTCCTTACCTCCTTGCTTGCTAGTCCATCACTTCCATTGAGCTCAAGCATGAGAAAGAGATGTAAGCAGGAAAGTGGTGTGTGTTTCGTGCAGTGGACGAGACTGCATGGGAAAGAGCACTTTAACAGACAATTTTGAAAAAGGTAAAATAAAAGCGCCTTCTATGCCTGAATCATAGAATTGTACAGTTGGAAGGGACCCAGTCCAGAGCTTTCCAAATTGTGTGTCGCAACACATTAGTGTGTGGCTGCAGTGTGTAGGTGTGTCACACAAATGCTCCCCGTGCTCCTCCCAGGGCTGGAAAGGTGTTAGTTTAACCTGTTTGCTAGTAAAACTTAATTTAAAAAGGTAAAGGACCCCTGACAGTTAAGTCCAGTCGCGAACGACTCTGGGGTTGCGGCACTCATTTCACTTTATAGGCCGAGGGAGCCGACGTTTGTCCGCATACAGTTTTTCCAGGTCATGTGGCCAGCATGACTAAGCCGCTTCTGGCGAAACCAGAGCAGCACATGGAAACGCCATTTACCTTCCCACCGGAGCGGTACCTATTTATCTACTTGCACTTTGACGTGCTTTCGAACTGCTAGGTTGGTAGGAGCAGGGACCGACCAACAGGAGCTCACCCTGTCGTGGGGATTCAAACCGCTGACCTTCGGACCGGCAAGCCCAAGGCTCAGTGGTTTACACCACAGCACCACGTGCGTCCCATAAAACTAAATTACTGTGTCGCAAAATGATGCATGTCTAAAAAGTGTGTCACCAACATGAAAAGTTTGGAAAGCTCTGATCTAGTCTGACCCCCTGCAATGCAGGAATATGCAGCTGTCCCATATGGGGATTGAACCTGCAAACTTGGCATTTTCAGCACCGTGCTCTAACCAACTGAGCTATCAGTGCTGGGCTTCAACGTGGTTGCACAGACACATCATTGGCTCAGCCCCAGGCCACGTAGCTCCTTGGTTCTCCCAACTGCCTTAAACCCCAGTACATGAATGTAGGAGCTGGGCCAAGAACCACATGATCCCAGGGGCGTGGGCATCTATGTGGCCCCTCAGCTCTTTTCTATGTGTGAGACCCTTTCAGGTAAAACTATCCTATTTTGCTTAATGTCTAAATGAAAGATCCTCCTGGGAGATGCGTGCAAATCCAATCCAATCTTCAAAATGTCTTCTTCCTGAAAAACCTTAGAATCCTCCTGATACAGATATATAAATTAAAAAGTTTTTTGGCATCAAACCCAAATCGTGAAATCTAGATTACAAATCTGACAGCCAATACAGTCATACCTCGGGTTACAGACACTTCAGGTTGCGTTTTTTCAGGTTATAGGTGCTCCGAAACCTGGAAGTACCGGAACAAGTTACTTCCGGGTTTTGGAGGTCACACATGCGCAGAAGCGCTAAATCGTGCTTTGCGCATGTGCGGAAGCGCTGAATCACAACCTGCGAGTGTGCAGACGTGCCGCTGCAGGTTACGAACGCTGTGGGTTGCAAATGTGCATCCCGCATGGATCAAGTTTGCAACCCGAGTGTCCACTGCAGTGTTTCCCACCCTGCAACCTGTGGCTCCTCTTCCTTTGTGGCCTTGTGCATAAGTCAGAAGATATTGCAGTCTAAGCCAAACAACAAGGATGTACATAAGCCCATAGCATGTGGCTATTGTTGTTTCCAGGAGGGCTTATGAGGCTATCATCCCATTTGCCCTTTACTTGCACTTTGAAGGGAAAAGGGCTGCTACCTCGAGATTAAAGTGGGAGAGTGTTAATTCTCCACTCTGTAGCACTTCCTTTCTAACTGTTTGCATAAAAGATACTCTGTACACAATCCCCTTTATGAGTCATTTTTACTCGTTGTCTTAGGTCAGCTTGCACTCTCTGTGTGCTTTTTCAAGGATGTGAAATGAGAGCAAATGAGTGACCAGAGAGAATGATAAGGTGCTTGTTTTTGCTGTTGCTTGCATTAAACAAAAGAACACAAACCCTAAATTAATGCTTACTTGTAGCATAAATTATGCCCCCTTTACAATTTGCTTTTGTGTCTGCTTTAGAGGTGGCAGTTCCAGCAAGGTCCTCTGGAAAGTGAGGAAGTGAAGAGCCTTGCCAGTTGGGCAGGAAGCAGCAGGACAGCTGGCACCGGGTGCTGCACCACCAAATGGGAGTAAAGGGCAAGCCCAGAGTTGGAAGCCGCCCAGAGTGGCTGGGGAAAATCAGCCAGATGGGTGGGGTATAAATAATAATAATAATAATAATAATAATAATAATTATTATTATTATGGCCCGGCTTCTGAGGCTCATGTTTGTGCTTTATAACATTTTGCGTTTCATCTAAGGTAGCTAAGATAAAAGGAGCTCAAAATTATTCTGGACCAGGTTATCTAAAGGGCTTCCTTAACTATCAGGGGTGCCAACTATAAGGAAGTCTGGGTGTCTGAGCACCCACAAATTTTTGTTGTGGGTGTTCAGCACCCACATCGCAGGGGCCCTGGCGCAAATTGTGAAGCACCAGGAGTCACCTCCGAGGTATTGCAGGACCACAGAAAACATCTCTAAGGCATCACAAGACCTTGGAGATGCTTTCTGAGGTCTTGCGAGTGCCATTGGAAGTCAGGTTCCGAGGCTGGGGAGCATGTGACATTGTGACGTCACGTTGCAACATGAGGTCATGACATTGTGCACACTGGGCACCGATAACCTGGGGCCCAAGTCGGTTCCCCTGTTATCTACTCATGTCTTGCTTTTATGTCCATCCATAAGATAAATTTGGTAAGATCAAGCATATGCTGAAGAGATTTGTAGTCTAAAACATCTGGGAGGCACCAGCTGGGGGAAGACTGGCCTAGGCTTTCTAAGAGCAAAACAGACTTCTTCATCTAACTCACTGAAGCAATCCAACTGCAGTTAACAGGACTTTTATATATTACTAATGTGAGCAGTCAGCCATTGGTCCTGCATGCTTAGCTCTCAAGCATTCCAAGTACACTGGTGTTGTTCAAAAAACTACACTAAAGAAAACAATTTGAATTGGTCTATGGGCTGTGTGTTGTTTTAACTACCTATGTGTCCACAGTATATCCTAAAAGACGGGGAAGCCCTAATATTAACACAACAGTAGTGTGTGAGATTAAGAACGTAGTCTAATGCAGTCAAGCTGAATACTACCATTATATCTGAAGGCCATTTTGGTTTCTCTCAGTTTCTTATTCTCCCAGTCTTAAGTTCATTTCTCCACTTTTCAGATCAGTTTCTGAATTATTATTATTTTTAATCTAATGAAAATTCACCAGCAATCAAGAGTGACTCTTTCCTAATGTACACAGTTTTGTATGCAATTTTGCCTAACATACTCATTTTTTTTCAAATCAGTTCTCTCTAATACAGTGGCACCTTGGGTTACATACGCTTCAGGTTACATACGCTTCAGGTTACAGACTCTGCCAACCCAGAAATATTACCTCGGGTTAAGAACTTTGCTTAAGGATGAGAACAGAAATTGTGCAGTGGCGGCGCAGCGGCAGCAGGAGGCCCCATTAGCTAAAGTGGTGCTTCAGGTTAAGAACAGTTTCAGGTTAAGAACAGACCTCCAGAACGAATTAAGTTCTTAACCCGAGGTACCACTGTATAACTTATTTTTATTCTCACAATTTTTTGCATTTGGGGCATTACTCCTAAAATATGCATTTTTATACACATTACTTGTCTGGAGAACAGCACTGAAGAATTTGGAGAAGTGCAAATGTCAAAGGATGATTTTGTTTCAGTTCGTGTATTGATTCATAAAATGCAAATTAGATTGATTCACCATTAAATGCAACCTGAATTAAATTTCTTCCCTACCACCCATTTATTTTCCACATTTGCCCTTTCTTTGTATAGTTCCGAAGGTGTTGATTTGTGTTTACTCATTTCTAGTTCCTTTACCTTTTCTTGCAACTTGGGCAGAGGACTAGAATCCAAGCGTTTTTGTCGTGAAGTTGCTAAGAGACTGAGTTCTGAATCAGATCTGAACAAGGAGCCGAGTCTGAGCAGGTACATCCTGCAACTGGCGTTTCTGGCGGTGAGGATGAACCTATCCTCATACAAGCTACGCAGAGCAATATTGCTTATTTGGCTCTGCTGCCAATCCCATGGAGGTCAGGAGCTGAAGCCAAAGGGACTATCATTTGAAAACACAGAGCAGCAGAGCAGTCATTACTATAAAGGGGTCTGTTGCTAAAAAGGGAGGCAGAACTTTTAAGGACACTGATGGAAATTCTCTCAAAGTAAGGTTTTCAGGGGAGGAGTAAAGTAGGATGGAGAACAGGATTTAATTTATATATGTCTGTAATTTTATGCCCCTGGTAGCACATTTCGCTCTTGTGTTATCAGAAATCTGAGTTTAGTGCTAAGAGTCACTGAAACTGACTGAGATACTTAATTCAGGTTCCTGAGCCACTTTGTATAGTTAATGTGTACTATGGCACACCAACATAGAGCTGTTTATATTGATTCCGTCTTTGCTAGCATCTTGATTTTCTTCTTCTTCTTCTTGGATTTGGATGAGTTCCACCAAACACAGGGAATAGGGGCAAGTGAAGCAAAGTAACAACTGTATTAAAACAGGAAGAAGAGGGGTGGGAAATATCTCTAACAACGAAGTCTGCTTCCAGATGGGCATGTGTTGTGTGCTCCTCATGCATACACATTTTTGTAGCATCCACATGATGGCTGTTGGCATAAAAAATGCCAGTCTGTATTCCTGCACACCCATTTACCCATCCAGATTTACTCTTTCTGGGGGGAAGCTGCTAAGTTAAAAGCAAAACCCTGTTGCAAATGACCTGTTTGTGATATTTGCACGACCCATTCCCAGTATTAAGCCCATGTCTGGAAACTGCTAAAGATAACGTGCTCACAGCACAGTCGGGTTTCTCCAAATCCTACATCCAAGCCTAACGGCAAAAAGTTATAGATCTGAATCTGAAATGTTTACAATCGCAAAACTAAAATCATGGTGGGTGGGAGATGAATTTTCATAATCTGGTCTAACCCTTCTCCTTTAAGGAGGGACACACTTTTTGTATCTGTTGCGGCAGCATTTCACATTTTGGTTTGATTCAGAATATCCCTCCACTGCTATTATTGCACCTCTTGTCCACATGCTTATCCTTCTTTCAGGGCTGCATTCTGTTCTTTGGGTCAAGTAGTTAGGAAAGAAACATTCAGTCTTCAGAGAGACAATGTGGGCCATCATCTCAAACAACAATTTTGCTGATCTACGAATCTCACTTTTTGTAGGATTTGGAGCAACAATAACCCCCAGCTAAATGAATTGTCTCTTAGAAGCTGGTAGGGACAAAGTATAGGGAAAAATAGATGTAGCATATACAGTGGTACCTCGGGTTACATACGCTTCAGGTTACAGACTCCGCTAACCCAGAAATAGCGCTTCAGGTTAAGAACTTTGCTTCAGGATAAGAACAGAAATCGGGCTCCGGCGGCACGGCAGCAGCAGGAGGCCCCATTAGCTAAAGTGGTGCTTCAGGTTAGAAACAGTTTCAGGTTAAGAACAGATCTCCAGAATGAATTAAGTACTTAACCCGAGGTACCACTGTATTACTTTATACCAAATTAAAGAATTATAAGCTCCCTTCCTCAACATTCATTAATTGGACTTTGATCTGCCACCAATCTCCTCTGGAAAGGACTCGTATGCCTTTCTATAAGCTGGTCACTTAAAACTCTCTCTGCCCGTATCCAATTTTCATGGGAATGGTATATACTGCTTTAGTGCCTATCCCTTGCTTAATCTATTCAGTATTTGGTACTAAGCAACAACCAACAAAAACAATAGGAATAATTGTTTCAGGGTTTGTTAGTATGAATGTCTGGGAAATAAAGAAAGGTTACAACTGAAGAAAGAAAAGCTGCTTCTTTGTCAAACATTAAGTACTGGGCAGCAAACATCTAGCAGAGATAGATTCCCCCTTGCTCATAGCAAGGCAGAAGCATCAATTTGTTTTTCTTGAATACGTGACTCAGTTTTAAAAAAGTAAGAAAGAACAGCCAAGTCTTTGGCATCCACTGTGCCTGGCAGTTCTCTGCAGGCCTAGAATCACATATAAAACATCCCTCTCCTATTTAAAAAAGGGCTATCCATCTTCTTTATAGGCTCCGTGACACTTGACAAGACATGAACTTGGAATTTTGTTTTCTGCAAGGGATCCATCCATGCCCACTGCGTGAGAAAAAGAAGAGAATAAAGACTACAGAGTGAGGAGGCAAGAGAGACAGATTAGAACAGGCACAGGCAAACTCGGCCCTCCAGATGTTTTGGGACTACAACTCCCATCCCTAGCTAACAGGACCAGTGGTCAGGGATGATGGGAATTGTAGTCCCAAAACATCTGGAGGGCTGAGTTTGCCACTGCCTGGATTAGAACTTGGCTACATGGGTCCCAGGGAATTAGGTATGCTTGTCATTTGGAAAACAAAACAAAACACCACACTGAAAATTGAGCTTAATTGCAGTGAGCTAGTGAAAACATGCACAGCAGTTAAGTCCTGTGAAACTATTTTGTGATTTAGCATAAAGCCCACAAGAGTACCCGGCAGTCTGGCTAGTTTCAAAGCTCCCCTCCTGCCCACTTTTTCAAACTTTTCAACAAGGCTGAAGGGAAACGTACAAGCAAACCTCATCCCTGTTTTCTATAAAGCTCTGTAGAAAAACCCGAGATCACCACTGCCCAAACAAACAGAGGTTTAATGAGATACATGGCAACTGATAAATGGGATCACATAACAGTAGGTACTATGTTACCCTATGTAAACACTTCTTTGTGTGCCTCTTCCACGAGAGATCTGGAGGGTGGCAACACGAGAACAGGCTTTTTCTGTGGTGGCTCCTGATTTGTGGAATGCTCTCCCCAGGGAGGCTTGCCTGGTGCCTTCATTAGGGGAAAACATTTATATTTGGTTAGGCATTCTCCTGAATAACATCCTATGGCTTTTTTAAATGTGTGTGTGGTTATCAGTTTGTTTCTGTTTTATTATATATTTTGTATTCTCATTTTGTATTTTTTTCTGTTGTGAATCGCCCTGGGAACTTCAGAGGAAGGATGGTATACAAATTTAATTAATATAAACAAATGAACTTTAGAGTCACTGTTTTGTCTATGAGGACCATGTAATTCTAACCTAGTTTAAAATGAAAGCTGCGTTGTGTTTGGGTGTATCTGTCACACGCACATGAGGGGTGACTTACCAATTCTTCATGGTATCAGCTTTAAGTGGCAACTAATAGTGCAAATGGGACGTGGGTGGTGCTGTGGGTTAAACCACAGAGCCTAGGGCTTGCCAATCAGAAGGTTGGCGGTTTGAATCCCCGGGACGGGGTGAGCTCCCATTGCTCGGTCCCAGCTCCTGCCCACCTAGCAGTTCGAAAGCACGTCAAAGTGCAAGTAGATAAATAGGCACCGTTCCGGCAGGAAGATAAACGGTGTTTCCGTGTGCTGCTCTGGTCTGCCAGAAGTGGCTTAGTCCTGCTGGCCACATGACCCAGAAGTTCCCTTGGCCAGTAAAGCGAGATGAGCGCCACAACCCTAGAGTCGTCCGCGACTGGACCTAATGGTCAGGGATCCCTTTACACTACCTGAATGATACAGGATCCAGCCCATAAGAAAGCCATTTTGGTAATGTATGAATTAGGTCTCCATCTTCATAGGAAGGTGTTTAGAACAGTGTCCAAATCTTCATTGCTTTGATCTCTTTTAATTAAGTACATAGCAAGCTGCTTTATACTGAGTCAGATTGTTGGACCTGCGTGGTGCAGTGTTAGAGTGTGAGACTAGTACAGGGGTCAGCAAACTTTTTCAGCAGGGGGCCGGTCCACCGTCCCTCAGACCTTGTGGGGAGCCAGACTATATTTTGGAAAAAAATAATGGATGAATTCCTATGCCCCACAAATAACCCAGAGATGCATTTTAAATAAAAGAATACATTCTACTCATATAAAAACACCAGGCAGGCCCCACAAATAACCCAGAGATGCATTTTAAATAAAAGGACACATTCTACTTGTGTAAAAACACGCTGATTCCCGGACTGTCCACGGGCCGGATTCAGAAGGCGATTGGGCTGGATATGTCCCCCGGGCCTTAGTTTGCCTACCCATGGACTAGGAGTTGGGAGACCAGGGTTCAAATCCCCACCCATGGTTGTTGTGTGGATTAATTGAGGAGGGGGAGAACTGTGAAAGTCAAACATATAAGATTCATAACCATTTTCAACAGCATCCCCATCATTTTGCTGTGACCGAGGTTACGGCTTGCTTTATCATAACAAAGCCACCCCACCCCACCCTTCAATGCACAAAAGGATTGTTCTCCTATTTTTATGTAAAAAATAGCCCTAAAGCATACGTCAGCCAGAGTCGAGCATTTTACTCCCGTGAAGTCTGTGCCTAATTGGCATGTGCACCAGGTCAGAAGTATTTTGCTTTCCATTCAGAATGGTTGACTTTACTGAAACGGGCCTCATTAATAAAGCAGTGTGCATGTTAGGTATGAATAATGCTCCATTTCCCAATGCCATTTAAAAGCTTATCTACATCAAGCAAAGGATATCTCCTGAGCTGCCGCTGACACTCCATATATATATATATATATATATATATATATGGATTGACTCAGGAATTCAAACTGTGTCTCAAAAGCTCCTGAGGATGGTGGAATAACCTGATGGCAGTAGTTAATAAAACAGCTACTTTAGAGCTTGTTTACATGACGAGGGATAACAAGGTTGCATGAAAGATTGCTAATTTGCATCAACAACCTCACATTAGGTTTGTTTAAATGCCATGGGAATTCCAGACTGCAGGAAGGACGCCTCCTGCTCCACCTATCCCAAGTCATTTTCAAATCGCTACCTGTTCCTTGGGTAACTATTCAAATCCTTACCCATTTGAATTTCACTGAAGTCAACCTTATCAAGCATACAGACCAGGTTTATGGCAAGAGAGGAGAGGTGGAAAACCCCTAGTTTTCTATGAAAGCCTTCAATGTCAAGTTTGTTTATTGCACGTGCAAGGAACTCAAAGTAGAAAGATGCAAAGCGCTTTCAGCCTTGTGAAGAGAAAACAAGCCTAGGATGTGGTTCTTTAAGACAAAAGTTGTGCGCAGGTGTTCACATGAACACACAGAGGGTTAAACTGGGGGGGGGGACCAAGCCCTGCCCCCAACATCCCTAGGTGCAGCAGCTGCTCTTCAGATGTTTGGGCAATTAACGTAACAGGCGTAACCAGAAGGGGATTTTAATGTGCATTCAACTGAATGCACTTACAACCTGTGTATTGGGCATTCATCCACAGAGTTTGCAGAGATGCTATAGAACACCCACTGTTTATTGAGCATTCATTCAGATCCGTTTGTACAATGTTTGAGGGGCATTATCCAGTGTCTGCAGTTTATTCAGCTTTCATTCTGATTTGTTTGTATGGAGGCTATGCAGTATCAAGGAACTGCAATCCCACACCATCCAGTGTCTTTCTCTATCATTTCCCTTACCACAAAATGTCCTTTTTTGGGTGTGTGTGTGTGTGGCTTTACTGCACAAGAGCATCAGAACCACTTGCACAACCGGAATTAGCCGATATGCGATTGACCCTCACCCATAAAATAGTGACACTTTGGAAGTGGAAACATCTTGAAACCTCCCCATGAGAGAGCATGTTTGTTTATCAAGATTTCCTAACATTAGGGCTGTTTCTAAGCACATTCAAAAGAGTGTGCAGAACATCATCAACAGCTCACATTCACGGCCCCCACACCCCTGGTTTAACCTGTCACAGCTAAAATTCACAACCTATCCTAAGGGCGAACAAAAATGGACTTCAATAGTCAGAATAACTTAATCCTACCCCTACCCAAAATTTTATTCTGAGAAATTCTGGCATAGCTCTGCTTTAAGATGGCAAGTGGGGCAACTGCAATGGAACCCAATGGCTTTGAACTTAGAAACAGTTTTGTAAAGCAGTACGGGAGGTGACTAAACCCTGGCCTGGGGGCCTGATTCAACTCAAGGAATTTCCTATAGCCCTCAAGATCCCTGAGAATTTGGCAGCAGTGGTGATGCCAAAGAAATTAAAACTGGCACCACGAGCTTTGGGGTTCTGCTGTCTCATGGTGGAGAATCCAGCATAGGTTTCTGCTGCAGAGTATAACACAAGATATAGGGGAAATGGTGTTCAGTCATGAAAAATTGACCTCAAATTGCTATCTAGGAGAATGCAACCCCAAGCACACTGTGTGTGTGTGTGTGTGTGTGTGTGTGTGAGTGAGTGTTTGGGCGTGCAAGAGTGGAGGAGCAAAAGACCATGTAGTCCAGAGTTTAAAACTATGTATCTGCACCACTGAAGGGCATCCTAATATCTGAGCCACAGTAACCCTTTGAGAATGATTGATACAAATTTTGTATCGCGGCACATCTGGTGCCCTCACGTTGTATTAATGCTTGGCTTGCCAATGTACGTTCACCTGTGTGAAAATAGGTACAGTGGTACCTCAGGTTACAAACACTTCAGGTTACAGACTCCGCTAACCCAGAAATAGCACCTCGGGTTAAGAACTTTGCTTCAGGATGAGAACAGAAATCGTGCGGCAGCAGCGGGAGGCCCCATTAGCTAAAGTGGTACCTCAGGTTAAAAACAGTTCCAGGTTAACAACGGACCTCCAGAACGAATTAAGTTCTTAACCTGAGGTACCACTGTACTTGCTTTACTGCACTAGAGTTTCTAATACAAGGATGGGGAACCTAGGGGGAGCAGGCTGATTTCTCACAAAATTGAGAAGAATAGTGTCTGTACACCCCCCCATCATATCTCAGGTTCTACAAATGCTAGAAACTTTTATTTTGTAAGAAAGCTGGGAATCTGGTGATAATGGTTCATCTGGGGGTTCACTGGTTGCCTCCTCTTGCTTCCCCTCCTGCGGGTACCCATTCATCTAATCCAACATTTTGCTGCAAACAGCCGTCAGCCTCTAGGAAGCTGACAAAAAAAGCCATGAAGGCAACAGCTTTGCCCTGCTGCTACCAGGATTTGGTAGAGGTGTGAAGCCTATAAACATGGGTTTTCCACAGCATTTTGTAGGAAGGATTCAATTGCATATTGAAAATTCGGCTTTGTGCATTAAAGTAGATTAAAGTATTTTGGTGCAACACTTCTACTCTCTTAAAAAAAACAAAAAACTTTGTCAAGTGACGAAAGGAATGGGGAAATGCACTAAGAACTGATTAATGCAAAGATGTATAACCACAGATTGAACTTTGGCAAACTTAACAAGATTTATCTGTCCTGGAGGCGGGTTAGTTGGGATTCTGCTTTTGTATCTTTTTCTTGTAATTGTTGTTATATATTGGTAATCAATGAAAATATATTTAAATAAAATAAAATGGAAACATTCGCTAGTGAGACAATATTCAAATCTAGGCAATATGTACAAGTAAAGAGGGGGAGATACATTACACGCTGGTACCTCAATCAAGACAGAAGTTTAAAATCAGTTATTCATAGATAAACACCAGCTCTTCCTTGCTCAGTGAATGGATACACCTTGAAAAGTTCACAGTGTGTATGTCCAGTTTAGTATCTAATTCACCCCCTCCTCTGTATAAGAAGTCTCATTTATGCACAATGTGTACTCACCATTTTATGCAGACGTATGGAAAACAGCTCTGGAAGAGCTGGCTGTTTTCAAATCCTCTTTGGGAATATTTTTAAAAGAGTTTCCCTCCTTGAAACTGAAGTTTGCATGTTTACTCAGCAGACTGAAGGATGGATGAACATAGTCTGCATGCCATTTCCTTGCCCTTTTAAAATATTCAGTAGCTAGTAACCTATCCGTCACCAATAGAGACTCTAAAGGTATTAATTCTATTATGCAGGGGAAATCTCCATGCAACTCTATCGGTCAAACACACCATGACTTAAAACCAATTAGCTTCAATAGGATTGCAAGCTGGATAATCTACCTCAAGAGCTGGGTCTTCTCTGCATATCTATATTGGAAACTTAATTTTATTAGGATGTATTTACTATCCATTAAGCGTATGGGGGTATGAGTTTGTGGGTGGGTGTGCCTACAAATGCATAGCAGTCTAGGGAAAGTCAGTGTTTGCAATAGGCTGTAAATGAACCTGTCTCATACTTTCATTAGAACTGTGCTGAGCTGCTAAGTTATAGCTGCTTTCTCATGGAATCCCCTTTGGCTCAGGAACAGCTCATCCTTTAGAAATCCGCATGCTTGCTGGCAGGAACAGGATTGTGTTGACCTGGCACTTCCTCTGAGGTTTAAGGAAACTGAACAGACATTAGTGACCCTCCCTTTGTAATGGGTCAGCGCAAGGGCTATGAAGGGTAAAGGCTGTGACTCTCTCCCATGTCTCCCCAACCCCCTTTGTTTATATGTGAATACTGCACCTTGTCTGAATTCAATTGCTCCAATGCAAGGGTGGGCAACTTCCAGCCCGTGGGCCAAATTTTGCCTGCCAGACCTCTCCATTTGGCCTGCAAGGTTGTTTCAGCAAAGCCCCACCTGCTTGCTTTGCACACCCACTTGTGGGGTAGGTAAGGCTGGGGCTCAACTGAAAGCAGGTTTGCAGGTCCTGCTGGCTGGTGGTGCCTGCAGAGCCTCTTGCGCTCTGCTTCCCAAGAGCTCGACAAGCAGCTGATGACCAGGCCCTTCAGAAGTGCTGCACTTGGGAAGTGCTGAGCTTAGGGCTTTAGGAAGCTTTGCACAAATCTTTGACAGCTGCCAATCTCCTGGCATCAGTATGACATCAGGGGTAGTCCTGCCCAGGGGTCTCACCCATCCCTACCTGGAGATTCCAGGGACTGAACATGGGGCATTCTGTGTGGAAAGTGATGCTCTACCACTGAGCTGCGGTCCATCCCAAAGGGCTGTATGCAGTGAGCTGCTGCCAGTGCATGATTCTTGAACCCTCATTCCAGGAGTTGCTCTCTGAAAGTGTCCTGCCAAGGGAGCTATGTGGGTGTTATATAGGGTGCAGTGAAGTCATAGGGCATTCCAATGCTTTTTTTTGAATTGGACCTAGTCAAGTGAGGAACTCAGATACTTTTATTGCTTTGCAAATAACAAAAACCAGAACACGCTGTAGTGCACAAATGTTCACAGCAGCCAGCTTTAGGATTTTGCACAAGGGGGTAGGAAGAGGCACATGCTGTGAAAGGAGACCCTGATTTTATGCAATATGAGATGCATTAAAACATAAGCAAGGAATCTGCAACCTTCCAGATGTTGCTGGACTCCAACTCCCATAATCTCTGGCCTTTGGCCACAATGACTGGGGCTGATGGGAACTGGAGTCCAGCAACATCCTGAGGGTCACTGGAGTCTCCCTATCACCATATTAGAAGCTGGGAACATAACACTTGGTTAGAGTTTGATTAGAATTTTTCTAAAGACTCTGCACTCAACTCTCACCTGTAGCTCCCAGAAGCTGTCAATAATACAGTGGTACCTTGGGTTAAGTACTTAATTTGTTCCGGAGGTCCGTTCTTAACCTGAAACTCTTCTTAACCTGAAGCACCACTTTAGCTAATGGGGCCTCCCACTGCTGCCACCGCGTGATTTCTGTTCTCATCCTGAAGCAAAGTTCTTAACCTGAGGTACTATTTCTGGGTTAGCGGAGTCTGTAACCTGAAGCGTATGTAACCTGAAGTGTATGTAACCCAAGGTACCACTGTAATAATAATTTATTATGTATACCCTGCCCATCTGGCTGGGTTTCCCCAGCCGCTCTGGATGGCTTCCAACAAAATATTAAAAATACAATAAAACATCAGACATTAAAAACTTCCCTAAACAGGGTTGCCTTCAGGTGTCTTCTTCTAAAAGTCAGATAGTTGTTTATTTCCTTGACATCTGATGGGAGGGTGTTCCACAGGGTGGGTGCCACAACCAAGAAGGCCCTCTGCTTGTCAGCATGCGACAGCGGCTACACCTCGGGAACAGCTTTGACTGGCCAGCTAAACCATGTGAAGGTGGTTAATGGGTCTCAAACCCTCCGTGAGTTACAGACTTCCCCTGCATGTGAAGACAGGCTCTGGCAGATGGAGTGGACAAGACCAAGAGTGGGTCCAATGGTCAAGAAGGTGGTTTCTGAATGTGTTAAAGAGGGAAGTGAGGGCAAATGGGGCTCATCAACCTGAGAAGGTAGCTCATCAAGGAGAAGGAAGTCAGGTCCTGCCTTGTGTGTCATCTTTGAGAGAAGAAAAGGCTAGGGAGTAAATCCAGAGTGCAGTCCCTAAGACGGTTGGATGGTGCTTTGTACACCTCCTTCTGGCAGCTCCTGTAGCTGGTGCTAAACGTATTGCTCTGCTTTCCTTTGGACGACGTCAGTGAGGCCGAGAGTGGAGCCTTGTTGTCTGGAGAGCCCAGAACTTCCATGCCCTCTGCCCAGGATTGTGCCCCGGGGAGATCACTTCTGTGCTGCTAAAGCAGCGGTTTGACTTCACCCTGGAGGTCCATTGTCTCTCAAGACAGACAGATACCACAACAGACAGGGAGCCTAGTATGATTTCACTTAGAATAAAATACCCCTTTCCCTTCTCATAGTAAAGGATGACTGAATCATAGTAAAGCACTGATAAATTTAACATGAATGTGGTAGGATTCTACAGAAACCGCTCTAAAACTCTGATGCAATTGTGAACAGATACATTCCAATAATTACAATGCCAAGATAAATTTCTATGATTCCTTGGGTTATAATTTTTAAATTGAAGCTTAAGAGACAGGAGTCAGAAGAGACAAGTAGAAAGATTTGAATGAGAAGTTATAGGAGAAAGCATTAACTGGCCACTCTCTCCTGAAAGAGGAAAGTTGAAAACTCTTTCAGAAGTCAGGATTTGCTCCATCCCTAAGAATATTGGTAAACATACAAATTGGACCCATCAAACTCTACCAAAGCATGGACTGTATGTATAGAAGAATATATAGAAGAATCACAAAACCAAGCCGTAAAATCTATAATCTATCATGTAATAAACTATCATGCGAAAACTAAAAAAGGGAACGAGCAAGCAGCAAGCAAATATTATCCAAGATCAACACTGCACTTCAAATAGTAACTCAACAAAAATATCCCAAGTACTGTATATTATAAAGGTTAAGCATTCGTGTCAAATAGCAGAAATGCCTGTATACAATAGAACATAGATAAGACCAGTCCACCACCTATATAATAAGCTGAAGCAGACAGGCAGACAAACAAATAGATGAAAGTAATTAAAAGAAATAATTCAGGATTGTTGCTAGCAATGGGATCAGATATATTAATGGCCCAAAATGCTGTCTACGTAGGATCAGGTTTTATGCTACAATGCAACAGTTGGAGTGGTGAAGGCTGCTGACCAAGTCCTAATATAGTAAGTGTCTATTGGCAAACACCTCCCTAGCTTCTGCAAACCATAGCTTTTTAGGTTTAGGTTTTGTGTGCCAGGTATATATCACATACAGCAGTAAGGTATGATTTGATAGTAAACAGAGTACAACCATGCAACCTCAGGGGTGTCTGTTACTGCTTGTTCCACTGAAGTGCAAGTTAGACTTCATTCAACCAATTAAGGCAGATCAAGTTGTGTGACCCTTGGCAGTTTTATGGGCTGGAGTCAATACTAATAAATGCACTCAGAATTAAGCAGGTGGTGTGTTGTGTGAAATGCTAATCAGATGTCAGCACAGTACCAGTAATTTGAATAAGGGCAGTAGAATCTGGCCTGTAATTTTTGGGAGAATCATACCTAAATCCAAGACACATTTGCTTAGGGTGATGGAGAATTCATGACCAAGTATGTGTGGTTAGGATTGCTTCCTTAAAGGATCAAGGTTAACTAGGCAGGCTGCAAGTGTTTTAAAACAAACGTCAATAGGTTTCATTTGCAAGTAACCCTAAGCCACGGTTTGTTTTAGACAACTTGCAGATGAGCAAGCAAGCCACATCGATTCTCCCCAGCTTGCTTTGTTTCCCATCAGCCCCTGCCTTGGGCTCTTCAGCTTTGCAGACTTCTGGAGTGTAGCGGCCAAACTCACTAGGGTGAGTTACAGCAATTTAAAAATACAGTATCAAAACGAGTTTTAAACAGATTGGTGCAATTAGCACAACTCAGTCCCACCTCCCACCCCAGTTCAAGCTGATCTGTAACTCACAGCCATTTCTCACAACCAGCAGCATCACACGGTAACACTTCATCTCGACTGCAGCCTGACAGTTGGAGAGGGCATGTTTGGAAGGGCGTGGGGAAATCTTACTATACAAAATAAAACTGGAATGCAAAGGAGAGACCAGTTTATGTTTCTTGCCAACATGCTCTTTGAGTTTGAATGCATCGATGTATTAACCCACCTTAAAGCCTTCTACCTACAGCTGGACGTGATTCATCTGGTGAAAAACTTGGTAGCTAAGTTGGTAGAGCCTGAGACTCCTAATCTCAGGCTCATGGATTTGAATCCCACATTGGGCAAAAGCATTGCAGGGGGTTGCACTAAATGATCCTCGCAACTCCCTTCCAACTCTACAATTCTACAATTCAGTGATTCTGCTGATTGGCATTCTGTTTAGTGGAGGGATAGAGGTCTAAACCACTGAGCCTTTTGGGTTTGCCGATTGAAAGGGCAGTGGTTCTAATCTGTGTGATGCGGTGAGCTCCTGCTGCTCTGTCCCAGCTTCTGCCAACCTAGCAGTTTGAAAGCACGCAAGTGCAAGTAGATAAATAGGTACCACTGCGGCAGGAAGGTAAACGGCATTTCCGTGTGTTCTGGTTTCCGTCATGGTGTTCTGGTGTGCCAGAAGTGGTTTAATCATGCTGGCCACATGACCCAGAAAGCTGTCTATGGACAAATGCTGGCTCCCTTGGCCCGAAAGCGAGATGAACTCTGCACCCCATAGTTGCCTTTGGCTGGACTTAACTGTCCAGGGGTCCTTTACCCTTTACCTTTTAGTGCAGGGACGGGGAATCTGTGGCCCTGCAGATGTGTTGGTCTTCAATTCCCATCAGCCCCAGTCAGCATGACCAATGGTCAGGTTTGATAGTTGTAGTTCTACCGTATCTGGAGGGCCACACATTACTTATGCATGGTATAGTGGTTAGAATACCTGACTAAGCCAGGATCAAATCTCTGCAACAGTGAAAGTCCACAGACTTCGCGAGGGATTAGATCCCGCAAAAGACATCCAGAAAATCTAATTATAAATGATGTAGGCTGAATGGGGCAGGAGTGAGGGAAGAGTTATGAAAAAGTGTCCGATTGCAACTATCCATTAAACAGTAATTTGAAAATAATTGCACCAAGGATCACTTGCAATCCCTTCTCAAATGACAGGTACTTGGCAATAAGCCTCATTTATTTCAAAGAACTTTTCTCAGAAAGTGAAAAAGTGCCCACTGTGTTCTTGGCTCTCTCCCGGCCTTCTTTCTAAGGCCAGAAGGAAGTAAGATCTGCAAGAACAGTTGCTTTCGCATGTTTCCATGAAACAGTGCTAGGACCACACATGTAAAGGACCTGTAGGAGCAGCCGCCCTGGAGCGCAGGTCTCAGAGTTAAGGCCAAAAGGCAGCCACGGAATTGCAAAAGCCGCCGCCTTAGTTTACAAAGTGCACCACTATAAGTGTGTTTACAAAGTGCACCACTATAAAAACTGCCTGACTTTGCCCTTAAACCTGGGATCTGTACTCCAGAAACGAAAGCTGCCACATGAGTGTTGCACCCATGGAAACAAAACATCCAGTTATGATATCTGCCTGTTACACTTGTGGGTAGGGAAGAGGGAGCAGTGTACTGTTCTTCCCTCCCCTAATTATTTATCTACAAAGCGGGAGTATAAAGCAATTGCAGATTAAGCAGTAACCAGCAGGGATCTGAAACACTTTTTTTGGGGGGGGGGGCATGTTTCTGTTCTCCAACCCTCTAACACGAATGCCCCTGGCCAAGATAGAACAGGGGCCATTGGAGAGCATTCTGGGATTCACAGTGTCGTGGATAAAGTTTCAGGACGGATGAAGAAAAAGGACACATTTTCCCTTTCCCCTTATCTTGAAACCTTCCCCTGTTGTGCTGTATAACATCAAAGGCTCTGCAGGTGAGGAGCAAGGGGGCCGCCCGAAGGCGCAGGGGGCCAGAGTGGAGTGCAAGCGTTTGCAACATGCTTGCCTTCTCCTGCGAAAAGGGGCATGCGTGCCGGCTGCCTGGTCTAGTCTATGACCGTAATAAATTGATTGATTGATATAACATCAAAGGACACCAGTCTGGGACTGGCTGCCACCCTTTAATATTTTTAATAAAATGAACATATATAAAACTTCACCGTCAATGGCTGCAGATGTGTACTAATAGTACAACCCCAACATGTGTTTGTTTGAGGCAATTACCAAAAGGAAAACTAGTATGGATATTTCAGAAAGGCCATGGTTTCCCACCTGATAAGAAACAAACTCCAGAATGCCCCATGTAGTTTATCATTTCTTTCCAGATTTAACATTGGAGGGTGTAACACTGACTGAAATTGGTTTCAATGGCGATTAGTTTCAAACTGTTGATTATTTGTGGAGCCAACATTTTAATTTTGCCTAAATGAAAAAACTGACCAAATAAGAATACAGATCTTTAAAATGTGTATTTCCAAATGCAAATCTGAAATTGGAAAGAGATTATTTCACTCCTCCTAATTTTGTTTTCGACTGTTGTATGAATATTAGCAAACTTAGTTGGAATACTGGCATCACATTGTTATACCACAACAAAACTAGTAGTACATTTTACATTCTTCATTAGAAGAAAACACCAAAAGTACTCCACAAATACGTTACTAAACAATACCTGATGTTTAAAAGCCCTTTTGAGTTTTTAAGAACTATTGTGTCTGTCTGAAAGCAAAATTACTAGCATTTGAGACCTTGCATCAAAGCCTGAAGGACCAACAACACACTGGTACTTACATTTATGTTTTAACACTCCATGTGTGTATTTTGAGAGGTGGGTACACACAATGAACTCTGCATTGTGTGAAATATATTCATACACAATATTTCCTGGATAGCTCAGTTGGTTAGAGTGTGGTTCTGATAATGCCAAGGTTCGATCCCTGTATGGGACAGCTGCATATTCACGCATTGCAGCGGGTTGAGCTAGATGATCCTCAGGGTCCTTTCCAACTCTACAATCCTATGATTCTATGATCTAAAATATTTTGCTTTGTGCCCAACGTGCATACACCCCTCCACATCAAATCATAGTTCGGTGGTGTCCAAACTTTTTTCAAAGAGGGCCAGATTTGATGAAGTGAAGGGCCTTGGGGGCCGACCAAGTTGGACCAAGTTGTTGACCTTTTTTTAGGATTCAAGTTCTTGAAGTTCTGAGCTTTTTAATTATTTTACCCCAAAATTGTTGAGCTTCTTTTAGGATTGAAGTTGTTGAGGTTTTTTAAGGATTTTACCCCAGGAAAAAAACTGCCACAGGGGCCAGATTAAATTGACCGGCGGGCCAAACCCCCGAAACGGACTTTGGACATGCCTGTCATAGTTAGTTACTATAAAAGGTAAGGAGAAAATGAAACCCTATTTATATTTCCTGAGTTTAGGCTGCAATCCCGTCATCAGTTGCCACTGACTCATATATATCTCCCATAGATTTGGAAGGAAGTAACACATCAATAGCTATAATCAAGACTGTACGGTGCTGTAGCCACAAGCAATGAACAATCCCTTTTTGACAGCATGGTGGCAAGTCCATTTGTCCACATGACCTCCTCATTCAAAGCACAAACTTCCATCCTGCTGAGCACCACCTTTGAAGTGCCAGTTAGGATCATATCAACTTCCACGAGGATGCTCAAGGCCTGTCAAGGTGGCTACAGCGACCATTATCCATTTTACCCTACTAATAGTAATACTATTCTGGAGGAGCGTTCCAAATCTATTCCACTTGTAACAGGAGGGGGTGACTGTAAAATGGCAAGGTGCTCATTTCGGAAGATGCTGCAATCCTTTTCAAAGGGCGTGCCAAAGAATTGTGGCACATCACATCACTAAAATCCGCTGTGGCAAATGTGCGGGTTGGTCTTCTGTTAAATACCAGGGCACAAGGTCTATGAGAAGTTGTGTTTATCAGCAGCAACACTAATAGCTAACAAGTTGTTTTAGGTAACTCCTGCCTCTTACGTCATGCTCCCGTTAAACAGAAGAGCACCGTTGTTCTGCTCATCTGCTCTTCCTTCTGCTCACTTACAGATCTTTGTTTCTAATTCAGGTAATCCACTCCGAAACTTCTTATCACTTAATTTTGAGGGATGGGATGCAGAACAGAAGCATCATTTTCCTAAATCAGGTAAGCCAAACCAGGCCAATAAAATATGATTTTTGGGGAGGCAAGAGGGGGGTGGTCCTGTTTATCATGTTTTTTATATATGTTGGAAGCCACCCAGAGTGGCTGGGGCAACCCACTCAGATGGGCGGGGTACCAGACAATAAAATTATTATTATTATGGATGGCAGTTCTTCCCCTACAATAGCAGCTCTTCAGCTAGACTTCAGCTACTGACCTATTTATCAGCTGAATGGCAAAGTTCCTGGAAAGACATTTTTTAACATACACACACACAGGCAACTTTCCTATAATAAATCTGTCACAGTCTATTTCATGAGGATCAACACGTGATGCCAGAGCAACCGGAGTGCCAAACAGAGGAATGGTCTGACAGAGTGCTTTGAAACCTCTCCCTCCAGAAAATAAATGCAATAAGCAAACTAATTCCTAAACCCAGCCAGGTACCCCCCCCCGCCCCCCGTTCTTTCCCAGCTCCGCCAGGTGAATGGCGAGATCCCACCTCAAAGACATTTTTGCAGGCGCAAAAGGAGGACGGGCACGTAAGCGCGCCTGGCCATGGAGAGAGATCGATCCCCTCTCCGAATAGGGATCCACGGATGGAGCGAGCGGGACCGACCTTGGATTCCTGGCTGGTGGTGGAGGCAGGCGAAGGCGGCTGCTCGGGGCTCTCCGGGTCGCGGTCCTTCTCCACGTCCTCCGGGCTGACTTGTGTCGCGTCGCTGGGCGGAATCATGTTGGCCTCTCGGACGGAAAAGCCTCCGTCTGGGGAGGCGGCGAGAGCTCCGGGAGCCGCTTGTTTATTTCACGTGCTCCGGCTTGGCCATTCCTGCCCGGCGAAGGAACTCTCCTCCGGCGGCGCGGCGCGGGTCTTATTCGGAAGTGGGGGCGCTCCTCGCCGCCTCCCCAAAAAAGGCTGCCCGCCTCCCCCGCCTTCCTCCTCCTCCTCTGCCCTCCTCCTCGTCTTCTCCTCCACACACACACACGCCCCGCTGCAAGTTAGGGATAGCTCTCTCTACGGGAGGGAAAACTGCTGCCCCGCGTCCGCCGGGCGAGGCGTGCCGAGCGGCCGAGCGCCGAGCGGGGAGTGAGCCGGCGCGTAACGCGTGGAGCCGCCGAAGGAGCGGGGAGGAGGAGCCCGGGCGCCTGGCGCGGAAGAAGCATGTGCCGCCGTAGTAGTGGAAGGGGAGCCATGTGCTGCGGCCCCACGCCGCGCTGCCGGAGGAGCCCCCGCCAAAGCGGAGGGCGGGAGGACGAGCCCACGGCTGCTGCTGCTGCTGCTGCCTCCGCCGCTGTGGATCCCATTCTGGATCCCGCTCGTCTTTCTGCATTCTGGATCCCGCTTGTCTTTCTCCAGTCTGCATCACGCTTTTCTTGCTGTTGCAGACTTGTAGAGTTAGAGGGGTCCCGAGGGTCATCTAGTCCAACCCTCTTTCGAGGCAGGAATCTCAGCCAGATTGTACACGACAGGTGGCCAGGCGACTTCTGCTTAGGCATCTCCAAGGGAGGAGAGTCCATCACCTTCGGAGCTTTACTGTCAGAAAGTTCTTCCAGAGATTGACTTGGAATCTTCCCTCTTGTTGTTGTTTATTGAATTTATGTATATAATTCTTCCCACTTGTAACTTGAATCCATTGGTTGGGATCCTGGCCTCCGGAGCAGGAGAAAACAAACTTGCTCCCCATCTTCCCTGTTTAGCTACAGTGGTACCTCAGGTTACAGACGCTTCAGGTTACAGACTCAGCTAACCCAGAAATAGTACCTCAGGTTAAGAACGTTGCTTCAGGATGGGAACAGAAATTGTGTTCCGGCGGCGCGGCAGCAGCGGGAGGCCCCATTAGCTAAAGTGGTACCTCAGGTTAAGAACAGTTTCAGGTTAAGAATGGACCTCCGGAACGAATTAAGTTCTTAACCCGAGGTACCACTGTATTTGACATGGCTATCATATCAATTCTGGATCTCCTTTTTTCCCAGGCTAAACATGCCCAGCTCCCTCAACCATTCCTCATAAGGCTTGGTTTCCACACCCTTGATTATCCTGGTCCCCCTCCTCTGCACACGTTCCAGCTTGTCAATATCCTTTTTAAATTGTGGTGCACAGAACTGGACACAGTACTCCAGTTGTGGCCTGACCAATGGTCTGTTATTTCCCTTGACTTCTGTTGATGCAGCCTAGAATCATAGAACTGTAGAGCTGGAAGGGACTGTGAGGGTCATCTAGTCCAACCCACTGGAGGGCAGGCTCAGGTACCTGCTGGTACATGTGTACCCACCCCTTATGGGATGTGCAGCCTGGTTCTCTTCATGTTTACTAGAAAATAAATCCCACTGAGGTCAGTTGTGCTTCTTGCCATGTGCTGCAAGGAGCACATCCCATTAAGCCAGCTAAACTTCCTTCAAAGCACATTAGTATAGAATCAGGCAACAGCAAGTGCGCAATAGGGATGATTTAAAATAATACATTTATTTCTCTGATAGCTCATCCTTCCCCTTCAAGGAGCTCAGACTGATGTAAATGTGACTCACATTCCTTTTATTCACACAACACCAGCCCTGTGAGCTTCATGGCTGAAAAAGGATTTGAACTCAGGTCTTGTAATTTGTAGGCAAAAGCTAATCATGAAGTTACCCATTCCAGACAAAAAGGCAAGGCGGATGAGGATGAGGATGAGGAAGGGCAATAGCCTTTATTAACCTCACTCTGGGCTCCCTCAGATGACCTGCTTTTGAAGCATTTGACCTGACTTGCACAATGCTTCTGCGGAGGTGAGACAATGTCTATTTTTTATTGATCTTTTATTCTGCTAGGTGGTTATATGTCTTCCTGTTAACCGTTAGCTCAACGACACACCTTCTGGTGCATTTTCACATCACTTTCCTAGCCACAAAAGCTGTGTGAGCAGGGTTTAGGTGAATTTGTTGGCTTCAAGTTACAAGAAAGGAGATTCCGACTAAACATCAGGGAGTACTTTCTGACCGTTCGACAATGGAACGGTCTGCTACAGGAGGTTGCAAACTCTCCTTCCTTGGAAGTTTTTAAGCAAAGATTGGATGGCCATCTGTCATGGATGCTTTAGCTGAGATTCCTGCATTGCAGGGGGTTGGACTAGATGACCCTCGGGGTCTCTTCCAACTCTACAATGATTTATGTGAGCTGTGCTATTCTAGCTGCAGGATCTAGGGACAAATAAGCACTGATGAGACAAAGCCTGTGACAAAGGATGATGCTTATTTCCTCACATGTCACAGTGCATGAGCACTGAGGGATGCCGTTTAGTGTGAAGCAGGCAACAGTAACTGCATGCAAAAAGGTATCATCGGTTATTGCTGTCCCTGGTTGGGGATGAAGATGCACAAGGGCCATGGAAAGGTCAAATAAGGCATGCCTGTGCTTCATAGGGCAGTGTCTACAGGTTGCTACAGTGACATTGCTAGCACTCAGGGGACTTACTAAAGCATATGACCTCTGTTATGCAGGCTTCTGGTATTAATACACATTCTTTATTCTGTTCTTGCGCTCTCCCTCTATGATTCACTTCAGAGGCTCTTCTAAAGACCATTGTTTGGAGCAGTGGCGTAGCGTGGGTTGTCAGCACCCGGGGCAAGGCAAGTAATTTGCGCCCCCTAATCCGTGGATTTTAGCAGGGGGCAGAGAGCTGCGAGTGCGAGTGCCCCCCCCAGATGTTGCGCCCGGTGCGGCCGGCCCCCCCTGCACCCCCCACGCTACGCCACTGGTTTGGAGAATTGCATGCATCCTTTACCTCTGTCCTCTCACTCAAATTCCTCCCTCTATTTCCTGTTTGCAGTGACCATAGTTTCCTGTGACTTCAAAATCAGGTTTCTGAAGTTAGCTCAAACCTCTAAGCCATGGTTTGCAAACTCGCTTCAAACCATGGGCAAAGAGAGAGCTTAGATTCTTTTCCCCAATCCTGACATATTTTTTTAAATCTAAAGCAGCCTCATTATTAATGCAGCTTGTTTAGCCATGTACATTGTTTAAAAAGCATCCACAAACTGAACTGCATAATACTGATGATTTATATGAGGCAGAAGGCAGGAAAAGGATCAGCATGACATTGAAACTCTTGTTTGGATTGTCAGATCTGGCAATTAAATAAAAAGCTTTTTCACTGTTAAGCAAAGAGCTGCAGAAAGAATTCACAATACATATGGCACCCAACAGATCTGTTAACAGTCAATAAATGTAGGGCAGAACTGCAAAACAGCAAGCTGCCATAGCCTTACATAGGAGCAGAAGAGCCTCTGGATCAGGCCAAAGGTCCATCTTGTCCAGTGGCCAACCTGACACCTGTGCGAAACCTGCAAGCAGAAATGACACTCTCATATTTGCAACAGCCCTCTTGTATTTGCAATTTCCAGCAAAGGGCATTTGGAGGCTCTGAAAGTGGAAGGAGAATAACCACAGTCACTAGTGGCACTGATTTATCCTTTTGCGAATTTGTCTAACCCGTTTTTTAAGCCATCCAAATGGGTGGCCATCGCTACCTCTTGTGAGAGGAAATCCCACTGCCCACTGCAGTGTGAAGTTGTTTCTTCCATCTGTACTGAATCTTCCAACGTTGTATGCTGGATATGTTTAGCCTGGAAAAGTATAGACTGGGAGGAGATATAATAGCCACCTTCAACTATCTCAAGGGCTGTCACACAGAAGAGGGAACATGCTTGTTTTCTCCTGCTCTGGAGTGTAGGATTCAAACCAATGCCTTCAAGTTAAAAGAAAGGAGATCCCAACTAAACATATGGAAAAACTTTCTGATGGTAAGAGCTGTTTGGCAGTGGACTGGATTCCTTTGTGTGGTTGTGAACTATCCCAGAATCGGTGTAGTGGTTAAGAGCAGTGGACTCATAATCTGGTGAACTGTGTTCGCTTCCCTGCTCCTCCACATGCAGCTGCTGGGTGACCTTGGGCCAGTCACACTTCTCTGAAGTCTCTCAGCCCCACTCACCTCACAGAGTGTTTGTTGTGGGGGAGGAAGGGAAAGGAGATTGTTAGCCGCTTTGAGACTCCTTTGGGAAGTGATAAAGCAGGATATCAAATCCAAACTCTTCTCCATCCTTCAAGGTTTTGAAGCAGAGGTTGAATGGCCATCTGTCATGGGTACTTTAGCTGAGATTCCTGCATCGCAGGGGGTTGGACTAGATGACCCTTGGGGGTCATCATCAGATGTGCATGAGTTCAAGTGTTAGGAGAGAGGGAGAATAACTATTCTCTATCCACTTTCTCCACACCAAGCTATCTCTTGCACACCTCTATCAAGTCCTCTCCTATCCTCATTTTCTCTAAACCCAACAGCTCCAAATGTTTCCTCACAGGGGAGTTGCTCCATCCCCTCGGATCATTTTTACCTGCTCTTTTCTGAACCTCTTTTGGCTCTGCAACACCACTTTTTGAGGGAGGTGACCAGAATTGTACCTGGCAGTATTCTAAGCCTGAATTTGTATAGTGGCATGATGATATTGACAGTTTTGTTCTCAGTTCCTTTCCTAATGATCCCTCACATAACATTTGCCTTTCCCACAAGAGTCGCACATAATGGCTATTTGTTTAAGCAATTCTGTCCAAATTTCCCCACTGGTGGCAGTGCCGAAGTCCTCAGCACCACAACTGCTGATACAGCAGTCTTTGCTAACCGGGACTACAGCTCCCACCAGCTGTAGCCAACGCAACACAACTGTGTCCCAGAGTCCGACGGTGTTGTGTGATTGCTACATATTTATACAACGTAGAAGCTGAGCTGACACAGAGTGACTGTTCAAAATAGCATTGGTTTCCTCCAAAGCAAGCAGCACCCACAAGGCACATTTGTGACTGACAGTAAAAACTCAGGTGTGTTCCTTTCTGGCTACTTCACAACTGCCAAACTTCTCTTCTCTGCCAAACAGGATGGAGGCTCAGTGGTTGTGGTATCCTCCTGATTAGTTGTCATTGTTAGACTACACTGCCCATCATCTCTGGCCAGAGGTCATGCTGGCTGGGGATGATGTGACTGTCAGGAGCTTGTCCTACACTCGAGTAGGACCCTGGCAGAGACACATGCCCGACTGGCATGTTCTCTCCCTCCTGGTCAATCGTTCTGGAGCTTCAAAAGCTTTCTTCAGCCCGAACATCACAGCGACCGATGCCACAGACACCGGCACACTTAGGAATCGGCAGAGTCTTCGCAGTTTGTGTGACAGACCTCAGCAACTCAGCATTTTGGCTAATCTACTTTATTTACATATAAACATACATGGAGCACTGCAATATGGCTCCCTCTCTCTCTAGCATCAGACAGCAAAGAAAAAAAGAACAAAGGACAATAGTCCCACTTCACGGAACACAGTAACACAAAGACCCTGTCTCCGTCACTTCCCACTCTGTGGAGTCAAAACATATACCGTCATGTGAAAGACATCAATCACATGACTGCAATCATGGAGCAGGAATTCTAACAGTGACTTTGAGTACCACAAGACTTGTTGAGCCACAGGTTCCTTGCCTCTGGGTTATGATATGAAATTTATGCTGGTTGGATCTTTAATCTCACTGTGGATTTATATGGTACCGTTGTGTTATCGTTAAGCTTACTTTCTCTTAGAGAATGTGTTTTATTAGGAGTCTCTGAAATCTACTCAGTCAAAGAGATAAACACAGTGATTCGAACTCTGAGTGAATGCATTCCTTGTAAAAAAAAAAAGAAATGTGTTCCTTCCCTGAACTCATTCACAGAGGCTGCTCAATAGTTAACGGCTTTAACGTTATGAAATCAACCTAATTTCCTTTCTTGAAAATAAAGCACGTCATGCATGTGTTAAGGACTATGTCATGCCATTTTCTGGCTTCATAAAAAGTAAATAAATCACCAAATTAGTACCGACACCTGCACTCTCCCTGCTCATCCAATTACTCATCTGACAGCTTTGACTGAATTGTCAGTTCCTTGACAGTTATCCCGGAAAAGATGACTAAAAACATTAAGTCGCAAAATGTCTCTCCCCCCCCCCCGCCACTCTTATTTGATAGTAATGCGGTAAAGAAGGGTGGGTGTGGGGGCATAATAAGACCCCATGCTCAGATTGGATAAATGCAATGTACTGTTCATGCTTTCATTCTTAAACAACTTCGGCTTGTCATCCAAATCACAAGTCAGGGAAACAGAATGTGGAGAATAGCCGTGGGGCAAAGATGCACATCTGCAAGCATGCATTTAACTGAAAGTAATGCAGGTAAAGTGCACCAGCGTGCAGATGTGCAACTGATTCACACCACCGCTCCTTAAACTGCAAGGGACATTATTTGTGTAATTTAAAGAGACCTTGCGGTGAGGAAGGAAATTGGTTTTAGAGCACATGCTCCTCCATCTAAGCCAATTCCCCGCACTTCATGATCCTTTAACATTTGCAAGCCATGGTTTTAACCTGCGTCCGCCCTGTGGAACGCCCTCCCATCAGATGTTAAGGAAATAAACAACTATCTCCTTTTAGAAACATCTGAAGGCAGCCCTGTATAGGGAATTTTTTAAAAAAATATTTTTATTAAGCAATTTCAACATAACAAATTATCAAATCATATAATCACATACATTATTTCCCCCCCTTCCATCCCCCCCCCACCAGGGACTTCCCTCAGCTCCTCTCTCTGATTTCTCTGCACATATTTTTCTCTGCATGTTATAAAATTACACATATCCTTGCATTGTCTATCTATCATGTTATCAACCAATAAATTTGTGTATGTTTATTCAAAACCTGCCAAGGAGTCCAGTTCATTTTGTTGTCTTTTTAGATAATTTGTAAAAAGTTCCCATTCTTCCTTAAAGTCACAGTTGTCCTTGTCCCTCAGTTTGTATGTCAATTTAGCCAGTTCTGCATAGCTCATAAATTTTTCTTGCCACTGTTCTTTTGTTGTGATTTCCTCATTCTTCCATCCTTGTGCTATCAAGACTCTTGCCACCTGTATAGGGAATTTTTTAGTGTTGGATGTTTTACCGTGCTTGATGTTTTAATTTGTTTGGATGGCACCCAGAATGGCTGGGGCAACCTAATCAGATGGATGGGATGATGATGATGATAATACTGTGCTGTGGTTTAAATTGTGAAGGGACAATGGAAGGGTTAAAGCAAGGGTTAGGAACCTGTGTCCCTCTTGATGTGGTTGGACTGGAATTCCACCAGCCCCAGCTAAGATTGGCAACACTGAGGAATGGTGAGAGTTGTGGTCTGACGACAACGGCAGAGCCGCTGGTGATCAACCCTGGCTTAAGGAATCTGGGAGGAAAGGAATTGGGTTAGGAGGCCCCAATTCTCATGAGTGAGCTCTATTTGAGATCTTACTTGTTTGAAATGTTGGCTTACACATAATATGAGATAAGTGGCAGACCACATGCTATGCATGCAAGAGGTCTCAGGTACCCAAATGCTTGTTCCTGCAAAAGCTCTGAGATCTTCAGCTGAACCCTTTCTTCTGGTGCCATGGCTATCTGCAGTGCAGTCGTGGCTACAAGATGGTGGCCCTAAGGTTGTCTCTCTAGGGGTCCCATCCTACCTGTAAGGAGGACCCCATTCAACTCTGCCCCTTCCCCTCTTGGCCCAGGGTGCTGCATACAACACCCTGGCCAACATTTAACGGTGGGTAAACTAAAAACTGCCCATCACCTGCAAGTCCCCTCTCTCTCTGATGAAGGCGAGCAGGAAGTCACCATGAGAGACATGGAAGGTCACTTACAATGAGGGAACATCTCACCTAAAAGTGAAGGAAGGGAAGGAGCGGAGAAAATGTTCAGACAGGGCTTATTAGGAGCAAAAAGTGCTTTGAGCATTAGGGAGGAGAACAGGAACAATCTAGGAATACATAAATGTTTTATGGCTACCCACAAAACAAGGTTTCGAGGCCTAAAGTGAAACGGAACATTTCTTAGTAAAAGCCATAGCAAATTAAGCTCGAGTGATATCTGGTTGTGACTAAAATTAGAATCTGAAATAGGATTTTGAGCACATTCATAATGCAAGGGGCAGTGAGTGGAACACACATGCCTGTATTAGTTTCACAGATACCTTATGACTTTGCCTTTACATTTGATATTTTTAAAGCTATATTCAGATATAAAGATAGGAAGGTCAGCATTTATTTTGTTTTTAAAAAGAGGCAAAACAGGAAAGGTTGAAGCCTGCCTTCAGCTCACATTGTCTGAATCAGAAGCCCAGGTGCCTCATCTCATGTGTGAAGGGGAATGGTGAGAGGAAGGCACTTTGCGCATGCTCAGAGGCTCCCTCTTTTATTACTACTTGTATGTTCCAATGCCAAACCACGGCACTGAAAGGAGATTCCGGGTCTAAGTTCAGATGATGCCCTAGGGAAGGTCAGAGCCAGTTTGTCCATGAGTCAAGGGGATCTCTGCCTTCCCCACTGCTGCTGCCATCCTGGTGGCATTCTGGTACCCAGCCTTGCTGCTTGTCTTCTCCACCACTGGGCTCCCACTGAGTTTGGAAAGAGCCAGGGAATTCCTGTGTGCCAGGTTGCTGCTTGGCTCCCCACCCTCTGGGGCGAAGAAGCCAAGCTGCAATGCTTTGAGGAGTGCCCTGGCTGCTGCTGAGTTTGGTGAGAGCTTCCCAGTTGTCAGTGTTTATACTAGATTTTTAAAGATTTGCCTTGAGACAGTCTTTAAACCTCTTTTGTTGACCACCAGCATTACGCTTTCCATTTTTAAGTTCGGAATATCTGGACGCAAGGGAGAAACGTGCTAAGAGGAAGGCACACTTGGCAAATCCACACCGTGACCAACTCCCGCCCAGAAACCAATGTCCCCACTGTGGAAGGACTTGTGGATCCAGAATTGGCCTCCACAGTCACTTACGGACTCATTGTTAAAACCGTGTTTATGGAAGACAATCTTACTCGGTGATGAGTGATCACCAAAGAAGATAAGAAGGTGAGAGCTGGTCTGCAGCAGTGTCAGAAGTGGTTGTGGAGTGGGAAGTGGGGGAGGAGACAATTCCTGTTTCGCCTCAGGTGGCAAAATGGGAGAGCCCGGCTCTGGGTAAGGTCATTAAATTGGATGAAGGATGATAGCTCTGTTGGTAGAGCATGAGACTGAATCTCAGAGTTGTGGGTTTGAGCCCTACATTGGGCAAAAGATTCTTGCATTGCCAGGGGTTGGACTAGATGACTAGGTAAAGGTAAAGGGACCCTTGACCATTAGGTCCAGTCATGGCCGACTCTGGGGTTGTGGTGCTCATCTCGCTTTATTGGCTGAGGGAGCCGGCGTACAGCTTCTGGGTCATGTGGCCAGCATGACTAAGTTGCTTCTGGCAAACCAGAGCAGCGCACGGAAATGCCATTTACCTTCCCACCAGAGCGGTACCTATTTATTTACTTGCACTTTGACATGCTTTCAAACTGCTAGGTTGGCAGGAGCAGGGACCGAGCAACGGGAGCTCACCCCATCGCAGGGATTCGAACCGCTGACCTTCTGATTGGCAAGTCCTAGTCTCTGTGGTTTAACCCACAGCGCCACCCGATGACCCTTTTATTAGGGTCTTGCGTGGGGTGGGGCTTGCCTTAAACTGTAGCTCTAACAGATTCATTGGAATCACCCGCATCCTACTTGCTCTGATAAATGAAATATGATACGTGCCACTCGCTTGCAGAAGCACTCCATGGAGTTGGTGGATTGCTTAAAAGGCTCAGAGCCCACGCTCTGACCCATATAGAGACAGCTGCATGGCTGCCATGCGGGTCGTACATCAGCGAAGTGCAAAACATTACACAGGTGTGGGGTGGTGCAGGCATATTCTGATGTTACAGTACATGACCACTCAGAAGTATTGGGGCTTCCACCTAAGTGGATATAGAAGGGGGACCCTGTATGGCACCTGCCATATCTTGTCGGATTCAAACGCCCATCATCCTCAGCAACATGGTCTATACTCAGGGATGATGGGAATTGTGGTCCAACCACATACGGAAGGCATCACATTGGCTGCTTGCGAGGTGTAAGGCTGCATCCGAAGTGTCTTTTTTATGTGAAAGCTTTTAGTGACCACAATTAGTGACCTCCTCCTCCTTCTTTGGTGATCACTCGTTTTAAAAGTGAGTCTGTAAGTGACTGTGGAGGCCAATTCTGGATCAACACGTTCTTCCACAGTGGGGACATAGGTTTCTGGGTGAGAGTTGATCACGGTGAGGATATGCCCTTAGCACGTTTCTCCCTTTTGTCCTGAGTTCGATCGTCTTCAAAGCCCATGACGCTTTTTGGTAAAGGCCTTTGCTTAGTGACCACAATGATATTCAAATCCTTAACTGGAGTGTTGGGGTGCAACTTGGGACAAGGGAGAGGGAACCCCCACCCTCTAGATGTTTTTTTCAAATATATCAGAATGGAAGGGTGTACTCTCCAAGTTTTGCCTGCCACCTTTTAGAGTTAACGCTAAACAACTAATTCAGCATAGCGTTTTAAAAGAGATAATACTGAAATATTAATACCAGCCCTTAAATAAATAACCATTCTTTCTTCTCCCTCAAAGTAACTCCTGAATATTTCATGGGATAAACTGAACTCCCGGTTATAATTATTCACGGGGTGTCCAACATTTCCTCCCTCCCCTCATTCCCATCCTGCCTGTATATACAGTATATCTCACCTGTTTCAAAATAGTATTTGAAGCCCAGATCTTGACTGCTGCTGTACCAGTAAGCAAGTTGTTAGGTCGGGACACAAGGTCAACTACCCCAACAGCACTTAGGGGAAGGTGCCTTAAAATCACTTGGCCTAACTCAACAGCCGTGCCATACATTTTAAGCACTCTTTAACAGTCAAAGGATCCTGAGAAACATAGTTTACTTAAGGGTGCTGGGAATTGTAGCTCCATGAGTGGGTCTCCTAACAAGCATCAACATGCTTAATAAACCACAGTTCCCAGGATTCTCTCTTCCTCTTCTTTTTGGGTGGTGGTGGGTAACCATGGCAATTAAACTGGTAAAAGGGTGCTTTAAATCTATCGTGTGGATGTGACCTAGATGATCTATAAAGACCGTTTTAATGGAAGACAATCTTACTTTGCTACAAGTGATCACCAAAGAGATCTACAATGCTCCATTTGGAGCGATGATTCTAAACTGAGCCAGCATTGCCAAAATGGCACTAAGAGCAGGTTGCTGTTTTCATTTGTATGGATGTCTACGCATTAGGGAAAAGCCCGGCACACAAACCTGTTACTATTTTAAAATTTCAGTGCTGAAGCAATTTCACGCAGAGATGTCAGCCATCCCTGTTCAGTGGGGACAGTTCCTGTTTTTAGCAAACACTTTGTCATTTAAAAAAGGAAAGGGGAAAAAAAAAGGAAGCTGTCCCATATAAAATGTTCCACTCATAATCTAGGGCAAATTGGGTAAGCTTAAAGCCCACGTCCTTGTTTCGCCGGCTCATGAACGTCCTTGAAATTGTGCCATCCGCAGAGCAGGAAATCAGCTTGAGTGCTTTAAAGCTAATTAGTCACCTTGGTGATTTACCACTTGATTCCCCCCCCCCCCCACATCCTACTGGCATTTCCACTGTGGGCCTGTTCCCACATACATGCTTCCCTCAGTGTTAGGGCTACTAAGTGATATTTTTTTAACAGGGTGTGTGTGTGTGTGGTCAAGTTCTAATAAATTTCAGCTGGGTCATTTTGGCTGCAATAAGAACTCATGTATGGCCAGTAATTCTACAGCTGCTCCATTGGGAAAATCAATGCGCTCATATCCGCGGGTAAATCCCATGGCTATGCTAGGAGATGAAACTGAACTAGTGACCTCTCAGGCTGAAAGCAGGAGCTTTCACTGCTGACCTATGAAGCTATTGGCTTTTTAATGGTGTTCTAATAGGCTTCCAGAGAGCTGAGGAGACAGCAGTAGAAGTCAGCTCCTGCTGTGTCTGGGAGTGTTGCTGTGGCCGGCTGGGATAAGCCTTGGCTAAACTCCCAGGGCCTCTTGGGGCCATTTCTTACACCCACCAATCGCACCCTCTAGTTTGGGTTTGCTCATCGCTTTGGAGCAGAATAGGAATTCTGGCAAGCTGGTTTTTTCACCTACTCTGTTCTGGATTCAGGGGGCGTTGGTGTTTAGGAGATGATGCTGTTAAACTTGCCAATTTTGTTGCAGGGTCAAGGTAGCGAAGGAAAGGTTAAGGCTGGTCCTGTTTCACTGCCTGAGGCCCCCCCCCCCCCACGAAGCCTCACTTACTGGGGTCACACGAAGATGGCTTCTGGTGAGATCCCACAAGAACTTGTGGCACTCTCACGAGATCTTGCTGGAAGCTGCAGCCTCTGCAGCTGGGTGGCACCCACAGGGGCACAGCCCCATGGACTTCTGCTGCCTAAGGTGACTGCTTCAGTCTGCCTCATGGGTGGGCCGGCCCTGAGGCAAGGTGAACAGCCTTAGGCACACTGGAAAATGAAGGGCATTTCCAGAGACCAGCTGCTCAGGGCTGTAGGGCTTAGATAGGATAAGGAGTGTTCCTGAGGCTCACCTGTGGCATCTGCCCAGAGTTGGGAAGCACTGGTGAGGGTGGAGCAAGATAGCCTCTCTATGATTTTATAGATCATAAGGTGGGGCCCAGGCTTTGGAGGCATGCCTTGTCATGGCACTTGGAAAGGGCAAGGTTTGGCTCACCCAAGGGAGATGCTAAGTGAGGTTCTGGGTCTTCTTGTTCCCCCTTCAGATATAGTTTACATAAAATTGTGTACCTAGTTCAACCTATCCCTTGTGTCTTGATTTCTGGTCCCAGTAGCGATCATGGTTTCTCAACCCAGCAGACACCCTCTGTTAAGTTGTGGGTGAACATATCAGACGACACAGCGATTCTCCAAACAGCTCTTGTTTATTCACAGGTCAGAACAGAACTGAACTGAAGGGTTCAGCCAGCCTGCTTATATAGAGCTCCAGTACAATGTAACTGTAACAACTTTCTGTAACTATCCAATCACTGAACGTCACTTTCAATCCCTTATTTGCATATGTGGACCTGAACTATCTACAGTATCCCCCTGCTGGCCCAGGGTGAGACCTTCAGTACATAAAACCCTCAGCTGCCTTTCACTAGAATCTGGTGGCTCAGAGAGTTAGCTAGATCCACTTTTTGTCAATTGCAGCATTTTTGCAATGGTTGCACTTTGTGAGCAGAGTTTTCACAGAGTTTTCATATGGAAGGAAGACATTCCTGAGGTACCCTGATCCCAGATTTTAGAGGTTTAAAGGCTATAGTCAGCATATTGACTATATGCAGATTAGCAGCCAACAAAGCTGGTAGAAAATTGCCATAACGTGGTCTACCCTGCTTACCTCTGGGAGAACTCTAGAGGCAGTATTCTGAACCAGGTGGAGTTTGCAGACTGACTTCTTGGGGAAATTCTACCCAAAGTGCAATGCATTAATCCAACCTGGAGATGTCTAGAGCATGTTTGGTCAAGGCCAGATCTGATTTCTATGCTTCTTTCCTTTGAGACTAAAGGCCTTGCAGATGTGGAAAAGGAATAATTCTTAATGAACATGCAATGAAGTCTGTCTGTCTGTCTGTCTGTCTCTCCCTATAGAAAGACTATGGCAGTTGCTGAGTTTTGTGTTTAAGTTAGCTGCTTTTCTTTCCGACACAGACAAAGGGCTCATGGGTGGATATGTTAAATCAGGTAATTGCTGTTACTCATTTGAACAATGAAAACTAATTCCCTCGAATTAATTTTATTTTTGAACAACTGGGAAGTGGTTCTTTTCTTCTTGTGCTACCTTTAGAAAGTTTCTTACTCCCAACAGCACCTGCAGCATGAATATTTTCGTTAAAAATATAATCTTTGTATAAATCTCTGGACCATTTATTATTTATACTGTGTTGGACGTCTCTCAGTCCCAGGAAGCATTTAGGCTTGATCGATCAATAGGGCAGAATGAAAGACACAGAATAGTTCCTCCTTTCTGTTGGCTCCTCGTTGAATGCAACCTTTTTTTTAATATAGATCATTCCTCATGAGTGATGGTTTTTCTGTTAGGTGAGGAATAAGCACTAGTTGCTTTGCATTCAAATGAGATTTATTATTTAAGTATAGTACCTTCACAGATCACTGCAGTGCATTTCAATTCTTGCATGCTTGGAGGCAACTGGAAATGTTATTTTCCCTAATAGATTGAGTCGGCAACCCTAACCCCATTTACTTGGGAGTAAACCCCACTGAATTAATTAATTCCATTTATCATGCACAGGATGGCAAACAGCAAGTGATAACGTAATACAAACTTCTTTAAAACAAATCCAATGTAGATGCAGATTGGGAAACATCTCAGCTTCAAAAGCCTGTTGACGGAGGAAGGCCTTCAGTAGATGCCAAAAAGACAACAGAGATGGAGCCTGTCCAATAATATTCAATAATATTCAATATACAATAATAATATTCAAGGGAAGGGAATGAAGATTCCTTCACTATGTGGATTGGGCTTCCTGATAAGATGGTACCTGCAGAAGACCCTCAGTGATTTATTTGGTATATAAGAGATGAGACTATATTTCAGGCATCCTGGTCCTGAGATGTATAGGGCTTTATGCACCCAAACCAGCACCTTGAATTTAGTCCTGTTACGGAAAAAATCTGGGTGCGGGGTTACTCTGCCACCCAGCTCGTCGGACTAAGTCCGCGGGTCCCTGCGGAAGAAAATGAGCTCAGCCGGAGACAGGAGCAAGCTGAAGAAGATCCAAGTTTATTGCGCAACAGGTTCAAGGCGAGATTGAACAGCGAGAAAGGGGTGACATGAACTTTTGAAATTTCCCTCCATGTCCCAGAATACAGTGCAAAATGCATCCCAGTTACATCATGAATACATTAAGAAGAGGTTGGGTTACACAGATTACATCACGAATACATTAGGAAGAGGTTGGGTTACACCGGATTAACATATGGAGGAGGGAGGGGGGAATATGCAGAGCTGGAGATATGCGCAGATAAGCACATCCTGAGAAGACAATGGTCCATGTATGCATAGTCTGTCACCTGGCATCGCCTGGAGGAAGGGCATGGCAGAGCGATTTGACAGGATTAGGGTCTTGACACCTTGCTTGAGGGATTATGGAGGGCAGGGGAGGTGTCATGGAGTCCTAGAGAAATTGAGCAAATTGGCACGTTGATTTTCTATGAATTTTATAGATTTTAGTCCCTTTTGACACTGGCAATTGGAAATAAATGGATATATTGTAGCGAAGAAGAAGGTGAAGAAGAAGACATGTCCCCCCCCTTCTGTATCAGTCCGGAACCTAATTAGCAGCTATCTGGCAGAATTAAATTGCCTATTTCTGAAAAGACATGGTAAGGAGCTGCAGTGAAACAAGATTAAGCTGGTGAAAGAAGTGGTAGCTTCCCTGAACAATTCAATAATGCAGGTTTTGATAACTAGTGACGAACACATGCGAACAGCAACAAAATGTTGCAGTATGGAGCGCTCTCTGTTCAGCCACTTCATTTAATTCCTCCCCACCCAAGCTTCTATCTACTCTATGCCCTCACTGGGTTTTTTTAATGGAGGGGGGGGGGGCTCTCTCAGGTGTTGCCCTCAAATATTTATTGTGCTTCTGCTAAACCTGAGATTCCCTCAAACCGGCCTACTGGGATCTGCTCTACTCAGGAACTCCCAGAAGTATTTGGATAGAACTTTTGCTATAGTATATCTAAATGGGTCAAAACTGTGCCTTAGAATATGTGACAGCAAAGCTGAAACTGGTGATGCTTGAATTTTTCCTTACACCCAAAAAGTCAATATCTGTTTTATAAAGGTAGCAACATGAAAAGGAATCTCTCAAGTTCATTTTATTTTTTAAAAAGAAATGTAGCATTTTAAAAAGGAGTACTGTGTTGTTTAGATTGACACTGCCAGTTCTCTTAAAGGTCAGTGACAGTAAAGATTTGAAATATTCTGTATGTAGTGTCTGCGGTCTAATATTTTTGAGCTTGTAATCCTTTTCTTTAGGAGCATTGATTTAATGTTCCTGCCTCCGTTAAAGCACTCCTAGACCACAATAACAGGCATTTGGCTATACATCACATTTTGAAAATATGATTAGAACAAATTTGGGAGTCCTTGGGGGGAGGATCTTGCTGGAAAATCAATTGTTTTAGTGAGAGAATAAAATGACTCAAAGCTCTCCTCAATTAACTGAGGAGCTGCTGCACAGCTTCCATGCTCAGAAGACGGTTGTTTGCCCTTTCCTGCCGATTTAATCCACATTATGCCCATTCTCCCTCCATGCCGGTAGACAGTGTTGTATATTGCTCTTTACGGATTTGAGAACGGGGAGAGACATTCTGTGTACACAAGAAGCTTCCCAGTAACCAAGCTGAGTGGGAGGAGCAGGACAGCAGAGAGGTCAGCGCTGTGCAAGGGCACGGGCAGAGCCAGTCCTTCTGTAACCTTATTGGAGTTCACCGATTGGGTCTGCGTTGCTCCGGGACAGGAGGAAGGAAGTCAAATGACACCGAGGTTGATTCCAAGAAAGAGTTTATTCTGCTCTCCAGATAGCAGAAGGCACTTGCGTGATCAAGTCCACAGCAAGTCCAAAGAAATGACAAGTTTCATGCAGTATATATATCTTCCAGGCACCCTCTCCCTCCTTCCCATATAAATCCAACCACGTCAGCCTATGTACGCAGGTTAACATCACATATGTTCTTGCTCTGGTATTCTTAACCATAAAAGGGAATTCCTTCCTGTACTTCTGACCATAAAAGGATCTTCCTCTTCCTACTCTTACCTTGGAGGAAGAGGTCGTCATCTCCGAGAACACGCTTTTGGCGTTGTTCCGGGCTTAGGTCTGTGTGTCTTTTGTGGCCAGCACATAAGATAAGGCACAGATGTGTCTTCTCTGTTCTGCTGGTGCAGTCAGGGCCATTCCTACCATCACAAACTGATAAAGGAGAGGGCTCTGAGCACAGCCGGGTTTTTGTTTAGACATTGACTCAGAGCTCAAGTTAATGGATTTTAGCTAAGGAAAAATAGGGATTTTGGTGCAGTTTCAAACTGCCTTCACAGTCAGTTTTGGGTTTGGGAAACCCATTCCTTCACTTCTGCTAGTGTGTTTGTACAGTGCTGAGTTCCCTGCCATCTTGTCCATCCTGGTAAGCAGCAGTGACTCCACCTTTGGGAGGACAGATGAGCATCACCACCCAGCGTTGGTGGGGCCATTTGGAGAGAGTCCCCATATATGATCTCATTATGTTGGCAGTTTAAGGTGGGAGAGGGCCTCCATTTGAATACCTTAGACACAGGCCATCTATAATATATAATAATAATATTTTTTAATTTATATCCTGCCCATCTGTCTGGATTTCCCCAGCCATACTAGGCTGCTTACAACATATAAAGGTAAAGGGACCCCTGACCATTAGGTCCAGTCGTGGCCGACTCTGGGGTTGCGGTGCTCATCTCGCTTTATTGGCCGAGGGAGCCGGCGTACAGCTTCCGGGTCATATGGCCAGCATGACTAAGCCGCTTCTGGCGAACCAGAGCAGCGCACGGAAACGCCGTTTACCTTCCCGCCAGAGCAGTACCTATTTATCTACTTGCACTTTGATATGCTTTTGAACTGCTAGGTGGGCAGGAGCAGGGACCGAGCAACGGGAGCTCACCCCGTCGTGGGGATTCGAACCGCTGACCTTCTGATCAGCAAGTCCTAGGCTCTGTGGTTAAACCCACAGCGCCACCCGCGTCTTACAACAAAACATCAAACATTAAAAAACAAGATATCCTGTACAAGCAACAAACCAACCAATAAATCAATAAAAACCAACAACAATAATAACAATAATGACAACAATAACAATCAGTTTACTGTTATATCCAAATTAAAATAACCGCCAACCATAACTAAACACTTAACCAACACCAACCCAACAAAAATGAAAGAGAGGAACCAAAATTTGAACCATTTAAAACATTTTAAAACATTTTAGCCAGTTGCCCCGACTCAAGAGTTGTTCCAGCAATGTCCCAGTGGCCTCCCAGGAGCCTTTTAGATGTTCAGGGTGAGTGTGGGCTCTGCCCCTAGACCAGGTGGAAATGGGCCTTGCAGTAGGGCGCAGGTTTTTCTTCCAGCACTCACAGCAGCGGCATCTACTCAGATTGTGTCAGGAGATTGTGTATTTGACTAGTCCTTCACTTATTTATTTCTAAAACACCAACCTTTTGCACTTCAAAAACAGAACAGAATTGAAGCTTGTGTGGGAGAAGGCTAGACTAGAATCTTTTGTCTCCAGCTTGTTAATTTCTGATGACAATGATGTAATGAAGCTGAGTCACGCATTCTGTCAATTACTGACATAACTGATAAGACTTGAGGGCAGGAGCAGAGAGCCTGGGGACCTTCCAAATTCTGTTAGATGCCAACTCCCATCAGCCTAGCACTGTCCAACAACATCTGGAAGACCTCTCCAGCTTCTCCATCCCTCCTCACCTAGAGTGACAGTTAAAATGCCTGACAAGTTTTCTTCATCTTTTTCCAAATCTACCGGGTGGTTAAAAAACAAACTTCAACTGAGGCTAAATGTCCAAATCCTAAAGGATCACAATCGTGTTCATTGGTGAGCCTTGACAACAGTTGATTTATGGCCTGTATTTTCAGAGCCAGGGTTGCCAGTTTTTGATTCAAGTTATAGCTGAATCTTTAAGTCCAACTTGAGACTGGGGAATCTACAGATGGAAGCATTTCATAGTGCTGAGCATTGCTTACCCGTTGTAGATATTTAAGGCAGATATTTACAGCAGCCAGTTCAAAAGTTGTTCTGAGGATGGGGACAAAGTCTTATGGCCAATAGTTGAAACAGTGGCTAGATATAAGGAAAGATTAAAGGGAGATGCAATACAGTGGTACCTCGGGTTAAGTACTTAATTCATTCCAGAGGTCTGTTCTTAACCTGAAACTGTTCTTAACCTGAAGCACCACTTTAGCTAATAGGGCCTCCTGCTGCTGCCGTGCCGCTGGAGCACAGTTTCTGTTCTCATCCTGAAGCAAAGTTCTTAACCTGAAGCACTATTTCAGGGTTAGCGGAGTCTGTATCCTGAAGCGTATGTAACCTGAAGCGTATGTAACCCAAGGTACCACTGTAGTTATCTTTGAATATTTAAAAAGCTGTCATGCAGAAAATGAAGCAGAGTTACAGTGATACCTCGTGTTACGTACGTAATCCGTTCCAGAGGTCCGTACGTAACAGGAAACCACTTGTAACATGAGGCGGGCTTTCTCTAATGGCGCCTCCTGCTGCTACCGTGCCATTGGAGCACGAGTTCCGCTCGCATGCCGGGCCAAAGGTCGCAACAAGGGGCATCTACTTCCGGGTTAGAGGAGTGCATAACCAGCAGCATTCGTAAGGGGGACAGTACGTAACATGAGGTGCCACTGTATTTGGAAGGTAGAGCATCTGCCTTGCGTGTAGAAGGTTTCAGAGAGACGCTGCGGCCAGTGTAGACAATCTGAGTTAGATGACTCCAGATAAGGCAGCTTTCTGTGCTGCTGCGTTCTCTATTGCTTCAGAGACCTGGTGAGAACCAGGGGGTGGAAGATCACAGAATCATAGCATTGTAGAATTGGAAGGGATTCCAAGGGACATCTAGTCCAACCCCTTGCAACACAGGAATCTCAGCTAAAGCATCTAGGACAGATGGTCATCCAACCTCTGCTTAAAAATCTCCAAGGAAGGAGAGTCCACAACTGCCTGAGGGAGACCATCCCACTGCTCTTACCATCAGAAAGTTCTTCCTGAGATTTAGTTGGAATCTCCTTCCTTGTAACTTGAAGCCATTGGTTCAAGTCCTGCCCACTGGAGCAGGAGAAAACAAGCTTGCTCCATCTTCCAGAGATGCAGAGAAGCAGATTCTGGCTAAATGGTAGGAGGAACATCCTAATAAGAAGATACAACCAGGATACTTCAGGATAGTGCCAGAGATATTTAAGCAGCGTGTGGAAGGCTTCTTGATTGGTTGCACATTGCATTATAGATCCTGCATTGAGCAGAGAGGAACTTGGACTAGACGACAAAGAAGGTCCCTTCCAGGTCTATAGTTCTGAGATTCTATTCTATTCTAGTCATCAGCTGGATGAAGTGGGCAGTAAAGTTGAATGATGAATATATTTATAAATAGATATGGAACACTGGGGATGTTTTATAATTTATAAAGTGAGATCATACCAGGGTGTGCTCCTGTTCCTCTGTTTTAAGCTCAGCAGGGGAAGCCCTGCCAGTGCTGCTGCCCAGTTGACATTGACTTGTGACAGAGCCTTCTTGGTAGTGACTCCTCATTTATGGAAAGATGTGTCCATCTCCCACATTATTAACTCTCCTGTTCACCCAACCATTAGATGGCTGAAATATCCTGTTCCTGGCAACTTTGAAGTAATTAGCTGTGAGGATAAGTGGTTGTTTTAAATGTTTTCAACTGTTGTCATTTTTTATTGTTGAAAAAAATGCATTGCTTTGCTGTTTTGTTGCTTGCCATCCTGTGCTCCTTTAAGAAGAAACCAAATGTATGCATGAATGCATGAACACATAATTTGTTTTCCTAGTCTTGTGTTGAGGAAGATAGAATTTGAGAGAGGTATATTTCCAGATGTTCTTTTGTCAATTAAATGTGTTGGTCCTGATTCTGTACGTGTTTTAAATCCTGTTGTTTTCAGCTATATTTGCATGTATTTAGAATCATAGATCCAGATATACTTTACAGGCCAAAAAGAAAGGGAGAGAGAAAAGGAAGCAGATATGCTATTTAAGACATGGTCCTTTTTTATTATCAAAACAGATGCTTGGCAGTTTAAAAACAGCAGCATTCCACTTACCGCAGAATGACTCTCCCCCACCCAGACTTGTGCACACAAGCACACACACACCGTTCCTCACCAGTTCCGGCTTCTCCGAAGTCTTCGTCTCCTTGTTATTTTGGCTGATAAGCAAAAGGGTGAATAAGTTGCATGTCAAAAATTCAGGCTTACAATGCAATTCTAGCCCTGTCTCCTCAGAAGTACATCCCATTGAACTCAGTGGGAGTTACTCCAAGATAAGTGGGATTAGGATTTTAATTTTGATAGAATCGTAGAGTTGGAAGGGGTTCCAAGGTCATCTAGTCCAACCCCCTGCAATGCAGGAATCTCAGCTAAAGCATCCATGACAGATGGCCATCCAACATCTGCTTGAAAACCTCCAAGGAAGGAGAGTCCACAATCTCCCAAGGGAGTCAGTTCCACTGTCGGACAGATCTTACTGTCAGAAAGTTTTTTCCCTGAGATTTAGTTAGAATCTCCTTTCTTGCACTTGAAGCCATTGGTTTGAGTCCTACCCTCCAGAGCAGGAGAAAACAAGCTTGTTTCCTCTTCCATGTGACAGCCCTTGAGATATTTGAAGATGGCTATCATATCTCATCTCAGTCTCCTCTTTTCCAGGCTAGTCATGCTCAGAGTAGACCCACTGAAATCAGTGAGACTTAAGGCACATTTGTTTCAGCGGGTCTACTCTAGGTACGACTAAAGCTGTGTACACATTCTCAGCTTAAAACACAGTGAGGATGCTCTTTTTCTCAATTCAGATTCAAGCTGGTTTTGGAGTAAACACCATATTGTGGTTCGAGGACCCGACCCCCGCAATGTGAAATAAATACACAAGGACACGTGATATAAGGTTAATGGGCAAGAAAAGGCCACAACTTTATTGATTATAGCAGTGAAAAGGTATTGGCTTAGGCATTGGATGTCTGAAACAAGGGGGTTTATTCACCAGTAGGTGGAGCCTGTTGATGCTAATCCAACTATAGGCTCTCCCCTGATGTCACCGGGGGTCGTGCCATGGCCTCCCGCCAAGCAGGCATCGGACAGAGTACACGACCGCCAGATTCCTTTAATGGAATACCCAAAAATTGAAGGCATAGGCGATGGCCACACCCAGCCCTTCGACACACCACAACACGTTATTCCAATGCCTAACCTACCCACCAATACCACAAAAAGTTGTGACGATTGCTACGAGGTAGGCGAAAAAACCAAAAAGCCTAATGCCAAATGGAAAATTCCTACCAGGCCCCCTGGGCAACCAGGGCGACCAACCTAAGGTCCATAGCAAGGCCAAAGAACAAAGACCCTGAGCTAAAAGGGAGTGGAGGGTGGGTGACTCACGACGAGAGGACGGAGAAGAATGAGGCCGAGGAGAGGCTGGCACCGCTGCAAAAGGCTGCTGAACACGCCCCCTCGAAGGCACCTGGTTGGATGCCTGCCAAGAGGGCGTGGGCGCCAGCCAGGTGAGAGGAGGAGGCAGGGGGCTAATGCCCCCTGCTAGGGGCGGTGCTCGGGCTCCCGCCCACAACCACTCCCCTCTCTTCCAGGGAGGAGAGTCTTTTTATAAGAATAGATGCAGAACAGATATGGACTGTGGGAGCACACACCAGAAATTAAGTTCCATTGAACTCAGCAGGGCTTCGGAGTTTATATGTATGGGACTGTATTGCCAGTAATTTAAACTTTTTATTGGTCTGGTGATGGGAACAGTAAGATTTATAAAGTGGAAGCATTTGAAAAAAAGCTCTTGAGGGGAAATCTGAATGAATGTGATCAAATCTTCCTCATTGATTGGAAGAGAAACATTTTCTCCCATTGTCTCCTGCAAACTTTCAACCCTCTGCTTATTTCTAAAACTGTTGCTGTGCATTTCACGGAAAATGTTAGGCTTACTATCAACACGTCCTTTTTCGTGTGGTGGTTTAGAATACGTTCTGATTTCCAGATATGTAGGAAATAAAAGGCCAGCAATATAACCCCCCACTGTCTCCAATTAAAGGAAGTGTTAAGGGCAATTAGTGTAGGAATATAAATCCCGTCCTTCCCTTGGAGAGGTGGTTTTAATAAAACATACAAGTGAAAGAACCTAATTAGAAGAAAGACAGGAATAGCATTTTCTCTTTTAAGTGTCTGAAATAAGCCATCAAAAGGAAATATCCAAAGGAGAATGTTGTGACTCAAAGGTTAGGTGAGATGGAGACTGCACTGTGCTGTAGAACAGGGATGAAGGAATCTCCAGTCAGCATGGCCAACAGTCAGGGAAGTCACAGTCATAGCTGTCAACTGTTCCTTATTTGGTGGGAAAGTCCCTTATCCCAGCGCTGTGTCCCACTGCTGTCCCTTATTGATGATGTCCTTTAAATTTCCCGGGTTTCAAAGGAAGCAGCTCCTCTCCCTCGCTGCCTGCCGGCCAGGGAGGAAGGAAGCTCCAACTGTGTTGCTTGGCTGTGTTGCTCACCCAATAAGGAGTCTAAGAACGACTAGGGGGTGGAGCTTGCATGCCTTGTGCCGATCAAATTGGCCGCGTTGCCTGGGGACTCGCCTTTGCTCAGTGCTTCCCAGCGGAGAGGTGACGGTGATTTTCCTTGCTGCATCCCCTTTGCCGGGTTGCTGCGCTATGGGAACCACCGCTTGAGGCTTCGTTTGGCTGCTGGCTGGGCTTTCTGCCTTTGGCTCGGAGGGGCTCAGAAGTTGAACATACCTGTGTTCGGAAAATCCCTTATTTTGGCTGCTGATCCCTTATTTTCGAGGCTGCTGGTCCCTTATTTTCAAATCTGTAAGTTGACAGCTATGGTCACAGTTCACCCAAAACTGGGAGGCCACAGCCTCCGTATCCTTGCCCTTTGAGATCTTAGTTCATCCTAAGACCCATCCATAAAATTATGTAAATTAAATAATTAAATTGATAAGTCATGGTTGGCTGAGGTCCAGGTGAACTAGAGAACAGATCTTGTACTTTTAAACAGTTGTGCAGAAAAGGGAAATCTCTAAAGGGGCAGCGATCTGTGTCATGGCGCTGCAGGAGACAAGAGCAGCTGGTGCCTGTCAAAATTTCTTCCTCTACATCGCTGTTGATGACAGAGGAGCTCACAGTAGATAAGTTCAGATCCTCTGGGTGGGGTTTGAGTAGCCCCATTATTTGCTGCTATTTGCTACCAGTGTGTTTGGAATGATTATATTTTCCATTGGGGATGGGAACTGGGAGTTGAGAAGTAGGTGATGACATTTCCCAAAGGGTACATGTTTATTCTTCTCTTTATGAAATCAAAGGAAGTTAACTTACTTTGACTGGCTCATCCCATAAATGTCCCTATTATATTCTTGGCTTATCAGTATATATCATGTGGCCCGGCATTAATAGCAACATTTAGAAGAATGTAAGTGCTTCCATTGCTGGATCTTGGTAAGGAAGTCTGGGTAGGAACCTCTTAACCCTTGATAACGATCTTGAGGTTTTGGCTGGTCATTAATATGAGCAGAAATAATTCTGTGTTCTTGAGCCTAAATGGGTAAGAACTACCAATTGTAGGTCTTTCAGAACCGGTGTTATATGGTCTCGGCGGCCACTCCCAGTCCCCAGTCTAGCTGCTGCATTCTGGATTAGTTGTAGTTTCTGGGTCACCTTCAAAGGTAGCCCCACATAGAGCGCATTGCAGTAGTCCAAGCGAGAGATAACTAGAGCATGCACCACTCTGGCGAGACAGTCTGCAGGAGGGTAGGGTCTCAGCCTGCATAAAATAAAATAAAATAAAATAAAATAAAATAAAATAAAATAAAGGATTAAGGGATTTTCTCAGGACAGTGGAGGGTGTGTGGGCTGTGCCCCATTGGTGTGGTGGTGATGATGATACAAACCCTTCTTCTGATAGGAAATTATCTGCCGTGGGGAGAGGAACAAAAATGGGGGAGTGAGGAGGGTGATGGGGGAGGAGAGTGGGAAACATCCCTATTTTTGCCTGGGGAAAGGTTGGAGGGTACATACTTGCGAGCCCACAGACAATGGAGGTGCCGCAATATCAGCTCCTGCTGTGGAAGAATCTTGACCCTGGTGATCTCTTAGAGTAGCGAACTCCCCAAATTAAGATTGGTGTCTCTGTAAAAGCAGCCACCGTTATTGGCTGGAAATATATTGCTTTTCCTTTTCACTGGAACGATAATACAGGGCTTCTATTGATTTTCCTCAGATTAACTTTGTGGCGTGGGATGTTCTGCTTGTTGTTCAGCGCTGCTGCTTTGAAATGGAGATAAGGCCAGCAGACCATCATCTCGGGTTGGATGAATGTGTCTACAGTTAATTAGTCTCAATATTGATTTTCTGGGGTTTTCGTTTGTTTTGTTTTGTTAACCACTTGCCTGATGGATGTGGGCTTGTCATTAGCTTGGTATCAAAAAGCAATCTTACACAAAGTGAGTGAGTGAGAAATTAGACACAATGGGAGTTGGAAGTGAGACAAGTTGACAGACATGGCAAAATAGGAAGGGTGTGTGTGTGTGTGGAAACTGGATGAGAACTTGACTTACTCTTAACCAAATAAAGTTTGTTGGGGAAGATTTATCTGTTGTTTGTTTCATTTGTAAGGTATGAAACTGTCAAAACCAGCAACTGCATCCATTATACAATAGAACCTTGCCTATTAGAGACATATGCATATTACATAGAGGATAGATGGGGTTTCTTGTAATGAGCGTGTAATTTATAGCTGGCTGCCATGCATAATTTATGTGCAAAAGCTATTTTTGTACTCTTGGGCTGGGAATGTACCTGTAAAATCCAGGATGGAACTAAGCCTGTAAAAGTACATTTTTGAGAACTACATTTTTTGTTTCCGGTGCCTGAGGGCGAACTGCTGAGGATTTGGAAACCCCAGAGATGGCTTTGTTCTTTCATTTCTTCCACTGTTTAAAAGTAACAAGAATTGCTTCTTGACTGGGCAAACCATGATGAAGTGTTCACAGAAGCACCCCCCCCCCCATTTTATTTTATTTTATTTTATTTTGATACACTTAAAAGACAGCCCTAGAATTGATTACTCTCAAAAGCTCCTACTAGATCACTTGAGACTGACTGGAGCAGAGAGAAGGAGTGAGAGAGGGACAGATGGTTCAGGAAGAGACAGGACTAACATTGGTTAAGAAAGTGAAATATTTAGGGGTTAATATGACTGCTAAAAATGTAAATTTATATAAGGATTATTATGAAAAATGTTGGATTGAAGTGAAAAAAGACTTAGAAATATGGTCAAATTTGAAGTTATCATTGTTGGGCCGAATTGCTGTGATAAAAATGAATGTGCTGCCAAGGATGTTGTTCTTGTTCCAAACATTACAAATTTTGGATAAGATGGATTGTTTCAAGAAGTGGCAGAAAGATATTTCTAGATTTGTTTGGCAGGGCAAGAAGCCTCGAATAAAATTTAAGATATTAACTGATGCTAAAGAAAGAGGTGGATTTGCCCTGCCAGACCTAAAACTTTATTATGAATCAGCTGCTTTTTGTTGGCTGAGAGAATGGCTGCTACTTGAAAACACTGACGTGTTGGATCTAGAAGGTTTTAATAATGTTTTTGGTTGGCATGCATATTTGTGGTATGATAAGGTAAAAGCACATAAAGGGTTTAAAAATCATATTGTCAGAAAAGCATTGTTTAATGTATGGATAAGATATAAAGATTTGTTAGAAAAGAAAACCCCAAGATGGTTGTCACCAATGGAAGCGAAGGCACAGAAAAAACTCAATATGGAGGCCAAATGGCCGAAATATTGGGAAATTCTGGATCAAGATGGAGACAGACTAAAATTGCAGAGCTTTGAAAAATTGAAAAATAAAGTGCGAGATTGGCTCCATTATTATCAAATAATGGAGGCATATAATTTGGACAAAAAAGTTGGTTTCCAGGTGGAAAAATCAAAATTGGAAACAGAATTGTTAGATTCCAAAATTAAGAATTTGTCAAAAATGTATAACTTGCTGTTGAAATGGAACACTCAGGATGAAACGGTGAAATCAGCTATGATTAAATGGGCACAAGATGTTGGACATAATATAATGATGGCTGACTGGGAACAGCTATGGACCACAGGTATGAAATTTACGGCATGTAATGCCTTAAGAGAAAACTTAATGAAAATGATTTATAGGTGGTACATGACACCAGTCAAGCTCGCAAAAAAATTATCATATGCCTGACAATAAATGTTGGAAATGTAATGAGACTGAAGGCACATTCTTTCACCTTTGGTGGACGTGCCCAAGGATTAAGACATTCTGGGAGATGATTTACAATGAAATGAAAAAGGTATTTAAATATACCTTTTTGAAGAAACCAGAGGCCTTTCTCCTGGGCATGGTCGGCCAAATGGTGCCAAAGAAGGATAGAACCTTTTTTATGTACGCAACAACAGCAGCAAGAATACTCATCGCGAAATATTGGAAGACACAAGATTTGCCCACCTGGGAAGAATGGCAGATGAAGTTGATGGACTACATGGAACTGGCGGAAATGACTGGCAGAATCCGAGACCAGGGAGAGGAGTTGGTGGAAGAAGACTGGAAAAAGTTTAAAGATTATTTACAGAAATATTGTAAAATTAATGAATGTTAGAAAAATGTTGAAATGAAGTTATATGGCTTTAGTAGAAATATTATAAGGAATTAAAGTACAGATAGGTTAATAGAATATTAAAGGAAAAAAATAAGGTTAGAATGAGTTAAGATAATTATAGGATAGAAAATAGAGGAGGATGGAAAGGAATTGCTGAAATAATTAACAGAAGTGGAATACAAAAAGGGAGGTTTGAGGAGGTCGTGGAAATAAGTGAATGAAAGAAGGGATAATGAAATTGGATGATTTATCTTTTTGTCTTAGTCTTGTTTTGTTAATTTGATGTGTTGTATTGTATTGTTTTTCTTTTTCTTTTCTTTTTTCTTTTGGTGTTTTTGGAAAAATAATAAATTTTTTTTTTTTAAAAAAGAGAGAGGGATAGATGGATCTTGTCACTTTCCGTTTTTTCCGTTTTTTCCATTTCTCATTTTCCCAATCTTAAATTCAGTTTCTCCATTTCTGCATCAGTTTGCAAATCTTTTGAACAGTACGCATGAAAATTAGCATGCATTTTAGTGCACATGCCTCCTAATATATGCCGTCTTGTATACAATTTTGCCTTATATACTGCATTTCCCCATGGTATTATCTTTAATGCGTGCGTTTTTGTGTACACCCCCCCCATACATGGATTTTTTCTTTTTTTACACATTTTGGATTGGAGAATTGCCTTGCAAAATTCAGAGAATCTTGGATGATTTTTAGTTCCCACTGGTTCAGGAAGCATGCATCAGGTAGATTTGCCTGAAAATGCAATTTGAATTGGTTTTTCCCCCCCTGCATTCAGAGTGAGGATCCCTGGGCCCAATAATATACCCCCAAAAATCACAAATATGTATTACCATTGACTTGTAGCATTGGCAGTCAACAATGGGGCAGAGGGCCTCTTTTTTCAAATATGCTTTCACCATTCTGCCTGTGTCAACTGATCAACAGCTGGATGGCAGACTTAGTTCACAAAATGAGGTGTTAATATTTAGGGGAGGAATGCTGATAGCATGCGTTTATACTGCAATGAATACTTGTCAGCATTGGTTTTGGAAGCTTCTTTCAGCAGCTCATTTTTTAATCTAGCAAACAGTAATTTCTGCCAAGCAAATGGAAGTGAAGGGAGATGACCAAGTTCCCAGATCAATGCTCTAAAAATAAAAGCTGTGTTTTGGTGAATTCCATAATATATAGACTGCTGTGGGTATGGGACTATTTGATATGAGAGACAACTTAAGTGCTTAGGTGTTTCTTCAAAACAAGCCAAGAACTTTAGAGAACATTTATGTCTGCAGAAGTCGTGGCAAGACCGCAGGACCAGCTGCACTATTAGGTAGAATGAGGCAGCTGCCACAGGCGTGGGATTTTGGGAAGGGGACAGGGAGCAGTGGCAAGGTGATGGAGGACAGAGCTGTTATATGCCATGTGACCAATTCTGCACCCCCCCAAGCCACTCTGGGCGGCTTCCAACATATATAAAAACATTATAAAACATTAAACATTTAAAAAGTCCCTATAAAGGGCTGCCTTCAGATGTCTTCTAAAAGTTAAATGGTTACTTATCTCCTTGGCTCGGGGGTCGCATAACTCCATACCCTCCAACATTTCTCCAGTGAAAATAGGGATGTCCTAAGGAAAAATGGGACATTCCAGGTTCAAATCAGAAACCGGGCTGTCCCTGGAAAATCGGGACACCTGGAGGATCTCAGGATGCTATCCTACCAACAATGTTGAAATAAATTCAGCTGCCAGTCTCCTTGGAGTCTATACATGGAAAAGGATTGGGGAGGGTGGGTTGCTACCTTGCCCTTTACCCTTGGCAGCAAAATATTCTGGGCTGTCCCCTGAGCTAGAGGTGGTGGAACATTCCATGGCTAGTTTTGCTGAGATGAAGAGCACTTAAGGGGCACGACTGATCAGCTTCATCAGGCTCAATGCTATTCCATCTGGTACCAAGCTAAAGGAGGGGTGAGGAGCCTGAAGCCCCTCCATCTGGCCCTTCCCGTAAGTCGCATGTGGCCCCTGGAAGATTGCTCCATTTGGCTCCTCCTGCATTCCAGCTGGCAATTGCACGATCTCTGTAACTAAGACCGAATGCCTCAGTTTGCATTTGACCACTCACCTACTTTTCCTTTTCTGTTGTGTCTTTTTGATTGTAAGCCCGAGGGGACGAGGGATTGCCTTGTGACTAATATTTGTAAACCAGCCAGGGAGTCTTTGGGTTGTCCCCCCCGCCCCCCCCAGCCGAAGTATGGAGCTCAGTTGCTTTAAATAAATAGAAAGATGGAGCAGTTCTCTCATGTGCAAGATCCAGTGACAGGAATGGGAGCCCAGTCATAAATATCCACAACAGTGCTCTTGTTCCGTTTGGAAATTTGTTCAAGCCAAATGGAAATGAACGGGAGTTGTTCAAGAGATGTTGCAAATGTGCTTGAAATCCCAATGCTCTTCTGTGCCTCCATTCATTTCAACAGGGTTTGTGCGAGAAACCTTTGTGGTGGATTGTGCCCTGCTCTTTGGTAGCTACTGTGATTCCCCCAAATTCCAGCATTCAGGTGGTGAGTGTCATTGCTTACGTAGTTGCAGTGGCCCCACCCATATACAAGAGGGAGGCATCATCTGGCAAGGGAGTGTCTGTAGGAGCTAGGCTGCTGTATGAAGTTATAATTTGCACTCATTGCTTCCCCACTTTTGCTCCAGAAGGGTGCCCCACAGTGAATGCAGTCCTCAGACTCAGAAACATTCCCCATTATGAAATGGAATGCGACTGATCTGAAGCCCTCAAACATAACACAGCAGCTGGAAGCTACGAGAAGCCTTGATTTCCTGCATCTCATAGCTATATAAAGGGAGCCACAACAACAGTGTTAAATATTTATCTTTTAAAAAGTACCCTTCTCGCCTATATTTTCCACATTAGCGTGATTATAAAGGGTAAGCAAATAGCTCATTGGAAATCCCTGCTGTGATGGGTTTGTTGTTTGGGTACACACACAGACATCTCTTCCAAAGTCATTGTGTATGCTTCTAATTGAAATGCAACTCATCTAACGGTAATTAAACAGAGCTGACTTCCATATCTCTGCTGTGCTCAGCTATGCTGGAAATTGTAAATAAATATTTATAAAACATACCATACTATAGATAGAAAACAAACAATTCGCTCAATTATTTTATCACAGGGAATGATTCAGATTAAATGGGCTCTCAGTTCCCCAAATATGTCTCCGTCAATTCAAATGTGAACCAGCTGCAGACTTGAATGACTGGCTAAATGACACATTCATACCAATAAGAGTGTAAATTGCCCTGGTTTGAGTCTCTGTACAATTCATGCCTTTATTTATGCACTTTATTTTCTTTGTTTCCAGACTGGTTTTTTTTTTAAAAGAGTCTTATATTCGTCTATCTCATGTCACTATCTATATGGACATATGAACTGCTTATATTAGCAAGCATGCTTAAATCAGGACTGGTGGATTATTTTTACTGTTGACATGAAGTGATAATGTTTCCTTTTGTTATATTTGCAAGATGGGAGGGAGTAAGTTGGGTCCCTCGCTTTAAGGGAAAGGTGGGGACCATTTGGCTATCTGGCTGTTATTGGACTTCAGTTCCCATCAGCCCCAGCTAACATGGCCAATGGTCAGGGACTATGGGAGTTGTGGCCTTCTCAGTGTTGCTGGACTACAAGTTACATCCATCTATCATTTTACTTGTATGCTGCCTTTCTATAGTTAGAAGCATGCTCAAGGTAGGTTACAACATGATTTTTAAAATATATAATTACAAATGTAACAATTACAAATATATAATTACAAATGTAAACAATAAATAAAACATCAAAAAGCATACAACCAAATCAAACAATTCTTACATAAATCATAAGATCTAAAATAACAACAATCTTTATTATGGTCCAGAGACCCAACAAATCGTTACAAAGCAATACACAATTCATACAGCCTACCTCCAGGTTAAACAAGCATTTCGTTCAGAATATAGGGATCATTGGTTCTTGCAACCACCGATAAGAACTTTGCCACTGCTAACGTTCTAGCATTTGTCTGGTCTTCCAATAGGAACCTGGCCTAGTGAGCCTCTCATTTTCCCGGGAAAGGTACCAACAAGGGTAGTATCAGTTCAGCCCTGGCTTGCTCATATTTTGCACAGTGCAACAAAATATGTTTTATGGAATCAATGTCTTGAGCACACAAGCAAAGTCTGTCCTGGTAGGGAACTCCTCTCAACCTGCCATCCAACACTGCAGAAGGAAAGACGTTTAGTCTGGCTTTGGTGAAAAGCCTTCGGTAGTTTTGTACTGTCAGGTTTTTAATGTAAGATGTTAACTTAAACATGCCCATATTGTACTCCTACTGCCAGCGGACTACAGACTGCATGTGATCGAGATTGCAAGTCACTGTGTGCATTATCCCATAATCTTTGCTTTAATGTCTTTAGGGCATCTTCATAACCCAGGTAATACAGTTTGGGGGGGGGGAGGAGAGACAGACCAATAGAGGTGGCTTTTTTAGCCATGGTTTTCTGCCATTTGCTGACAAATTCCTCATTGGTCAGGTGTTGGTACAAACCCTTCCCTAGATCAAACACTGAAATCCTGAGCCAGTGTTTTAGGGTAGCCCACCACACTTTAGTTGAAATTGGGCATTCACCAGCTTCTAACAGAAGTATAATAACAGCAACAACCCCTGCCCCACACAAAATAACAGCAACAACCCCTGCCCCACACAAAACTCCCTACACAATACCCCAGAATCTGTTCAATAGCCTCAGTTTTTGTAGCTGGAGTCAGTCAGGACCCCACCCTCCCATGCCAGATAGGAACAGGGCAGGGAGCAGGTCTTCCAGGACTCCCATCTAAGACAGCCTCTCCATCCTGGTTTGAAGGGCTCTCAGCCAAGCCTGACACACATTTTTATGGTCTTCAGGTAGCAGCTCGCTTAAACTGCTCCAGATGTCATATGCTGCAAATCATGAGCTATCTGTCTGTGGAAGCTCATGGTGCAGCTCTGGTGTTCCTTCTCCACAGTACTATCAACAGCTGTCAAAAGCAGTGAGATAAGAGAAAAATCCCTGTGGAAGCCAACGTACCACTACTCACATGGGACCATAATGGTCTCACAAGGTAGATGCAGTATGTGGAACATATGGCCCTAGAATAGGGATGTGGAATCTTTAAACCTGCATTTAAACCTGTTGGGCTTCAACTCCAGGCAACATAGCCAATGATCAGGGAAGATGAAGAGGAGACTCCAGCCATACCTGGAGAACTACAGGTTCCTCATCCCCATGACATAGGCTTGGATCCTATTTTTTTGCTCTGTGGCCTCGCAAAAATGCAAATCTCCTTCTGTTGATGGAGCAAAATGTTTGTGTCCAAACCAACTTGTGTCACCAGTGCCCAGGGGTTTGGCAGCCAGATCTCTTTCATCCATCCACTTAATCTCATTGTCCACATCTAACGGGACATATACAAATGCATTGCATGATTAAGAGCCCTGGGAGAACAAAGAAAAATGAACAGTTCTGCCATTTGGAATGCACAACTTTGTTCTGTACTTATCCAGAGGGTGATGGGGATGGAGAGCGTGGATAAAAGCATAAATGATATACCCCTTCTGTACCAAAATGTCAGATAGGGAATACATCAGTTGTACAGTGGTACCTCGGGTTAAGAACTTAATTTGTTCCGGAGGTCTGTTTTTAACCTGAAACTGTTCTTAATCTGAGGTACCACTTTAGCTAATGGGGCCTCCTGCTGCCGCCACACGATTTCTGTTCTCATCCTGAAGCAAAGTTCTTAACCCGAGGTATTATTTCTGGGTTAGCAGAGTCTGTAACCTGAAGTGTCTGTAACCCGAGGTACCACTGTATTCCTATGGCGATCTTGGCCATGATATTCTTTCCTGTACCCAAGTGAGTGTTCTTTTGTGTCTTCAGCAAAGCCTATCTCTGATTACTATTCCATGAGTGAGGTCAGTCCACTGCCTGTGCAAAAAGGTTTGTGTGTCAATCTGAACTTATTCTGTGGCTTGTTATTGTATTATATCATGGCATAAGTAAGAAGATTGACATAATTAAATATGTCAGGTGACTCTATAATGAACTTTATTGAACCCTGGAACCAGTCTGAGCTCAAAACATGTCCTGGAAGGCAACCGGGGAATATCTTGAGTTCCTCACACCTCGTAAAGGTCAGCACATGTAAATCAAGTTGCCACTAAAGTCTGTTCAACTCCTGAATGGATGGCATCAAGATAATTTTAATGCAGGAGGCAGGCAAAAAACAGCCAGGTTTAGTCAATTGCTCACTGGAACATATTCTTTCAACTTTTCGTTAAGCAAAACACATGGAATGGGAGATAGGCAGGAAACGTTAGAATAATAGCACAAAAACGATGGAAATAATTATGGAAATTGCTCAACTCAAGGCTTCCCTTCCCTCTCCATTAGAAAGCGTGATTGAAATTAGGATTAAGAAACCCCTAGATTTTTAAGTTAGTTGTCTCTCATAGCTGCAACAGAAAGGAACTTATTCAGAGCATCCAAGGAATTAGCACATGTCCGCTTCACCTTAAGGACTGGTATATTCTCCCCTCTCCATTTCTGTCTTACTTTTAGTGTGAGTTCTGTGGCAAAATAAGTTGTCTCATTGATCCCAATTATGGCTATGCACGGGGGGGGGGGGGGGTGATAGTCCATGGACCCATTTTCCTAGTTTCTGCCCCCCATCTCAACCCTTATGCTTATTTAAAATGACACTGCCTTATTTGCTTCTGTGTAGTTGCCGTTCATAATGCTCTTGTACATATAGGAGTTTTAAGATAACAGCATCATGGAGAGAAGTTTTGGTAGGAGTGGTAATAAGGCCCAGTATCAGGAATCCAAAGATTTGGGGTGTACGTTGAGTGCCACACACTTCATCTGCTTAAGTTACAAAAATGGATGGGGAATGAAAGGAATGCATTCCAAAATTAAGAAGAAGAAGAATGAGTTTTCATTCTTGTTCTTAAGGGAGCAGTAGAATGCTTTGGGCTCCATGTTCACTGCAGATGGTGACAGCAGCCACGAAATTAAAACACACCTGCTTCTTGGGACAAAAGCAATGACAAACCTAGACAGTATCTTAAAAAGCAGAGACATCACCTTGCCAACAAAGGTCTGTATAGCTAAAGCTATGGTTTTCCCAGTAGTGATGTATGGAAGTGAAAGCTGGACCATAAAAAAGGCTGATCGCCGAAGAATTGATGCTTTTGAATTATGGTGCTGGAGGAGACTTTTGAGAGTCCCATGGACTGCAAGAAGATCAAACCTATCCATCCTTAAGGAAATCAGCCCTGAGTGCTCACTGGAAGGACAGATCCTGAAGCTGAGGCTCCAATACTTTGGCCACCTCATGAGAAGAGAAGACTCCCTGGAAAAGACCCTGATGTTGGGAAAGATGGAGGGCACAAGGAGAAGGGGATGACAGAGGATGAGATGGTTGGATAGTGTTCGCGAAGCTACCAGCATGAGTTTGACCAAACTGCGGGAGGCAGTGGAAGACAGGAGTGCCTGGCGTGCTCTGGTCCAGGGGGTCACGAAGAGTCGGACACGACTAAACAACAACAAGAATGCTTGAAAGCGGTATGCGATTTGAATAGAAAACACCAAAGTGGCTGGCAGCAGAAGACTGATGAAGTCCCCCCTTGAAATAAAAATGACTGGGAGTAGCAAAAGCTACTCCTGAATCACTAATGAAACAAATGTCATTCTAACAAATGAGTAATGGGGGGAAATGCAACTTTTAGTAAGAAAAATAGAGAAATGGACATTCCCTTCACCCACTCAATTTTAGATTGTGGTGGACTATGAGCCAACTTCAAGGGAAGCGGGTGGTGCTGTGCATTAAACCACAGAGCCTAGGACTTGCCAATCAGAAGGCCGGCGGTTCGAATCCCCGCGATGGGGTGAGCTCCCGTTGCTCGGTCCCTGCTCCTGCCAACCTAGCAGTTCGAAAGCACAAAGTGCAAGTAGATAAATAGGTACCACTCCGGCGGGAAGGGAAACAGCGTTTCTGTGCGCTGCTCTGGTACGCCAGAAGCGGGTTAGTCATGCTGGCCACATGACCTGGAAGCTGTACACCGGCTCCCTTGGCCAATAAAGCAAGATGAGTGCCGCAACCCCAGAGTTGTCCGTGACTGGACCTACTGGTCAGGGGTCCCTTTACCTTTACCTTTATGAGCCAACTTCAAGTGGACTTGCTGGCTGCTAGAGTTCTCACAAAAGATGGCCTGATCCAGCAAAACACATCTTATGGCCTTAAGAAAGAGTGCAACCTTGGGATCATTTAACACAGATTAGTTGTGCCTTAATTGCAAAGAGGTCTTGAATACACAGTAGTATTGCTTTGTAAATGTAACACATCTCAGCGGATCACAGAGATTCTAGAAGAGGGGAGGAAAGCAGTCTATGCAAGAGTGAAATCAGCACAAAGCTATAGCAGAGCTGCCAAGGTGGCTGGGGAGAGACGGAGGTAATCACCTGGCCTTTTATATCAAAATAGGCTGTTTCATAAGAAACAGAGGAGAGTTGGATGTCCTGGTTGCCAGGATGAAAGTTTGGCCTAAATCTCTCCTTCCCCAATCTCTCAAAGCGGAAGCGTAAATTTAGCTAAATATCTGTGCCCCCCCCTTTTTTCCTGAAGTCGCAAAACTCATCCCCAAGCTTATATGTAAGATTTCCCCGAGTGCATAAAAAATAACAACAGACAGCAAGGACTGTATTCTATTCTGCAGAACTAATTACTAGAAGGAGAATCTAATTAGGCTAGAGCATTTAGGGCATAGAAGCAAATGACTGAAATTGCTGGGTGTACACTTGCCTGAGGAAAACACCGCACTCAACACATTTCTAGTTCATGACATTCCTCCTCCTACACTTTACAGAGCCTCCGTTTATTGTGACTGTGCATATTTATTCTCCTTGCTGACAGCCATATATGCAGTAGGAAATGCTTACATGGCAAGGATTTCAAAAGAAAAAGCAAAATTAAAATTTGGATTTGATTTTGCTTTTGGTTTTTTTTACGGATCTTTTGAATGAAAGCCACAAAAAGCTATCTACTTTCCAAAGTGACAGAATTTTAATTAGGCCCAGCCGAAACTTTGCAAAGTAGTGAACAAGCTACAAATCTGGAATGCCTTGCACCCACAAAACCTCTTTGCCTTTCCTTGATGTCAGGACCTTAGAAAGCCACAGTCTTTTACTTTGAGAGATTTATCTATTACCGTAAATGCTACTTGCCATGCATGGGCCATTGATTCTGTACCTGAAACAAAAAGCTTAGAGAGGAGTGATTTTTTTACTGATGTGACATCAGTAGCAAAGACATCAGTTTTGGAGGACCACCTTTTAACCTCTGCCTTAGCTTTTCTAATAGGGTTAAAGTTGCACTCCCTGCATCTACTTACATTTTTTGGAATCTGCACACCTAAGTACTTAATGTGTATTTTTGGTCTTTGTGGAAGCTGCCCAGAGTGGCTGGGGAAACCCAGCTACATGGGCGGCATACAAATAAATAAATAAATAAATAAATAAATAAATAAATAAATATAATAATGATAATGATTTCTTGTTTTATCACAAGGGACAATTTGCCACTCTAGTTTGATCATTTGTTGAATTTTCAGACTGACATGAAAACATAATAATTTTAACTTGTAATTAATGTAATTAATGGGACCCGGGTGGCGCTGTGGGTTAAACCACAGAGCCTAGGACTTGCCGATCAGAAGGTCGGCGGTTTGAATCCCCGCGACGGGGTGAGCTCCTGTTGCTCGGTCCCTGCTCCTGCCAACCTAGCAGTTTGAAAGCATGTCAAAGTGCAAGTAGATCAATAGGTACCACTCTGGCGGGACGGTAAACGGCGTTTTTGTGCGCTGCTCTGGTTCGCCAGAAGCGGCTTAGTCATGCTGGCCACATGACCTGGAAGCTGTACGCCGGCTCCCTCAGCCAATAAAGCGAGAAGAGCGCCGCAACCCCAGAGTCGGCCACGACTGGACCTAATGGTCAGGGGTCCCTTTACCTTTAATGTAATTAATGGAAAGACCTCCATAGACTTGTGTGGCTCATTCTAAAGTAGGCCAGGACCAGTTTGAGGGCCAAAGTGCAATGGCGCCTTCACCCTATCACAGGGGAGGCTTGCCTGCACCCGATTCCCTTGGCTGCGAGCATGGAGGGAGGAACAAGTTGCCTTGGCCCTGGCCCCGTGAGGCACTAAGGTGAAATTGTATCCGCTCCCACTGAGAGAGCGGAGGTGTTTTCACTCTGGTGCTTCAATGGGCCTCCATTTTTCAAAATCTTGATGTTGGGCTGGAGATACGTCACAATGTTGAAAAGCCGACAGCACCCAGCCTTCTTCTTAAGACATTTACTTGGAAGTGGATTTTACAGATTTCAACTGGAATCACTTTTAACTGAAGTGCTCTTAAATCCAAATGATGAGCTTAGATCCAACTAATATCAGTAGGAATTCTGAGTAGCAAAGTTTCATCTTAAGTACTTTATTAAAAGTGGTTTAATGACCAATATACATGTTAGAGAGATGCAGTAATGAATGGACAACTCTATCCAAATACAGGATCTTATTAAGGTTTCAAAAAGAATATGGAACAAGTAGAACTTTTTCGAACTGTTCCATTACTTTTACGTATTATTAAAACACTAATTAGTCCATTGAGATTGTCATCTTATGCTCAGGGTCACCTAAAATCCAACCAATCTGAGCTACTTTTTAATTGAACTCAATAATTATCTCAATGTTATTCATAGAGAGTATTTTTTTAAAAAATCTAATAATTAAAAAAATAAGGCAGACATACCATTTCTCCATTAGTCCATCAAAACTTCAGCCTATTTTTAGAGTTTCATGGAATAATTATTTTAGTGAAAGGGTACAGAGGTTACAATAAAAAAACTCTAATATAAATTAAAAATATGGTAAATATTTTCCCCTCAAAGAAATGGTCTTGTGTTGTTCATCTAAAAATCAGCAATGTTAATGTATCCTGCAATAATTTATTCAGTAACAGCCAATCCTTTTAGTTGATGTCCTATAGTTGACTTGAATTTAGTACACAGACAAAAGACCAGTCTATTTATTACAGCAATTTGTCCTCATGGCAGGTGAGTCTTAAATAAATAAATAAATTATTATTATTTATTTATTTATTTATTTATTTATACCCCGCCCATCTGGCTGGGTTTCCCCAGCCACTCTGGGCAGCACCCAACTGAATATTAAAAACACAATACAGCATTAAACATTAAAAACTTCCCTAAACAGGGCTGCCTTCAGATGTCTTTTAAAAGTTAGATAGTTGCTTATTTCCTACTACATTCAGCATAGGCTCAATCTGTCTTGCACAGTTGCCTGAACTGAACCAAGCTTGATGTTGCAAATGAAAAGGAGAAACATAGAACATTTGTAATGGTCAATAGTCACATTTTAGAAAGCTTTATTCTAACTCCACATTGCAAAAATCTGTTGTCCTTCAAATGTTGTTGGACTACAACTCCCATCATCCCTGGCTGTTAGGCATGCTGGCCAGGGCTGATGGGAGGTGAGTCCAACAAGATCTGGAGGAACACCTAACATGGATGCTGTGACCATGGCCAAAAGAAGGAGCCTGGGGAATTCAGATTAGTACATCATCTGTCAGGAAATGATTTCATTCCTGTGTTGAGAAGTGACCTTAGGCATGGAGTAAGAAAGATTTAACAAGAAACCTGGCATTTTTTGAATTCTTCCCCATTGTAGTAGCAGTTTCCTTGCAGGTAAACAATCTGGCCAACATGTTGCTCATTTATGGTGTGAGAATCAGGCCACTATTCAGGCAATCGATTCATTAACATCTAGGGACCCCAAGTGTCATGGACTGGCTGGATACAGTGGAGTGGTGGGGGGCACCAGCTGGGGAACCCCCAAGGGAAGAAGGCTCAAAGGGGGTTGGTGGTGGGATGACAATGAGTGGTCAGAGGGAGAAGATGGAGCAGACTGGGAGAAGGTGGTGAAGTTATCTATCTATGAAGTTATCTATCAATCCTAGCACTCAGAGTGACAAGGCAGGTGGAAAATCCTCCATATTCAGAAAATAGGGAGGGTATCACTGATGGGGTATCATACAAAGGCACAAGACTTATGGGATGGGACCATAAGAAGTAAAATAGCTGGTTTGCCTTGCTTGGAAATGTCCAGAGGGAACTCATATCCCCGGAGTTGTTGAAGGGTTTGAAACTGTCAGGAAAAAGCACCAAGGCAAAAGCCAGCTCCAGATGGCTGGAATGCAAAACAGTGCAGATGTACTGTTGGGGAAAAGGTGAAGCCTGTTCTCTGTACTGAGCACCGGATGTTAGCTCAGAGTGTCATATGACCTGTACTGGAAGTACAGGGGAGGAGTGTGACTCTTCGAATGGAGTCTGAAGGGAACAGTCACATTTCTATGTACTGTTGAGTGACAGGAATAAAACATGTAGAAAGGACTCCTGTCTGTCTCTTCTTCCCCTCCCTGGGAAGGAATGCAGGGAGGGAGGAAGGAGGAGGGTGTGTCCTGCTCACGTTTGAGGAGGATCGCCGGTTTGTTTACCTAGCCTGCCGGAGGTCGCAGACGGACGGTAAACACACAGTATCTCGCTCAATTGCCTCGGGGGAGGCCAGGTACCTCTGCCTGTGGGCTGAAGATACTAACATTTGGCAGCCTTCGGATGGTTGCGATCCATCGGACATCTGCATGAGAGGCTGGTGGATTGTCCTCCTCTGCTCCAAGGGAGGAAGGCAAGCGTCTGACAGAAGCCAGAGGCTCAACAGACAGCTGGTGGAAAGAAGAGGTGTTTTCCAGGGCAACAAAGTTCAAGGTATGCTGCATTTCGGGCTAAAAGTGTGAACGCAGGAAGATTGATTCTCTGGTTCACGGGGGAGCTGCGTCTTGGAAAAATACAGCTCCGGGAGAAGAGGCCTGCATTCCACAAATTCTTGTGGTTAAGATAAGATGTCCTATTGAAATGCATTGTTGCTAAGTAACGGAAAGTTGGAAAGTTACTGGCAAAGGGGCTGGACTGTGAGTCTGAGCCTGGGAAAGCGAAACAAAATCAGAGAATGTTTTGGCTACAAAGTTCACGTGCCCTTGGAAGGGACTTTTCATAGCAGCCAGAGTTTAGCTGCCAGGTGCAAAAGACCGTAAACAACTAGCAGTTTGCTGCGTGAGAAAGGAAAAAACAACTGTTGGATTTTACAGCTTGTTTGAAAGTGAGAGAGGCTTGGATTCAAAATGGATGCCAAGAAGGGGGAAGACTTGCCTAACTCATCTCCCCTGACCAGAGACAGTTATTCATCAGGGTCTGGATGGATAACTACCCCAGAAGGGGTGAGCCAAGATGATGCTGGCCAAGTTCCTAAGAGCTCATCGAAAGCTGAGGAGAGCTTTGACCCCAGAGGGGAGAGTGCAGGAACTGTGGTTGTTGGAACTGTTGGTGTTCCTGAACAAGGTGCAATGGGTGTTGCTGACAGGGGGAGGGAGGAACAGAGTTCAAATCTCCCCACTGATGATGCTACTGGAGAGCATGGAGTAGCATTGAGTGCTGTCCGATGCTACAATTGTGGACAGACTGGGCATCTACAGCGAAACTGTAAGAAGCCGCGCCAGTCAAGAAGAGCAAAGAGCAGCTCTACGAAGCCTGAGGCGTCAGGCAAAAGCCGTTCCAAGTGCCAGGTGAAACCTGCAAAGGCTATGATGGCGAAAGGAACCACGCCAGATGTTGGGAACTCGTTCATATTTGACACGGGCGCCACGGTTCATATGTGCCCGCACAGAGGACTATTTTCGACGTTGAGGAAGCAAAGCTTCACTGTGAAACAGCCCAACGGTCAGGAGTTGGAAGCGACTGGAATTGGGACTGTGTATCTTGAGAGTCTGAACTTGACTATAAGTGATGTTTACCTGGTTCCAGAACTGAGATTTAATCTGCTGAGCGTGTCGCAGATTGCAAAGAAAGGACTGAAACTGTCCTATGATGCTAAAAGCTGCAAGATCTACAAAGATGGAGAACTGTTTCTTACTGCCAAAGAGAAAGATGGATTGTATTTGTTGACTTTTGATCAAAGTGATTACATGAAATGTAAATCTTCTGCTTCTAACGAAATCTCTCTTGCAGGTGTGACCAGTGTGAGCACCAGGAAGGTGACGAAGAAGGTCGACAGAGCATTTCAGCGGGTGTATGCTGATGTGATTGGTCCTCTAGAACCATCTAGAGGCAGTGCAAAGTATTACCTTTTGTGTGTGGATTGTTTCACAAATTATTCTTGGGTTTATATGATGGAGAAACCGCAAGAAACTTTAGAAAAGTTTCAGGAGTTTTGTGACAAGGTTAAAAATATGCATGATGCTAACATTGATTGTCTTTTCACAGATGACAAACAAGTTTTTCTGTTACAGAAGTTTCAGAAGTTCCTGGATGGAAAAGGGATAGACCACAAAGTTACTGTTTCGACCGAAGCGTGGAACAGGGGGGTCTGTGTGAGAGTGAACAAAGAATTGCAAAAGGGGATGAATGCGCAATTGCTGAGTTCACATTTGCCACATGAATATTGGGCCAAATCGCTAGCGTCCTATCTTCATGTGTGGTTGAGAAAGGTCTCAACAGAGTTGGGATGTTCTCCTTTTGAGAAGCTGTTCAATAGAAAACCTTCTGTTGCCTATTTTAAGGTTTTCGGATCTCATGTGAGAACAGAAGCTCCAGGTGGAGTAAAGAATGCCAGAGGCATTTTTGTGGGTTATGAAAAGGGTCTCTACAGAGTAATTTTGTCTGAATCTGGTCAGGTGATTCTCACAAAGTTCCTAGAGAGTGCTCCAAAGCAAGAGCGGATAGTACAGACATTTCCCACAGGAAACGATTCAGATGATGATGATGATTTTTCTGATGTCACAGATTACAGTGGTACTGATGATGATGACACTGATAGCTCAGAGAGTTCAGTTGTAACAGTCATTGAGAGAAAATCTCACACAATGGATAGACCTTCACAGGTGAAGGAAGAACCACTGATTGCTACTGGTTCTCAACAGAGTCCAAAGGTTGAACCAGTGAGCAGAGATGATCAGCACCTCATACGCAGGTCTGAGAGAGTTACAAAGGGTGTACCACCAAAGAGGTACTCAAAAGAGTTTGCTAACTTAGCTGTTGCATGTGTTGCTATTGTTAACAACTCAAAGCAGGTTGAAGCAGTGTCTAAGTCAAAGACAAAGACACAACAGAGGGTAGCTAGCCGAGGTAATGCAGAAGCACTCATTCCTTGGAAGCCAGACAACCAGAGAGGTACACTGGTGAAACCAGTGGTGGGGAGTTCCAAGGGTGGAACTGAAACAACAGGGGACTGTTATATGTATAACAACTGTTTGTTCTCTTCTCTGGATCATGTTTTGCCAATTGATGCTTTTGGGGGAGGATGTCAGGAAAAAGCACCAAGGCAAAAGCCAGCTCCAGATGGCTGGAATGCAAAACAGTGCAGATGTACTGTTGGGGAAAAGGTGGAGCCTGTTCTCTGTACTGAGCACCGGATGTTAGCTCAGAGTGTCATATGACCTGTACTGGAAGTACAGGGGAGGAGTGTGACTCTTCTAATGGAGTCTGAAGGGAACAGTCACATTTCTATGTACTGTTGAGTGACAGGAATAAAACATGTAGAAAGGACTCCTGTCTGTCTCTTCTTCCCCTCCCTGGGAAGGAATGCAGGGAGGGAGGAAGGAGGAGGGTGTGTCCTGCTCACGTTTGAGGAGGATCGCCGGTTTGTTTACCTAGCCTGCCGGAGGTCGCAGACGGACGGTAAACACACAGTATCTCGCTCAATTGCCTCGGGGGAGGCCAGGTACCTCTGCCTGTGGGCTGAAGATACTAACAGAAACTTCAGTGGGAAGGGCTGTGTGCATCACTATATGACGCGGTGTTATTCCATGCCAGGCTTCCTCAACCTCAGCCCTCCAGATGTTTTTGGCCTACAACTCCCATGATCCCTAGCTAGCAGGAGCAGTGGTCAGGGATGATGGGAATTGTAGTCTCAAAACATCTGGAGGGACGAGGTTGAGGAAGCCTGTTCCATGCTGTGGCTTTGGAGCTTTATTTTGGGTAGGATTTGTCTTAAATTACATTGGTCTAAGATTGACCAGTAGAACAAGGGATTGGTGGTACCATCATTGGCAACTCCAGATGAAACACTGCACTCAATGTGGGGGACACTGAAGGAATTGCTATACTGTGGATTTTGAGATCTTTATATATTCTCCTCTGTTAATAAAGTAGGTACTTATGCTATTAAGAAAGATGGAATTGTTTCTTCGTCTCTTCCACAGATGATCCTTTGGTTCAATTTAATGTTCATTATATGTCAGCTTTATTTGAGGAACTCTTTTTATATTTTAATTATTAAGAAGCCAGAATTCCTACTGAGATAAAAAACAGCAGCAGCACAGGGCAATCTCAGCAAGATTAATTTTTTCTTATGGTTGCACATCCAGGAAATAGATTGCTGCAACTGCCTGCCATATTCACTTGATGTTTTGCTTTGCTTTTCTATTTAGGGCTAAGTTGCTCGTCTTTATAAATTAATAACACCTGCACTTTCGCGAATTAATGAATTGGCTCAAAACGGACAGGGACCCTTTAAAAAAATGAATGGGCTGGCTTTAATGTCGTTATAGAGGAAAGATCTGTGAACTGTAAAATTAGGAATTTTGCAGCACACACCATTGGTGTAATGTAGAAAGGACTTGCTAGTGCCTTCCTCAGGTGAAGAAAGTAAGGTGTGTGTGTGGGGGAGCACTCTGAGGGTCCAGTACAGTGGTACCTCGGGTTACATACGCTTCAGGTTACAGACTCCGCTAACCCAGAAATATTACCTCGGGTTAAGAACTTTGCTTCAGGATGAGAACAGAAATCGTGCTCTGGCGGTGCAGTGGCAGCAGGAGGCCCCATTAGCTAAAGTGGTGCTTCAGGTTAAGAACAGTTTCAAGTTAAGAACAGACCTCTGGAACGAATTAAGTACTTAACCTCAGGTACCACTGTAGTGGGACGCGGGTGGCGCTGTGGGCAAAACCTCAGTGCCTAGGACTTGCTGATCGTATGGTCGGCGGTTCGAATCCCCGCGGCGGGGTGAGCTCCCGTCTTTCGGTCCCAGCTCCTGCCCACCTAGCAGTTTGAAAGTACCCCTAAGTGCAAGTAGATAAATAGGTACCGCTTTATAGCGGGAAGGTAAACGGGGTTTCCATGTGCTGCGCTGGTGCTGGCTCGCCAGAGCAGCTTCGTCACGCTGGCCATGTGACCCGGAAGTGTCTGCGGACAGCGCTGGCTCCCGGCCTCTTAAGTGAGATGAGCGCACAACCCTAGAGTCGGACACCACTGGCCCGTACGGGCAGGGGTACCTTTACCTTTTTACCTTACCACTGTAGTATCATTATGATGATTTATGCAACACCATTAATGCACACAGCAATGTAACAAACACATTACTACAATTTTAATCAAAATCTGAGATGTAGTAGTTTTTTTTTTAATAAAAAAACACAATAGTGTGGTGATTTGTTGTGGAACAACCCCACTGAAGAAGATAACAGTGGTTACCTAGACCTTGTTGCTGGTTCTGAAGCGATCCCCATGACAGTTCAAACTTCAGAGCCCCCAAAATGTTGGTCCGTCGCTGCACTGTCCCTGTCTAGACATAATTTACTACAAAGGAAATAAGAAGGAGATCAGGGAGAGCAGATTCTTAAAAATAAAACTTGCTATTTTAGCAAGCTAACCCTTTTCCCGGAGTTCCGCTGATATCACTGATGATATTAGAACACAAGAGAGCTATTTTGGCAGGAAAAGGTGCTATGTACTGCAAGGATTCAAGTTGTCAAAATGGTAGCAATCATTTTGCCACCATCCAAGGAACAGATGGAAAAGTATTTGCAATTAAAGCTGTTTGTTGGAAAAATAGCACCATCCCCAAAGCCTTACTTGGGCAAAACCGGCAAGGCACTGGAGTGCCAGCCTGAAGACTGCTTCAGTCCTAGTTGCTTTCAAAATCTTGATTACCCAAGCACACTGTACCTTGTACTTTTGAGGGGTTGCTTTCAGTGGAAGGATCTTTTTGCCATCAGTCAACTGTCCTGCATTTGCCAACGATGTGAAATAGCCTAGCTATCCTGTGTGTTGACAACTGTCTGTCTCAGAAGACACTAGAGGAATGCACCTTTGTGGGTGAAGTCAAAACCTTGGAGAGTTACAGTGCCTGCTGTGGCTGTAGAGACACAGTCGTCCGGTTGGGTTGCTGCAGATGCACCATGATATTTCTTCTCTATGTGCTCCTCCCAGCGGTCATTCCTCTTCTGGTCACTGCTATGGATGCATGACCTTTCTGTCTGTCTGTCTGTCTGTCTCCATAATGGGATCAGCTTTTTCTATGCTTCCTAAGTGGTGTGAGAGATAGTTCAGCTGAACTGAAATCTGCCTTCCTATTTATCAAAAGTTTTATTTCTCCATGAGAGAGGTTTCACTTTTTCTGCTAATTCACAGAGGACATTAGAAAGTTCATAAAGTTATCAGTTTATATAGTTGGTGTGTTTAGAGATGAGATAACCTGGCATACTGCAGCCTCCCCAGCTGTCCACACCCTGTTCTAGCCTGGGAGAAGGTACCTCATGACATTTCCCTCTAGGTTTTAGCTGAAGATGGCCATGATCTACCAAGTGCCTGAGATTTTTTGCACTCACTGGTTTTATTTTTAAAGGAAGTCCTTTCTTTTAATTTTAACCCCTCCCTCCAGCACTGATTTGAAGTGAAAAGACTTTGCCTTAAAATATAACAACTGCCAGAAAAGCTTAGTCTAGGACATCATGGGGTTTTCGGGAACTGCTGGCTCTCAAGAAGGCTGCAGGATTATGACCACCTGAAAAAATGACTTGCAAAATGAAAAACAGAACGGTCACAAATCCATTGAGCCTCCTTGAAAATAAGGCAAGCGATATAAAAATTCCACATCTCATCCACACCTCATTTGAGAATCTGTGAGAATTTATTGACTGAGAATAGTTTGGGGTGCAGAGAAGAATTTTCAGCACCACACTAGTACGAGATCCTCAGGAAGCATCCTAAATAGTTCTTCAGAGAAATGGATGGATTCTTTTCTGCCATTGGCTCATATATTCAGTATTCATCCCAGTGGTGACTGTTGCCCAGTGAAGGCAGAAGGCAGAGAGACCAACAGTAGGTGGAACCAGAGCCAATGGCAAACTGTGCCAATGGGTAGTTCTAATTTTGACCCCATCCTCCTCCCCATGAAATTCTCCAGGAACAATACTAGGCCGAAGGAGGGGGAAGATGATAGGTAATGTCACTCCCCACCCCCACCCCAGATTGGTAGCAAGTAAGAAGGCAAGGGGGGGGGGGCTGAGAGAAGGCTGGAGGGTCAGAGACCCATTTGCCTTAATGGACCATTTGCCTCCACTAGTTCAGTTCCAGCTCCTTTCTTGACCGTTTGTATCCTAGTAGCTGAGTATAGTCAACCATTCACAGAACTGACCCAGAGTGGGTTGCCCAAGCAGCTTCCGGGTGCCACTGGCATTTCCTCAGATCACGACAGTGATGTCATGAACATGGGTCAGTGATGTCATTATTGGCACCACTCCACAGGCAATTGCAATGCTGAGTGGTCAGTGTGTGTCTGTAGGAACACTCCTAACCTTGAGGAGCAGTTTGGGCTGGTTTCTCATTCTCCTCTGGTTGCTAAGCCCACAAACCACAGTTCCTGCTTTAATTTCCCTCCATATCTTGGTCTCTGGGATCTTAGAGAAAAGTAGTTTAGGGAATGTGATCCTGGAGTTCTTTTGAATTTTAAGAAAAGCAGGCTCTAGATTTGGTGAGGGTGTAAATCGTTGAACAGCTACTGAGATATTCATGCAAATAAATTTAAAGTGTGTAACTGGTTAGAATGATCAAGTGGGCTGTTCTGTTCTGAAGCAGTGTCGGCCTGGAAGAGTCCTTCTGTACCATTTAAAACTGAGAGAAAAACAACACAGATTTTATTTGACAGCTAGGAATTCTCTAGTACATAGCACTTCTCTTGTCAAAACTTCTTTCTTAGGCATTAGTGTCATCACTGGCATTTGTTTCAATAACGGTTTCTTTCTTAGTTTTTTCTTTCTTTCTGTACTCTTGGATTGGCAGCAAGTGAGGGAGATAGGAAGAAGGGCAGCCTCTTGCAGTTAGGCAGACCAGAGACATGCCCTCTGGACCCTACATGTCTGGACTGAGGAGGAAAGATCTACTTTAGCCTGCCAGAATTCTGCTGCACTGTTCTGGGGTCCAAACTTCCTATTCTTTTTACTTTCTCTATACTGAACAAGATATGTCCGTTTCAAGTACCGATAACTAATAACACCCCATTTGTTTCCTCATATTTTCATTGCTGGCATATCTTCCTTTTGTTGGTTCATTATTTCTCTTCTTTTAGCCAGATAACTTTTCTTTTTTATGATGACTCCATACATCTCTCTCTCTCTCTCTCTCTCTCTCTCTCTCTCTCTCTCTCTCTCCCTCCGTCCCTCTATCCCCACAGTGGCCTCTTCAGCCTCTCTACTTTATTTTCCCATTCCCCATCCTCTTAAAAATAAATCCTTAACAACAACAAAAGTCTGAAAGTACTGCAAATCTCACGATTCAGTCATCCCCCCCCCACTCAAACTTCCAGATGAAGGCCAATGAACCAGACAATATTATTTGTTGTGGAAGATGGTTTTATCTAAACAGTTACTTTAAAATACTGTTTATACAGGTAATTACTTTGTCCTTTTTGCTATTTGTTTACTTTGCTTTTGATTGTGTTATGATCTCTAGCAAGAACAATAAACAGGCTGAAATATTCTCTCCTGCATCAAATGACGTTTCCCCTCTAATAAGCTTCAAATATTGGCAGTGGATTTTGAATGGGTCGCATTTCACTTTTTAGGATTGTGAACTCTCAAGATATAAAACCGCACTTGAAACAACAAATGGAAAGCATACCTTTTGTACGTTTCCAATTCTTCTTCTTTTTAAAGTGCCTCTTAAATTAGATCACGGTGCAACCCTTCCTGGGCATTCATCAGCTTTATTTTCTATTTGCTAACTGTTTTAAGATGCCCAGTCCTCCCACAAGCCTCAAAATCCTGCTGCACTTGAAAAGCCAGCAGTTTTGGACATCAATAAAAGCAGGGAGGAAAGATGTAACCGGGGGGGGGGGGGAAGGAAGGTGGCGTTGCAGAAAGGTTGAGCAATGAAAACAATTTAGCATCGAAGTGTGTTCAAACAAGGAAGCAATGATCCTGCTTTAATGGCCCTGGATACGCATTTCATCTCAGCCAGCCTTATTTACTCAACCAAATCTTTGCTCTCTAGCTATAGAGTGGCATAACAATCCACCTTTTGTCTTAATTCTTCTTTCTCTCCTCTCTCCAAATAGGAAGCTGCCTAGTCACTCCAGAAAGGCAGATGCCAGATATGCTCAGCACAACAACAGGGGCTGCGTCATATTACTCTCCCTGTGTTTTTAATAACAACATGAAGCCAGATGCTGTTGACTGTGTGTTAAATGAACCTGTGACTCATGGCAAAGTCAATCCCATAGTACTCGTGGTGGGGGGGAGAGAACGTTCCAGTTGATGGTGATTGAAAAGCTATTATTGCAGAGTATATTTAAACAGGGAAGAGTGATGACCTTTAGCCAGCGTAGAAGATTGATAAGAGGCATGTACCATGGAAGATTATGGTGGCTTTTTACACAATCAAATATTACCCCTAACTAAAGCAGCTTATGCGTTAATTAAAATTTCAAGTGACTAGCATCACATGGGCAATGTACGTTGGGATGTCTGTCTAAATATAATAGGAAACTGGTTTTTCTCGGCCCAAATCCAGAAGTGGAGTCCTAACAAGGGTCTACTTCCTACTAGGGTGGCCACATGCAAAAGAAAACAGAGATCTTGCTGTGCAGAAGGAGGAGTTTCAGTGGGCGGAGCTAGCATTAGAATGATAACTAAGCATTCCATGGCTACTGAGCATTGTGGCGATCATACAGGGTCCCCGGACGTTTCACTGCCTATTGATCCCTGTGCCACCACTTTATTTCTCGCTGCCACCACCCAGGCCCTACCTGGTACAATACTGAGTCCAGTCAGGGTTCAATTGGAACATAAACTTCTGTTTATTTATTGCAGTTTAGCAAGCGTGTGGTTTCATAAACGGTATCGGTCAATTACATTCATGGGGTGCCTATCCAGACCTATAACTTCCGCTACCTGCTCTCACTCACTAAACCATCTCTCAGATATTTACTTGTCTTCCTAGCCCCTAACTATTCCTGACTCAGCTTATTTCGCTACACTAACTCAACCTACCCACAAACTCTACCCCATTTCACTCCCACTCCAACCCACCACCCAACTTCCAACGAACTCCTCCTTTTGCCCCTCCCAGAGCTGGTTTTATAGTCCCTCTGACTCCACCCCCCTGGGTTCTGATTGGGTAACTTGTTTACCCAATCAACAACGTAATAATAATAATAATAATAATATTAATAACATCCCCACAACTTTTAAAAGGCCATAGGTTGTTTGATGGCCAAAGGTCTGAGTAAAGAGGATTGTTTTCACTCGATGCCTAAAGACACATAATGTCGCCAGGTGAGCCTCTCTGGGGAGAGCATTCCATAGATGGGGAGCCACCACAGAAAAGGCCTGTTCTCCTGTTGTGACAATCTGAACCTCTAGGGGAAGTGGGGGGGGACACACAGAAAGGGTTTTGGATGATAAGTTCAGGGTTGGGTGGGTTCATATGGGGAGAAGTGGTCCTTAAGTACCTGCAGGCACTCTCCTGCCATTGTGAGGCAATACTGCTAACCAAAATTGTGGTGGGGCAAAGTGGTTGCCTCCCCCTCCATGGTTTCAACCAGATTTAGACTCCCCAGGGTGCCTATTTGTTAGAAAGAAATCAGTTATGCGTCTAGCATTTTGTTTGGCTCTGAATCTGGCTGCACCTACAGCACAATCCTCTGTATTTTCTAATCAGAAATAAGTCCTCTTGAGCTCAATGGAACTTACTCCCAGGTAAGCGTGTATAGGATTTCTTATAGTCTAGAGTGCTCTGATCTTAGCCCTGTTGGGACATATTAGTATTGACATACTGTAGGTAGGGTTTTTTGTGACTACTCTCTGGTAGATCCATTGAAATAAATGGATCTAATGCAGGCTTCCTCAACCTCGGCCCTCCAGATGTTTTGAGACTACAATTCCCATCATCCCTGACCACTGGTCCTGCTAGCTAGGGATCATGGGAGTTGTAGGCTAAAAACATCTGGAGGGCCAAGGTTGAGGAAGCCTGATGTAATGTGTTGTTGTTGTTGTTTAGTCGTTTAGTCGTGTCCGACTCTTCATGACCCCATGGACCAGAGAACGCCAGGCACTCCTGTCTTCCACTGCCTCCCGCAGTTTGGTCAAACTCATGTTACTAGCTTCGAGAACACTGTCCAACCATCTCGTCCTCTGTCGTCCCCTTCTCCTTGTGCCCTCCATCTTTCCCAACATCAGGGTCTTTTCCAGGGAGTCTTCTCTTCTCATGAGGTGGCCAAAGTATTGGAGCCTCAGCTTCAGGATCTGTCCTTCCAGTGAGCACTCAGGGCTGATTTCCTTAAGAATGGATAGGTTTGATCTTCTTGCAGTCCATGGGACTCTCAAGAGTCTCCTCCAGCACCATAATTCAAAAGCATCAATTCTTCGGTGATCAGCCTTCTTTATGGTCCAGCTCTCACTTCCATACATCACTACTGGGAAAACCATAGCTATACGGACCTTTGTTGGCAAGGTGATGTCTCTGCTTTTTAAGATGCTCTGATCTAATATAGTCATGCTCATTAATTTCACTGTGACTACTCTGAGTAAAATTTAGGTGACTACTACCCCCAATTCACAGTGTGCAATTGAGGCTACATTTTCCAGTTGCTCATGTCGTGTTTCCTCCAACCCCAGTATGCTCTTGAACCCTGTGTCTTCCTGCCATAAAGTAAAAAGGAGGCACACGTTTGATTGACACGGGCTTTGAACTACAAGTGCGAGTCTTAGATTTCATGTGTTGCATTGAAGTTGATTGTCACCATGTTTCTGTATTGATTTTGTGATCAAAGGCCTTTCTTGAGAGGTTCATGGGGTGAGAGTCTGTATAAATATGCATATTTATACCTTTTGAGCCTTGATAAACGCTTTGTGGCTTTCCAGAACTCCAGACTTGCTTTACAGAAAAGAATATTAAAATTTAATTGCACAATCATTTAAAGGTATGTGACATGCAGGTAAATGTAAAACAGGGGCAAATGATCTGTTTTCAGACCATGCATTTTCCAAAACTGAGGAAATTGCTGTATGTCTCTTTGTACAACAAGAGAACTAGAGATGTGTTTGTTAAGAATTTCACCCAAGGAGAAAATATCATTGCCGATAAAAGTAAAAATATAATAATTTTCCAACTCTGTATGACATCAGAGAGAAATGGAACTAAGCTGTAAGGGTCTTTTCAGTATTCATATTTGATGCTCATTTGCCCGGTGCTGAGAACACCAATGAAATACCTATAAAAGCTGAAAATGGATAAAACATTATTATGGGTTAACAGGGGAACAGGGATCCCTGGGTGCTAGACAGTGGCACCAACTTGAATAAAATATTGAGGTGGCCCGCCCCTCTGCCCCCCCACCAGAAGGTCGCCAGAAGGACGCCAGGTCTGGGGACAGTGCTGAGTGGCTGAGCCAGGGGGGTTGGCCAGGGGATGACAGCATACCCAGCCCAAACAGCACCCCTCCTCTCCTTGCCCAGACGCCAGCAGGCCGTGGCCAAGTCCTCCCCCCTGCCCATGGCAGAGGGCTTGTGGGGCACCGGGTCCAGGTCGAGGCTGTAGGAGGGGAGGAGAGGAAGGAGGGCACCCCGGGAGAGAGGGAGGTACATAGGCAATCGGGTGCCTTACGGCGGTGGAGAAAGAGGCTGGGTGGCTCTGCACAGTTAATTTTGAGGGGCCCTGGAGGGGTCTGGGCCCCAGATTTTCTCCTCCAGATTCTTGGATGCTGGGGTTCAATCAGAACTGACCGGCTGAGTTTGAGACTGTCATGAAAATCCGGCAGCGTTTTACTGCTTCTTTCTCCTAAAGCGCACAGACTTGTATGCAGTGTTGCCTAACATACATCTCTTCTGCAAGCAATTTCCCCAATATAATGCATTTGTGTGTGTTATTTTCACTAATATATGCATTTATGCAACCTTTCCCCTAATATATACATGCTTGTGTGCATTGTTTGGTTAGAGAACTTCATCACAAAATTCGGAGACGCATGAATTCTGAAGGATAGCTGTGTTTCAGTTTGCAAATTGTTTAATAAAGTGTGAATTAGTTAGATTCACCTTTAAACATGAACTGAAATGGATTCCCCCCCCCCATCTTTAGTCCTGTTCTTCTGCACTGGAGGAAACATATACCCTTAGCGTTATAGCAGTCTGGTAATGAATGCTAGTTCCGCTGTTAAATAAAAACACACCTTCACTTCACTTTCACTCATCTTCTTTTTCGAAGGAAATGATGAATATTTGCATAGGTGAGCCAAACTGCCAAATCTTAGCTCAAGCTTCAGCTGAAATGTATTGATGGTAAACGAGACAACCAAGAAATGAGAGATCAAATGTGAAAATAACAGGGATAGACCAGATAAGCTATGGGCTTACACAAGACCCCAGATAAATAGTGGAAGGAAAAGGAAATCAGTAAATGAAGAGTGGCTAATGACTAAAACACGATGGGCCATGTAGCGATTTGCTCAACTTTTCCTGTGAGTAGAGATTTAGAATGACAGCTCCGTACTAATGAGTTTTTTAAACTCAGGAAACAGATTAACCTTTTGGAGGCAAGTTTCTCCCCACAGTTGGTGTCTGTCTCCGTTGTATTTGCATTCCGAGAGATCTGAAAGGTTATCTTCATCATTACACCGCAGCAAATAATTTGCAACAAATAATGTTTCCAGTGGTGTCAGGCTTAGAAGGTGTCAACCCAAATTAAAATATTCCCGATTCTAACACTCGATAGCAGGAGTATGAAGATCTCCTGAAAATCAAGACTCCAGTATTGAAAACGAATGGGCGTTGCATATTGGTAGAGCAGATTGCTTTGCATAGAGAAAGTCCCAGATTTAATCCTTGCATCTCCGAATAGTGTTCTCTCCTGAGAGAAGCCCACTTGAGCCCAACACTGTACCAGGCAAGCAAACAACCCATTTCAGCATTAAAATGAATTTATCATGCTCCTAATCATTTGGATGGAACCTTTGAATTTTTTAAAATTTATTTTTTACAATACTCTGGCATATTTTTACAGCAGTTTTATGGAGTTATTTTATTTTATTCCTTTATTTATGATGTGATTTTTATTTAACCCTGATGGTTGTAATAAATGCTTTTCTGTATTCTTGTTAGGTGCTTTGCATTGGAAGGGAAGAATGCAGGCTAGGCGTCTAGTATAAATAAAATACATTACATGTGTCTGGTTTGGTTCAGAGAAAGCAGGTTAGACAGATCTCCAGAGAGGTAAATTGGCAAGCAAGGGGAGTATTAAATCATGGGCAGAATTTCTGGGAAAGCTGTAGCAATTACAGTCTACTGGACAGTGAAGATGAGATGATAATGCTATTATCTGAACTTTAGCTGGCAATGAAATTATGCCATTAGACTGCAACAATATTGTTATGCCTTGCTATAGAAGAGAAGGCTGAGCCTCAGAGCTTATGCTCTGCACAGCTGCGGCTCCAGGTTCAATCCCAGGCATCTCTGTTAAGGATGGCTTGTCCTAATTAAAAGGTTCTCAGATAAGAGTGCTGGGAAGACTCCTGTCGGAGGCCTCTGAGAACCATCACTAGCCAGAGTCCTGGCAAGGCAGCCCTGGGCTACAGGGACCAATTGTAAAGTGGCTTCATACGAACCAAACAACAAATAAGACTGCAAATTAGCTACTGGGCTAAGTTCAAGGTACTGCTTTGGGGTATAAGCCTTGTTCCATTCCCAATAAGCATGGGACGCCTTTGCCCAGCAGTGCTGTGGCCCATTTTTGTTGTTTAGTCTTTTAGTCGTGTCCGACTCTTCGTGACCCCATGGACCAGAGCATGCCAGGCACTTCTGTCTTCCACTGCCTCCTGCAGTTTGGTCAAACTCATGCTGGTAGCGTCGAGAACACTATCCAACCATCTCGTCCTCAGTCATCCCCTTCTCCTTGTGCTTTCCATCTTTCCCAACATCAGGGTCTTTTCCAGGGAGTCTTCTCTTCTCACGAGGTGGCCCAAGTATTGGAGCCTCAGCTTCAGGATCTGTCCTTCCAGTGAGCACTCAGGGCTGATTTCCTTAAGAATGGATAGGTTTGATCTTCTGTGGCCCATAGACTGCAGCAAAATACTGGGCAAGGTTTTGTCCAGCATCTTGTTTGTGTGGTAGGCTCATGGGAAAAAGCTGTCCCATGAGCCTTTGCAAAGGGGAGGGAAAAGCCTATATAAGACTGCTTCCCCTGGAGCTCAGGACCATTTTGTCTTGAGAGCTTCCCAGTTCCCACCCTTCCACCCTCGGGTTAGAGCCTTCACTGAGCAATTTTGGGTTGCTGGTTGACAGGGCAGGAAAGGATTTTTTCTCTCTCAACCTGATTGGTATTTGGTTGAAGGGTTTTTCACCTCTCCCTCATTGAAATGATGGCCTTCCTTTGTTAGGCGAAGAATGTTGTTTGTATGAGGTTGGAAATGGCACTGGGCAGGATCCACATAGTATGGGAGGCCCCCATATGGGGCCTGAGGGGAAGATTGACCATGGCACCCCCAAGCTTGGTGTTGGGTCTCTGCCTGGTTAGAATCTGTATCCTGGTCGCCCAGTGAGACCTTGCTTGCTTGGCTTGCACCACAGCAAGGTTCAACACTGGCCAACTCCCATGCACAGGTTTGGGGCAGTCCAAACCTGGCGGATCAATTCCATCAACATGGGGCTTGAGGAATGATGAACTGATTCTGGGACCCAATGTCATGCCAACCCTTACCCTGCCTGCTGCTGCCAATAAAAATTGAGCCTGATTTCATCAAAATTGAGCCTGATTTCATCCCATCACCGTTTTACAGTCTTGTTGTTTTGCTTCTCTCATGGGTCCCATAATGCACCTCCCTGGGCAAAGGCCTATGCAGCTTGGGACCAGAATACCTGAAAGATTGGGTATATAAGGGGTGAGACAATCTTAACAGGAAGGCCAATCCACACAATCAGGCCTTTAGTGTTGTGGTCTCCAGCCTTTGGAATTTCCTCTCATTGAATATTTGACAGGCACCATCTATGTCTTGTCCTTTCTGTGTGTTGAAGCCTCTTAGGTTGAGATCTTCCTGGTCTTTGTCTGGAATTGTTTTTATGATTGTTTTTATTGTTTTATGATTTGTTTGCCACCCTGGACTCCTTTGGGAGGAAGGGTGAAATATAAATTAATAACTAAAATAAGACCACCAACTTCGCAATCAAACTGTATCATCCAAATTGTCTCATGGGAAGAGGCATCACCTGCCTCTTGTGCCTAGATGTCTTTCAGCACATGTGTATTTGCATGTGTCTATCTTTATTTTGGTTTGTTTGTTTTTTATCTCTTTCTTCAGTAGACAAGGCAAGATACTGTACTTGAAACAAGTTCATATCATTTGTCAGTTTCGTTTATGTAATTTGCCATGACGGAGCTATTAGTGGTTAATGTTCATGTTTCTCATTTCATCATAGGCCATGGAGCCTTAATTGAAAATATGCTAATTGCAAAACGAAATGCTATTTTTAGAGATGCAAATGTATTTAGACCAGCCAATTCATTAAAGTGAGTTGTGTGCATTCTCAGAGATAAGCTTTGTTGGCAGATCAGTTGGGCTGACCATACCTCCCTAAGCTTTATCATGGCAAACAAGCTCTCCTTTCATCTTTGCAGTGATATTATCCTGCCCAGGGTATGCTCACATTGACAAGATGTGGTTTCATTATGAATCTGTTGCTTAGATTGTTTCCTCCTCTGAGTATGGATATAGCATGAGCTGCAGGATCTGTGTGCAGCAGCTGCCTCTTTTGGTGAACCACTGGACTGCGGGTAGCAGAAATATCAGCGAAAGACCTTCAGGCCCAAGACTGGCTCTACTCACTGCTGGATCCTGGTCAGGAAGGAGCATGAAAGTTTCAACTGAGTCTTGATTGAATAATACTGTCTTCCTGAGCTCCAGTGTGCTCCAGTATCTTTGGTCAGGCGTGCCTTGCTCCTGCCTCCTGGTTTGCCATTTGGTCCTGAGTCCTAGCTTCTACCACAGCTTCAGAAACTTGGTTCCTGGATGCCTCAGATTGCTGTCCACGACCTAACCTTGATGAGATGATGCATAGATCTGGACCTTTTCTTTAGACTGATTAGACTTTCAGGCAAATCTTTAAAATACAACTTTGAGCTATATTTACTCATGTATATACAGAGGCATGCCTGGCACATAAATGTGTGCCATTTGAATTTTCTACAGCTGAACATTGATGGGTCAAAGGCCCATCTAAGTTCAGCATCCTGTTCTCAAGATGGCCAAGTAGACAACAACAAGCAGAACTTGAGTGCAACAGCTCCCCATTTGTGGTTCTTCTTGTTGTTGTTTAGTCGTTTAGTTGTGTCCGACTCTTCGTGACCCCATGGACCAGAGCACGCCAGGCACTCCTGTCTTCCACTGCCTCCCATAGTTTGGTCAAACTCATGCTGGTAGCTTTGAGAACACTGTCCAACCATCTCATCCTCTGTCGTCCCCTTCTCCTTGTGCCCCCCATCTTTCCCAACATCAGGGTCTTTTCCAGGGAGTAACTTTTATATGCCTGTTGTCTTTGTCCATGGAGTTTTCTTGGCAGGGATACTGGAGTGGCTTGCCGGTTCCTCCTCCAAGTGGATCACGTTTGGTCAAAACTCTCCACTATGACCTGTTCATCTTGGGTGCCCTGCTCGGCATAGTTCATAGCTTCTCTGAGTTATTCAAGCCCCTTCGCCACGGCAAGGCAGTGATCCATGAAGGGGATTCTTAGCAGCTGGTTTTCAGAGGCATTCTGCCTCTGACAATGCAGGCAGAACATAGCCACTGTGACTATTAATTTGTCATTCATTTGTGCCAATTGCTTTTATTGACAAGTGGTCCTATGGGAGTGTTTTCAGTGAGGGAGCTCATGACTACTGATGGAGTTACCAGGGGCTCTGTGGATGCTGGCTTTGAGGTGTTGGTGTCGTGGACTGGGCAGAGGAGGAGGAATGGTGGAGACCACCTCCCCATCCTTACCCTTCCGGGGAGAAGGAAGACAGTATAGATTTACAACAGGGGTTTGTGGGAGGTCATAGCTCAGAGGCAGATGAGGGGAAAGTTGGGAAATCATGGGAGAGTCAACGCAACACCCAGCTGACACGTTGTCATTCGAAAGCATTCCAGACCCTCCATCTCCCAGAACCCGGCGAGCCTTAAAAGTAGGAGAGCAAATTGCTCAGAGACAGAGGGCACGTAGCAGCACCCACAGAAGTGATGAATGAGGAAGTAGGAGAGACGGGGAGTGGAGATTCACTTGGGACAACACCATTATCCAAGAGGCTGGGTTCTATAGCCTCTCTGTGTAAAGATTGAGATAAAAAAGGATGGTAAGAAACTTTTCCTTGTCTTTATACTTTCCTGGGCAACCAGCCAGGAACACTGACAGCATCCTGACAGTTGGCTGTCCTTGTGCTTTCTGCTTTGCTGCTGGAGGAGCACAGAGTCATAACTATGTTACACTGGCACAAACCAGGGGCGTGGCAGCTTCTGCCACAGCAGGGCCTCACAGCTGGCCTTTAAGGGGATACCAATTGGATTGTTGCCCTTTGAAGGCTATTGTCACAAAATAAGAATGCGGCGGGAGCTACAGCTGTTGCCGTATTTACACAAACCCGAAGAAGAAGGCAGAGAGCTGGCATGATTAGTGTCATCTCTCAGATTATCGTGACTTGATTAATCTTGATTAATGTCAAAAGAAGGTGTATAAAATGTCAAGGCATTTGCAGGCACTATTCATTTGTGTGATTAAAAGAACTGGTTAGAACATCATCTTAGCACCAAACATGGGAGGGAAAAATCCCTATGCAAATAACGATCGTTTACCTAACATATTCCTTTGTCATCTGTTCCTCTTCCCTGCTCCAGATCCAAATTCATGCAACTTTCTGGCAGAGTTTGACACAAAACCTGCACCAACTCTGGACTGTTTCTTGGTGATTAAGCCCACCAGTAGGGGGTCATTTATGGAACAGTTACCAAGGCCTCACTTAAAGAGATTGATGAGGAGTATTCTGGGAACAATTGGAGACAATTGCCTTTTCTTTTTTCCCTTTTGGTGCCAACTGTAAAACCCACCAAGTTCTGTTCTGCCGACATTGACATTGACGTGTGTCTTTTCCCTCATCCCCTTTCTAATTTATCACAGGAAAGAGCAATTGTGTGGTGTTAAGTATACAGAAGGAAGCAATGAGATGTAAATATGCAAGGGGGGCTAATTAGCAGAGAGCTTCTATTTTGAGTGGGTTCAAAGCCAGTTGAATGGGATTAGTTTCTCACACCGTGTAATGAAAGCTGAACTCTGTCAGATTACACTGGTGGAAACCCAGTGCCTTTTAGCTATGATTGAGCAGGTCTGATGCCTCGATTTCAACTGTAAAGGTAGACATTCATTCATTCATTCTTCCCAGCAGCTTTCACAAAATTGTCTGCCAAACCACACTGAAAAGCTCTGCTTTGAAGATACGTTTTCTATATTATGGGTGAAGAACCCCCTTTTGTTTCCTCATGGTAATCTCTTGAGAATGCATCCCAGTGATGGGCAGGGCCAGAGTCGCAAATGGGCAGCTCTATCTCCCTTCTTCTCCCCTCTCCCCATTTTGCTTTTTCCTTGCCAGCTTCACGAAGTTAGGTTAGGGGTCATGCGAATGGGTTGCAGGTTCTCTATCCTTCTGTACAATGAAAACATGGATGCATGTACTGTTTTGATCCTCAGCCGAAACTGAAATCCAAGCCCAGGTCCCATTCTTCAAGGAGAATAGAGCATGCGCCTTGTGGTTTGTTGATTTCCCTTGGATTAATAATACGTCACGTTTGTTTAATTACTGTGTTTCAATTACTTCTTTCAACCCCAATTTCCTGCAGCATGTGTCTAAGGTGAAGTACAGGTAGAGAGTTGTCCAGAAGAAAAAGGACTGCAAATTCATTCCTTTTTTTTTTATTCTTGTCAAATAAACATCCTTCTTTAAACCGGATTAAGTTGCTTCTTTACCATCAAACCGAATCATTCATGGAGTAATACACTCTAATACCTTAGATTTATAGGGTTCATTATGCTTTGCTTTGTGAACCGCATTAGCTCTAATCTCCTCCTAATACAGTGACTCCCCCCGCTGAACGATAGCTTACCGTTCTTCTGCTTTCTGCAAAGACAACTTGCTTACAGAAGCCAACTTGTTTTTTTGTGCTAGAATTCTAGAACTCCAGAGAACATAAGAAAGTGAGTTGTTATCATGGATCCAATGCAGCTAGATTTATACATTTCTGTTTTTGTTTAATCGCCTGGGTGAATTGTTCAGCAGTAGGGGTGCAGATGTACAGAATAAAGAGGCATCAGAATCAGAGGGAGAGAGAGAAATCCAGAGAGAGAGAGAGAGACTTTTGTAGGACACACTATCTGCATATATTTAAATACACGGGCTTTTGATGGGGGGAGAAATGAGTGTTTCCTATACTTTCAGTCCATTTTCTCTCGCATGCACACATCAAAGTACATCTTCTGTGCCCATATTGTGACACATTAGCACCATCCTGTGTTTAACTGTAACACATCTCTGCTTAACAAAGTGGTTTGCAAGGAGTGATCGAGGACTTAGAGTGAGTTGCAGAAACTTATCAGCAGGGGCACCAGGATGCCAGCAGTTTACTGATGTGGAGCAGTACAAGTGAAAGACCCAAGAAGAAAGAAGGCGGCTAGCTTTATCCATGCTAGATTGCAATGTTCAGAGAGGTACATTAAAACATGGAATTCCCCCACCTGCTTTCTGAAAAAATACAGCGCAGCAAAAAAATAAAATAAAGCTTTATTGCATTATTCTTCTGATCAGCTCCTTATCAAAGAGATGCAAATGTGGTATTTATGCTAAGGTTGCCAGTACATGGTTCAAACATAGTGAGAGAAGATCAAGAGGTGAACTTCCTTCCATCTTGTTCAGCACTGTGGAAGTCTGGATAGTTGCTATTTTTTTCCTGGTAGAATACATGCTTTGCTTGCAGAAGGTCCCAGGCTCAATCCATCACATTGGCAGGTAAGGCTGAGAGAGTCCCTTATCTGAAACCCTGGATAGCTGCTGCCAATCAGTGTAGACAATGCTGAATTAGATGGACCAGTGGTCTAACTCAGTAGAAGCAGCTTCCTATCGTTTAGGCTCTTAAAGGGGCAGAATGACTTTTCGGTGTCAGGAATTGGGGCCGGAATCCAACAGCGCAGAAGTCCGGATCCTTTTTTGTTTATTTGTTCAAGCAGTTGTTGAACAGTCATGGCGCAACCTCTTGAGTATATGTAGCTTTATAACCCTGTTACCTAGCGGACCTGCCAAATATAGTAATTATACCATATCAGTAGGACTCATCTAATTTGAATCCTCTTCCTTTATTCTCTGGTTGGCTAGTGGTGGAGTCAGGGCAGGGATTGGGGGACAGATATCCTGGACTCCACACATCGCAGAACAAGAAGGAGGACCTCCAAACCCAGCAGGACTGAGTTTCCACATTTTGAAGTGAAATAAATATTGTGATACACAGTACTAAACTGCCCCAGTAAGACCTGTAAGACCAGACTCTAAAACTACCTAACTATCCCACTGGGTGGCCCTTGATGTACTTACTCAGACAAGCCATGCACGCTTTCCTGACAATCATTCCGCTGTTGATCTCCTGCCTCTGGTAACTAAGATTTCTTGTACCCTGTAGGTCTGTAGGGTCTTGAGGGGGGCCTCAATGGATGGGTGAGTGAGTGTGAAGTATGCATAGGTCTTTTATTCTAATGGGCAGAGTTTTGTAGTGTTCATGAAGAAGAAGAAGAAGAAGAAGAGTTTGGATTTGATATCCCGCCTTTCACTCCCCTTCAGGAGTCTCAAGGCGGCTAACATTCTCCTTTCCCTTCCTCCCCCACAACAAACACTCTGTGAGGTGAGTGGGGCTGAGAGACTTCAAAGAAGTGTGACTGGCCCAAGGTCACCCAGCAGCTGCATGTGGAGGAGCGGGGAATCGAACCCGGTTCCCCAGATTACGAGACTACCGCTCTTAACCACTACACCACACTGGCTCTCTCACATGGTGCTGCTGGGTCAAGGATGGACAACCTCTAGGCATTGTTGGACTACAGATCCCATTCTCCCTGATCCTTGGCTATATTGGGTGAAGCTGATGGGACTTGGAGTCCAAAATTTTGATGGCACCAGGTTCTCCATCCCACACTAGGTAAAGGAGGCAATGGCAGAGGGCCACATCATGTCACATGCTGAATCCTCTGCACAGATTAGGACAGATGATGTGTTTCCTAATATATATTTTTAAAGAGAGATTGAAAATGGCAAAGTTTAGAAAGAAACATTTTTGCATCTTATATTGTACTTGAAACCACTGCTTTCTGTGAGCAAACTTTTTCAGCTGCATAAGATACACCCCTCATCTTAAAGTATAGGCCTATTCAAAAGGAGATGTTTCTTATCAAACATTTATGAAGCAATGTGTTTTGTTTTAGAAGCGATTATATCTAGGCTGCTATGCTGTGGATTAATAAAACATATGATATTGAGAGAAATTAAGGCTTCTCTGCTGCTCTTTAAATCTGCACCTTCCCCTGAAGAGAAGGCTGGTGGAGTAAGATACTTCAAAGCAATTTACAATTATTGTCAGTGCAGGTTTATAGCTTGATTCACATCTGTTTTCCTTCTTATATTTAATCCTGCTTTATGTTGCCTTCTCCTTCCCAGCAGAAATGCCATTTTCAAACAAATGACTGTTCGTGGCATTGCAGTCTCTGCGGAATTTGCTTCCTTCTGTTGCCTGAATGGCATTATAACTTTTTAGTCCTGAAAAGAGGCAGCTATTTAAGAAACTATATCCTTACACAGAGGTTAATTCTTCCATTAACTTCTTAGAACTCATATCCAGACTATCAAGAACCCATACGTCTAAGGTTGCTTCCAGATTACCTATTTATTGAGCATTCTTTCTGATTTGTTGGCAGAACATTTGCATGGAGGCTATATAGCAAGGGCTCTTTATTGATGTGCTCAGAAGTTATACAACATTGCATCATGATATTATCATCTCATGCTTACAAGGCCATTTCCCCATCATTTTCTATACTGCAAAAGATAGGTTTTTCTAAAGGGTTTGCTGCACAAGAGCACCAGAGTGCAAAATCCACTTTTCTTGCGCAACTTTAATTTGCCAGTATGTGACTGAATTCCACCCACAAATAGCAAAAGTTTGGCAGTGACCCAAGACATGAACAGTGGCAAATGTAATGGTGCTGTATTCCATTGATGGTACTTACGTTGGAACTGTTCACTAGTAAATGTATCTTGGTCTGAAGTTTTTGAACAAATCTCTAAAATTATTAAGGGACTCGTTCAACTCAATACACCCTACAACCGGTACTCCTGCTTATGGTCTCTTTTCTTTTATGAATACTATTCTATAAATACTGTTATATTTTTTAATTTTGCTTTTGAGAGTTGGGTTTTGGGTTTTGGGGTCCCCCCCCCCTTTTCTTTCTTTTCTGAACTGTTTGCTTATCTGAAAACCGACAGAAATTGATATTTTTTAAATGGTAGCCCAGAATTCAGTGGAAGAAGCATTTTAATCTCAGGCGATATTCTGTAGCAGACCCTCACATTTGCCATCCTCCAATGGAAAAGCTTCGGGGAGGGGACGACTGCAATGTGAAATCCATTAGCAAATGTGACCCTGTAGAATTCAGTCACGACAAATCCTGTGAATGGCTAGCTGAGTGCAGAAAACAATTGTTCCTCTTTAGGTGGTTATTACACTATTGATCTTGCCATACCTATTCATCACTAGCGGCTAGCTTGTCTGGGGTGGGTTACACCCACGCTGATTGGATCTTGAATCCACTTGATTGGATTCTGGATTAATTTGTGGTCTGCATACTAATGTCACACACCAACCACTGTTACTTTCATTGATTGACCTTCAGGCTACATGCTGTAAGAAACAAACCCCTCCTTTCAACCTCTTCCTCTATGTTCTATCATCTGTCTATCATGTTTTTGCCACAGTAAGTTGAAAAGCTTTCAGACTTCCTTGTTTTTGTGTCATTCTGGTTTGTTTGTTTTTAAGAATAACTAATTACTTTGATCCTGTTTCCACCTCTCCCTCTTCACATCTCGTAACATAGACCTGGATGGCAATTCACCTCCACTGCCCATTTCAAAACCCCAGTTTACAGGTGAAACTCAGAAAATTAGAATATTGTGGAAAAGTTCTTTTATTTCAGTAATTCAACTTAAAAGGTGGAACTAATATATGAGATAGACTCATGACATGCAAAGCGAGATATGTCAAGCCTTTATTTGTTATAATTGTGATGATCATGGCGTACAGCTGATGAAAACCCCAATTAACAATCTCAGAAAATTAGAATATTAAATGAAATCAGCAAAACAAGGATTGCAAATAGAGGAATATTGGACCTCTGAGAAGTAGAAGCATGCATATGTACTCAGTACTTGGTTTGGGCCCCTTTTGCATCAATTACTGCCTCAATGCGGCGTGGCATTCCACACCCCAAACCATTAAAGCAAGGAAAATAGCCACGAGGAATACTGGCAAAGAATCCATGCCCAAGATTTCAGCCCTTCCCACAACACTCCTGAAAACTGTATCCATTAGGGCAGATCAAGCAATACAAGGTAGGGTATCTCCAGCTTATCAAAATAAATCCAATTAAGAATTTATTTACTTTAAAAATGTTTATAGAGATAGAAAGCAATATAAAATTTGAGCTACTTAAAAAGAAAAACAATTAAAACACAAAATGCAATCAAAATTTGTTTAGCTTGAACCATAGCTTAAGAATGATCACCCAAAGAGAAACAGTAATATTGAATTATTTTTTTAAGGCAATGAAAGTTTGGGGTATCAGCACCCTGGAGAGTTCCAGTGTTCCATGTTAAGAGTTTCCTGGCTTTGGGGCTAGCTGTATGTTACAAGCAAATGGGTGGAAATGAGCCTTGTCAACCAAAAGTTTTTCTTTTAACATGGCTTTGGGAGGGGGGAAATTTAGAACTGAGAAGAGGTAAGGGGAAGAGATTATCCTTTTCCTCAGGCACTGTTTCTCTTATCCAATTCGCCTCTTTAAGCAACATGGTTCAAAAAGTGTGTTTTTCTGTTTTTTGAATCAGATAGAGGGGGGAAACAACTACCATATTTTTCCGTGTATAAAACTAGGTCCCCCCCAAAAAAAATAATGTCAAAAATTAGGGGGCATCTTATACACGGGGCCATCTCCCCCCAATTTTCTTAAATCTGAGTCCCCCAAAATAGGGGGCATCTTATACATGGGGGCGTCTTATAGACAGAAAAAGCAGTACTTTGGGGTGACTGAAGCAGAAAAAGAACAAGTAGGGGGAAATGCTCCTTCACCCTTGCTGTAGGCTCCAACTCTATGCCCAGTTTTCTGAGAGTAAGCCCCACTGAATACACACACCTCTACTCATGATCACAATCCGTTCCGGAGCCCCGTCCTTATGATGAAACGGGTCACTAGGAGAGGCGCCATTGTGCGCAGGCGCGGGCGGCGATTGCCCGCTTCTGCGCATGCTCAAACGGCGATCGTCACTCCTGCGCATGCGCGAACGGTGGTAAACCCACCGGTTACTTCCAGGTTTGCCATGGTCACAACTTGGAACATCCACAAGTTGAGACGGTTGTAAGTAGAGGTTCTACTGTAGAAGAAGAAGAAGAAGAGTTTGGATTTGATATCCCGCTTTATCACTACCCAAAGGAGTCTCAAAGCGGCTAACATTCTCCTTTCCCTTCCTCCCCCACAACAAACACTCTGTGAGGTGAGTGAGGCTGAGAGACTTCAAAGAAGTGTGACTGGCCCAAGGTCACCCAGCAGCTGCATGTGGAGGAGCGGAGACGCGAACCTGGTTCACCAGATTACGAGACTACCGCTCTTAACCACTGCACCACACTGGCTCTACTGTACATATATACATGTATAGAGTATTGCTGTTAAGTCCTTGAAATCAATGGGATTTTGTTTTTATCATCTGACATTCCTTTAACAGACAATTACTAAAACATCTGCATTCACACATTTGGTTTTGGCCGCTTCAGATGCACACAACCAATACTTTTAATATGGAAACAGTTGCAATGTCCAGTTTGTCATCTTAGCTTTAAACTTCTTCAATAGACACACTCATCATTTCTTTACCTATTCTGCCTGGCACCCGCTGAGAAACTTTATGCTCTAATTTAATCCATGCCGATTGTTGCCACTGTTGTATATATTTTAAATGATTCACCCTGCTGAGAGTGGCTGTAATGGTAATCACTCACCGCAGTTTAATTGTAAGTTTCTCTACACGAAACACACCCAGGGCTAGTGGAGGTAAACAAAATGAATTACAGCTTTCTGGAAAATCATCTTTCTTTCCCCAGTGGATACAATCTTCACATTATTTTAGACATGGTTTGTCTCCAAAAGGGAGAACATTGACCTGCTCAGTGACAAAGAAAGACCTGGATTTTTCAAGTTTGTAGAAGAATTATAATTTTAGAATACTGTTAAGGCAAATGATTGGTACAAGCAAGGCCAGCTTCCTGCTTCTTTTTCCATTATTAATAAATGCACCAACAGTCACTGGGAAATGTAAATATGGAGAATTTGGTTACTGTGAGGATACAGCACTCGAAAATTCTAGGTACACAATTCTAGAGACATGTGATATTAGTCAACTAACAAAAACCATGTCTCTCATTGACTGAAACCAAGATTCACATGCTTGGTTCTAAGGCAGGGATGAGAAAGCAGTGGTTCTTCTAATGTTGTTGGACTACAACTCCCATCATCCTTGACCATTGGCCATGCTGGTTGGGGCTGATGGGAGCTGAAGTCCAGCAACAACTGAGGGGCGGCAGGTTCTTCATCCCTTTTCTAATTGTTTACTCTGGTTGCTAAAGCTTCTCTGAGAGATGTTTTTCCATCACCTGTTTTCTAATCCCTTTAACTAGAGATCTCAGGGGTTGAATGTGGGATGTTGTGGGTGAAATGCATGCGTTTTAACCAATAGATGAGTCACTTGACTTCTGGTCGGTTGTGTTGCTGCTGTTTACTGAGATGTAGAGGAGGAGGCACCGACAAGGTCAGTGCCATGCAAATGTCCCAGAGAAGCCATCATCTCACCATAGTGTCTGCTATGGGCTCTGAGCAATGGTCACTCCCTATAGTTCTAATCATATGAGATACGTTCCTGCTAAGGTATGGCAGATAGTTGCTGCTCCCTGACATACTACACAACTCACTTTTATGGAAGTGTGTTGATGGTTCCAGGAGAGGAGATGGTGATTACTTAGTCAACACTTTTCCATCATTCACAGGGTGTGTTTTCCATCCATGTTGTTGACTGCTTTGCTAATAGGATTTCACTGTCCCAGGAGGCTTAACAGCAACAATACAAACCTAAAAAGCAAAGTTCACTCAGCCTGTAGAAATAATTTTAAGAATTGTAAATGAATTGCACAAGCGCAACCTTAAAGTTGATCAGAAACCACCGCCTTTTCAGCAGCTATGTGAATAATGGCTTATTATTACATATTAATATTACTGTAATGACAGCGCTCTAAGTTATCTATTTATTAATGATGTCAACAAGTGGTGATCAATTATTTTCAGAGGCTTGAACTGCATTCATTACATACTACTATAAATGAATTATTTGGAACTTGGGGAAAATAACACCTTGCAATTTTAGACCCTTCTTTAAAATGCCACATGTGTAAACCAGAAGGACAAAATTTAATGGATTGAGCTCTTTGCAATATAAAATCTGTGGCTCTGCAATCTGCAGTGTGAATTTACAGATGCAAATTGTGTATCTAGGCAATCATTACTCGCCATATTAGTAATTAGATAAGTCCCATGCTAAACAATAACTCCACCAGTTTTCCATTCATTTCTGTCTACTATAATCCAGCGACTCCTTTTCTAAGAGACTGCCTAAACTTATTTAAGCAGTAAAACAAACAAAAAAAGGAAGCTATTAAATGGATTTGTGTTACTTTTACTTCCTGCTGAATCCATACTCAATATATATTGTATCATTTTCAGTCAAATTAGTTATTGAACTGGCATTCCCATGCAATCTTATGAAAAGTCTTGGAATATTGGACTATAATTTGATCTTGATCTTTTTTATTTTAGTTTTTTAATTTTAATTGAAGCATTATGACTGGATATTGAATTGGATGTTTTTTTATTGTAAAATCAATAAAAATGATTTTTTAAAAAGAAGAAGTCTTGGAACAAACCCCCAATGGTAAAATTTATGCCAGGGATAGAGAGCCTGTGACTTTCCAGATGTTGCTGGACTTCCAACTCCCATCAGTCCCAGACTGCATGGCCAATTGTCAAGGACGTTGACAGCAGTAGTCTAATAACATCTGGAAGGCTCACAACTTCCCGTCTCTGGTTTATTTATGCCAAAGGCAGCCTCAGCCTACTAAGATGCTGCTTCAAGTAAGACAGTTTTTTATTCTCACTCAGCATGAATTTAATTATTATTATTTTATTTATGTAAAAAGATGCACAACTTATTGTTCTGTTAGCAAGTCAGGGTACAGAAAAACATAACATAGGAACTAGGGTTATGCAATGGATTTGGGCTTCGGAAAAATTCTACATTTGTCCCAGGTGGAAGGGGACATGTGGTAGGTGCCCCAAAGTAAAGCAGAGACCACCTGAAGCACTTCAGTGCACCCTGGTGATTCAGACATTTGAAAAAGATGTAGATAAGTGTCTGCTAAAAGCAAAACTAATGTCTCTAAGTTTACCATACAAGGAAAATACCAGAGTGGGGTGGGAGAGGAGGGACAGCAATCATTGGGGGGGGGGGCAGCGGCAGGGAGCGGGAAGAGTTCTGTTGTGACTGACAGGTCAAGTTTGTAACCCGAGAAAATACGTAGTTGTATTAGGGCTATCCAATCCTAGGGCTTTGGAAGAGTAATCTCTAAATAAATAAATAATTTTGCTTTCTTGCTCTTTTTCAACTTCTGCCTCAGAGAAGCAGAAATGTTATTAAAAGAGGTGGAGCAGCTGGAAATTTTTTAGTTACAGGTAGGTAGCTGTGTTGGTCTGCCGTAGTCGAAACAAAATTAAAAAATTCCTTCCAGTAGCACCTTAGAGACCAACTAAGTTTGTTATTGGTATGAGCTTTCGTGTGCATGAACACTTCTGCGTGCACATCCTATCCAGCCCCTTTATTCACCCCTTCCTTCCAAATCCTTCCAGTTCTTATTCCTGGTTCTTATTCTTATTTATTCCTTTTGATTTAATCTTGCTGCTGTGTGTACTTTTGAGTCCCTGTACAGTTTCCCATTTGTTTTTCCAACTTACGGTCCCTTTTCATTTATTCTTTTTGATATAATCTTGCTGATGTTTGCATTAAAAAAACAAAAACAAATCAGACAGTCTAAATATTGCTAGCTTTTTTTTTCTTCCTGAAGTCATGGATTGCAACCCCACCTCAGCTTCCCCTTAGAATACTTATGGTCTCAGGAGCTTGCTTAACGTTCAGTGTGTGGCCTGTTTCATTTAGTCCATCCCAAGTTATTTTTATCTATTTTACTCTTCACATTATATCATAATGAACATATTTATTTTGTTGAATTTTAGAAATATCCCCCCAGCTTCTATATTCCTCCCTGAAAATTCAAAATGACTTTCTAATTTGCTCTCTAAATGTGCACATGTAACTTTATGAATTCAAAAACAGATGCTCATACTTGTCTTGAGGTAAAGGTAAAGATAAAGGGACCCCTGAACATTAGGTCCAGTCGTGACCGACTCTGGGGTTGCGGCGCTCATCTCGCTTTATTGGCCGAGGGAGCCGGCGTACAGCTTCCGGGTCATGTGGCCAGCATGACTAAGCCGCTTCTGGCGAACCAGAGAAGCGCACGGAAACGCCGTTTACCTTCCCGCCGGAGCGGTACCTATTTATCTACTTGCACTTGGACGTGCTTTCGAACTGCTAGGTTGGCAGGAGCAGGGACTGAGCAATGGGAGCTCACCCCGTCGTGGGGATTCGAACCGCCGACCTTCTGATCGGCAAGCCCTGGGCTCTGTGGTTTAACCCACAGCGCCACCCGCGTCCTTTGTCTTGAGGTATCTGAGTCTAAAATATAACCAGATATCTATTCCCTCCCACAACTAAAATTCCCAGAGTAGTTTAGTAATCAATCCCCCTTCACAGGGAATTCTGGAAATTGTGGGTCTGTGAGGGAACTATGAGTCTCCTCACAAAGCTCTGCAGCCTTAATTTAACTATAACTCCCAGAATTATTTTAGGGAATTGATATCATAGTACGTACTTTAAATTGATGGTGTGAATGTTTCCTGTGTAAACCATCCAAATTGTACTTTAAAACAGCATCACTTGTCCAGATATAAACATAGCCGGGAAATGTCATCATTACAGCAAGAAATAATGTTTCATTACTCAATCATGAGTTTTTCTTAATTATTTTGAATCAGTGTAGAAGCCTTGCCCTTTACACCACTTCTGTGCCCCGCTACCATCTGTAAACTTCATTTCTGTTTACTTTCCCCTTCCAGATTATTTGGATTAATGGTCTCCTGGCCTATTTGCTTAAATGGGCCTAATTGGGCTGCTAGATGCACGTCTGCTACTTGAACCTCTCTTCCTTTCTTTCATACACCCACCCACAAACAGTTGCCTTGAAATCTCACCACATATATATTTAGACTAGCATTTGTCCTTTAATATTGTATAGTTGGTTCTCTTCAGGCTGGGAGACAAAGTAGGGCTGTGTATCAGATTCAGCTCAGGTCCAAGCCACCTTGGACCGATTTGGGGAAATCTGGACATCTTTTTTTGCCATATCATTTTTATTAATTTTACAATAATGCTTTCCATTACAATCTCTCCTCTTATATTATACATTTTGGCTTTTTAGAGCCATGACTTCCTTCAAACCTTCCTTGTGATTTTCTAACTTTCATTTCAAATTTCTCCATTTTCACTACTTAACCATTGCTTTCAAATCAAAAACATCAAAGCATCACATTTTCTTATTCTTCTCTGCAGGGATTTTTATACCTTTCCTTACAAAGCTTCTTGCAATCCTACCAACGTGTGTGTTTGACTACAATTGTCTTTCAAATAATTGCAAATAATTTAGTCCAGTCCTCGATGAACTTCTGGTCCCACTGTTCTCGGATTCTTCCCATCATTTTGGCCAGTTCCGCATACTCCATTAACTTCAGTTGCCATTCTTCTTTGTTGGTAACTCCTCTTGTTTCCACTTCTGTGCTAATAAAATTCTGGATATCAGCTGAGTTGCATTGAGACAGTTCCACATCACTGTGAGATAGGCTGGGCAGCCTAGTGTGCTCTGGGGCTGCCGGGGGGGCATTGTGCCAGGCACGAAAAAGGAGAAATCACCAAAGGACCTACCAGGTGGTTGCATCTTCATGGAAGAATGTAGACTTGGTTGTGGGTGGAAGAATCTATGGTCAGGCCTTTTCTCCTCCCTGCCCCTTGAAGCAGCTTCTTGCAGGATTAAATACTTCCAGTTACCAGCTGGTAAGCAACAAGGTGTGATCCTGCACAGTGCTGCTCGCTGGGGATTCATGAGCATGTAGAGAAGCCCCCTCATGAAGGAGCAGCACCCCACATGAGCCAATCTCTTTCAAATCAGAACCAGTGAAGGTCTTGTGTGAGTGTCTGGAGGCGGTTGGAGGATGGATGGCAGCTAACAGATTGAGGCTGAATCCTGACAAGACAGAAGTACTATTTTGGGGGGACAGGAGGCGGGTGTGTTTGTGTGGAGGACTCCCTGGTCATGAATGGGGTAACTGTGCCCCTGAAGGACCAGGTGCACAGCCTGGGAGTTATTCTGGACTCACAGCTGTCCATGGAGGCACAGGTCAATTCTGTGTCCAGGGCAGCTGTTTACCAGCTCCATCTGGTACGCAGGCTGAGACCCTACCTGCCCGCAGACTGTCTCGTCAGAGTGGTGCATGCTCTAATTATCTCTTGCTTGGACTACTGCAATGTGCTCTATGTGGGGATACCTTTGAAGGTGACCCAGAAACAACAACTAATCCAGAATGCGGCAGCTAGACTGGTGATTGGCAGCGGCCTCCGAGACCACATAACACTGGTCTTGAAAGACCTACACTGGCTCCCAGTACGTTTCCGAGCACAATTCAAAGTGTTGGTGTTGACCTTTAAAGCCCTAAACGGCCTCGGTCCAGTATACCTGAAGGAGCATCTCCACCTCCATTGTTCTGCCCGGACACTGAGGTCCAGCGCTGAGGGCCTTCTGGCGGTTGCCTCACTGCAAGAAGTGAGGTTACAGGGAACCAGGCAGAGGGCCTTCTCGGTAGTGGCACCCACCCTGTGGAATGCCCTCCCGCCAGATGTCAAAGAGAAGAACAACTACCAGACTTTTAGAAGACATCTGAAGGCAGCCCTGTTTAGGGAAGCTTTTAATGTTCAATAGATTATTGTATTTTAGTGTTTTGTTAGAAGCCGCACAGAGTGGCTGGGGAAACCCAGCCAGATGAGCGGGGTATTATTATTATTATTATTATTATTATTATTATTATTATTATCATCCTGCATGGTGCTGGTCACTGCCCCTTCATGAGTAGCTGCCCTTGGGCATAGGGAGGCAATCTGCAAAGGAGCAGCACCTCGCAGGATTGTATCCTTTTCAGCTGGTAGGCGAGAGGATATAATCCTGTGTGGTACTGGTCACTGCTCCTTTGCAAGTGGCTTCCATGCAGGAAAAGGAGCAGCATCCTGCAGGATTAAACCCACCTTCCCTATGATGGCGGGGTGAGGGGAGGCAATGTAGTGTCTCTGCCTTCTTCCCTCTGAACATGTGTTAAAATAGCATTTAAAAAATCCTTTGCCCTATCCCCATACTGTTTCAGGGATGGATCCAGGGTGGGTGGTCCCTGGGGTGGCACAGGGTGTTATCAACCCAATCTGGCAAGGGGGGGGGGGAGACGCTGCACGCAGCTCTAATAATTAGAGGCAAGAGCTTGCTTGAATTACCAATTATTTTGTATGCTTTATGATTGATTGAAAGCCTTTTAGATGAAGATAAGTACCCAAAGCTAATGGATGAATTATTTTTAAATAAAAGCTTCATTTCCCTTTTAAGTGCTATGTTTAATTTTTCCTGCCCACACACTATTCACCCAAAGTTGTTTTAGCAAGAAATATAATATTTCTGTTTGTTTGGTAGTGCCCACTGTTTTTATTACCTCCTCCTCTAATCTGTCAACACCTCCCCCCTCGATGGTTTAGATTTAATGTTCGGGAAGGGAAAGAAAATGATGTATTTTTATACAGCCAGTTAACACTGAATTATGGAAAGAAAAGCATATTATACCAAACACAGTTCCCAAATGAATTCAGCTGGGCTCACATCACAAGCAAAGGAATGACATTACATCCATTGCTAGAATGAAACATTGCAGAATAGCAATGCCGGGTTCATTCAGTGGTGCGGTTGTGCTTTTTTATTTGCATCAAACTTTTGCCGTATGCATAAACCAGTTTGCTTTCCATATGTGATGCAGAAGTGGTTGAGAGACACCGGCGGCATTTGTGTGGATGGATTTCTGTTTTGAGCATGATGTTGTCCAGCACGCAAATATACTTCCCACAGCCAGAGATACTTGCCACATTCCCATTTTGCCCAGACTAAGGGTTTCATGGCATGGAAGCAATGACAGAGAATGCAGGAGAATCTTGTGCTTCCTTTTTCCCAAACTTCCTTCTCCTGGGAGGCGGAAATTCACACATCCATGCTAATTTAGATTGTCCCAATCTCTGCATAATCTGATAATATGCCTTGACTAAGTTTTCCAAAGTAGATAACAGATAGATAATGTATATTATGTAAGACCAATGAATTAAAAGAAAAAAGGACACAGTAAAAAAAATAATAAGGAAGAAGTAAGGAGTCGCAATGAGGTGGAGGGAAGTTTCACTTAAAGATCTTAAGAGTTAATGTAGCGATAATATCTGATGTTGAATCATGTTGGTTTTTTATGTGTGTAGCTCATTATGTCTTGAATAACAAATGGAATAACTGACAAATAATTAAACTCAATAAATAATATATACCCCCCCCCCAAAAAAAATCTGATAAGGGAAGAAGATCCAATGAAAATTGTGTGGTACCTGACAGTATATGCACTGGGTGGGTGGGTTTTATCCACATGTCTGGTGATATTTCACGGGGTGCTGTCTATCACCACACCCCCTACTTCCATTTTGTTTCCATTGGCCTAAGGATACAGTCTTCCTTTTCCAATCAGTCGTTACTGAAAGCGCATCACCACTTTTTTTTTTAATTTTTCAAACAGCTCTTTTGTGCAGAACTACTTTGTACAAAACAAATGTATTCAAAATTAAATGGTCCTTGCAGGAACAAGAGGCAGGTGTCAAAGTTGGCCTGTGGAAAGTGCAGGGAGGGCAAACTGGCAAAAACGATCACCCCTCCTCTTGCTTCCAGGAGCACAAGGGAGGTATTTATTGAATTCTATCTGGAATATGGTTAGCATATTTTGTTTCGTCAATCAGTTTTGTCATTGAATGATAATGTATGGATTATTTACAATTTGCGGGTGTTTGTGGGACCATCCTGCAGTCTATTCTTTATTTCTGTGTGGAAAACAATGGACAAAAATGCAAGACAGATCTCTCAAGGTTTTAATAATACACTAGTTCAGTCACTCGGCTGCTTCCGTCGGCTCCCACAAATCTCTGTCGAATCCCTAAATGTGTGATTACAGCTTTCTGCTGCCCTTCCTGTAATGGGAAATCAACGCTCCATTTACCGTGCTACAAGGTCAGACCACTTAAATTTAAAAGCAATCATGACATACTTAACGCAGAAAGAAGCAAATCATTAGGTGTTGCTTCCGGCTTGCTCCTGACATAACATTATGTGGTAGTTGATGCTGAGGTTTGAAACTGAAATGGAGTTTATGAAAACAGCTTTTCTGACCTAAGTGGCTAGCTTGTAGAACACAGTTTGGGTGGCTTCACCCGGCTGCTTCCAGGAGCTATAATGAAGTTGAGCAGAGAAGTTCTCAAGCAAATGCTCAACTTTCTCTGACCCCTAAGAATGGACCCTATTTTTTAAATCCCTATGAAGCCCTGTTTCATTTCCTTTCATATTCTTTTTGTTGTGTGTATGGGATGTTAGGGGAGGGGTAGTACCCCTGGCGGGTGACAAGCCATGCTCCTTCTGGACTAGTTTGTCCATCTTTGCTCCCAATTCTGCACTCAGCTCTCACCTGTGACTCCTAGAAGCATATGACAGCAGCCACAATCCTGGGAAATGGCTTCAACTGGCCGGCTAAACCAAGTGTGGGTAGCTGATGGGTCTCAAACCCTTGATGAGTTAGGGTCTTCCACTGCATGCAAAAACTGGCTCTGGAGGATTGAGTGGGTGAGACCAATAGTGGGTTGAACAGTCAAGAAGGTGTTTTCTGCACATGTTGTAGAGGGAAGTGAGAGGCGGATGGGGCTTCTCGGCAGTGGCGCCCGCCCTGTGGAACGCCCTCCCATCAGATGCGAAGGAAATAAACCACTACCTGACTTTTAGAAGACATCTGAAGGCAGCCCTGTTTATGGAAGTTTTTAATGTTTGATGTTTTATTGTGTTTTTAATATCCCATTGGAAGCTGCCCAGAGTGGCTGGGGACACCCAATGGCCCAGGGGTCAGCAAACTTTTTCAGCAGGGGGCCAGTCCACTGTCCCTCAGACCTTGTGAGGGGCCGGACTATATATTTTTTTTGGGGGGGGGGGCGGCGAATGAACAAATTCCTATGCCCCACAAATAACCCAGAGATGCATTTTAAATAAAATCACACATTCTACTCATGTAAAAACACCAGGCAGGCCCCACAAACAACGCAGAGATGCATTTTAAATAAAAGGACACATGTAAAAACACGCTGATTCCCAGACCGTCCACGGGCCAGATTTAGAAGGCGATTGGGACGGATCCGGCCCCCGGGCCTTGGTTTGCCTACCCATGCAGTAGCCCATCTAGGATTAAAAAAAACCTCCACTGCCTTGCACGATATCTTTGGGAGAAGAAAAGGTTTGATGTCTGATGTGCCTGAACATGTTTTTTTTGTTTTTCCTCATACTATTGAATGGGAAGCCATGAAGTTTTATTCTCTGCTCTGAGGTATCCAATTGGGATGCAAACCAAATTTTATGGTTTCGTGTGTTTCAGTATATATGTGTGTATATATCTACATACACCCCCCAAATGATATTTAACCAGCCAGAGGTCTCTCTCTCTCTCTCTCTCACACACACACACACGATTTTTGCTGACACTTTTTAACTAGTATAACCACATCAGCCAAGCAGATAAATGGGAAGAAAAGGATTTGTGTGGTAGAAGTTACAAATTAGTCCCATGGGGTTTTAAAAAATGTGAAAATAAGTAAGCCTCTTACTATGTGAATCTCAGTTTCAAGCAGAGATGCAGAGAGCAAGAGATGGGCTGCACTGCAGTCATTCAAGAAACAGAACTCAAGTAGGGGCTTTATCTGTGACACATAATAGTTTCCTGGCACTTCAGTTTTTCAATGACAACTGAATTGCTCCCAGATCAAGACTGTGAAGAGGGAGAAAGCTGAAACTAATGAGCAAAATCTGCCGGGAGCTTCTGCTGCGCCAACCTTGCTGATATGAATGGGATTCTGGGCTGGCCCAAGACATTTCATTTGCCTGTGGCAAAGGACAAGATGGCAGTTCCCCATCCCATGTATTAAAGCAAACCAGACCGGCAGTTGAATCTTAACAGCGCCTGAGGGACACCACCGGACCTGTCACCTGAGAGCAGCAGACAGAACTCTGTCCTCCCCAGCCCCTTGCCTCCATTTCCTGCTTCCTCTGCATCTGTTGCCTATGAAGCCTCTGCCTAATGCAGGGGCTGTGCAATCCATCATCATCATCATCATCATCATTTTTTATTTGTATGCCGTCTTTCCACAGTTAAAAAAACAATGCTCAAGGCAGCTTACAGCATAACAAGATTTACATAATTACAAAAGTCATAAACAATAAATAAACCACATTAAAAAAATACACAACCAAATAGGAAACAATTTCCACATAAATCAAAATCTAAAACTAAGAATACAGCATTAATATCACAGTTTAAAATGACATAGGTAAAAAATAGCAGCAATTTAAACAAGAACCCAAAACAAAACAAAATGGAGCCCTCTCTGCCCAGCAGCGGCAGTGGCAGCAGTCCTTTATAGAGTCCATCAGGCCCCGCCCTGGACCAGGTGGTGAGTGGCAAGACTGGGGCCCTCAGGCGCTGAGCAGGGGAGTCCTTCTGGGTGGTAGCAGCTGCAGCAGTTCTTATAGGCCTGTCAGGCCCTGCCCTGGGCCAGGTGATGAGTGGCAGGACTGGTGTTGGACTGTAATGCCCATCAGCCCAGGCTGGCACTAAAAATGGTCATGGATGATGGGAATTATAGTCAAATGATATTTGGAGGGCACCAGGTTGGCTACCCTTGGCATTATTACAAGTCTGTCCTTGAGAAGCCATGGAGGATGGTTCTGTTACTTATTTCCTTATCCATATTCTAAGATGGTTGGGTGGCATCTTGCAAGCATCCTTCTGGTAACACCTGCAGCCAAGCTGGTGCCAAATGTATTGCTCTGCTTTTCTTTGGACCACATCAATAAGGCTGAGAAGGGGGTCTTGTCGTTTGGGAAGTCCAGGACCTCCATACACACTGCCCAGGCTTGTGCCCTGGGGAAGTCACTTTGCTGCTGCTAATGTAGCTGTGGGACAACCAAGTCTTGCTTCCCACTGCACCAAACACAACTCACCAATCAGGTGCCCACAGGGACTCAATAAATCTGCTGTCTTCTGCCGTCTTCCTGTAACTGAACAAATAAGGGGGTCAGAAATGCATGGCGTCTTGACTTGGCTAGGCTGCCATTCGCTACTCTGGATGCTTTTCAGTAGTGGCAGCGCTGCTACTTTTAAACAGGAGACAAGTTCTTTCCCAGCTGCAGCGGCCACCCAGCGTTTCAAGCTTCCAATCCACACATTATCAGGTTCATTGATCTGTGGGCTGGGGCATTGCATTTTGGGTAAATGGAGATAGGTAACTTAAGCTGAGCTGAGCTCCCATTCAAAAGCGCCACTGCCTGTCCAATACTGAAGTATCTTCAGGGGCTCAGCGAAGGGCAAGGAGTGGTGCTGCTCTCACGAAGCATAGAAGCAGCTGAAACCTGTCGAAACTGCAGCTATTTGTGCCCTTACCTGTTCAGAAGAGGGGGGGGTTGGGAGGAGGGGAATTATCAGCACCATGCCAAGGGCTTTCTGATGTGCTGTGCCACCCCTGATGTTCTTGGGCTACTTTTCCAGGCTTGGTTTGAATAACCCAATTTGTGTAGCAGAAGTTATGTCTGTGGATTGTGGCCCCAGGAAATTGGGGGGAAGTGCCCTGTGAGCAGAAACAAAGAAAATATTCCATCCCTCCTTCCTTTTTTCAGCATGTAATGAACAACAAAATTAAGTTTTGGTTTTCGTTCAAAAAAGGAGAGTGCTGTGTGAAAGATCAGGCCCGATTCTTTTTATGTAATGTGTACTATGCAATGGAAGATGTTCCATGGTCAGGATTTATCTGCAAGCCTTGCTGTTGAGATGAGCAGGGCAGAATGGAATCCTGCTGGCATTTGTAAAGCAGAATAGGCTGTGTGCTGCCAAAAGCAATAAAAAACAATAATCCTATTTTTAAGCGCTAACGTAAGCATGAGAGCTTACACACACAGTAGGAGGGATGTTGCAAATTACAGGGGGAGGGGGGCAGAAAAAACAAGATTTAGTGGGAGGGCTCATGTGGCATTTGAAAACAACAACCACATGCACAACTCAAGTGCCTTTTAAAGATGATTTGTCAGGGTTACTTTTTAATGCCGCCTAATGAGCGTGGCAGTGTTTTCAAGGCAGGAAAACTACGCCTGGCATTTAGTTCCAAGGACCATTTAATTGTGTATAAGAACCACTTGGTGTGCAGAACTACGTAGCATGCCCTGCAACATTGTCGTTGTTTAGTCGTTTAGTCGTGTCCGACTCTTCGTGACCCCATGGACCAGAGCATGCCAGGCACTCCTATCTTCCACTGCCTCCTGCAGTTTGGTCAAACTCAAGCTGGTAGCTTCAAGAACACTGTCCAACCATCTCGTCCTCTGTCATCCCCTTCTCTTTGTGCCCTCCATCTTTCCCAACATCAGGGTCTTTTCCAGGGAGTCTTCTCTTCTCATGAGGTGGCCAAAGTATTGGAGCCTCAGCTTCACGATCTGTCCTTCCAGTGAGCACTCAGGGCTGAGTTCCTTAAGAATGGAGAGGTTTGATCTTCTTGCAGTCCATGGGACTCTCAAGAGTCTCCTCCAGCACCATAATTCAAAACCTGCAACATTAGGCAGAGCAAAATCAGGGTGTGACTTCTCCTCACAGCCTCCTTCTCCTGTGCATGGGGACGTTGTTGTTCCTCTCTCCCTCGTAACAAGCCCGGTAACAGTTCCTGCTCCCCCCATCTTTCCCCCTCACTCCCGCTAACTGCCACCCACTTTCAATCCTCAGCCCTCTCCTTTTTCTGCTTCCCCCAACCCAATGCTCCCACCACACAGCCACCTCCATTCTCTGGCTCACCTAAGCCCCCACTTCCCAAAATCTTTCTGGCAGGGAATGTGAGGGGCTTCAGAGGGTCCTACAGTCAACCATAGAAAGGAGAGGGAAAGATCTATACGTAGACCTATGCTCCATAGATCTATACGTAGCAAAAAACTCTCACTTCCAATTCTAAGGAGAATCTCCCTCCGCTTTTTGGGTAGACGTGCAATTATTTCAAAGCACCTCAATGCTTTTCAGAAGATTTTTCCCCTTTCCCTTGCTTCCTTTGGTTACTGAAAACAAAACGATCAGGTTTCCATTTTATCTATGTGAAATGCCAACGACGGTCTCAAGAGAGGGACTGGAAAATCCAGGAAGCCCACTCTTTCCCCAGAGTTTATGCTAGCACATTTCTTCAAGAAGAAGAGGCTACGTTGGCATTGTCAGGCAAGCTGGGATGGCTTCCGTAATTCCAGGATGTCCCACTTAAAGCATGACAGTTGATGGGTATGAACTAGTGAAATGTTCACATCACATGTGATTCTTCCTCAGGATAGCATGCCTTCTGTTCTATTCTACAAGCTGCATCCTGCACCAAAAGGTTGCAGCATGGAGTACTTGTGTCCAGGGTTACAGCCACTCTATTCCATTCTTCACCCAGTTATTTGTTCTCTCTCCTCAGTCCCTGCACAACAGCTAGTCAGCATTATGGAAAGTGGGTGGCGCTGTGGGCTAAACCACTGAGCCTCTTGGGCTTGCCGATCAGAAGGTTAGTGGTTTGAATCCCCGCAACGGGGTGAGCTCCCATTGCTCTGTCCCAGTTTCTGCCAACCTAGCAGTTCGAAAGCATGCTAGTGCAAGTAGATAAATGGGTACCACTGTGGCAGGAAGGTAAACAGCATTTCCATGCGCTCTGGTTTCTGTCACAGTGCCCCATTGTGCCAGAAGCAGTTTATTCATGCCTGCCACATGACCCGGAAAGCTGTCTGTGGACAAACGCCGGCTCCCTCGGCCTGAAAGCGAGATGAGCATTGCAACCCCATAGTTGCCTTTGACTGGACTTAACTGTCCAGGGACCCTTTACTTTTTTTTTTAACCCTTTTACCTTTTACATATAATTTTTGGTGCATACAAATGGGTTGATCTGTGGCTAATTTCACTACATTTAGTTTTGTATATATATATATATATTTGGGGGGGGGGGGAATACTGCCATTTGGTCTTAATGGAGTCCCGGTTTTTAGGCTGAGACATGTTGGAGGGTATGCTAAAAGCCTGTCATACCTTCTTAACCACTTGCCTACAAGACCACATGGAGAAAGGGCCTCTTTCTTGGAGAGAGCTGCTCAGTTGGAGTGCAGCTGCCACTGAAAATACTTTGTTCTGCATGCCCACCAACTGCACCTCTCCTGATGAAAGGCCTCTGAAAATGTCTGCCACTGACATATGGATGTTCCATTGTAACTGGTGCATCTATCATCCAAGCAAATCTGGGACTTCACCAGATGCACATGTCACATGTAACGTATTTTTCCTGTTCACACAAGGCACAATCCATTAGGAAGGGAGTGGGGGACACTGTGGCCTTCCAGATTTTGTTAGACTCCCACTCCTATCAGCCCCAGCCAGCATGGAAAACCATTAAGGATGATGGGACTTGTAGTCCAGTGCCATTTGGAGGACCACATGCTCCCCATTCTCACATTGGGACATTTTCCTTGCACCCACCCCATAGAAATACTCCCATTATTTTCAGCGGGGCTTGCACCAGAATATTTTTCTGCTGAAATGCGCCCCTGGTAAAGAAATGTGCATATCACAAATATTTAAAAGCAAAATGAAAGCTAATTGTTATTGGTTTGGTGTTTATGATTCAAAGTGGATCAGTAGTGTTACTGAGGAAACAGTAACATTTAAAACTGTGAAACTGAATCAGAAAGTGGAGCAAGATATAATCTATTAAAAGCAGTTATTAATTATATAAGAGCGGCACATACACACATGAATTTTGGGGGAAATAATGGGATGTGTCTAATTTTTGCTCTTCCAAAAGCAGACAAGCACCAATAGCCAGGAAACTGGTTTCTTATTTTACAGTTTCTATGACAACTATTTGTCTCTGTGCTGCACACTGACTCTCTACACCAAGTCTCTTGCATTATTACTTTAATTTGTGATTTTTGGAGGTCAGCCAATTTCTATGCTTAGATGGCTTTCAGTTTATTTTTGAGAAAACTATTCATACTTTGTGATGGATGTGCAAGGATACAGTTAACTTATTTTTAGTTGATGAAGCAATCCTATGCACATTCACCCGGGAATAAGTCCCATTAAACATGATGGGGCTCCCTCCCTCCAATAAAATGTATATAGGTTTGCACTGCAAGTTTGTGTTTTGAGATTGTGATATATTGCAGATTTTTACCATTACCCACAGTGATATATTGTATAATGGTTACTCTTTGGATAAACCACTCTCATGAGTTTCATGCAGACTAAGGTCATTGAATGTAGCTTCCGTTGCAGTTTTGTGAATGAACTTACTCCTTAACTTAAAGAAAACAGAAGAGATTATTCTGGATTTTAGGAAATGTAAATTGAATATTCAGCCACTTATTATTGAGGGGAAGTGTGTGGAACAGGTCTTGGTGTTTCGATTTCTGGGAATAGAGTTGAGAGATGACCTAACCTGGGGAGAAAACAGCAAAGACCTGATGAAGAGAGCACAGCAGAGGTTATATTTTCTGAGAATCCTCCAGAAAAATAATCTCTCAAAGGACCTGTTGATGGCATTTTACCATTGCACTATTGAAAGTGTGTTAACTTATGGTCTCTGTGTGTGGTTTGGGAGCTGCACGGCCAGGGAAAAAACAATGCTGTCCAGGGTTGTAAAGACTGCGGAGAGAATAATTGGGTGCACTCTTCCCACCTTGGATCAAATCTATGCTTCCAGGTGCCATAAAAAAGCTGCAGAGATAGTGCAGGATAGTGCGCACACCAGAAATGATCTCTTTCAGCTTCTGCCTTCTGGAAGAAGGTACAGGGTTATAAAGACTAGGACTAGCCGCCTGAGAAACAGTTTCTATCCAAATGCGATTTTAGTTTTAAACACAGTGTAAGGGGTCTCTATGGGTGTATATTGTATTTAATTATGGGGTAGAGTTTTTAGGGGGCTAATCAGGTTGGGATAGATGGGATAGCAGGCTTGATGGTTTTTGAATGTCTGATGTAGATTTTTTGAATTTTGTTGTTCTGTATGGGACAATAACAATAAAGATTATTGTATCGTATCATATGAGAAATGGAAAACATTGTCACTTTCGAAAAGTTGATTATTGCCTATGGTGAAACTACAGATGCCTATATGCTAAAGGGTACTGTGCATCATGAAATGCCTCACACAATAATTTGACTGGGATGCCTATGGCAGACACCAGAATCAGACAGCAATCCACTACTTGTGTTAAAATGCGAGATGAGCTGCCTTATATTGAATGGGGTGGGGGAAACTGTTTGGGTTGGCCTGGGAAGTATATGATACAGACCCTCCAATTGTCCCTGTTTTTCAGGGACAGTCCTGGATTTACAGAAGCTGTCCCAGTTTCTGATTTGATCCCAGAATGTCCTGATTTTCCTTAGGCCCTAAATGGCCTCGGCCCAGTATACCTGAAGGAGTGTCTCCACCCCCATCGTTTTGCCCGTACACTGAAGTCCAGTGCCAAGGGCCTTCTGGCAGTTCCCCTGCTGCGAGAAGCCAAGTTACAGGGAACCAGGCAGGGGTCTTCTCGGTGGTGGCCCCCGCCCTGTGGAATGCCCTCCCACCAAAGACAAAGGGAAGCTTTTACTGTTTAATAGGTTATTGTATTTTAATATTCTGTTGGAAGCTGCCCAGAGTGGCTGGGGAAACCCAGCCAGATGGGCGGGGTATGAATAATAAATAATAATAATAATAATAATAATTATTATTATTATTATTAGGACGTCCCTATTTTCATAGGAGAAATGCTGAAGAAAAGAAAAGAAATAGAAGAGATAGGAGAATGCAGGGTCTTCTCTCACAAATATATTTTAACTTTTGTCCTATACAGAAAAGGATGTGTTCTCTCACCTGAGAGCATCCTTCTCCTAGCCCTTCACCCTGAGAGATCTCTCTTTCCCTTTCTCTCACACAGGGAGACTGTACATCACCATCATCCACATGCGATTCTTACCCAAATACAGTAAGAAAAAAATATTCGGAGAAACTATGAATGTTAAAAGGCTCTAAGCACCACTCTTTTGACAAAAGTGCTGGGGGCCACTGCTGCTTAGCAGGCAAGCCCGTTGAGAGGAGTTACCTGTGGCAGGAACAGGAGCTGACCCTGTTATTCACCCCAGATGAGATAAAACACCTAGGATTTGAGCCACAGAGCTTTAGAACCAATTCATTTTCTCACTTGTAAAATATCAGCAACTATTTCAGAAGAAATGATGAAGTGGGATGCTTTCTATACTTTTGATAAATCCTCTGTATTTTACGTCTTGTGTATAGAACACACACACACACACACACACACACACACACACGAGAGAGAGAGAGAGAGAGTTTATTTAGTAGACACAGAAAAGGTACTGTAAGTAAAAATAGCTGACATGTTAGATCTGACCTTTTTGAGCAGGATTGTTAAAATATTGTTCTTGTTTTGCCATGAGGTTTGTGCATGCGCACATAAATATTGTTTTAGAGGCACAGGGAAACATAATAGTTTTCAAATGAGTCTGGCAAGTATTACTTGTACTACTTGACAGTTACACTAAAAAACAAGAGTCCCTCTCCTTTCATCTACAGTGGTACCTCGGGTTACATACCCTTCAGGTTACATACGCTTCAGGTTACAGACTCTGCTAACCTAGAAATAGTGCTTCAGGTTAAGAACTTTGCTTCAGGATGAGAACAGAAATCGGGCTCCGGCGGTGCGGCAGCAGCAGGAGGCCCCATTAGCTAAAGTGGTGCTTCAGGTTAAGAACAGTTTCAGGTTAAGAACGGACCTCCGGAACGAATGAAGTACTTAACCTGAGGTATCACTGTAATTAGAAAATGGCCTGTGGAGGTGAGCAGGTACCAAGTGGTGTGCACGTAATATAACCTGTTTTTAAGTTGACAATTGATAGGGGAATTGTATCAGACCCTGTCTTGCTTGGGTTTCTGACTGGGTGCAGGTTATGGTAAAATTCTCGCAAATCTCCCACGATGTTACAGATAACTGGTTTGCCAAAAGGTTACAAGTAAAACATGGTGAGCTGCCACTGGGTAAAAAGGTTGGGTACACCCCATTTACAGTTGTCATAGCTTCTATATCGAATACTGTAAAGTTTGCGCTGAAATGTATAATTAGCTAGGTGTGTAAGATCGCCATCTGCTGATACAGTCCCATATCGTTCTTTCCTTGATAGAAATGTGAAAGTATCACAAGACTGTACAAAATCATTTCTGCTAATCCGGAGAGATTCCATGTCATATCTACCGTGTGCAGTGCCACGTTGATTTGTGGCGTTAGATGGGTTGTGTTAAGTCCATATCTAGTAGAAAAAGAAGCACGTGTCAGAATACCAAAGTGGTGGTTAGCTTTAAGCACTATATAAGGCAAATGATGTTGAGCTTCAGACCATATTTTGCGCTCTCCTCTTTCACCCTCATTAAAAGGTTATTTAATTCCTCCTCACTTCCTGCCATCAAGGTTGTGTCATCTGCATATCTGAGGTTGTTGATATTACTTCCGGCAATCTTAATTGGGATTCATCCAGCCCAGCCTTTCGCACGATGAATTCTGCATGTAAGTTAAATAAGCAGGGAGACAATATACAGCCTTAAGTAAGAGCTGGACCATAAAGAAGGCTGATCGCTGAAGAATTGATGCTTTTGAATTATGGTGCTAGAGGAGACTCTTGAAAGTCCCATGAATACTTTGGCCACCTCATGAGAAGAGAAGACTCCCTGGAAAGACCCTGATGTTGGGAAAGATTAAGGGCACAAGGAGAAGGGGACGACAGAGGATGAGATGGTTGGACAGTGTTCTCGAAGATATTAAAATGAGTTTGCGGGAGGCAGAGGAAGACAGGAGCCTGGCGTGCCCTGGTCCACGGGGTCACGAAGAGTCGGACACAACTAAACGACTAAACAACAACAACAAAGGCAAATGAAGCCTTCCTTGAAGCAGACAGCTGCCTCCAGTTGTCCCACATGGAACTGGGGAGCCAAATGTAAGTCATTAATTAATTAATTAATTGGGAGTCTTTATATCCTGCCGACTAACCCAAGTACTTGAGGTGGCTTAAAATATATTTAAAATACAATAGACAATGATATACTAGTCACTACAGCAGAGCAAATCATCATCATCAACAACAACATCTTATTTATGTAAACTCTGCATTTTTCCCAGAGAGGGGACCAGTACAGCAGCAAATATAACATTTTAAGTGAGTTTTAAGTGCATTATACAAATATGACACTAGATAGCGATGGTGAGCTTATGGCAATTTCAATATATATATTTGAACACTTTTAAAAAAAGCATTCTCACAGCATTTTTTATATGTCTTTAGATTCCACCAGAGACTGAAGACAGCTTACAGATTAAAAACAAGAATATAGGTTCTCTCCTTTGTTCTTCAGTGTTCCAACAAATGCCATTCTTCAGCTGAGTCTCATAGGTTGGAACTGACTGTGGAAGCAGCAAGATGATAGTCGCACTCAGAACTAGAATTCCTCACTGGGTGACTCTCCCAGCCTCAACCCTGGCAGCAGAGGCAGAACATGCTGGGAGGGCAAAGATGTCACCAAACTTATGGGATGTCAAACATACAAGTGACAACCATTTTAGGCGCATCCAACTGATGCAGGACCCCCGGCGTGTGGGTCTTTTTGGACCTGGAAAAGGGCAGAATGGGGGGGCAGGGTGTAACAGGGTGGAACTGGGTGGGGCACGCTTATACTAACTCTGCCGCCATACATGAGGGCCAGGAACGGAACCCCCATGCGAAATGTTCACTGTACTTCAAGCACGCAGGTGGTGATGTGGTCTAAACCACTGAGCCTCTTGGGCTTGCCGATTGGAACGTCGGCGGTTCGAATCCCCACGACAGAGTGAGCTCCTGTTGCTCTGTCTCAGCTCCTGCCAACCTAGCAGATCGAAAGCACGCCAGCGCAAGTAGATAAATAGGTACTGCTGTGGCGGGAAGATAAATGGCATTCCATGCGCTCTGGTTAATGTCACGGTGCCTCGTTGTGCCAGAAGTGGTTTAGTCCTGCTGGCCACATGACCCAGAAAGCTGTCTGTGGACAAACACCAGCTCCTTCGGACTGAAAGCGAGATGAGCGCCACAACCCCATAGTTGCCTTTGACTGGACTTAACTGTCCAGGGGTCCTTTACCTTTTTTTCTTTTTACCTTTATTTCAAGCAAACTCATGCTCAATTCATACAGTTGGGGGAGAGATTCGATTCAGTTCTCAAAAGAATCACAACCAAATCTGGAGAACTGAATTTAAAATTGGAGAAATGAGAAACTGAAATTGACAAATTCACTTATGTCATCCCCAGCAGCGGATATACAGTGGTACCTCAGGTTACATACACTTCACGTTACATATGCTTCAGGTTACAGACTCCGCTAACCCAGAAATAGTGCTTCAGGTTAAGAACTTTGCTTCAGGATGAGAAGAGAAATCAGGCTCTGGCGGCGCGGCGGCAGCAGGAGGCCCCATTAGCTAAAGTGGTGCTTCAGGTTAAGAACAGTTTCAGGTTAAGAACGGACCTCCGGAACGAACTAAGTACTTAACCTGAGGTATCACTATACTACGAAACTGATGAAGCTTAAGCTTCAGGACCTTTAATCCCGGAGGGGCCCCAGAAGCCACTTTACTCCACACTGCTTTTAAAAATGAGTTTAGTAGACACAATCTGATTTTTTGTCATCTATATTTCAACAACCCCAAAGTTTGAGAGACAGTATCACAGATGTAGTAAAGGTTGTTGTAAACAACCCCATTGAAGAAGGTCATAGTGGTTGCCCAGACTTCATTGCTTTTTTGTGAAAGGTTCAAGCTTCAGGGCCCCCAAAACGTAGGTCCGCCACTGCCCACCCCCTTTTTGTATCAAAGGCAAAATAAATCATAGGGATCAATTTGCCATTACAGTCATACCTTGGTTCGTGAATACCTTGGTACTCGTATGTTTTGGCTCCCGAACGCTGAAAACCTGGAAGTACCATATTGGCCCGAATATAAGCCGCATCCGAATATAAGCTGCACCTTTAAAATTCAAGGGGGGAAAAGAAGAAAAAGACAATACCCAAATATAAGCCGCTCCCTTAAAATTCCACAGGCACTCACATCCGTTCCATTTTACCGCATGTCTGTTACAGCAGCGATATCGTAAAAGCCAATTTTTGTAAAGTTGTGAATTTAAGCCGCAGTTTAACTTTCCATGGTCGGAATTTGGAAAAAAAGGTGAGGCTTATATTCCGGCCAATACGGTAAGTGTTCCAGTTTTTGAACGTTTTTCGGAAGCCAAAAGTCCGATGCGGCTTCCGTGTGAGTACAGGAAGCTCCTGCAGCCAAGCAGAAGCTGTGCCTTGGTTTTCGAATGGTTTTGGGAGTCGAACGGACTCCCGGAACGGATTAAGTTTGAGAACCAAGGTTCCACTGTACAGTGTTTCATTTGTAGCTGAAGTGGATATTAACCTTTAATGAGTTCTGTCTAAAATTCAGAGCAACAAACATTAGCTGTTAGCCTGGAGACAGACAGGTTGTGTATCCGCAGCAGTGATCAGAGGGGGGGAGGAACACAGAGAGAAGAAACCAGCAGCAGAACCAGATGCCCTCACCTGCCCCAGCTGCAACAAAACATGTCTCCTCCGTATCAGTCTCTACAGCCACAGCAGGCACTGTAACCTTCCAAGAGTTTGACTTTACCCCCAAAGTCACATTCCTCCATTGTCTCCTGAGACAAACAGATGCCCACAACGATCCAAACTGGGGCAATAAGAAAGTTGTCGACAATCAGATTATTTACAAGCTGCTTATGTGTATGTACTTTTTCTTCCTTGGAAAACGATTGCATCTTTAACTTCCTGTGCAGACACACCGAGAGATCTGTTCTCCTAGTGCAAAACATAGCAGCAAAAACTTAAACACAGCAGCATTTGATTAATGAGAGTAAAATGTAACCACTGAGAAACACAATGGCTCATTAGCCGCAGCAGGGGGGATCAAGAGCAACAAAGTGTTGTCCGAACAATATTGTCGAAGGAAATAAAAAGTCTGGGAAGAAAGGGGATACAAAAAGCATTTTTTAAAGCAGGAGGTTAATTGTTTGGATGGAATTTCACACAACTCCAGCAGTGAGCAGAAATGGACATTGATTTGGAGAAATCTTCTCTCAGAACTTGGTGCTAGCTTAGGAAGAGACAACTGGCCTGTCACAGAGGGAGGTAGCTTAACACATTGGGACATTGGTGAATTCCAACAAACACAGGAAGAGGAGTGGAAACTGCTGAAATTCAAGAACTACAACTCCCATAATCCTGGCTATGCTCTCTGTGATTGATGGGAGTTATTGTTCAGCAGCATCTGGAGGGACAAAGCCCCCCCCCCTTTCCTGATGGTTTATTCTACCATATTCAGTCCTCCTTGAAGTGCTGAGAAGAAAAAGGAAATGAGGGAGACCCATGGATACTGAACGCATGAAGAGAGCAGCAAGAATATGGGCAAGATCTACCCCTGGACATATAATAATAATACAGTGGTACCTCGGGTTACATACACTTCAGGTTACATACGCTTCAAGTTACAGACTCCGCTAACCCAGAAATAGTACCTCAGGTTAAGAACTTTGCTTCAGGATAAGAACAGAAATCGTGCTCTGGCGGCGCAGCGGCAGCAGGAGGCCCCATTAGCTAAAGTGGTGCTTCAGGTTAAGAACAGTTTCAGGTTAAGAACGGTCCTCCGGAATGAATTAAGTACTTAACCCGAGGTACCACTGTAATAATTTATTATTTATATCCCGATAGTCTGCCTGGGTTTCCCCAGTCACTCTGGGCGGCTCCCAATAAATAATAATAATAATAATAATAATAATAATAATAATAATAAAGCGATAAAACATCAAACATTAAAAACTTCCCCAAAAAGGACAGCCTTCAGATGTCTTCTAAAAGTCAGATAGTTGTTTATTTCCTTGACATCTGATGGGAGGGTGTTCCACAGGGTGGGCGCCACTACCGAGAAGGCCCTCTGCCTGGTTCTCTGTAGCTTCACTTCTTGCCATGCATGAGGAAACCACTAGAAGGCCCTCGGAGCTGCATCTCAGTGTCTGGGCAGACCAATGGGGGTGGAGACGCTCCTTCAGGTATACTGGACACCAGTGTGTGTGTCCTTGTGGTGTCATGTGTTGCCCCATACCGATTCTCCCATGCAGAGGAATGCTTCTTAATTTCTGAGCATACAGGATCAGGGGGCTGGCTTACCTCTTACTGTTTCCAAATATTAAGTGGCATGAGCTTGATAGGCAAAAGATATAGCTGTCTCAGATTTCCCCCACCCACCGCAGCTTTTGTGTTAGAGATGTTGCATCTGAGCAATTCGTGGATATGCAAAAAGGGTGATAATTAATGATACTTTTGTTCTTGCAGAGCTCCCGAGAAAGGTTAAGCCTTCGACTTTATAATTGGGGGAAACAAAGTCATTCATCAAACTTGTGAAATGTCACACACAGCAGGTGTAAGATGTAAAGGAAGGAACGCTTGCTGAGTCGCTTGACTCAACCGGTGAGTTTGTAAAAAGAGAAAGGAAAGTTGCCGTTCTAGGGTATAACTAAGTACACAACAAACTTGCAGTCATTTCATACTTTAATTGCCGTGGAATCCCCTAAAGAGTTCAGCGGCATGCCGTTTGATATTGATAATTCTGTCAGAGATCCGTAGTGACTCTCATAAACCACAGTTGCCAGGCTTCCCTAGGGTGAGCGAATGAGTCTTAAACTAGTTTGCAATTTAATGTAGATAACCTCCTGGTCCCCACCATGAAAGGGGTTGTCCATATTAAAGTGGAATATAAAGCGCAGAGGATACAGAGTACAAAGGGTTAGCTACAAACACAATAAACAAAAGGAATGTGAACAAGTAAAGAAACTAAGCCAGCTTTAACTTCTTAAGAAGTCAATGTCATTTTATGTATTAAGAATATATGAAGAGCCTGCTGTGGTGTAGTGGTTAAGAGTGGTAGACTTGTAATCTGGTGAACGGGGTTCACGCCTCCGCTCCTCCACATGCAGCTGCTGGGTGACCTTGGGCCAGTCACACTTCTCTGAAGTCTCTCAGCCCCACTCACCTCACAGAGTGTTTGTTGTGGGGAAGGAAGGGAAAGGAGAATGTTAGCTGCTTTGAGACTCCTTCGGGTAGTGATAAAGAGGGATATCAAATCCAAACTCCTCCTCTTCTTCTTCTTCTTCTTCTTCTTCTTCTTCTTCTTCTGGCCAAAGACCCATCTAGTCTAGCCCTGGTCAACAAATAACAGCATAACCAACCTGTTAACGCTCATATGACTGCCTATGTGGTACTGAGCCAGCTTAATTTTTTTGGCTTTGGTTTATAAAGCCCTTGTGACCAGGGCAGCCATGAGATTAACATACCCCATATACAGTATATTGGTGCAGTCACTGTGATCATTAATGAGTGGCTGGGGCAAGACAGCCAGATGGTATTGTATAATTTGAGTTCCCTTGGGCAAGATACAGCAACTAACGAATTTATTAAATAATGATAATAGTAGGTCAAGTGTGGGGAACTTCAACTCCCGTCTTCCCTAGCCATGGGGCTGATGGGAGTTGTGATCCAGCAACCTCTGGAGGACCAAAAGTTCCCCACACTTGATTTAGGAAAATAATATTATAGTATTTCTTGGTTATATAATTTATTGCCACTTTGTTAAAAAAATAAAAAAGGAGACCTAGACTCATGTCTCTCTGTGCCATCCCATATTTGTTTAAGCCATTTTGTTGTGTTTAGTTTGCTTGCATCTCGCCTTTAATAGTCCTGTTCTGTGTTTCCCCCCTTTTGTCAGTGTTTGTCACCATGGAAACAGTGATGGCACTCGCATAAACCTACTGACATCAAAAAGTTCGGTATCAAGTCAGGTTTTTAATAGTTTTCCGCTCTGTTCTGAGTCATAGTGTATTCTTGTGATGCAAGTGCATTTCCGCCCACCCCCAGCCCTATGTTCACCATTGCTAATTCTTGCAATGAGACCATAAAGAATTGAAGACGACATGGCCTGTAAGCAGATCCAGAAACTGAAAGACTAAACATGGTGTGCAGTCTTATTTGAATGCTGGGAGAACTGATGTAAGCTCATTTTGTCTAGTATAATGTTAATGGCTTGGGCACCCCAATCCTATAGATACTGAGTGATGAACGTGTGGCTCTATACTTCACATCAGTCTTAATCATTGGCTATGCTGGCTCAGGCTGATGGTTTAAGGTGTCCAACAATGTCTCAAGGGCTGTGGATTTCTGCAATAGATTAATAGAGCCATAACATAAGAAACAGTTGTTGAAGTAGGGGAGAAAAACGCAGCTAAGAAGCTCAGATCATATATATGACTGACACCCTTCTTTGGAAATTAAACCCATGTCCAGACTTTGACATTCAAAAACTTTACTTGCAGAAACTTATAGATGAATTAAAACGCAATGTTTACAGTCACATGCTTCTCCATGCATGGGCTTACAGTCTCTTCTTCTGACTTCCAAACAACTGTATTTTCCTCCATTTCCAGAGCGCAGCACTCAGCCTTCCGTATTTCAGATTAGGCCATGAGAGATTTCCACTTTTACCTTCTTTGCTCTCTTTCAAGCAGAGAAGAAGCATCCCAACACTCTATTCAACTTAGCAGTGTTCACAGTGGATTCTAAAACACAGTCATCTTGCTTCCCATAAAATGGAGTCTCTCCTTCACTAGATATCTCCCATGTGACCAATGTTAGCCAATCACAGGAGAACTGCTAGAGAACTCTCTAGAATTCAGCTGCCAACCAATCTAATTTGAACACATAGTAATGCAAGCATTTTAAAGTGTTTCTCAACCTTGGGTCCCCAGATGTTGTTGAACTACAACTCCCATCATCCCTGAGCTCTGGCCTTGCTAGCTAGGGATGATGGGAGTTGTAGTTCAACAACATCTGGGGACCCAAGGTTGAGAAAGGCTGATTTACAATTTCAGTGAATTAAATTACTATCCTTAACAACAGTGAGTTGTGTTGTAAACACTGTGGTGACAGGAATGTTATATGTCTTTATTTTGTGCAAGGTGTCTTTATTTTTTGTTAGCTCTGGGACATGCTGCCTCCTTCCACAATGATACCATCTAGTACCCAGAGGCAGGCATGAGATGTGTCCATAGAATTTGTTGAATGTCCACATGGGCTGGGTAGCCTCATCAGTTCTTTGTTCCCAACGGAGTGGGAACAAGCTAGTGAATGCTCACTGGCATTATATATGGAAAAACTTGTGACAGTCAGGCTGTAGTTTGTTAAGAGTGCTGGGAATCAGAATTCTGTGAGGGGGTAAATGACAGTTCCCATGATTCTTGGAGAGAAAGTAATGTGCTTTAAATGTGCGGGATGTATGTAGCCACGATGTGCTTCAAGTGCTTCTTTACAGCCAAAAGCAGCCATAACATGAATGATGCTGTGATAAAGGAAAGCTTTATTCTAAGGAAGTTCTGTTCTCTGCAGAGAATATTTTCTCATTATGTTTGCCATGGTCTGATCTTGGAACACACTGGCATTTCTGGAGAGCTGTTTTCAAAAAGGAAGATTTTTCTTGTTTGGTAAATACACTATCTATTCAAGGTTGGTGGATGCTGAAGGTGCATTTATCATTTTCCAATTTGTCTGCAAGTTTCATAAATTCTTCTTTGGGGGAAATGAACACCACAGAGTCCAAGGGAACTTTTCCATTTATGAGGAAACCTGATAATAATTCAGATGAAAGTGGAGGCTTCCCTGGACACTTTTGTGAAAAATAAATTTATTAGATGCTGGAGTCTGCACAGACCCCCATTTTGGCACTTTGGAAACTGCCCACGTCAGTCTAGGACTGCCTGATCCCATCATTAGAACCTATCCCCTCATTAATTAGCAGGAAATTTAAAAAATATGGCTATAACTTATTTCCTCTTGACAGAAGTGGGTGAAATTTTCAGATCAGGCCACACCTTCTGAGCGCATGAGTATCAGAGAGCATAGCCTCGGTGGTTTTCTTGCAAAGGGAGCTGCTACCCCTATTGGGTCCACTCATTTTACCCCACTCACTATAGGTTATAACTGTTGACTATTTGCAGTTTAGTAGCGCTGCAGAGAGCTTGCTGGGGAGACCATGCATTAAAAAGGGACTCAAAAATAACTTAAACAAGGTTTTAATAACAAAAACTCCTTATACACGAAATACATCAACAACAAACCAGACCCAACTACCAACCCATCCCCCAGGGTAATGGGAGAGCTAGGTGCTGCTCCTTATATACTATACCCAATTGCTGACACAGCTTGATTAGCACAGCTCAGCAGCACTGCTATGTTTCTTTCTTTTTTTAAAATAATATTTATTAATTTTCCAACAAATTAAACACAACACTACAAAAAACCAAAAAAAACCCCCATACAACAATACAATACAAAAAACACTACAAAACACTAACACATACAACTAACAAAACAAAACAAAAACCATTTAAAACACAGTCCAATTTCAATATCTTATCTTTCTTTCACTTATTTCCACACCTCCCTTTTTGTATTCCACTTCTATTAATTGTTTCAGCAATTCCTTTCCATCTTCCTCTGTTTTCTATCCTATAATTATCTTAACACATTCTAACCTTATTTTTCCCTTTAATACTCTATGAATCTATTTATACTTAATTCCTTATAACATTTCTACTAAAGCCATATAACTTCATTCCAACATTTTTCTAACATTCATTAATTTTACAGTATTTCTGTAAGTAGTCTTTAAACTTTTTCCAGTCTTCTTCCACCGATTCTTTTCCCTGGTCTCGGATTCTGCCAGTCATTTCCGCCATTTCCATATAGTCCATCAACTTCATCTGCCATTCTTCCCGGGTGGGTAAATCTTGTGTCTTCCAGTACTTCGCCATGAGTATTCTTGCTGCTGTTGTTGCATACATAAAGAAAATTCTATCCTTCTTTGGCACCAATTGGCCGACCATGCCCAGGAGAAAGGCCTCTGGTTTCTTCAAAAAAGTATATTTAAATATCTTTTTCATTTCGTTATAAATCATCTCCCAGAATGTCTTAATCCTTGGGCACGTCCACCAAAGGTGAAAGAATGTACCTTCAGTCTCATTACATTTCCAACATTTATTGTCGGGCAGCACTGCTATGTTTCACAGCTGTAAGACTGGGTCTCATTATTTGCCCTGGCCCTGGTCCTTAAAGACATACACAACTTGTGAAGCAATAATGAACCTTCACATTTTAAAGTGACCATTCAACAATAACTTGGGACAGGGGTTGGACAGACGTGTATGGAATCTGCAAGCATTCTAACCCCCTCTCCTGTGGATAATTGCGAATTATGGGCAAATATGTCCAACGACTTTTGTGCTAGGCGCCTTTAATTCTTTTAAATGGAAATGACTGATCTTTTCAGTCATACCTTAAACCCTTTGGGAATTCTGCGGCAGCAGTGGGTGTGGCAAAGTGGGTGGAGTTTGTTTCTCTCTGTCTCTGCGATGTATACTGAAACCAGAGCTGGACCATCACCTGGTCCTTTACAAAGTTATTCCTGATGTTTAGTTGGAATTTCCTTTCTTGCAACTTGAAGCCATTGGTTTGAGTCCTACCCTCCAGAACAGGAGAAAACAAGTTTGTTCCATCTTCCATGTGGCAGTTCTTGAGATATTTGAAGATGGCTATCATATCTCCTCTCAGTCTCCTCTTTTCCTGGCTAAACATAACCAGCTCCTTCAACCATTCCTCACAAGGCTTGGTTTCCAGACCCTTGATCATCTTGGTTGCCCTCCTCTGCACAGTATTCCAAGTGTGGTCTGACCAAGGCAGAGCAGAGTGGCACTATTACTTCCCTTGATCTGGACACTAGACTTCTGTAGATGCAGCCTAAAATAGCATTAGCTTTTTTGCTGCTGCATCACACTGTTGACTCATGTTAACTAAATCCTTTTCACATGTACTACTGGTAAGCCAAGTGCCCCCCCCCCATCTTATATTTGTGCATCTGGTTCTTCCTGCCTAAGTGCAGAACCTTTTGTTTGTCCCTATTGAAGCTCATTTTGTTAGCTTTTGACCAGTTCTCCAATCTGTTAAGGTCATTTTCAATTCTGCTTCTGTCTTCTGTGGCATTAGCTACCCCTCCCAGTGTGGTGCCATCTGCAAATTTGATGAGCATCCCCTCAATACCTTTGCTACCTGAAGTGTAGAAAAAAAGTGGAAAGGCTAAATAAAGTTTTAGAGAAGGAAAAAGCAGTTTCCCATCAATGTAAGCTCCTGCCACTCCTCATAATCTATTAAAAGCCCCCCTCCAATTTAGCAGCCAACTCTGTTGGTTTTTTCCCTAAAGAGCATTTTTAGCAACCTTCTATGTGATTCAGAAGTGTTAGGGAGAGTTAGGGAGTTAGTTAACAATGCCAAAATTTTATTTTGTTTAGAAAAGTTGTATTATAACTATTGTATTATTCCCTTGTTAAAGACAATGTTGATGGTGATTCAACCGTGTTTCAAGTTGAAACATTCTTTTTTAGGGATTTGAATGCCACCCTTTTGAAAGAGGTATTTAAGGAAGAGTTTAAATATCATTTAAAGATCTCTAAAGGGAGATGCATTCATTCTGTTTAAGTAAATTGCATTGCGGACAATATGATCAAGCTAGGGAACTATTGATTAAACCACTATCGGCAAATTGGCTGGGTCAACCTGAAGCCTACTATACCAAATATCTTCTGGATGACAAGTTCAATGATATCACGGTGGCCGTGGCAAAGTTTCTTTCAGTAGTCATACGAATCAAAGATCAACATACCCATGACTAAACAAATAACACCTCAGTCTCCCTCTCCTGGGGGTTTGTCTGTATGAATCTGTATTTTATTCTGAATCCATGTTATGGGTCGTTGGACCACAATAAAGATTATATATATTTAAGTGACAATCATGTGGTAGGTGACAGCACACTCAGGATAAATTTATTCCTCCTTTGCAGGGCAGGGGGAGGTTTAATGGAATAAGTGGGATTAATCAAAAATGACTGATAATATGATGACCTATGAATTATGTTTAACAAGTTAAACTAACCTAGTGATAACTGCTGCTACTTGAATACTAACCATCGTACTAACCTTCTCATGCACTCTGGCAACATCCACTCCATACATTTAAAGCACTGATCCACTTTCAAAAGCCCCAAATTAGGAACCAATTCCTCTTCAGGGAACTCTGGGAAGTGTAGCTCTGCAAGGGGAATAGGGGTCTCCTAACAACTATCAGCGGAACGCGGGTGGAGCAGTGGGTTAAACCACAGAGCCTAGGACTTGCCAATCAGAAGGCCGGCGGTTCGAATGCCCGTGACGGGGTGAGCTCCTGTTGCTCGGTCCCTGCTCCTGCCAACCTAGCAGTTCAAAAGCATGTCAAAGTGCAAGTAGATAAATAGGTACTGCTCCGGCGGGAAGGTAAATGGCGTTTCCGGGAGCTGCTCTGCTTAGTCATGCTGGCCACATGACCCAGAAGCTGTATGCCGGCTCCCTCGGCCAATAAAACGAGATGAGCGCCGCAACCCCAGAGTTGGTCACGACTGGACCTAATGGTCAGGGGTCCCTTTACCTTTAACAACTATCAGCACTCTTAACCAAGTACAGTTCCCAGGGTTCTTTTGGGGGAAGCCATGCCTGTTTCAAGTGCTATCATGGTGCTTTAGATATGTGGTAAGACTGTAGCCTCTGTTTGCCTGTAGGAGTGTATCTGTTTCTCCTCAAACAATGGCTTCTCCATCTAAGTGTGTCAAGGCCTCCAAACTATTACAAGCTCCAAACCATAATACTTTTCCCAGGTTATATAAAGCTTCCAGGTTTTATATTATTTGATTTATCTGGGTAAGTACATAGACTATACACCTAAAGCATTATGCAGAATTCAGCCCTCCTCTGGGAATAAATTAGGAAACTAGCTTCCAGGTTCCGATCTGCAAATATTACCATAATTTTTTCAACTGTTGCTCGTGTGAGAAGTGCTTTGGCATATAAGCTGAAGCTAGCTTTTTATTTTTGTCATAACACAATGTCTAAAATGGGTAATTGGGCGAAGTTATCACTTCATCATCTAAACTGTCCCTGACTGAAAAGTTTAATTGATACTGCTGCAATGCAGGAGACTGAGTGAGTCAATGGTAGGCTGGCTTTTCTTCGAGTTTTATGCACCCTCTCGTTTTCTTTTGGGCAGATTCCTGTTCAGAAGGTGTTAAATTATTTTGTTCCAGGCAATTAATTTACTAATCTGTTTAACTCATTTCATGGGAGAACAATGCTTCTTATTGCCTTTATTATCAATGATATTTTAATAGCCTATTATGAGCACAATAAAAGCTAATCTTGCAGTTGTATAGACATCATTATTTCCTTGCTTACTTGATTTTTTGCATGTGGGATTGGTTGAAAACACCCTCAGACAAATATAAGAAAAACGGGAGAGGAAATTGTGATGGCTGTACAGAGAAATGAATTACAAGAGACAGAGCCAAGAGGGCACCATGGTCAGAGCTTCTAAAACCTATTGCTCTGTGTATTTTTGTGTTTTTATTTCTGCAGGTTTCCCCTCCATTGAGTCTGAAATGGGAAGCAGAGGTTGGATGTTAGATTAGAGGTCTGGGCTCAGTGAACCCCATTCGTATCCAGGTGCCCTTTAAAAAAACCAGGCCTAAAGAGAACTCTGTTTGTGGCCACTATTGGGATGCAGTCAGACTTGGGAAATATTTCATTTACCTGTTTATAATGTTAGTGCCTTTGTCCTGTTTGCTAATGCTCCTTTCATGCTATTGCATTATGGAACTGTGTCTTTTTGACCGATACACTGGCACATCGTGCTAAATTTCATTGACAGCAGAGCACATTGTGTGACACACAATGAACATCGTCAGGCAATGTCACTCACCACTCCCTCCTCCCACCCCCTTTCTGCACATGCACACTTCTGATTCACCCATGAAGATGGCAGGAAAAGAACTGTGTATGCCACCCCAAATTTCATCCACTGATTTTCTGGGTTAACGGAGTGGCACATATTCTCTCCCCCCCCCCCCCCAGGAAGCAATTAAGACAGAAGTGAATGCTAAACTTCCACTATAGTCTGCTTGATTTCCAGAGGTGGCTTTTATATAACGTGAAGTTCAAATATAATTCAGAAACTGTAACAAACAAACAGTTTGGGAAAATTGGAATGAACTGCCTTGTGAATGCAGCCGAAGTGCTGGTACATAGTAACAAGAACCTAAAGGTAAAGGGACCCCTGACCATTAGGTCCAGTCGCGGATGACTCTGGTTGCGGTGCTCATCTTGCTTTATTGGTCAAGGGAGCCGGCTTACGGCTTCCGGGTCATGTGGCCAGCATGACTAAGCCGCTTCTGGCGAACCAGAGCAGCACACAGAAACGGCGTTTACCTTCCCGCCGGAGCGGTACCTATTTATCTACTTGCACTTTGACGTGCTTTCGAACTGCTAGGTTGGCAGGAGCAGGGACCGAGCAACGGGAGCTCACCTCGTCGCGGGGATTCGAGCCACTCACCTTCTGATTGGCAAGCCCTAGGCTCTGTGGTTTAGACCACAGCATCACCCGTGGCCCAACAAGAACCTAAGAAGAACCAAAGACCCATCTGGTCCATCTTTGTCTTTTTACTGTGGCCAGTCAGATGCCCATGGGATGCCTGTAGGCTGCACCTGAGTGTGGCAGCATTCTTCTCTCTTGTGATTCTCTGCAGCCAGTATACAGAGAAGACTAGAGACAGAGGCCAGCCATTGTGGCTAGTTGCCTCTAAGCCATCCAAGTTGGTGGCCATCACTGTGCTAATTTATTCCGCTGACTAATGCATAATAAAATGCATTATGTACTGAGACAGAGTGTCCCTCCAAATGCATATATCAGTCGAAACTGTTGGGAAAAAGCACCAAGGCAAAAGCCAGCTCCAGATGGCTGGAATGCAAAACAGGTTTGCAGATGTACTGTTGGAGAAAAGGTGGAGCCTATTCTCTGTACTGAGCACCGGATGTTAGCTCAGTGTGTCATATGACCTGTACTGGAAGTACAGGGGAGGAGTGTGAGACTCTTCTGATGGAGACTGAAGGGTGCAGTCACATTTCTATGTACTGCTGAGTGACAGGAATAAAACATGTAGAAAGGACTCCTGTCTGTCTCATTTCTCCTCCCTGGGAGAATGCAGGGAGGGAGAGAGAAGCAGAGAAGCAGAGGGTGTGTTCTTCTCACGACTAATGAGAAGAATCGCCGGGTTTGTTTACCTAGCCTGCCGGGGTCGCAGACGGACGGTAAACACAGTATCTCGCTCAATTGCCTCGGGGGAGGCCAGGTACCTCTGACTGTGAGCCGAAGATACTAACAACCTACAAACCTACAAAAAGCACTATTCAGGGGAAATTGCATTGCAAAAAAATGTGTACATTAGGCCAAATTGCACACAAATGTGCATGTTCAGAGAAATGCACACTAAAAATGCAGGTGGGTTTTTATAGGACTTTCTTTTTTAAAAAAACTGCAACTCCTGTGTGGAGAACTGAACGTGACCAACTCACCCAACCTCTAATCACTGTTTCTTGTGGAGTAATTTAATGGTGAGCTGTGTGGGGAAGTACTTTTGTTTGCCCCTCCTCGATCTTCCAGCATTCAGCTTCACTGCATGGCTCTGGGTTTAATGAGAGTATTAGGAGAGAACGTCTCCCTCTCCACTTTCTATTGTGGTAATTAGGATATAATTAACGCAGGGCCTTGAGACCTAGTCCTCAACCCAGTCCAAAGTTTGGATTAATTTTTCAGACACCTGGGAGCCCTGAGGAAGATGAGGTTTCACTGATCTTTAACTTGCTTGTTTAAAACTGTGTTTTTTTTTTATGGTCTTGGATATTAAAAGTTCATTTTACAAATAAGTAAATAAATAAATCATACAGACCCCACCTTGCTAAATATTCAACTTTTTTTTTTTAACATAGGGCACAGTTTAACCCCGCTGTAAATTATTCTGTTGAGCCATATCGAGAGAGAGAGAGAGAGAGAGAGAGAGAGAGGGCAATGTACATAAATGTACCCTGACAACCCTGTTCATTACTGGTTACACTGTTGAAACAGAGAGAGTTTCATCACTCCCTGTGGTAAAAAGGGCCAGTAACAAACCTGGCAGGAGGCAAATCCCAGCGCCATCTGCAAGTGCTCTGGTGATAACAGCCAAATGCAGTAAGAATCAACAATCCATGAAGCAGATGTGCCTGGAAGGCCTAGATGGGTTTTTACAATGCTGGCCACTTTGGCAGAATCTGTGAATGAATGACAAGGAGAGGAATTAATTCATATCTGCCTTGTTTCTTGTAATTCAAAGTCTCCGGTGGCTCCCCAAAGTAAGAAACGCCGAGGAAATGAGGCAGTATCTTTTTTTTATTTTGAATCCTTTGTGTTAAAAATGTTGGAAGAAAGTTTCTGAGTCAATGCAGAGCTGGCTGTTTGAATGGGGGAGGGAAGGGAAGGGAAGGAAAAGGGCAGAATACTATGCTTGCTCAACTTATTTTATGTTTGCTAAGTTGTCGTATTTAAAATTCATTGTGGAATTTTACAGCAGAGCCACTTGATGCCCCAATCCATCGCATTTACTTCCTACTCAACCCATACTTCTCCAAAACTTTTGGGATCTCTGCTTGCTTTTCTTTAAGCTGCTCTTTCCTAAAAAGCCAAAATCTTTAATTGGCTTGTAGAATTTGGGTTGTTTTGCAACCCTACTTCTGGCCTGAACGGCATTTGCTGGCTTATTTCTACTAACAGGTTTAGAGTGAGGGTAGAGGAGTGATCTGCAATACTACTCCTTGCTGCTGTCATGGCTTCCATATAGGCAATGAGATTATTAGTAGTGGATTTGAGGCATCTGATCAAGGCCTGTATTTTATGATCAAGGCCTGTATTTTAAAATGAGCTTAAAAATATATATTTGCAAATGTTTGTATGTTTCATGCCAGGCAGAAACCAGCTGGCTAGGTACTCTGGCAGCTGTTTATCTTCCTGCCCTGCTGGACAAGGGCCCCCCTGATTTATAGCAGTAGCAGGAGACACGTTTCTCAAAGTTGTAAAAGGGAAATACAGGCTGGGAGCAAAGGTTACAGTGACCCTACAAATTACAGAATACAATCAAGCTGCAAAAACACTAATTAAGAGTTGGTAAATAGTAAAATTTAATGTTTATTAGAAAATAATACCATGTGCCTCCCATTAGACTCGAGTCATATTTTCCTAAGGTTAAAGGGCAAGAGCTAATGGGGAAAGCAGCTGGCTAGGAAAGGGAGTTGTAAACTAAAGAGGCTGCTTTCGAAGCTGTTTTACTGAGTTCTTTTTACTTTGAAAAGGCCTTTTCTTCTAAAAAGCTATCTATGTTAATGTATGAAATATATTGGCTTAAATGTAATTATGCAAAGGATTTAGAAAGTAAGAAATATTAGATTCTTATGTTAGATTCTTATTTCATTGATGGTGTGTGAGAATGTGAACCCAAGATCTCTGTTTAGACAAAATTTAATACCATGAGCCATCTGTTTTAGCCATTTGTTTTGGAATAAAGGGGCAACAGGGGCCAAAGGTTATCTGGTAATTAAGGTGCCTGGTCGAGGCAAATATAAGATATATGGCTACCTGTCTGCCATTTATGGATAGAAGGAAATATAGCTCTTTGTCTCCCATAAAAGGTAATAGGAAATGGGTGTATCTTTTATGATTGGTTCTAGCAAACAGCCAATAGGAATTTCAACCAGGCTGATTGGACAGAGGCAGCCAAAGGAGGAGCAAGGGGGCTGGGCTGAGGAAATATAAGCACTGGCCATCAGGGCTGGAGTGGGCAGAGCTTTGGTAACCATATACCACTGTGTCTCTCATTTATTTGTCTGACAAATAAATTATTATTTAATTTCTCTATTGCTGCGTTGAATATTTCATTCCAGCTAAGCATTAACCACAAGCAGGGTGCTACAGATTTAGCACTCCTAATCAGCAGCTTCCATTCCATGTGGGTCAGGGATGTGTGTCTGTTTGAGGATTTATTAATACAATGGCTGGCTGCAATTAGTGTAAATAAACATCTTAAACTGTATTTTGCTTTTCGCTTCCTTACAGTTGCAGTCCCAACACTCACAATAGATTGGCAGCATTCAAGGCCTTGCTACTTATGCAGAACATTGTGAGGAGACAACTGAATTGGCCAAAGGCAAGTTACTATATTATATATACAAGGTTTCATTTAAGATTGCAATTCTCTTATTTCTTCTAACAGATTTTCTATCTATGTTTCTTTATGATTTTCATAGTAACACTTAGGGCTCATTATTGCAGACCCTCCAAGTACCCCCATTTTCCAGGGAGAGTCCTGGATTTACAGAAGACATCTCAGTTTCTGATTTGATCCTGGAATGCCCTGCTTTTCCTTTTCGTTGTCATTTAGTCGTTTAGTCGTGTCCGACTCTTCTTGACCCCATGGACCAGAGCACGCCAGGCACTCCTGTCCTCCACTGCTTCCCACAGTTTGGTCAAATTCATGCTGGTAGCTTCGAGAGCACTGTCCAACCATCTCATCCTCTGTTGTCCCCTTCTCCTTGTGCCCTCCATCTTTCCCAACATCAGGGTCTTTTCCAGGGGGTCTTCTCTTCTCATGATGTGGCCAAAGTACTGGAGCCTCAGCTTCAGGATCTGTCCTTCCAGTGAGCCCTCAGGGCTGATTGCCTTAAGAATGCATAGGTTTGATCTTCTTGCAGTCCACGGGACTCTCAAGAGTCTCCTCCAGCACCATAATTCAAAAGCATCAATTCTTCGGCGATCAGCCTTCTTTATGGTCCAGCTCTCACTTCCATACATCACTACTGGGAAAACCATAGCTTTAACTATGCAGGCCTTTGTCGGCAAGGTGATGTCTAGGAAGTGAAAATTGTGTCGGAATATTTGGAAAGTGGATACCTTTCCAAATACACACCTTAGGCCAGGAGGTAGGTCAGGTCACGCCGGAATCCTACGAAGATCCTATCCCTCAAATGAAATGAAAGATAATAAAACCCCAGCCCCCCTATTCCCAGCTGAGATAGCCCACCTTGCAGCTTCTAGTAGCAAAACAAGAGATGGATTTCTATTTTACATCATTGTATCACCTTCACAATGTGAAAGATGGCTCCTCACACCACACACCTTTGCCCATGCATATGCACACTGTTGTCTATTTCACTATATAGTGAATTTGTGGAAATAAGTGTAATCCAAGCCCCACTTACCTGGGAGCAAGCCCCACTGAATTCAGTAGGACATCTGAGTCGGTTTGGTTAGGACTGGGCTGTTAATCATTGGTTGGATTTCTGAACTGCCAAAGTCTTCCAAGCGATCAAAAATGTCCTCTTCTCCTATTTATGAAACATCCCAGCTAAGGAACCAATTTATCTTGCCATGATTAATAAAGCAAGTCCTGCTTGTTAAAGGAACAAATTGGATATGAATGTATCTAATATTTATATACTGTTCCCTAATTTAATATGACTGAAGTTTATTGGGTAGGAAAAAAAGTAGTTTCCTTTCTTTATTGCAAGAGACATGAGCCATTCTCAATTCTGCTGGCAACAGGTGTGGAGTACCCGTGACTAGCATAAATTTGTGGCAGAAAAATGTCTTTATGCATGACAGTTTGCGGATAGTTTGTGAATAAGGACCAGCTGGTCTGTCTGAAATATTCTAAATGTCTCCTGTTAGGGAAGAAGATGCAAGGGGGAATCTGCAAGGAGAATTCGTACTTTGCCATTCTCCCCCTGCCAAGCTGCCTATACAGTGGTGCCTCGCAAGGCGAAATTAATTCGTTCCGCGAGTTTTGTCGTCTTGCGATTTTTTTCGTCTTGCGAAGCACGGTGTTGGGAAAGTTTTGGAAAAGCTTCAAAAATCACCAAAGTCTTTAAAAACCTCAAAAAAGGCTACCACACCACGTTCTATGAGCTGCTCCTCGAAGTCAAGTCGCAACTGTATTAACGGTGTTCAGAAAAAGGAAACAAACTTGCAAGACGTTTCCGTCTTGCGAAGCAAGCCCATAGGGAAAATCGTCTTGCGAAGCAGCTCAAAAAACAAAAAACCCTTTCGTCTAGCGAGTTTTTTGTCTTGCGAGGCATTCGTCTTGCGAGGTACCACTGTATTGACTAACCTGCTCAGCTGCCCTGGTGAAAACAGTGGTTTGGTCTGTGGATATAAGTTTAGAAGATTAGAAGTCTATGGACAGAAAATTAGAAGATTAGAACAAGGGTTTTTTAGCCGTGTCTCTCAGACCTTGTGGTGAGCTGGAGAAGCGGGGGGGGGGGGGGGGAGCTGGAAGAAGAGGCGAGGGGGGCAAGTAGTCCTCCCCCCCCAGCCACTGCGCTTACCTTCCCTGGGGCTGTCGCCGCCGCCACCACTGCTGCTGCTGCTTCTCGTGGGTAGGCAGAGTGAGCTTGTCCGCTCCACTCTCTGGCCCACAGGAGCACCAGGGTAGTGGTGGTGGTGGAGGGAAGATGAGTGGCACGAAAGGGCTGGCTCCAGAGAGGGGCTGCTTAAAATGGCACTCAGCCAGCCCCCTTCCTCCTCTAGGCAGGGCGGGGAGAAGCCAGGAGGAGGGAGGGAAGAGGCGCCACTGCGGTGTGTGTGTGTGTGTGTGTGGCAAAATGGAATGGCGCAGGGGGGAATATGGCGCAGCCCGAATGAACAGAATCCCCACGCTGATCCATGGACAGTCCGTGGGCCGGATCCTGAAGGCAATTGGGCCTGATTTGGCCCACGGGCCTTAGTTTGCCAACCCCTGTATTAGAAGATCAGGAAGGGCAGTGCCATACCTAATGCAAACACACATCTCTGCTGGAACAGCTCTTAAGATGCCACAGAAGACTGTTATCCTGGTCTTCCTGCAGTCTATGAAGAATGTTTAGATTTGCAGCCATTGGCTATGCCAGATGCAAGATATGAAGAATGGTCAGCCCAGTAGCTGTTGGCTGTATAGTGGCTGGTGCTGATGAGAGTTGTAGTTCAACAACATCTGGAGGGCCACAAGTTCCACTTAGTCCAGCCTTTCTCAACCTTCGGTTCCCAGATGTTCTTGAATTACAAGTCCCATCCTCCCTGACCACTGGCTATTCTGGCTTGGAATGATGGGAGTTGTAGTCCAACAATATTGGGGGACCCAAGGTTGAGAAATGCTTAGACTGTAACAAGTTTAGCCTTTCAGTTTTAAGGAGTGTCCTTCCCAATCTTCCCCATGAATAACCCATAATTAGAAAGGAATTTGGTGGGATGACTGGAGTGAAATCAAGACACATCAGCTACAATTTGTACCTTACAGAGTCACAACGAGGGTATTCTATAGGTAATAGCAGACATCCACAAATTATATGGGTTTAGTGTTAGCAAATGGCTCCACCTTCTGTTCTTCATGTGGAAATACTCAAAAAACTTTTTCAAGGAAAAGCTGTTGATGTTGTCTTATACTGTTGGATGATATATATACATTAGTACCAGCTTAATGTCAGTAGCAGTAGGATAATCTAGAGAAAAGCAAAGGATAGATTTATTTTAGCTAACCTTTCACTGAGCTTAGGAGTCTGTCAGTGTTTGCACTCAGTCCATCCAGCTGTTCCTCATGTCTGATTTTCATACATATACATTTGTCTTGGAATAGCATGTTTATTTAATTTTTATTTATTCAAATATTATATACGGCTATTTCATTTTTTTAAAATCAAAGCAGTTGTCCACCATGGTTCATAAAATGATACAATAAAAACTATTTATTTATTTATTTATTTATTTATTTATTTATTTAAAAGCACCCTGTCTAAATAAAACAGAAGAAAGTGAATGCAGGAATAAGCAGGGAAGGAATCTTGGCTATTTCAGCTCCACAAATCCAGGTGACCAGGCCAAAGTCTTCAGGAGAACGGTGTCTTTTCAGAGTATTACTGAGAAAAGTCAGAGAGGGAGGCATCATCCAGATGTTCAGAGAGGCCCTTCCAAGCGTAAAGGGCAGCAAAGGAGAAAGGATGAAGTCATTTGAGGAAGCAGAAACCTGAAGCTGTGGATGGAGAAGTAAGGATCACAGTAAGGATGTACTGGGATATAAGGGCACAGAAATGGGGGCAAGGTCATGGAGTGCTTTGTTGTGGGGATTTAAGGAGGGGAATCACGTGATCAGAGTGCTAGGATCTCTGAATGATTCTGGAAGCAGAGTACTAGATAGGTGTTGTGGTAAAGTACCTGCGAACAGTACTTTGGTGAGTGGAGAAGAACCCTTGTTGATGATGCTATTCTGTAACATTCAGCAGCCACCATCTTAATTTTTTTTTGGGGGGGGGGATGGAAATCTATGTGCTTGAAGCTTCAGCTCCAATGCATTGTGAGTAAAAAGCTGCCTCTGCCATGTTTTTACTTAGCATGTGCATTGCATTTGGGGGAAATTAACATGGTGCTTCCAACCATGACCATTTGGGGCATCACCTGCAAGATGCCCAGGTAGGAAGGGGTCCTGGGCAGCCTGCCAAGGGTGCTTCCCAACACTCCCACTGTCCCTTATCCCAGCGGGAATAATTCTTTAATTCCCATATTTTCCTTTCGCTGAACTGGCATTTGAAATGAGTTTCTTTTCGATCCACACAAACAGAAAAAGAGGACTCATGGATAAAAACTAAATTTGTTCTTTCACCCACAGTGCCCTTTAACCCTTCTCACCAGGCTCTTGAATAATGGCTACCTCTTTGATCTAATGCAGGCATGCCCAACAGGTAGATCGTGATCTACCGGTAGATCACTGGACGTCTGCGGTAGATCACTGATAGATCATTGACTCTCCCCAAAGAAGCTGAACAACTGTGGCTCCCCCCCCAAAAAGCTCAACATTTTACCTCCTCCCTGAAAAAACTCAACAACTTTGACCTGTACCCCCAAAAAGGGGGTATATCACTGCCAGTTTTTAACTCTGTGAGCAGATCGCAGTCTCTTGGGAGTTGGCCACCCCTGAATGCATAGTGCAATCAATCGATCAATGCGCAAGCTGTGAGAGACTTAGCTGTGCTGCCTGCCAATGACCCATGTGGAAGATGCCCAGGCAGAGAAGCATCCTCCTAAAAATCGAGCACTACAGGTGTGCATTGTAGGCAAGTCTACATGTCTGAAGGCTTGCTGGGGAAAAGGAGCAGGTGGTCATTCATCCAGATAAATAAATAACAACCTTTACACATCAGAATGCACTGGCCTGCCTGCAATTTAAGGAGGAGATGGCGTTGCTGCCCTTTTGAGTGTTGCCACGTTCTGGGAGTTGTGACTGTGCCAACTGGCACACCAGACACACATGTTCACACTGGAAATGAAACACACAGAGAGAGAGAGATTCACTGGGCTTTGTGCTTTTGGCTGCGTGCAAGGTGGTGAGGGCGGCAGCAGCAAAGGAGCAAAGCTATCATCAGGACAGAATTTTGCTTGGCAACTTAATGAGCCGCTGGTTAGATGAAGCATGCCATTTGGTACATGCAAAAGCTGCACTTAGTGTCGGGGGGGGGGATTAAAAAGGTTAAAATGAGAAATTACCCCTTTTCAAAGGTTACAGGGAAGGAGCTGATATTTTTCAGACTGCTTTCCACAATAGGGGGTGTTGATCCTCTATACAGGCTGCAGCAGCAAACAGTTCTGTGAACAATGTTCTGTTAGACCAGCTTGATGATTTTTAATCTCTCCTTCCAAGTTGATTAATCTAAAATGGGTTCATTTAAAACAGGGCAGTTTGTGCAGGTGTCAAAGACTTCAAGGAGCACACATAGCTATTTTTGAATTTTGCCACAAGGTACACTTTTCTCTTTGAGAGAAAAGGGAAGAATGGGGGAAATAAATATTTGCTGTCAGAGACAGGGGGAATGGAGAGAAGAGAATGATTATAGGAATTAGACTAAGAAAAATATTCTGAATTCTCCTTGAGTGCTTTTTTTTAATTCTTCTGTTTCGCTCCATATCTTAAGAAGATCTAAAGCATTGGGAAGATTATTATTTTATACACAAAAATATTTTTGAACAGCACTTTGACTACAAACTGATTTCTCTGCAGAGGACAAAATGCTACAATTTAGTGAGCGTTCTCCTATCTGCAGAGACTTCAAAGAGGCTCCCTAAAGGCAATGATGAACTGACTATCAGTTAAAAGGAACCTCTTCGAAGGCACGCTTCCTGAACCAATCAGGGGAAAGCAGATCTTCCGAGGAGGTTGCTCTAACTGATGACCAGTTGATTGGCAGTTACAGCGACCGCCTTTGAACTTTGACAGTTGTCAATCACAGGTGCTAATCATTATGGCATCAAGTACCATTCCCCACCCCTGCTGTTCTGTGTAACCCATGCCGTTGCTAGTGAGGAGAGGGTGCTGCGTGAGTCCCCAATTTATTTATCTTTTTAATTAATTTAGAAAACTTGCTGACAGCCCAGTCAACAAATTCCTCTGGGTAGTACAAACTGGGTAGAGTTCAAACAATATATAGTTTAAATATTAAAGCTTTAGTTAAAACATTTAAAACAACCCTGTTATGCTGGCACAAGCAGCATAACAACATTTAAAACCCAACAGAAATCATCTGCTTCAAGGGCAAAAGATGGTGTTAAGAAACTGGGAGACAAAAAAGCCATTCACCTTGCACCAAAAGGATCTTAATGTAGGTGTCGGGTGATCAACATTGGGGAGAGCATTCCATAACCAGGGCACCACCACCAAAAAGACCCTCTCATAATTAACATATTCCTCACTTGTTTAGGTGGGTGAACGTGGAGGCAAACCTTTGATGATGAACTCAAGGTCTGGGCAGTACACCCAATACACCCATTTGTGTTCTAAAATCATCCACATTGCTGTCAGTGTGTTCTAGCAGTGATAAAATATTGTTCAATTTGTTATACCATCTACCATGGGAAAGTTGGGGTCTTCAGAAAGATTATTTTTCTCTCCCATGTCAGAACATTGGTACGACAGGCACACTTTCTGACACAAACCTGTTGATCTTCCAGTGTCCTCAAGAGATGTCAACAATCTTTAACACAGATCAGACACAGAAAGTAATCAGAAATGAATGAAAGTGATTTTGATTTATTATGCCATCCATCTCAACCGGAAAAATGTGATGCATAAAACATCCTCATACAAAGACCAGCAGGTCTGACATGTATAATTTATGACACATGCCAGTCATACACCAACTTGTTGATATTACTTATTCATGAATACACAGAAAAGCTTGTCGCAGAGGAATATAACCAAATGTCAGCCTATTATCCCGCACACTAGTATCTATCAAAAGTGTTAAAGGTTACAAAACAACCCATCATTTTGCCTCTGTTATCATCTGGTGGCGGAACCTGTTGAATATAGCACTATTGATTAAAATATCCACTTTCTTCCCACTTATGTCATCTCTAAACAATAATTACAGTAAAATATCTAGAAATATTGGACAACAGTCAACCACAGCTATGGACTTTTCACAGCTATGGCCTTTTGGCTCCCATTGATTTCAGTGAGGAAACTTGTGCATAATCTCTCCATCTTAAATGTGATTGTGTTGGGTTTGAACCAAGCACTAAATTGGTCCTTGATAAATGGATTCAAGCCATGATGGTGTAGGAAGGAGTCACAGCTTAGTGGTGGTGAACCGGCATAAAAAGTGTTATCTTTAAAGCTCTGTACCTGAGCACCCTGCCAGACTTCCCCAACCTGACACTCTCCAGATGTTTTGGACTACAGTCTCCATCAGCCTCAGCCAGCAGGGCCAATAGTTGGGGGTGATGGGAATTGTAGTCCAATGATGTCTGGAAGGCACCAAGTCAAGGAAGTATGATAGAGGCAAAATGAGGCATGTTAAGATCCATGAATCGCAGTGGGAGAGTTAATGCAGATGGTTAAATGTCTTCCATTGAAATCCAAGGGGCTTAAGTCAAATGCTTTAGATTGTCTGGATCAACTGCACAGCTGTGAATGCAATGATACATATATTATAAATATGTACTATATATTTTGAGTGTGCCTGGTAGCATATCATGGGTTTGTTGTTGGGTAATGTGTGAAATGGCCTTTAGGTATCAAGCACTGTTGGGGGTAGACAGAAGACTGCTTCTAACTACTAGGGGGATAATTATGCACCATTGTTCTACTAGCATCAATCCTATACATCTCTATGCAGAAATAAGTCCCAGTGTATTCCATGCAATTTACTGCCAAGTAGGCATAGGGCAGAAATTTGATTCCGATCACATTTAAAGGTGAACTGACCTAGTTTGCACTTTCCTAAACAAAACACAGCCACCCTTTGAAATGTGAAGTTATCCGAATTTTGCAATTCAGTTCTCTATCCAGGATAAAGTGTGCAAAAAGTGTGCATATTAATACAAACAACATACAACGTTGTATTCTATTAGGGGGAAATGTGTGTGTTAGGTGAAATTGCGTACAAATAGGAGAAAATGCACTAAAACGCTGACAAATATTCGTAAGTACTTTATTTAAATCAACAAAATGGCAAATCAGCATGGGAATTGAGCTTCAGGCTAGAAAAGTAAGGAAAGGAGAGAACCAGAACTTGACAGGCTCACCCAGCCCCACTCCCGAGTTAGTGCATAAAAATTGGAGACATCACCTTGCCAACAAAGGTCCGTATAGTAAAAGCTATGGTTTTCCCAGTAGTGATGTATGGAAGTGAAAGCTGGATCATAAAGAAGGCTGATTGCTGAAGAATTGATGCTTTTGAACTGTGGTGCTGGAGGAGACTCTTGAGAGTCCCATGGACTGCAAGAAGATCAAACGTATCCATTCTTAAGGAGATCAGCCCTGAGTGCTCACTGGAAGGACCGATCGTGAGGCTGAGGCTCCAATACTTTAGCCACCTCATGAGAAGAGAAGACTCCCTGGAAAAGACCCTGATGTTGGGAAAGATGGAGGGCACAAGGAGAAGGGGACGACAGAGGATGTGTGCTGGCCCAGGGGGGAGGTTACCGTGGGGCGAGGTCCAGGACCTGAGTTGAGGGTCGCCAGACAGTCCTCCTCGGGCAAAGCAGGGTCCACAGCAAGAATCTGGGCAAGGACAGGAACTCTGGGAGAACAGGACTGGATGCTGGCCGAAACAGCTCTTCAACGACGTTGCTCCCGCAACCTGGGACCAGGCTGACTGGCCTTTATCTTCTCTGAGGCCAGGGGCGGCCCCGGCCCCCAGGAGACCCGCCTCTCCTGGCCTTAAGGCGAGCACTTCTCCTGGGAGAAACCAGTTCCCTTCGCCTCTCTGCCCAGAGCCTCTGCAGTTCAGGAGAGGCTGAAGGGTTACTGGACCCAGGGGGAGACTCACCTGTAGGCACTGAGTCCTTAACCACCTCCGGAGCCAGAGTGGATTCACCTGGTGCCTGCTCCTGAGGATCCGGCACAGGTGCAGGCGCTTCAGAATCAAGGCCCTGCCCCAGCTCAGCCGGCCCTGGAGGCGGGGACTCCTGTGCAGGCTGGGATTCCTCCGGTTCAGCCTCTGAATCGGATTCCCAGGCCATCACAGGATGAGATTGTTGGACAGTGTTCTCGAAGCTACCAGCATGAGTTTGACCAAATTGTGGGAGGCAGTGGAAGACAGGAGTGCCTGGCGTGCTCTGGTCCAGGGGGTCATGAAGAGTCGGGCACGACTAAACGACTAAACAACAACAAAGGATTGCAGCCTAAGATCATGAGCAGTATGTAGTGGTTGGGGACATCCAAACTTATTTGCTATAACATGTTGGTTTGTGGAGACGAACAAGTCCCCTCCCCCTTAAAAAAAAATATCAATCCTGGCAGCAGCCGCAACATGAGGGATATTTTAAAGGTCAAAGACTCTTGGTTTCCTAGCTATTTTAAGCAGCCCAGTTGGACATGTTCGCAGAGTTATTCTATGCATTATTCAGAGCAGCAGGGAAATGGCTCCGCACCCTTTTCTGATTTGGAAACGATGATTCTTCCTGGCATTTTTGGCTGTGCAGTTGCATATTCCAGCTGTAGCAAGACACCCCACCTTTCTTGCCTGTCTCTTCTGTCTCTTCAGTGAGGATGAAAGTGGGTCTTGTGGTTCTGTTGTTGAGGACACCCATCTGCAGTCGGGTACAAAGTGTACTATAAAGCTAGCTAATGGCCCATTATGTAAGAGGAGAAAGCTGGTGTCCTTGTACTTTTCAAGCATCTCCATTGAGCCTAAGCAATGGATGCCTTCTTTATTTATTTCATTTCAATGCCACCCTTCCAGGGTCCCCATTGTTCTGGGAAGCATTCAAGAACAGAACAATGGTAAGTGTAGGTAAATGTGATCCTTGGTTTGAATGGATAAGCCAAACAGAACAAACTCTAATGTGAAATGATTTGGACTCATTGAGAGAAGGAGACGGTTGGCATGCATTCATCTATGTTTTCCTTCTGAAAAAAATGTATTGTGGCCAGTTATGCTTATTGACAGTGTTTGAAAATGTGCCATGCAATCTTATATATGTATACTCACAAGTAAGGACTGTTGACTTCAGTGACACTTCGTCCTAATTAAGCATTGATAGGCTATAATCCAAAGCACACATTCTCTGTATGTTCTGAGTGAACATACTGTTTATTGCAGATATTAATATTGCACATCATGACGCAATTGGATGCCTCAAAGCTGGCTCCTTTTGGAATAAAAATTGTCCAGACCCATAATTATTATGATTCAAAGCTTTGCTAAACAGAACTTCTTCAAATTAGGTACTAAAACATTAACCATACACCCAGAAAGTTGAATAAAGCAAATGCATATTCAAACATAGGTTCTTCTTCTTAAATATATAACATAATAACAATCAGAGCAAAAATCAAAGCTCTATCTCTCCCATAATTTACATCCAGCCTAAGGCTATGCAGCTCTTGGAGAGGCTTCATTATCACATCCTTCTCTCACTGTACCTGAGAACAAAAGACATTGCAACCCTTTCACAATGGAGATTTGCAACTGAATGCCTTAATCAGGTGATCTAAGGTTAAACACTAATGTGTAAGATAGCAGAGAACATTAACAGTTAATTGTCAGCATCCTTTTATAAACTCATAAACTTATCAAGAGCTTCAGTGTGCTTCAATAGATCTTTCCCAATGTTAAACCCCATACATGCCTTTTTCATTTCAGTGTGCAATTAAACAATTATACTTAACACTGTTATGAGTTGTGGGCAGGGGGTAGGCTCTATGCTAAGATCCCTTGAATTCCTGGATCCAGCAAGTGTTAAAATTTAAGCAAGGATTCAAAATCATGGCATAGCCAGGCCAACTTCCTGGTGAGGCCCAGATACGTGTTGACTTGGTAACAAGGCAACAACGGTTGTGGCTCTGTACCAAATGTCTCTCTCAATTTGCTGGTAGTTAGAAAGAGAAGGGCCAGAGTTGAGGTAGGAGCTAGAAGCTCGAAGGAGGTAGAAGCCAGAGAGAGAGAGAGAGAGAGGGAGAGGGAGACATGCTTGATTTCTGCTTGAATACAAGACTTCAGGCATGGGATAAGGAAGACCTTCTTGGGGTGTTAATGCTGTGACCCCTTCCATCATAGGCTCCAGTTGTATATATGTGTAAATGAACCATATATCTTAAATACACCACAGTTTTTGCCATCCCTGATTGCGAGGAAACCAAACCCTGAGTAAGTGCCTGGAACCCCTGGCGATTGGCGATTAGGGAGGTGTACAATGATACATAGGAGTGTATAAAGCACATCATAATGATATATGAATGCTGTATATTTCCAACCATGTTTCAGTTCTCCTGTTTTTGCTTGTTACTCTTTTCCTTTCCATATAATATAGTGTGGGAACGCTTTCCTTTTCAATGAAAACACTGGTTGCTTTTTTAAAAAACAAAACAAAGCAAAGCAAAATATTAATAAAACCATTAAAAAGCCAACAATTAAAATACAATGATTAAAACATACCTACAGAACACCCATAAAAGGGCAGCCTCACATATTTAATTTTTGTTGTTACAATATTTTAAAAGGCTTTTTCAGGGCAACAAAAACTAGCAGAGGGAAATCACTGTTGCTTGCTCTCGAAACATCCTTCTTTACCTAAATTACTAATTACACACTCCACTGCCCACCTGTAATTATGATATGAGTAGAAATTTCTACACCTCAGCAATTTAGCTGGTTCTTCTTTCTAAAAACAGCCAATTCAACTCTAATGAATCTCACCACAAAGCAGCACAATCCTGTCGGAGTAGAGTGGCAAAACCTGAAAACGAGAGCTGCCATCTGGTCAGTATTTCTCCCCGTCCCCACCATCTCATTTTTATGAGTTTTTAATCCAAGGTAATATCATAGAAGAGCTTAGCCGGAAATTGTGCAAGGTCTCTTGCGCTTGCATCTATTTTAAATCTTCTATCCCTACGCTGATAAATGAAAATGTACAGGCCATGAATTGATGGGAGGAGAAGGAGGAGCCCGCGCTCACCAACTCTTTTTCTACCCCAAGATGTGTTTACCAGCTCTTTTGCTCAGCCTAGCCTGTGGGTGGGCTTTGTTTCCAAATTTCTCTCATGTCTCTCTCTCACAGATGAGAAATCTGTGATTAGCCTCTCCCACATGTGGGATGTGTATATATATATATATAAATATTTGGATTATTATCTAATATTCAAGATCTGGATGAAATTGCACATGGTGGGAGATAAATCTAAAATTAGATGGGGAAGAGATTAAGATAAAACTCTCAGCGAAAAGTTGATCTTATCAACACAAAAAAATAAGATACTATTAGTGTAAGTATGAATGCTCTCATTTATGAAATACAGCATTATGCATTGTAAACTTATTACAGGCTTTGCTGAATTCAGATGCATGCCATTTGATGCTAAAAACCAGTAATTCTGAACTTGTGTTAACATCTAATCATCTTCTCTAAGCCACAATCAGACGTCTGTAGATAAGGAATATCATCATTCCCATTTTCCTGCAAATGAGTTGGACTGTATCTTCTTTCAGTATTACATAATCTCATCTCTACAGAACAGATAATAATTATCTGCACTCATTAATTACGTGCTCGTAGACATAGACTTTCCGCTGTTAACCTGGCCATATGGCCTTCAGGGACATGCTCCTTACATCATGATGGATGGTCAATTGTCAGTCTTCCAAGGGCAGGTGTTGAGCAACCTTCCCAACACACACACGCTCTGTGGCAAAACTAATTGATCATAACACTATATAATTATAAGTTACCTTCCCATTGGACACTATTTCTCTTCCAGAGTTAATAGCTAATTAAGTACTTTGTAAGTTTTACATAAAGTGGGGGGTAGTTACACAGACTGGGCAATGAGTGGCATAGCAATTTGAAAGTATTCAAAAGTATAGTAACAAATACGAATTGGAGCTAGAAATATATTCCAGAGTCCAGCCAAACTTAAACTCCAATTAATTCAACTGAAAGCTGTCTCTTTCTGTGAAATCAGTGGGACCTCCAAATGCTTAATTTTGGGTCCTGCACCTAATCTTTGGCGTCTTTCTTCAGCTGAAACTCACTTTTCAGATAATTTGCAATTATTATCTTTAAAATGGGCTGGTATAATGGGTTGGATCTGGACTAAGTTTCTTGCCCTTAGTTCCCACTGAAATCAGTCTAAAAAGTTAGTCATAGCTGGGTTAAATTCATTTGATTTCAATGGGTATTAAGTGCAATGAATGAATCAAGCCCAATGTGCTTAATTTTCAGAGTTATTTGACAGTGTTATTTGGAGTTGCTACTGAAACATGGTGGAAATTTTCCCTATTCCCCTTCTAACACTATTATGCTGCACAATCGCCCATCTCTACTCCACATCACTGGCGGCGGCTGGGCAAACAAACAGTGTAATCGCACCTGAGAATGATGGAAGAAGCTGTATCACACATTATGGAGGGGGTGGCAGCTGCCATTTAAAGCTTTGCTGTTTTTGTAATATTGAGTTCTGCCCCAAGCCACACATTTGATTGTTCTGGATTGTACAACTCTTTCACTGAAGTCAATGAGACCTCAGAATATTTATACCAGGCAATCAGCTCATTTGGAGCTGATTCCTATGTGAAATATATGTGTCAATGGAAAACCTCAATAAATCTGGCATGAAAGCTATGTACAAGAGCAGCTATGGATAAGAAATACTCTCTCCTATTTAGAGACCTTTTTGTGATGTTACCTGGACCCTGTATCCCAGTGTAACTATCAATCTTTTGTTTATTCTTCCACAAGTAGTTGATGGACTTAAATGCATCTTTCTGCACATTCAAATTCCCTGGACGCAATGTCCTCATATTAATAAATTTGATTACTTGAGCAGCGTGATACATCTGTCTTTCAAGACATGATATGAAATGGCAACATTCAGAGCAGCAGTGAAGCGTTAAGTAACTTCCAACCAATAAATAATTTTAACAGTGTCATATCCTCTCAAGTCTTTTAGAATTAACTTTGTTAATTTTTGTTGTTTCTCTCTTTCTTAGAACATGCAAATTAATGTGATGAACCAGCAGAGAAGTGGACGCAGATTTTCTGCTAAGACAATCAACTTAATGAACGGGTAATTAGTGTTAAGAGCATTAGTAGCATTAAAGCTTAATGAGTTGATTCTTCAGCATGTCACATCCCTCATTCCACAGTTTACCAAACTAAAAGTTTATTCCTCTTTTTGAAATGAAGAATGCTTTTAGATATGAGGTAGAATAGAATTAAGTGGGAGGGAAGGGTATGAATTATCGGCGTAATTAAAATGAAACAACCAAGAAAGTAGTTCATTTTAACTGGCCGTTTTAGTCGAGTTAAATGAAGAACTTGCAGAAATGCAAGGTGTAATACAGTTTATTAAGATTTACAGAAATGAGACAACGTATTACTTTTCCAAAAGTTAACTGAAGGGAAAATATTGCAATATAGAGTGGGGCCATTTTTAATTTTTTTTTTTTTGTAGTTTTCAGGAACATGTTTACAAGATGGTGAGAGGCCCTTATGGAGACAGGGATTTTATAGAGGCCATACAAAGAGCCAGGTGAAACAGACCCACCTCAAATTTTTCTCCAACCATAGTTTTACTGTGGGATTTTTGTTCAAACAGGAATGGCAAAATTGGACTCGGGGGTCAGTTTTTGTCAAATTTATATGAAGCATAACTTTTTAGGATTCAAGGGTCTATTGGTCAAATTATGTCCTAGATCACATTTACGGCAGCTGCTTGCTAGCAGAGATAACAAGATTATTAGGCTCGTGAGAAGCTTCAGACAGAGAGGGTCATTTCCAGCGCTGCTCCGCTCACTGCTAGTATGGGTTTAATTTAGCACAGCAAAATTGTCATGAAATGTAAACAGCCCAGACACAGAGCCTGCTATATTCGCCAACACTCTTGCCTTGACAGCAAGAATGAAATAAATTAATGATGTTTTATTCACCTGTCAAAAGGAAATTGCTCAACCCAGCTGGGTGAGCAGGCAGAGGTTTGTTAAAACCAGATTCACAGATGAGCTGCAGTCCTCAAGAGCGCATGACACTTAGCCCAAATTCCAGTCAACAGATCCACCATAATCAACAGCCCTCAATGGTTATTCTTGCTTTATTACCTGGGATAACAGGGTAGACTAGAAATTCTATGTGGTTTCAGATGAAAAAGCCAAGGTAGATCAAGCAAAATTTTGATTCATCTGTCTGAAAATTAGATTATACTTATCAATTTCTTTTTGAGTAACAGAAACCAATATATATAATTAGGCAGGTAGGTGGAAAAGCAGTAATTTTGTTTAAATAATCCTCTCACATTTCTGAGTAACTTTAAGTTAGTTTTTAAAGAATGCTCAGAGCTTGTCATTATGCATGATCTTTGCCCAGAAAAGTGGCATATAAATATTTAAAAATCAATTAATCACCACTGCCCTTTAAAAACTTTGTTTACCTTTCCCAATAATAAAAATAGGCCAGGATCTGTGGATTTTTGCATTGTGGAAAGTGTTGTGGCACAAGATTTTTGTTTCCCTGGCAATGACCTTTGCTGTTGTTCTCCTATCTTAAATATTCCCAAATGACTGTTTTCAGAATATTCTTCCCTTTCCCTGTACTGCTGCTCCAGATATGTCACCATTATCAATTAAGCAGTTTGTGACATCCAATCATCTCTCCCCCATTTCCGTTCCATTTGCATTCTGAAAGTCAATTGGGCAGAAAGATTAATCGGAATATTTATATTATGGTTTAACAAATGCAGTACAGTGATAAATATTCAGCACCTGTCAGAGTGGCCATTCATTAAAATTAGGGGAGTAGATGAGTAAGAAATAATCAATGCTTGTTAAGGACAGCCACCAAGAATGGGAAAATATTTGCTCATTATCTCCTAGTTTTATCTGGCCCTTTGGCTCATCAACATTCAGTCACACTGCAGAGAGCATGAAGGAGAAAAACTGCAAAAAGACAAGGACAGGAGAGAGGAAAGGAAAGTGATGGCATCTCAGTGTTGTTCTGATCTTCATAGAAGCATTTCCCTTTGTACACCTTTCCCTTGGCACATGCAGGCGGGCATACAGGGGTTGAAAATGGCACAGAGCATGGACTATACAGAATTAGATAAATTAACAGGAAGGGTTCGAAACCTGCGGGACCAGAGATTCTTAGAAGACTGGAGTAAATATATGAACTATTTGAAAAGTAATTGTAATGAACAGATTATGCTAGGAGGACTGCAATAAGTTTTGTAAGGAGGACTATTTGAAATATTGCAGGAAAGACTATGAGAAGAGTTACTAGTTAATGATAATTAAGGGTAATAGAGAAATTAAGAAATGCAGAATACGTAATAGAGAATGAAAAATCATCAGAGGAGTTGACGGGAGTCTAAAATATTGTATAAGATAAGAAGTTATGTTATATGATTGTTGAAAATGATATGTTAAAAAAACCAATAAATGTGTGTGTGTGTGTGTGTGTGTAATGGCACGATGCAATCTGCCAATATGAACATCACAGAGAAATATTGGGCACATAGTGGGTGACAATTAGAGCTGAAAGAGAGTGTCAGAGCCTCCCTTTGCCAGTGACTTATTGGCACTCCTCCCAGAAAACAATCACTTACTTGTTTCCCCCTTCCTTCCTTTCAATCTCACTTGCCCTCACTTGCCTTAGCGTCAACCAGGGACTAAATCTATGATGTACTGTGAGACAACTGTAAACTATAAGTGGTGAAACTTAGTGCACAGGGTGCAATGTGTATTACTAGATGTTCCTCATGGTCCCTTCCAACTCTACGATTCTGTGATTCTATCTCCACTCCCCAACTCCAAAGATGAGGGAGATCCCACCATCTGGAGTAAATTGATTAATTTTCCTGATGATTGCTAGATGTTTGTAATACTTGTTTGGGTTCTGCTGTCAGCTACAGAAATCCTACAGCAAGAGAGGACTATTGTGCTCATGTCTTGTTGAGGGCTTCCCACAGGCATCAGAGGACAGAATGCTGGACTAGAAGGGCCTTTGGCCTGATCCAGAATCATAGCTGTCAACTTTCCCCCCTTTTTAAGGGGAAATCCTATTCAGAATAAGGGAATTTCCCTTGAAAAAAGGGAAATGTTGACCGCTATGCTGGTAGCTTTGAGAACACTATTCAGCCATCTCGTCCTCTGTCGTCCCCTTCTTCTTGTGCCAACATCAGGGTATTTTCCAGGGAGTCTTCTCTTCTCATGAGGTGGCCAAAGTATTAGAGCCTCATCTTCAGGATCTGTCCTTCCAGTGAGCACTCAGGGCTGATTTCCTTCAGAATGGATCGGTTTGATCTTCTTGCAGTCCATGGGACTCTCAAGAGTCTCCTCCAGCACCATAATTCAAAAGCATCAATTCTTCGGCGATCAGCCTTCTTTATGGTCCAGCTTTTCTCGAAGCTACCAGCATGAGTTTGACCAAACTGCGGGAGGCAGGGGAAGACAGAAGTGCCTGGCGTGCTCTGGTCCATGGGGTCACGAAGAGTCGGACACGACTAAACGACTAAACAATAACAAATGTCCAGAATAGCTCTTCTTCTGCATCTAGAAATCTCTTTAATCCTATCCCACCACTCCTTTTGTATTTTTATTTTTTTTGACAGAGGTGGGGTGGATAAGCTGGGAGCACTCCATTAGTGGTGTAAAGGATGCAAGTCCCTTTTTAGGTTCTGGAGTCTGAAGGAGCTGGGGAGAAGAGACTTTCCTTCTATGCCGTCTTCAAGCCAAATAACTTTCCTTGCAGGTTGGGTTGGGTTCTTGAAAGAAGGAAGATTTTCAAAGTCGAAATGATTAGATTTCAGCACCTCCGTTGTCCCTCGCAACAGCGAAATTAATCTAGGGATGGATAGAGCTGGATGGCTGAGAGACAGTCATCCATTGAGCCATCTGCCATGCAGATCTTTCCTCTCATTATCCCAGTAAGCCAGCAGGCGGTTGCAAATTGAAACATGTTTCAATAATGTTTACGATGTCCTTGTGTGGCGCACTTACTGTAGACATAACAGAGAGAAGTTAATGGTGAATTTATTTTCAGTTCATTTGAGTCGTGTAGGAACAGAGGAAGCTGCCTTGTATCAGGCCAGACTGATAGTCTTGGTGAACCATTGCCCACTCACGAGGGCATTGTAACTGTGACATAGTGAATTGAACAGAATGAAGACAAGGTGGGGAGTACCAAATTTTGGCCTTGCACAGGGCACCACTGGAATCGGAAAGACCAAAGTCCGCCCCTGCCCATCATTATTATTTTTTCCTGTAACCTAAAATCCAGTGCTAGAGTGCAACTGTCCTTTGTTCTGTTGAGCCCTAAATTTCCTGTCAATCAGAGACTTCCTGTCTCTTAGTATAAGCAGAACTGAAAAAACACAGGAAGATCTAGTTGTTTGATGCTGAGTCCTAGAAATGTAAAATTTTCTAGTCTCCAACTTCTCCCCTCAGCCTTAAGTATCTAGTGCCTGAGAATTCCTTAAGTGTCCACTGTATCTTTGCAGGGAAGGAGGATGGAGAGAAAACCAGAAGTTGTTCTGTGCCAGGATTTCAAAAGAGCATTCTCTGTATAGAGTTTGCACCTCTCCAACTTAAACTGTGCTGGGACAAAATATGAAAAACGATATGCAGTACATTAAAACTTTATAAAAAAGATTAGATAGAATTTTTTTTGTTTTTTAAAAAAATAATGAGATCTTATATTTGGATGTTCAAATATGTTTTTAACTGCATAACATAGTTACTTACAAACCTCAGTATGCTAATATGAATCTCAAAGGGCAGGTTTATTGTCCTGTTATTTACTTCCTAGCAGAAAACCTATTTCCAAGCCAAAATCACCCTTTCTTTATTGACGTCAATAGAAGTAACTCTGGGAAATCTGAGTCAATGTCTTAAATATTTTATAATCTGTAAATCTTCTGCAATGAGGCACTCCTGAAGAGTTTTTGCAGTGAGGTAAAACGAAACCTAGGCCAATCATATTAAATCAAGAAACAGCACCTGGGATATTGAACGAACATAAACGGGCAAAAAGTGAAAAAGCATAATATTGAACTGTGGTTTTTCTACTTTCCTCACATTCGTGGTTCAGTGTCCCAGGTGTTATATCTTGATTGCATCTTATCTTTTGATCATGCAGAATTTATTTATTTCACAAAATTTGTGTACTGCTTGATTGTAAAAAAACCCTCAAAGTGGTTTGCAAAAAAAGAATGGAACAATAAAAGTATCAGTGAAGAGCAGTTGAAAACAATTATTCAAAACATAATTAAAATCAATCATTAAGCTAAAAATCAGAGTAAAACAAATGTCAAAATTCTGCATGTCTGCATAGGCTTTCCTAAGCAGGTACCAAAACGAGTACAGTGAAGGTTAATTGGCAGGGAGTTCCAGAGTGTGAGTACTGCCACACCAAGAGATTGACTTGTTACAAATGTGGAATAAATATTATGCATCACCTGTAACAGCAAATGGGGGCAAGACCATCTTGTAAGTAAAATGGCACCAAGTTGTTATAATAAATTAATAATAATAATAATAATAATAATAATAATAATAATAAATTATTTGTATCCCAGCTGGAGCTGGGCTCAGGGCAGCTAACATCATAAAACTAACACAGTATACAAAGAACATAAGAACATAAAAACAGGCAATCAATTAATTAAAATACAGTGGTACCTCTGGATGCGAACGCATCCAGAAGTGAATACAACCCATGTCTGCGCGATTTGCCGCTTCTGCGCATGCGCGTAATGTCGTTTTGACCGTCTGCGCATGCGCAAGCGGCGAAACCTGGAAGTAATGCGCTCCGTTACTTCCGGGTTGCCGCAGCGTGCAACCTGAAAATACTTATCCCTAAGCTACTTCAGCCCGAGGTATGACTGTACATCTTATAATTAGTTCAGAGCAAATTAAAATCTGGACAGATGGCAGTCCATGGGTAAAATTGAGAGTGGTTAATATTCTCCAGGGCCAACTGTTACCACTGGTCTTATAAAGGACCTGTGAGCAGGCTAGGAGGTGTCTTTAATGCTTGTTCTCATACAGAAAGAAAAAAAATCAGACTGAACCCCGACCAAAGGCCTTCACATACTAATAGTAACACCTTGAACTTAGCTCAGCAGCAAATTGGCAAGCAGTGCAGGTCTCTGAGCCAGGATGTTATATGCTGACAAGGTCTCACTCCTGTCAGCAACCACGCTGCAGCATTATGCACTAACTTCAGCTTCTGGAGCAAGCAAAAGGGGAGCCCTACAAAGAGCACATTGCAGGGATGTAGTCTTGAAGTAACCACTGCATGAGCTACGGTGGCCAAGATTTCCTGGTCCTGCTGCTGCTTGTCAGGTGAGGTAAGGTAAGGAAGTTTAGGAAGTTAGGCGGCAGAGACAGGGAGTTAGTGGGACAAGGTCATTTCTAAGAGGCCTGAACTGGCTTATAAAAATGGCCTGAGTTCTTACAAAATAAGAAGTCTTCTTTCTTTCTTTCTTTCTTTCTTTCTTTCTTTCTTTCTTTCTTTCTAGAACGTCAGTAGTTTCTGAGGTAATCTCAGGTTATCCTGAATGCTTGTCCATCTCTAGTCACAGTTCATTTTCCTCCCTGCAGGGTTTCGGACTTTTGTTTGCCTCCTGAATATGTGGAACGCTGTTGGGGGGAGCTGCAGTAGATAAAATTAGTGGATGGTGGGAGGTCTAAGCACCTTTCTCCCACCGCTGCTGAAAACTGCTGTCTACAGAAGTCATTTTGCCTTGAAGAAGCAGCCATTGAAACTTTGTTGCACACATTTGTCTGTGATACTTATTTTGTCCCTTCGGCTCTTTATTCTCTGGCTCTCCTTTCACAGCTACATTTTCAGACTCTTATCGGCATCACAGAGATGTCTCTGGGCTCGGGGTTGTGTTGGCACTCCCATTAAGCATACCCCAGGGCAGTGCTACCAGAACAACATAAAAGCATTGGGACTTGATATACCTGCCATGCTCAGTTCCAGCATGTAACCGTGTAATTGGCCTTGCTTAATAGAAACGGGCAGATTAAATACTGTTTACCACCAAAGCAACACCAGGTTGAGTCCCCTGCTAATTGCTTTGCCACATTGTCAATAAATCAGTTGCCAGGTTAAAACGGAAATTAATGTGGTCAAGTGTAAGCATTTGAGACTTGGGAAGAGAACAGCCCTTACAAATGGGTTCTCCTTAACAGACTTCATCCGCACAATGAAAACAGGCAGGGAAATCTATGGTTCCTTTCTGCTAATAAATGGACGATAAGAAACGTTAAGCAAACAGTTGTGACAAGTGTGCAAACGAGGAGCAACAATAAAGCAATTATGGCAGGACACATTTGTGGAGGCCAAGCAGTCAAGCTCTCTTTCTTTTTTCTCGTTCTTCTTTTGTTAGTCATTTGTCCAGTGTTAGCATGAAGCACCAAGTTCAGATTAGGAAAGATAAAGTCAGAAGACTATTAATGTTTGGGAATTTGATACTGTCACCTTACTTTGACAGATGCCATATCATAAAAAATCAGACCCCCTTTCCGTACTATATCCTGAGGAGTTGTGGAGGATGTTGTCTTTTAGAAAATGCAGTTCATTTTGTATGTTCCTGTTTACTGCAGATACCTGGTTGTTGTTGTTTGTTTAGTTGTTTAGTTGTTTATTCGTGTCTGACTCTTCGTGACCCCATGGACCAGAGCATGCCAGGCACTCCTGTCTTCCCCTGCCTCCCGCAGTTTGGTCAAACTCATGCTGGTAGCTTCGAGAACACTACCCAACCATCTCGTCCTCTGTCGTCTCCTTCTCCATGTGCCCCCCATCTTTCCCAACATCTGGGTCTTTTCCAGGGAGTCTTCTCTTCTCATGAGGTGCCCAAAGTACCTGGTTGTAGTGCCACCCTATATATAAGTGTGTGTGTGTGTGTGTGTGTGTGTGTGTGTGTGTTCATTCCACAGTCAGGAACAAAAATGTTTGCATGGTCTAATGTCACAGAGTTGGCCAATTTAAATGGGTAGATTGCTGGGTTCATAGATGCATAGAAAATATACCAGAAACTTTGTTTTATAAAACAGACAAATACTAGCATGGCAGATTTATTTTGTTGCTACCGCAATAATAGGATGAGGGCAGTATTTTCCTAGTTTTTAAGTGTGCATTTTAAAATGCACCATTTATAGAGCTGGTATACTGCAGTGACTATTATGAAGGCTTTTAGCTACAAGTCGGAAGTCATGCAGTTGGGACAGTTTGCCTGGTCAAAGGAAGGGAATCGAGGGTGGTATCAGGAAGGCTCAGCAACACGAGAAGCAAAAATGCTAAGAAAATCCATCCTACCTCTCACTGATATAGTCTTGGGCTGTACTCCTTCAAATGACAGTAGGGACATATGTGATTGAATGCTCCTTCATAGGGGGAAATCCTTCTATATAGAAAACCAGCACCTCTGGGGGAAAACTAAATCCCATCTGCTGAACATGTAACTCTGGGAATTATTTAGTATACAGAAGAGCAGTTATTCATGTAAGTCCTCATGCATCTAAAGTGGTGCTGCTCAGATGCAGTCTGAAACCTTATTGAGGTCTAGACCTTAGGCTGGTTGATGAAAACGGCCATGCTAAAAAACAACAACCCACCAAAATAAAACACAGGCACGGAATTGCGGTTGCAATCCTGAAATTGCTAGCATGTGGGTGGATTAGCAGGACTCCATTCACTCTAATTGGACTCCAGCAAAGGCCTGCCCACATAGAGCTCTTTGTAGAGCCTGTCTAAATTAGTTCTCCTCCTTTGCTCAGGGAAGTACTTTTCTCAGAAAATACTCTTTGCCTGTCTACATTGTCTCTGACAGAAACGTATCACAATGAGAGCATGAAAAGAAAGCCATCAAACAAAACCATATTCCATATAATAAACTGAGGTTCGACTTTAGAATTTTATTCCTCCTTCACATCTTTCTTCACCCATTTTCCCCAAACCTTCTAATTTGCTACTTGGGGAAAATAAGCTAACAGCAGGAGAGGAGAAAATATTTTCCTTGGAGTTTAAAAAACATTTCTTCATATAATATTGGCTATAAAGACATATTTGAGCTGTTTCTTACCTGCGGCATGAGGAGTTTCAGGGTTTTGTTTGGCCTGGCCTTTAAAGCAAACTGACCTGGTTCATGTTTCTTGAACTAACACAGTTATCTTCTGGTTTTCGCACTTCTCTCAATTTTGCCACATAGTTCTAGGTTTTAAAATGCACCAAAGTGTTTACCAATATGAGTGTTTTCAAGGTTGTCTCTCTTTTTTTTACAGTGCATATTTTGTGAAAAAAATATGTACAGAAATAACGAGCGTTTTAAAGAAATCTGCTGGATCAAGCCAAAGGTCCATCAAGCATTGCACTGTGTTCTCACAGTGGAATCCCACAAAACAGGATCTGAGTGCAACAGCCTTCTCCTCTTGCTGTTCCTAGCAAGTGGTATTCAGAGGTATACTACTTTTGACAGTGGGTAGCCCTTGTAGCTAGTAGCCATTGATAGTCTTCTCCTTCATGAAATTGTCTTCTTCTCTTTGAAGGCCATCCAAGTTGGTGGCCATCAGTACCTCCTGTGGTTCTGTCAACTATGTGCCATGTGAATAAGCACTTTGTTTTGCCTGCCCTGAATCTTCCAACATTCAATGCCCCCAAGTTATCGTATTTATAAGTGACAGAGAAAAACTTTTCTCTATCCACTGTCTCCACATCATGGATACTTTTATACACCTCTGCCATGTCTCCTCTTGCTTGCCTTTTCCTTTAGCTAAAAAGTACCAGCATCTTAAAAAGCAGAGACATCACCTTGCCAACAAAGCTCCGTATAGTAAAAGCTATGGTTTTCCCAGTAGTGATGTATGGAAGTGAGAGCTGGACCACAAACACAGCTGATCGTCAAAGAATTTATGCTTTTGAATTGTGGTGCTGGAGGAGACTCTTGAGAGTCCCATGGACTGCAAGAAGAACAAACCTCTCCATTCTGAAGGAAATCAGCCCTGAGGGCTCACTGGAAGGACAGATCCTGAAGCTGAGGCTCCAATACTTTGGCCACCTCATGAGAAGAGAAGACTCCCTGGAAAAGACCCTGATGTTGGGAAAGATGGAGGGCACAAGGAGAAGGGGACGACAGAGGACGAGATGGTTGGATAGTGTTCTTGAAGCTACCAACATGAGTTTGACCAAACTGCAGGAGGCAGTGGAAGACAGAAGTGCCTGGCGTGCTCTGGTCCATGGGGTCATGGAGAGTCGGACACGACTAAACGACTAAACAACTAAACAACAACACCAGTGTTGGAACATTTCCTTGGTGGTGGTGGTGAGGCTATTCTACCATTCTGTTTGCCCCTTTCTGAACCATTTCCAGCTCTAAAAACTGAAACGCAATAAGGGTGAGACCAATTATCGGCCCAGTGTTATGGAATAGATTCATGAATGAACACATCCAGAACCAACGCAGTCCAAAAACAGACTGATCCTTCCACTGGTTCCTGCGACTATGGACTAAGGCTTCTAAGGCTTTTTACACATTTTCCCTCAAGGTTGCTATGCCTCTGCTGACTTTGCTTGACACGTCCAACAGTTCAACAGCAACCTTCAGGGGTCAGTTCACTTAATTAATAAACTGGAATCGCGGTTTGACCAATTTGCTTTCAATTGATGGCAATACAAAAAGAATCTCATTGTGAATTCCACACGGTTCCTTTCATTCTTGGTGCAAACTAGGAAAAAGGTTGTTTTATGCCAGCAGTTTCAGATGCATGTTTATCTAGCTAACTGATGCTATAATGGCAATCTCCACCATAGATGCAAAGAAGAGAAGCAAGGACCATTTCCCAGATTTCATCTGGATTTGTATCCTTTTTTTGCAGCACAGTAATTATCTGGGAGATGACATTCCCTTGTGAACCCTTGCAGGAAAACAATTGAAGCCACAAGAAGTCTGCACCTTGAAGTATCAGCTACTGGAATCGTCTATAAAGCCTTGAGTCTTCCCAGCTCAATTTATGCTCACAATGGGAAGTGGTGGACACTGTATAAAGTTCAGCCAAATGCCAAGCCTTAAAAATGACTTTGGCAAATTTGACAATACTTGCACTCCGAAGAGGTTGTGAATGGATTCCTCTCTCTGAATACTGCTGCACATTCAGCTGTGCAGGTGTCCTCTCAGAAGCAGTAGCTTTTATTTCATACCAAACAAAGGAGAGTTATCAAATAGCGAGACATTCTTCATGTGCTCACAGCACACTCATGTCAGACAGAATTTCTTCTTTTAAAACAGTTTTTATCAATTTTCACTTTAAAAATAATAACTCCTTAGCCATGTTATTTTAACAATGATACTCAAGGAACTATATTCATAATAAATGATTTACAGATAAACATCCAATCAACATCTGTACAGCTACCTTACTGATTCACTCATTCTGTTGTCTAACACATACCAGCCTTTTTTATATTTTCACCTTTGCTGTCACTATTAAAACAGAATTGTATACATAAAGGAAAAGAAAAGTGAAGGCTCGGTTTAAAATATTGAATCCTATTGGGCCTTGGGGAAGATGATAGGTCTAGTGACAAAATTGGATAAGGGACACAGAATTTATCCAAAGCAAGCTTTCTCAATGGGCCACCATGGGGCCCAGTGGCTTCCATTCATTTTTATCTTCAGTGCCAAGTGGCAACATAAGTCATACTCCCATGGCCTGCTTGCTCTCCAAGGTGCTGAAAAGTGGTCTAATGCCCACAGTCTCATTTCCCCCACCCTTTTCAGATCCAAGGATTTACTCAGCAGCACCTCATAAGCAAATATTTTAGCTAAATCTACTTTGAACCCTCACCAGAGAGCCATAAATCTGATTTTTAGTCATGCTGACTGAAAATTAAGGCATAAAGATCCCTAGATCCACCAGCGCCACAAACCTACCTTACATTCACAGCACAACTCAGTACATGTCTACTCAAAAGTAAATGCCATTGAATTCCGTGCAACTGACTCACAGGGAAGTAGTATAGGATTGCAACCTAAGACTGTTACTTATTTACCTCTGCTGGTGGAGATATAGCCTCGCACCTTCTACAGTAAACCACAGAGTGGTTTACAACATAGAACGTAAAAAAAAAAAGTCACTCTAAATATAATCTCTATACAATACCAATACCTAAAAGTTATACAAATACATAATAGTCCATAATGAATATATACTAAGCAGCTATGTGAAATTGTGTAGAATATCCCAACAATAAACTCTATAACCTCTGTGGAAAACTTAAAATTATGAGACACTGTAATTACCTACTTATTTCAGGTGCACCTATAAAACAGAGTATGTATCTAATAACAATAAGCTCCTGAACAATAAAGGATGTGAAAATCAACAGCAGGAGAGCTAAAGTGCAGAAATAATATACACGTGCATATATCTCCCTGCAGAAAACTAGAGTGTAATCCCTCTACCCCAGATAATGACAGACCCTCCCAGCTTTCACCTGAAAGCTTTCCTCTCCTTTCTGAGTCTCTCTCCCTGAGATATCTCCATTTTCCTGCCTCTCTCAACCAGGGTCCCTCCACCATCTGCCAGTTTTATGGGATGCAATGGTGCCCCAGAAGGAAAGACATCAAAGGCATGACCCACTTTTCTGTTACCCCCTTGAGGTGACCCCCACTGGAGTCACACCATCACTGGGCAGCCTGCTGGCGGCAGCAAGCTTTGAGGTGGGTAGAGTTCAATTTGCCTGCCTCTGCTCCTCAGCAGCTTATTAAAACCGACCCATTCACCAGATTGCTGTCAAATTTCTATAAGAAGTTAAACTGTCTTAGAGAGTGCCTTCTGCACCATTCCACGGACCTTGCCTCTTCAACATGTGAAGGACTGTGAGGCTAAATGACTGGGATGTGACAGAGAATAGAGAAACCTAGCACATCCCCAGTCTCTCAGTTATGGATTCTGGCACAATTCCATAGTCTTTCCTACATCACAGTGATATAGGAGCAGTTGTCAGCTATTACATGCCTATTATCGATTTCTATGCAACTTTAATTGCCATGGCTTCTCCCAGTCAACCCCAGAAATTGTCATTTCTTTCATTTCTTTCACAGCCCGCACCCGTAATAGTTCAAAGTGGGGAAGAATCAGGATTTTTCCTTGACAAAATGTCAATGAATGTCTTGAACAAGGTTAAGAAAAATTCTGAATTAAACTAATAATGTAAAATTCTGTATCTTGGGAAACCTCCACCAATATGTACACTTGGGATGAGTAATCTGTGACCTTCCAGATACTTTTGGACTCTTAATCGTCATCTGCCCCAGCTAGCATGGCCAATGATCAGGGACGATGGCGGTTGAGGTCTGAGAATATCTCATGGAGGACCACAGCTCCCCCATCCCTGATGTAGACCAAAGGAGTCCATGGCATGCAACAGAAGCATATGCATGCTTACTCAGGTAAGCCCCATTGGATCCACATTTACTCTCAAGTAAACAGGCACAGAACTGCAGCCTCAGTTAATTGCTAGTACTTTATTTTATTTGAAGCAATATATGCAATTATAAATCCTACTGATGAGGTTGAAGAGAGCTGAGCCGAGCGGTTGCAAATGAAGTGAAAGTGGAGATTTAATTGGGCCATCTTTGGCTTGAACATTAGAACAGCAACAAAAACCTTTGCACACACATCTGTTTTATGGCTACACCAGACATCTTTATAAAGCCTGAATATTTGGCTCTAATCTGAGTGCATGAAATGGGTTTGATCCAATCTTTATTTCACTTTTATCCTTTGCTTCAGATTAATGAATCTTTAATCACATTGATGGGGAAAGTTAATAGAAAAATTAATGAAAGCACAACATCAGGGCCTGAGAGATGGACTGAATAACAATAGGAAGGCTACCAGCTGCAGTCTTTCTTGCTTTCCGCAGACCACAGTTTATGGTTCCTAATGCCTGATCTCAGACATACATTTTTCTACAAATGGTCCATGTTATAAAACATATAAATAACCCAGTAGCATGTTTGTCATATACTTGACATCTAATAAGGGATATTAATTTAAAAGTGCCGAGTACAGAAAAAGCCTTTCAGACTTTAATCCATTTTGTTTTCTTTTACGTTTATCCTGTCACACTTTCCCGCCACCCGAAGTCATTCATTATAGAATCTCACCTGGCCACTTATCAGAAATGATTTGATGGAGTCAGGCAATCAGTACCTTCCTGTTCATAAAACAGCTTGACAGTCAGCCTTCAGAACTTAACTCTGTCATGCATTGATTCCTCTGTGTCTCTTGTGGGCAAAAGTAAAACAAAAAGCCGAGGGAAACAGGGGACAGATATCGTGACAAAAGAAGTAAATAGACATTATATCATGTGTTGTTAAGTCATTTAGTCGTGTCCGACTCTTCGTGACCTCATGGACCAGAGTACGCCAGGCACTCCTGTCTTCCACTGCCTCCCGCAGTTTGGTCAAACTCATGTTCATAGCTGTGAGAACACTGTCCAACCATCGTCGTCCCCTTCTTCTTGTGCCCTCCATCTTTCCCAACATCAGGGTCTTTTCCAGGGAGTCTTCTCTTCTCATGAGGTGGCCAAAGTATTGGAGCCTCAGCTTCACGATCTGTCCTTCCAGGGCTGATTTCCTTAACAATAGTTAGGTTTGATCTTCTTGCAGTCCATGGGACTCTTAAGAGTCTCCTCCAGCACCATAATTCAAAAGCATCAATTCTTCGGCAATCAGCCTTCTTTATGGTCCAGCTCTCACTTCCATACATCACTATTGGGAAAACCATAGCTTTAACTATACGGACCTTTGTTGGCAAGGTGATGTCTCTGCTTTTTAAGATGCATTTTTAAGATATCATAGAAAAGTTAAATGGCGAAGGGGAACTAGGGTCCTCCCCAGACCACACAGCCTCTTCTCTTTTTTATATATTATATTTTTATTAGTTTTCAAATACAAAAACAAATTTATACATTCCATACATCTTAATTACATCTTACTTCTCTTTTTTGACTTCCCTCAATTTGTCTGCCATTCCTTCCTATTATTACTTTTTACACATTTCTGCCCTTTTAACCCTTTCCCCTCACAGAGCTTCCTTAAAGCTTACAAACGTAATTTTATTATCACTCAGGTTTTGCATATATTGGATAAACTTTTCCCAATCTTCTGTAAATCTTTGATCTCGTCGATTCCAGATCCTTCCTGTCATTCTATCCAGTTCTGCATAATCCATCATTTTAGTTCTCTATTCTTCTATCGTAGGTAATTCCTCCTGTTTCCATTTCTGGGCCATCAATATTCTTGCTGCTGTCACTGCATATAAAAATAATTTCTTTTCTTTCTTATTTATCTCATTACCTGTACTGCCTAGTAAAAATGCTTCTGGTTTCTTAACAAATGTATATTTCATCATTTTCTTCAATTCATTATAAATCATTTCCCAAAAGCATTTTACCTTCTTACATTCCCACCACATATGAAAAAAGGTACCTTCTTTTTCTTTACATTTCCAACATTTGTTGCTTATCTTATACATTTTTGCTAACTTCACAGGTGTTACATACCACACAGCCTCTTCTCAGGCCACACCCCTCATGGACTCTGCATTGCAACTTCTTCTTTTTTTATATAAGATATTTATTAAGATTTTTTTAAATATTACAATAACAAATGAAAAAGAAAAAAAAATACAAAATAAAAATGATTAAAAACCACTCAATTTTTCCATTGCTTATTTTTCCTTAGCTTGTTTCCCGGACCTCCTCATACCTCCCTTTTTTGTATTCCAGTTCAGTTTGTTGGTTCAGCAAATCCTTACCCTCTTTATTTGTCCTAATCTTTGGTCTTAAAATAGTAACGTTAGATTTTTACCTCTTAACAACCCATTTTTCATATTCCCTTAAAGCATTACAGCTGGAAACCACTTAATTTCTATCCAACATCATTCTAACATTCATTAATTTTACAATATTTCTGTAGATAATCTTTGAACTTCTTCCAATCTTCTTCCACCGACTCTTCTCCCTGGTCTCGGATTCTGCCAGTCATTTCTGCCAGTTCCATATAGTCCATCAACTTCATCTGCATTGCAACTTCTTCAAGTGCTTTTGTCTGGTGATGTCTCCTTGAACTCTGATAATGCTTCTTGATTGGGTGGAGGATAGAGATGGGAGTGTGAGTGTGCTTAGATACTAGCCTAGTGTCCAAAGGTATCTTCTGATACCTTGTTCCATTCACTGTTGCCATTTTTCTCAGAAGGCAATAGAACCAACCAGATCAAAAAGGTTCTCCACCCTTGCACTAGACATTGGCCATAGTTATAGGTTGTTGTTGCTTAGTCATTTAGTTGTTTCTGACTCTTCGTGACCCCATGGACCAGAGCACGCCAGGCACTCCTGTCTTCCACTGCCTCCCGCAGTTTGGTCAAACTCATGCTGGTAGCTTCGAGAACACTGTCTAAGCATCTCATCCTCTGTCGTCCCCTTCTCCTTGTGCCCTCAAACTTTCCCAACATCAGGGTCTTTTCCAGGGAGTCTTCTCTTCTCATGAGGTGGCCAAAGTATTGGAACCTCAGCTTCAGGATCTGTCCTTCCAGTGAGCATTCAGGGCTGATGTCCTTAAGAATGAACAGGTTTGATCTTCTTGCAGTCCATGGGACTCTCAAGAGTCTCCTCCAGCACCACTAATTCAAAAGCAACAATTCTTTGGCGATCAGCCTTCTTTATGGTCCAACTCTCACTTCCATACATCACTACTGGGAAAACCATAGCTTTAACTACACGGACCTTTGTTGGCAAGGTGATGCCTCTGTTTTTTAAGATGCTGTCTAGGTTTGTCATTGCTTCTCTCCCAAGAAGCAGGCGTCTTTTAATTTCATGACTGCTGTCACCATCTGCAGTGATCATGGAGCCCAAGAAAGTAAAATCTCTCACTGCCTCCATTTCTTCCCCTTCTATTTGCCAGGAGGTGATGGGCCCAGTGGCCATGATCTTCGTTTTTTTGATGTTGAGCTTCAGACCATATTTTGCGCTCTCCTCTTTCACCCTCATTAAAAGGTTCTTTAATTCCTCCTCACTTTCTGCCATCAAGGTTGTGTCATCTGTATATCTGAGGTTACAGGTAATGCTTACCAATTAGTGGTCCCATTTGCATCAGAAGACAACTTCATCAGGTCCAACGAGGTTAGGCTGAGCAGTGTGATCCTACTGGGGAGATCCACCAAGATGTATATTCACATCTGTATCAACAACAACCATGAATTGCTCTTGCTGGTTCAAGGTGACTGAAAGACTGACTGCAAACCTATAAACACCTAACTGGGTCTAAATACTATTGAATTCAATGTGGCTTACTTTTAAGTAGGCATGGATAGGCTTACATTGTGAATGGGCAAAACACAACTGGTTTGAAATGAAATTGTATTTCAAGAAATATTTAAGGGAAAGCAATGTATTCATTCGTTCAAAATAGCCATTTTGACTAAAGGAACGGTTATAAAATTGACTTCAGTAATAGTCAATGTAATTTTCTAGTATTGCTGGCTGAAAAACTTTTAGGGTGATTCACTGAACTCTATTTTCAGATTCTCAACGGAATCTCAACTTTTGGTGTCAATTTAAAGTGCTAAAAACGTAGATCTTCTGAGATGGAAATTCTACAGTGTGCCAATCTCCACCCATTGAAATATATTAATTAGCCATTGTTCACATCCTAAATTTACATAAGAGGGAAGTTTCAGATGACTCAGGCAGTATTTCCCTGGTTTATCTCCTATCTGAAGTTGCTGGTATCCTTTTACAACATTAGTAGGTATGCAGTGAAAATGAGGGCCAAAATTAATGGATTATGCAACTAATTGGGCCCCTTTCCAGAAGTTGGATCCAGCACATTCATGACCAGCCCAATTCTACACCACCCCTGGAATGACCTTTTTCAGGAATCTATTGCTGGAATCCCCCACCAGTAGCACTCTTCTCCCCTGGTGGAGATCACTATTGGGGTGGGGGATTTCAGCCTAGCTGATTCCTCAGCAGTGGCCAATATTGACTGTTGAGGGTATACCTTTATTTGTGGGCTAAAAAGGAAGGTTATGCTTTGAAGTGTTCTTAAAAGCCCTTCTTTATTACTTGTAATAAGAGATTAAAAAGGGGAAACATTCCAGATGGTCTTTCTTTTTAACAATTAATTGCAGCTTTTCTTTATTTAACTAAAAGTCACCTCAAATATTTTTTTTGTCTTAAAAAAGCATGTTGACCGAGGTACTGGTAATACACATTTTTATTTAAATGTCATTAAGTAAATCCATTGCTTCCAACCTTTTTGCCTTAGGGTACTAAAACATTCATCCTGGATTCCACCTTGTTGTTGTTGTTTAGTTGTTTAGTCGTGTCCGACTCTTCGTGACCCCATGGACCAGAGCATACCAGGCACTCCTGTCTTCCACTGCCTCCCGCAGCTTGGTCAAACTCATGCTGGTAGCTTCGAGAACACTGTCCAACCATCTTGTCCTCTGTCGTCCCCTTCTTCTTGTGCCCTCAATCTTTCCCAACATCAGGGTCTTTTCCAGGGAGTCTTCTCTTCTCAGGGAGCACTCAGGGCTGATTTCCTTCAGAATGGAGAGGTTTGATCTTCTTGCAGTCCATGGGACTCTCAAGAATCTCCTCCAGAACCATAATTCAAAAGCATTGATTCTTCAGCGATCAGCCTTCTTTATGATCCAGCTCTCACTTGCATACATCACTACTGGGAAAACCATAGCTTTAACTATACGGACCTTTGTTGGCAAAGTGATGTCTCTGCTTTTTAAGATGCTGGTACTTTTTAGCTAAAGGAAAAGGCAAGCAAGAGGAGACATGGCAGAGGTGTATAAAAGTATCCATGATGTGGAGACAGTGGATAGAGAAAAGTTTTTCTCTGTCACTTATAAATACGATAACTTGGGGGCATTGAATGTTGGAAGATTCAGGGCAGGCAAAACAAAGTGCTTATTCTCATTGAATAAGTAGAATCTGACCTAGAACCGGTAGGGCTTTGGATATTCTTGAGTTACCACACTCATACCCATCACTTGTTTGAAGTGATATCTGCAACTGTGGACATACCCCTTCCTTCCATGGTCTGCATACATAGGGTTGTTTCACGTAGGAAAATGTTTATCACCTGAAACCAACTTTGTTCCATAAGCACCATTTGTATTTTTGCATCCTGTGGTCTTTTTATCCATCTCAGCTGGTCTGCTCTTGCCAGCTTGATCCCTACAATTGGTGGGTCCTCTTTAATCTGTGTTCACCTTTGGACAAATCCCTCCTATCTCTCAGAGCACTGTTCCAAAGTTGCTGATACAAGTGCAAAACACTCTCCTCTGGAGCAATAAAGTAGGAGCTTCACTTACCTGAAGTTACATTTACTGTTGGAAAAAGTTTTTTAGCAAGAAAAAAAAAATCCCTGCCCGACAATCTATATATCTTTTTCAATATGTGGGATAATTGGGGAACTACTGGTGTGAACTCATATGGTAACTGCATAATATATGCTGTCAATTATCTATTCCGTGACGTGAGTCACAAAAATAAGAAGCCACAATCTTGAGATCCAGTGGGTGGCCTCAATGACAGCAGGCGGCGTTTCTTGATACACTGTCTTTTAGGGCTCTCTGATTTTGCTCATCAAGCAGACGTGTCACGCAGCTCAGGTAGAACGTAGTTGCACATAACATTACAATTTTTGGAGCCAGTTCACCACAGGGGAGTTTAAGAGGAGAGACTTCAAAATTATATATCTAAAAATGAGACCCAAGTTGATATAATTCTAGCATGTCTCTTCTCTGTAAAAACAGGTGTTGAGTTTTGTTTTGTTTTTTAAAAAAAGAATTCACAATTCAAAGAAAATTTTACGATCTGCACTAGACCTGGAAACTAACAGCTAGCGCTCACATGGCTACAACCTCAACAGATGGCTTGTGTGTGGATCGGCCATATTGCATCAACACTGCAGATAGAGATTTTCGATCTCTTCAAACGCCAGATTTTCCAGTAAAGTCAGCTGCCAGCCACCAACTGTACAGTAATGAAATTATGTCCAAACATGTATGAACAAGGCTTAAGAAGCAGCTCGAAAGGCCTATTAATAAACAGCATACAATGGATGGAATCCAAACAGCTGCTTGAGGCCAATGACTTCTGCCGGCCCAGTGAGGCTTCGGGTTGACTTTTTTCTTAGAACAGCTGATCCAGGTCATATCACAATCTGCTTTTGAATCTCCCTTAATTTTCAAAAGGAGTTTACCATTCAGCATAGGGAAACTCCTTTCCAAGGAGCCCATATTTCACGTTCCTGTTGGATCATAGAGTTCATTGCATTGCACCAGAACTCTGAAACTTAGGTTCTGAGACTTTTGTATTTTATAGGGGTTGTGGAGTTCACCACTGTAATAATAGTAACAACAATAATAATAATAATAATAATAATAATTTGTTATTTATAGCCCGCCCATCTGGCTGAGTTTCCCCAGCCACCCAATCGAGTGTTAAAAACAATACAGCATTACATATTAAAACTTCCCTAAACAGGGCTGCCTTCAGATGACTTTTAAAAATAAGATAGCTGCTTATTTCCTTGACATCTGACAGGAGGGCGTTCCACAGGGCGGGCGCTACTACCGAGAAGGCCCCCTGTCTGGTTCCCTGTAACCTCACTTCTCGCAATGAGGGAACTGCCAGGAGGCCCTCGGTGCTGGATCTCAGGCTGAACGATGGGGGTGGAGACACTCCTTCAGGTATACTGGACCGAGGCTGTTTAGGGCTTTAAAGGTCAGTGTGATGGCCTGGGAATCCGATTCAGAGGCTGAACCGGAGGAATCCCGGCCTGCACAGAAGTCCCCGCCTCCAGGGCCGGCTGAGCTGGGGCAGGGCCTTGCATCTGAAGCACCTGCACCTGTGCCGGATCCTCAGGAGCAGGCACCAGGTGAATCCACTCTGGCTCCGGAGGTGGTTGAGGACACAGTGCCTACAGGTGTGCCTCTCCCAGCCCTGTCAGAGGAAGGTGAGTCTCCCCCTGGGTCCAGTAACCCTCCAGCCTCTCCTGAGCTGCAGAGGCTCAGGGCAGAGAGGCGGAGGGAACTGGTTTCTCCCAGGAGGAGTGCTTGCCTTAAGGCCAGAAGAGGCGGGTCACCTGGGGGCCGGGAACGCCCCTGGCCTCAGAGAAGATAAAGGCCAGTCAGCCCAGTCCCAGGTTGCGGGAGCAACGTCGCTGGAAACCTGCTACTGCCAGCACCCAGTCCTTTTCTTCCAGAGTTCCCGACCACACCCGGCTTCTTGCTTTGGATCCCGCTTTGCCTGTGTGGACTGTCTCTAGACCCGTGACCCAGGACCGGACTCTGACCACGTCTCACGGTAACCCCCCCCCCCCCGGGACCAGCACAGTCAGCAACAACACTTTGAATTGTGTTTGGAAACATACTGGGAGCCAATGCAGATCTCTCAGGACTGGTGTTATGTGGTCCCGATGGCCACTCCCAGTCACCAGTCTAGCTGCCGCATTCTGGATTAATTGCAGTTTCCGAGTCACCTTCAAAGGTAGCCCTATGTAGAGTGCATTGCAGTAGTCCAAGTGGGAGATAACTAGAGCATACACCACTCTGGTGAGACAGTCTGTGGGCAGTAGGGTCTCAGCCTCCGTACCAGGTGGAGCTGGTAGACAGCTGCCCTGGACACAGAATTAACCTGTGCCTCCATGGACAGCTGTGAGTCCAGAATGACTCCCAGGCTGCACACCTGATCCTTCAGGGGCATAGTTACCCCATTCAGGACTAGGGAGTCCTCCACACTCACCCACCCCCTGTCCCCCCAAAACAGTATTTCTGTCTTGTCAGGATTCAACCGCTGGGTATAATTTGACATTGATGCTTAGAAAACATTCATTATGTTCAGTGCTGTTTTTCTATAGTAATAAAAAAGAGGTGTTGGAACTCACCATGATTCCACCCATCCATGGAATGATTCTATGATTCCATCCATCCATGCAAAAATCCCAGACCAAATGAAGCTATTTTGAGTCCAAAAACAAAGTTCTTTATTATACCTGGAAGGGTGTAGTCTCTGCACTGCTTTTGAGGTTTTGAGCCAGGAGATGAAGGAGGTTCTATACAGCATTTCAGGCCATTAGCAGCATCCTTATTCACAAATGCCTCCTGCTGTTTCCTAAAGCAGGCCAGCACCAGTAGCAACACCTCCCTAGCAACAGCTGCTTCCTAGAATATGCCAAATTTAAAAGCAGTTTAACGTTTTACGGCATGAAATGATTTTGTCAACCCAGGAAGCAATTCTCAAGCCACAACTTCCACAAAGGCAATGTGCAGAGCCTTTAACCATCGCACAAGATTGCCCCAAACACCTTCAGCAGAGCTTCTCTCACCCCCAGCAGAGGATGGCAGAGAGGACACTATGTGCCGTTCTAAAATTACCCACTCCAGCCATCCTAGACCAATTTATATGGGGAGAAGCCTCACTGAATTAAATGAGACTTACTTTAGTGTAGACATATCATACTGTCCAAACATGAGTAAACAGAATAAATCTGTAAATCCTCAGCCTTATACAATACATAGGTGCCTCGGGTTACATACGCTTCAGGTTATATACGCTTCAGGTTACAGACTCCGCTAACCCAGAAATAGTACCTCGGGTTAAGAACTTTGCTTCAGGATGAGAACAGAAATCGTGCAGCAGTGGCAGCAGGAGGCCCCATTAGCTAAAATAGTGCTTCAGGTTAAGAACAGTTTCAGGTTAAGAACAGGCCTCCAGAATGAATTAAGTTCTTAACCCGAGGTACCACTGTACTGATCTTTTAAGGATTCTTCCTCCTCCCCCTCTTTCATCAGCTCCCCAAGTTTGTTCAAAATCTGATAAAATAAACATGCACTTTTAATAACTGGGAAATCCCTTTGTATTTTCACTGCTCTTCAATGTTTGCTCAATAGGAATTCCTGCCTTAGAAATATTGTTCCTTTCTTATTGCCTCCACCTTGTTTTTTCTGAACAAACTTACTCGATGAGACCTGGTCCCTGCGCATAAACAGTTTATTTCCACTATTTCTTTTCTTTGTGCTTGCAGAGCTGGCTAGGGTCAGAACTGATGCACAGAGTATGGGGAATCAGCGGGAGTTTGTTCATCCTCTTTAAAGTGCTGTATTTTTCATCCGGGAAAGTTTGTGTTCCTCTGTTTTTCTGTGTGCTAACATCACTGCCTTATACTCTGCGGAAGATTGTCTCCTGCCAGGCAAGGCTCCCTGCATGATGCTAACTCTGTTTTCACTTTTCTCTCAGGGGACTTGTGTGAAGGAAGTTCAGAATGTTTAAGGTTCAGTCAGCTAACTTGCCCAGCTCCACATCTGAGGTCTGAAATCACACCAGAAAATCTGTTTGCTCCACTGTGTCAAGCCATTTCCTTTGAGCAATGACCAGCACCCACAAAAATCCTCCTCCCATCGTTGCTCAATTTCCCATGGTGGAAATCAGGGCCCAGGCAGGGAACCAGAGGTAGATTCACCTGCACAGGTGACTTGGACTAGCATGGAAAGTGACAACGGCTGTATTTACATGCCCTTTTGTGACTGGGAGTTTAATCTTGTCAGTTTCTCAATCTTCACTTTGATTGTTTAAATCCTTTCAGCCCAAATAAGGGCTAAAGGCAAGAATGACAACAGGATTTCTTGGGCTTAGTACAGTATGCTGCAAGTGGATTGGGGCCCTTGCTCCACCACCCCACAATCTACTGGCAAGAAGTGCTGCTTAAGTACATATATTAATTCAGCCTAGCCCAGTTCACAGGGCTACAACAAAGATAAAAACGGGTATAGTATGGTAATGTATGCAGTCCTGATTGAGCTCCTAAAAGACAGAGCCTTGAAGTGTCCCTATTTTCCAGGGACAGTCCCAGATTTACAGAAGCCATCCCAGTTTCTGATTTGATTTGGAATGTCCCACTTTTCCATAGGACGTCCCTATTTTCATTGGAGGAATGATGTGGAGGATATGGAATTACACGACTCCCGAGCCAAGGAGATAAGTAATTTTACAACGTTTATTTTTTTATTATTATTTTTAAAATAATTTTTATTAACCGACCAATCAAATCAAATCAAATCACATCACATAAATTCCGAATTACAAAACCGAATTTTAATTTTTTGTTGAGGGGACCCATATTTCAAGATCTGAAGGGGGATTCCGATCATCTTCTTGCTACTGCGTTCATATCCAAATCAGTCCAAATAAAGTTCATAATTCTATCCAGTCTTATCTTGCTGTTTCCACATCTCATCTTGTTCATATATTTTTTCTTTTTTCTTTAAGATCTCTTCTGATAATCTCCTTAAGCAGAAAAACACCAATTATATCCTGTGTGGATTTTTCCGTTCGTCCAATCCTCATATCGAGATGGTTTCCATATATCATCACTTTCATAAATAACATCACTCTTTCCATCATTAATCTCAGGATCTGTCGTTCTTAAGTCCCACTGAGGAGTCTCACCCATAATATAAAAACAGCTCTTTTCCTCCTCCCAGACTCAAGTCCTCTGACAGAGCTTGCCAATATGGCGACGGTATTTTTAACTGCGTCATTCCAGAGCTCTTCAACCTTCCACGCTCTTCTTAAAACATGCTTTGGTTAGAAAATTTATCTCCACACAGTCGTAAATCCACAGCTTAAGTCATTAAAATGGCATTTCTGACTTGGGGGGGGGGATTCTTGTTTAATCACATAGAGGAAAGAAAGGAAAGTTTTTCCCCTCCCCCATCCAGTCCCTTTGCCATACCGAGTCTTGGCATATCTTCTCATGATTGATTCTTGTTCCTCCGACTCGTCTTGTTTATCAGAGAACTCTTCAGTTAGCAGTCTTTACTCCCCCTCCTTCCTTGAAATATGTGCATTCGCTTCCTCCTAATTGTTTCTTTTGAAGTTCTTGCAGCTAGTGGCGCGGATCAGAGACAGCGTCCAGGAGCACAGAGATCCACAGGAGGGCATTCTGCCTAGTGCCCCCACCCCCACAAATTCGGGGGTGGTATAGGGCACAGCAGGCAAGGGCAGCACCCCCCACAATCTTGGGGGGGGTAGGGAGGCTATTTACTCCCATCACAGCCTCCTAATTACCCCCTGTGGGTCAGAGAGATGTTATTGTCAGCCATCTTCCGATGCGCCCCTAGTGGCCCCCTACTTTACAACGTTTAGAAGACATTTGAAGGGAGCCCTGTATAGGGAAGTTTTTTAATGTTAAATGTTTGATTACGTTTTTATATATGTTGGAAGCTGCCCAGAGTGGCTGAAGCAACCCAGTCAGATGAGCAGGGTATTATTATCATTAGAGTAGGACACCCCTATTTTCATCAGAGAAATGTTGGAGGATATGGAAAGGTTTGATGCAAATATATAATGTCAGTGTTCCAACCTACTTTCCTTGGTTGGACAGCTTGGGGTGGATGTGGGAAGTAAGCTGCCCTTGGTTCCTGAAGAGTCTAGCCTAAGGATTAGACTAGGACCTCCTATTGTGCTTACGAAATGTGTCAGTAAATATCCCCTAAAACATCCACAGTGTGTGAGAGATGGTTCCATCTTTCTATTCAGCTCCTCCCAGCACCCATTTTGTGACTGGTGTCCACTGTACTTTCTTATGTGCCCACTAGCCCCCCAAAGTTGACGACCCCTCCATTTCCGGCCATCCTCATTAAAAAGCTGACTGACATGAACCTTTCTTCTACCATCTGTGACTGGATTAAAGACTTTCTGATAGATCGGACACAAACAGTGAGGATTGGACATGTAACATCTAATTCCTTAAAAATCAGCACTGGCATACCACAGGGATGTGTGCTAAGTCCCTACCTGTATTCATTTAATACATACGATTGTGTGGCATCTGACCCGTCTACTGCAATTATTAAGTTTGCAGATGACACCACCATAATGGGTTTAATAGGTGGAGACGATTCAGCGTATAGAGGGGAGGTCCAAAAAATATCTACATGGTGCCTAGGGAACAACTTGGAACCTAATATCAGCAAGACAAAGGAGATGGTGTTGGACTTTCGGAGGAAGAGAGGAGAACTAGCCCCGCTGTACATCGGGGAGGGCTGTGTGGAGAGAGTCTCCTCCTTTAAATTCCTAGGAGTTTATCTCAGTGAAGATCTTACTTGGAAAATAAATACAACCCAGTTGATTAAGAAAGCCCAACAGAGATCTCCTCAGAATATTGCGAAAGAACGATGTCAATCAACATTTGATTATCTCCTTCTACTGGTCAACAATAGAAAGTGTCCTTTCATACTGCATCACGGTGTGGTATGCTGGTTTGACATCATCTGATAGGAAGTGCCTACAGAGGGTGGTGAATACAGCACAAGATATTATGGGCTGTCCCGTGAATCCGCTGGATGAAATAGCAGAAGAACGTTGCCTCAGGAGAGTGAGGAAAATTCTCAGAGATGATTCACACCCTGGCCGGCACTTTCTTGCCCTCAGGCAGAAGATATAGAAGCATGATTGGTTTCACCAACAGGGTAAAGAACAGCTTCTATCCGTGGGCTGTTAGGCTGCTGAAAAGATAACAACAGGGCAACTGACTTTCGGGTTTGGTGGGTGTGAGTCAGTAAACGAGGGGAATTAAGACTAAGAGAGCTGAGTGGGGGGTACTCGTTTAATCTCACTGTATACAAGTTGTACAAGTGACAATAAAGTATTTCGATTTCAATTCAATTTCAATTTTTGCTGCCCTGTGGAGTGCAGTAGAGCAGACAGGGAGGCCCCAGCTCACTTTTGAGGTAAGCACACAATGAAAACATGGATCAATAAGATGGTTGATCCTGCAAGTTGAGCTAGAGTGGTGTTGTCTGAAACGGAGAGACAGTTGTCTTCTCAACCTTTAGGGTACCCACACTGGAGTTAAGAAAATTAGGGAATATCGATGCTTGTTGAAGAGCCTTGCAAGTTAATACTCTAACTGTGGCCAATTTACCCAAGCTCACTCTCATGCCTTCATTCCAGTGAATGTCTGTGGTCTACCAGTGAGCTGTGTTGAAGTATAAAAATATTTCTTTTGGACTCAAATGAAATGCATTGTAAAACAAATTACTCCATCAAATCTAGCTGAAAGGGGCCATGAGCTTGATTGCCACCGGATGAAGCCAACTCAACTACAGTTTCCCCACTTCACTGCTGAGTGAAAGCAAAATGGCTGATGTGACGTTATTTATTTTTGATCACCCATAATGACACTGATTTTTGAATGTCTCTGCTGAATGTGCTGAGCCATTTCTTGATATGAGACCAAGAGATACTGCCAGAGAGAACCAACTGATAACAATTTAATATCTTGATCTCTCAGCAAATCAGCAAAAATGGGTAGGGGAGGGATCAGGAAAGGGGGGAGGGTAAAAATGTTTGGCTGGAGAAGTTTGAAAGCTACGTTTGATTTCTTACTTCAGGGTTACAGTAGGTTATACTAGGACATGAGAGAAGAGTCCCTGCGGTCTGTCTTTTTCAAGATTTCTCAGTCTTCCCAGGTTTCTTCTTGAGACAACTTTTTTTTTCAGTTGTAACCCGACAAGGTCTGAAAAAAGCTGACACTACAAAAAGTCACTTTTTACAATGCACAGAAAAGACATTGCTTGCTGCCCAGAATTTTAGCATCACTACCAAGGGAGGCCTGTTAGCTGTCTTGGAGAGCATGTGCTGTGTATAAGAATATTGATAAAGGACCAGGCGTTGGGTGTTCATCAGCCAGGTCTTTGTTCTTTGCTTTTGAACAGGTGTCCTGTACTTGAGATTCAGACAAAAGAAACAATGAATCGCAGAACCCACTGCCAAATGAGAGACTTGTTTTTGGGTTCAGATAGGAGGAACAGGAAGTTGGGGGTAGAACTAGGTATGAAATGTGTCCCCAAGCCAGCCCCAGTCATACCTTGGATTGCGAACGCCTTGCAGGTTTAACGTTTTGGCTCCTGAATCCTGCAAACTCGGAAGTGAGTATTCCTGTTTGCGAACTATTTTTGGAAGCCGAACGTCCGACAGGACTTCTGCGGCTTCCGATTGGCTGCAGGAGCTTCCTGCTGTGCTTTGGTTTCTGAACATTTTGGAAGTTGAACGGACTTCCAGAACGGATTCCGTTTGACTTCCAAAGTACAACTGTATTTTAAAGGTAAAAGGACCCCTGACCATTAGGTCCAGTTGTGACCGACTCTGGGGTTGCGGCGCTCATCTCGCTTTATTGGCCAAGGGATCCAGCGTACAGCTTCCGGGTCATGTGGCCAGCATGACCAAGCCGCTTCTGGCGAACTAGAGCAGCGCACGGAAATGCCGTTTACCTTCCCTCCGGAGCAGTACCTATTTATCTACTTGCACTTTGATGTGCTTTCGAACTGCTAGGTTGGCAGGAGCAGGGACCGAGCAACGGGAGCTCACCCCGTTGCGGGGATTCGAACTGCCGACCTTCTGATTGGCAAGTCCTAGGCTCTGTGGTTTAACCCACAGCGCCACCTGCGTCCCTACGACTGCATTTGATGACATCAAAATTAACAAATATTGTAATAAGATGATAAACAATAAGTGCTCCTCAATTAAACTTTTATTTCAATGCATACTGTAAATCAAAAAAGATATAATGAGGGCAAGGCAGAGGTGTCTATGTTGTGAATGAGTAGGGTCAAAGAAGCTATCGGAGACAAGAAGGCTTCCTTTAGAAAATGGAAGTCTTGTCCAAATAAGGAGAACAAAAGTGAGCGCAAACCTTGGCAAAAGAAATGCAAGCGGACAGTAAGGGATGTGAGAAAGGAAATCGAGGAGCGCATTGCTACAAACAACAAATTCTTTAAATGTAGCAGGAGATTGACTAGGGAGGTGGTTGAACCTTTGAATCATAAGGGAATGAACACAAAGGAGGGTAACGAGATTGCAGAGAAACTGAATCAATTTCTTTCATCTGCCTTCACGGTGGAAAATAAAGGGCAGCTCTCCAGTGTTTCAGACAGGTATCATTTCCAGCCCAACCTGGGACTTCCTGCATGCTCTACCACTGAGTTACAGCCATTTCCTTCTGAGCTCCTCTGAGAACCAGGGAACTCTACAACCTCCAGAAACCCAGAGAGAGTGCTTGGGAGTGATGCACTCAGTGGTCCTTTCTGACTCACCGTTCCACAGTTAGACTGTGACCTCAGCAGGGGCATCAGTCATGCCAGCTGGGAAGTCCTCTAAGACCACTCAGGGATCCTGTGGATTCCACATATCTTCATCTCCCAGTTTTCTTTTTTTAAAGATTTTTATTGATACAACGAAAAAAAACACAAGTACCAAATTACACACAAGAATAACCATAGACACCTAATTTTCTTAGCAAACAATAAAACATATATTGGTCTTAACACTAAAGACCCAACCTCCCGTCTATTCCATATTTCAATTTCATATTACTTATTGCCAATACACACTTTTATCATAATTAAACTTATTCTTAATAAATCTAATTTCTTATATCTACCTTGCAACTATTACTGAAGTTCCTCGAATGCTGCAACAGAATTTAAACTACTATATTTATTTTTCAGATATTCTTTGAAAACCTCCCATTCTGAAACAAATTCCTATTTTGATTTATTCTTTATTTTTTCTGATAGACCATCTAATTTGGCATATTCTGTCAGCTTTTGGATCCAATCTTGTATAGAGGGGATTTCATTACTCTTCCTTTTTTGCTGTGATCAAAACTCTTGCTGCCGTCGTCGCATATAAAAATATACCCTTCCTCTTTTGTGGAATATCCAAATCTGTTATTCCCAGGAGGTAGGCCTCTGGTTTTTTATTGAAAAAGATCTTTAGCATTTTTTGCAATTCTACATGTATACTCTCCCAGAATACCTGTATTTTCCTACATATCCACCACATATGGTAGAAAGGTCATCTCCCAGTTTTCCATTTACAAAACAAAAAGAAAAGAAAGCAGGTCTAGGGTGTGTCATGCCACATGAATGGGGCCCACGATGTATTGAGACACCCCGTGGTTGTCATGGCAGCCATGAAGTTCCAAGGAGAACCTGTCAATTTATATTGGTCATGAACTGGCAGAACTTTGGGAGCTGGGGAGGGGGAAGGGGAGGGGGGAAGCAGGGCACATTGATGCACGAGGCACATTGATACACCAACAATATTTCAATATCGGGAAATGTTATTCGTGTTGCGACATCACAAAAACGTGCCTATACATGTGTGAGTACAACAGTTGCAACCGCGCCGCCCGCCAATTAGCCATTGGCGTTTGACAAGAGTAGGTGTGTTTTTAGGACAGCCAACTAAAAAATTACGTGACATGTAAAAGTGTTCCAATGCTGTTTTACGTCGTTTAGTTAAGATTTTAAAATACCAAAATACCAAAGGTAAGTAATCAGGATTACACGTGATTTTTAAATAAGTTCAGTTATTTTATTAATAATTGTTAGGTTTTTTTGAAAATGTCCGTTGGGGCACTTTGAGACATATAAAAGTGCCCCGTTAGTGTACAATAGTGCCCCAATATACAAGTTTGCATGAAATCTCTAAACTCATTAAATTTGAAAAGAAAAAAACTGTTGTTTATTACGTGGCCAAAGTCATTTCTAAATATAATATGACCGTTTATCAAGTGTCATATCTCAGGAAAAAACCAGGATCTTGTGTGTTTGTCTTCCCCATTGTAGAAGGTAAGGCAAGCGCTGATTTCAAGGATGTTGTTTTGCCATTGCCAAAACCAAATTTCCCAAAGAGCACATCTTGAACACCATCTCTTTATACTTTTTCTATTGACCTAAGTAGATATAATGTGCAGTAGAAGCTAAACATTAAGTAATTATCTTATTTTTTATAAGCATTTTGTTTAAATTACTATTTTTTTACTACCTAATGTGAGTTCTTACACTTTTTAAGTTTTTCCAAAGTTTTTTTTAAATGGATAGGTGTTTGAGGAAAGACTAATATAAGTTTTGATGTTTTGTTAAGAAAACCTGCCATAAAGTCTATAATATGTCTGAAACACTGTTAGTTTTGATGCGTAATCTAGATTTTAAGTAACAAATTGTAAGGCTGATTATGATCTCTCACAATAAAAATTGTTTTTTTCATTAAATTTTTGCAAATAATTACCATTCTCATACAATTTACGATGTGTACCAAAGTGCCCCGTCCAATGTATCAAAGTGCCCCTTAGGTGGGGCAGAATGATACAAAAGCCATTTTTTACTGAAGTCATTGTATGCTCATTATCTTCTAACTTTAATGGTTCTTCTGATTGCTGTTATAATATCCATTAGTTATGCCACGCATCAAGCAAAAAAAATATTATTATTTAACTCATTTTTGTTACATAAAATATAGAGATTGAATTTTTCTTTATCAATCTGCCCCACTTCCCCCCTAGAGGTTGTCATGGGGTGACAGAGGATGATGAGGGGCTAGGGGCCGGTGCACAGGAAGCTGAGCAGCGGGACCCCTCGCCAAATCCAGAGAGGCCCCCGTCCCCATGAACACAGCAGGTCCTGAGACGTAGGGAACAGCAGGCAGGGCACTCCTGGAAGCAGGGGCAGACCGGTGCCATCAGCCTAGTTCCCCAGGTGGGGAAGGAGGCCTCTGATTCCTCAGCTGGGGCAAGCTGAGAGCAGGTGAGGGTCACCTGCCTCATCAAGCCCAGATGCTGCAATCAGCAGGCAAAGCACAAAGGGGAAGCATTGCTGAGGTGCTGTGTCTGCTCAACTGCCCATGTTGGAGGACTTTGCTTAAATACTCCTGGACCACCATGGGCTTCTTCTTTGGGCGTGACACTGGACTGCATCCTGACTTCGGAATTGCATTGACCCTGAACCTCATTTCCTGACCTTTGGCCTTTGAATCTCGGACTGTGGACTTTGCAGATGCTGATTGGCCCTCAGATTCTGGACTCGGTTTTGGCAGGTAGTCCAGGGGATCAGGACAATACTTTTAGTTTTGAGTCCTTTAAAATATGGGGTGCTTAAAGGTAAAGGGACCCCTGGCCATTAGCTCCAGTCATGACCGACTCTGGGGTTGCGGCGCTCATCTCGCTTTATTGGCCGAGGGAGCCGGTGTACAGCTTCCGGGTCATGTGGCCAGCATGACTAAGCCGCTTCTGGTGAACCAGAGCAGCACATGGAAACGCCGTTTACCTTCCCACCGGAGCGGTACCTATTTATCTACTTGCACTTCCTGCTTTTGAACTGCTAGGTTGGCAGGAGCAGGGACCGAGCAACGGGAGCTCACCCCGTTGTGGGGATTCGAACCACCGACCTGATCGGCAAGTCCTAGGCTCTGTGGTTTAACCCACAGCGCCACCCGCATCCCTTATGGGGTGCTTACTGATGTTATTGATAAGAAAATGGTAAAATGTGATGAGAAGGTCCCCTTTTAAGTGACTGTAGATATGTTACACACATGATGGCTGTAGAACCATTTTGGAAAATGCCTAGTTTTCAATGTAGTGGATTCTTAAAACAGTTTTTCATTTTTAGACTTTCCCCTATCATATCTGGGAATGGGAATGGTGTTTTAGATCAAGGAAGTGATCTGTGAATACTGTGATCTGTAATGAGTAACACAGAAGCAGGTTTATTACCTTACCTGGTGGTTTTAATGTAACATGTGCAATAGTTCTACACCCCAGTAAACTAGAAGGACAAGCTATGCAATAACCAATTCAGCTTATTACAATAATCATTTTGATTATTGAATAATCCTTCATAATTTGGGCATTATAAGTACATATAAAATGCAATTCTGTGTATAAAGTGCCACAATGCAGCACATTTTAAATATATACACACACACATTGATCACTTTAAGTCAATAGAATTCCATTTTCTGAACATTTTGTGATGAACATTGGTTTGTGTGTTGCAAGAGAAATGAACCGATACACGAATCAATTCCACAATTTGCAGTTTGCACACATTGCAGTATACGGTAGTTTGGGATATTTGCAATCACAGCTTTTTGCTGTGCACCGTACATTGCAAGCACATCTTAGCACCTCACAGGATGTAACCCAATATTTCTGGCAGTTATGATCACTTTATAGCTGCCAGGGATGGCTACTCAAACACCCTTCCCGCTAACTTGGAGAGGAAAAGCACAAGCAACATCTATTTACTAGTCTCCAAATATGGCCACTGTTGTAATGCTTTGTGATGGTGCCGTGTGCTATTGAAGATGACCTTAACAGATTATAGAACTGGGCCGAAACTAACAAAATGAACTTCAATAAGGACAAATGTAAGGTTCTGCACTTGGACAGGAAGAACCAGCTGCACAAATAAAGACTTCCTCCAGGAACCCTGTAAAAACAGGACACTGGACCACATCTGGCCTTAGGCCTGACCAACAGGGCTCTCCTTATGTCCTCCTTTTGTTTTATGTAAACTGCTTAGAGGGTTTTGTTGATTAAGTAGTATATAAATCTTGCTAGATGAGGTTTAGGATCGTAGGACTGTGGAAATGCTTTTGTGAACAGGATTTGAACTGGGGCTGTCTGGTTTCAGGTGGTCTGTAGCAAAGTGCCCTCCCGTGGTTCCCCCTTGTACATAGGGCTGCTTACCAGCCAACGTTTGTAGGGGCTGCTGTGTTCATTTCTCACAATGCCCTGGAGCAGTGCTATGCCAGAGGCATTGTGGGCATAATTAAAATGATGGATGGCTCCCAGCCCCAGCTGCCTGGTGTAATGAGCCAGGGCATTGGATCCCTGGCAGCTGCCAGCAAGCAAATGCTGACTCCGGGCCTGTATTGGACCAGCAGATTCTGCCTTGCTTGTTTAATGTTTGATGCGATACTTGGGGACTAAAAACTGGCCAAGTTTTAATCTGTGCATTAAACCCAGGGCATGCTAGCAATAGGAACAATTCGAGATTTTGTCAGAGATTGTCATTTACTTTCATCCGAGAACAATATATACAAAGTAGTGGTCAGGCTGTTGCTTTTCTCATCTCTGAGATGACCATCAGTTGCCTGGGTGTGTGTGTGTGAAACTAGAGCGCTAGAATTACTGGGGGGGGGGGGGACGGACAGTTTGCTTCTAATTTCTGTTCAAATTGCTTTATTCTGATTGGCTCTGCCTGTCTTGGTATTTCTATGTTAAAGACGGTAAGTGATGTATGACATCTCCATGAAAATCAGCCTCGAGTCCGATCCCACATTCCCTGCACACTAGAGATTCCCTCTGTGGGTGGGTCAGCTGTAAGCATTCTAGGACTTGCTAATCCATTGGCGTTTCCCAAGAGAAGCTGTATTAGAACAGAGAAAACAATCCCACAGAGCTGCCCCACATGCTTTATGTAGGAAGATCCTATCGCCTCAAAGTTGAGCTGCGCCCATTATGTGTATTCTAATCCTTTACCATATATTAGCCCTGGAAGGTGGCCAAATAAGTCTCACAGCTGAGGCACGATGGTCCAGTGCTGTCTCATCAAATATATTTCTCCCCATTCCCCACATGAGAACAAGAGTCCAGAATGTGCGTGACTTGGGAACAAATGTTGTCTCAAGTATCATCAGCCTGGCAAGCTGCAGAGCTGCGGACTTATTTTATCCCGGCTGGATTTGTGACAGATGCTTCCATGCGAAAGCCATCTCTGAACGGTCGTAAGGTCACATAGTTGCCTACCTAAGACTGTCAGTACAAGCCAGTTGCAAACCAAGGGTAGATGTAAACAAAAAAGTGACTGACAGGAATGTACATCTGTTGAGTCAGTCACTGACAGTAAATGACATTTTCTGAGTCCCAGATACCAGCTAGGCCTATGAGTCAGGTATGTTAGGGAGACTCATATTTTTGGTCATTCTTAGACCTACGAAATATATATTTCTGGAATCTCTCAGTCTAGTGGCATAATCTGAGACTTTCACCAATATATCATATATAGTACTTGATTACGCATCACCTAAAGTGACATGTGTGAGCCAAATTGACCGTTACTAGCGACCTTTGGATCCTCCATCTATCTCATCTAAAGCTGGAAGCATTCTGTTTGAGGTAACTTTGGATACCTTCAAAGGTTTGAGTGGGGTGCTAGATCTGTGATAGGTCATTCACACATGTCAGTCATCATTTGATGTTGCAGTTAGGCATCCTGTCAGGAGCATGCATGTGTGAACCAAGCCTTAGTGACTGCTCTCCTAGACAAGAGCATGCATGGGGAACAGATGCTCCTGGACTCCAGCTCCCATAAGCTCCAGCCAACACAGCCAAATGGTCAGTGGTGATGGCCCACAGGTTCCCTAGCCCTTGACTAGAGCTGCTTCTTGTCCAAAAATGGCCTCATCACATTAAAAGCATGTGTGGAAGTTGTGGTATGCCTGATGGACACATTCTCTACTGGTTATGCATTTGGTGACTGTGGGGAAGTGCCTTAAGTGTGAGAAGGTGTCCCACATGTGAACTGATTTATGTGCGTTGAGCTTATCCATCAGTGGTGGATTCTGGATAAGTGGATTTGTCAGTGGGTTTGGGGCAATATGTGTTTTTAACAAAAGCGGTAGTTCTTTGGAAATCTATTATCAGGAGAACTTAGCAGAAGATTCTAAACGTGTAACGTAGACAGTGGCAGATTTGGAGGTACCTGTAGTAAATGTAGAAGCGGGGCTCCGTGTGGTTGACGAGTCCCTGAGTATATATATCATTACCTCAGAGATGTGACTACAAACAATTTGTGTGTGGTAGAAATGTTGAAGAAAACATTTATAATTTCTATGACTAAATTTTCATTCATTTTGTTTCTTTAAATGATGTTCATTTTTGGATGAAGAGAAGTGTTTTCTTATCTTTCTATGTGCATAATTTATTAGAAACGAAAAGCACACAGTCGCGTTCATTTAGGTGAATGGATAGGGTCCCCTCAAATGGGCTGCATGCCCAGTCACATGGACGATAAATCTTCTACAGTCATACCTTGGGTTAAAGTTGCTTCAGGTTGAGCGTTTTTGGGTTGCACTCCAAGGTGACCTGGAAGTAACGGAATGGGTTACTTCTGGGTTTCGTCACTCACTCATGGGCAGACACTCAAAATGACATCATGCGCATGCGCAGATGCAGGTTACGTTCTGCTCAGGATGTGAACGGGGCTCCGGAACGGATCCCGTTCGCATCCAGCAGTACCACTGTACTGTAGAAAGAGTTGTTTATAACAGCCAGGTGCAGACAAACTTGGGAAGCTGAAAGGTGATGTTCGACTGTTTTACTCAGAGTTGACCCACTGAAATTAATGAGCTTGACTAAAGTTAGGTCCATTAATTTCAATGGCTGTACTCTGAGTAAAACTCTCACCCAACATTGTTTATGGGGCTTTGGCTGGAGGCGACACAGAAACTATGTTTGGAGAGGGTGAGCGGGAAAGAATGCCATCTCCTTACGTCATCGTTTATAAGCTTAGCTGACAGAGTGCCACGTGCCATTCCTGTCCTATTGACTGGGATATTATTTTAGATTATGGACTCCAGATTTGGGATTGTTGGGCTTTGCTGCCACAGTCTTTGCCCTACTCTGGGCAATCGTGCCTCTCGTGTCTGTGCTCACATTATCTGTCCTGTCTGGCCAGCAGTTTCACTGTGACGAAAGCACATTGCTGACACACCAACGCTAATGTTTTGTCACAGCTGCTCTTCTGTCTCTTATTGCTCTGCCTTGTATCTTGGCTGGTCCCCCGATGCCTTCTCCTGCCCGCACTTGCCAAGACGTGTGCTGCCGTCAGAGGCAGATTTTGGTAATCTCTTGTAATATGGTGCCCTGTGAAAGGCCAACATTTCACACCCTCAAATGGATATTCTCAATTTTGCGTCTTCTGAGCTCGGTGCCCTGTGTGTGGGGAACTACCTAAATTTGACATTGCTGTGCCAGCAGTTCTTAAATCATTTTCAAGGGCAGCCCAATGTAACGTGTACTACAGTAGTCTAGTTAAGAGCCAGGACATCACATGCAAAGTTCTGGTACAGAAATTACGGCTGCTTTAAACCACCTGACTTGGAGAGTGTTATCACAGGAATAATTATTATTCTTATTTATATCCCGCCCATCTGGCTGGGTTTCCCCAGCCACTCTGGGCGGCTTCCAACAAAATATTAAAATACAATGGTCGGTTAAACATTAAAAGATTCCCTAAAGAGGGCTGTCTTCAGATGTCTTCTAAAAGTCTGGTAGTTGTTTTTCTCTTTGACATCTGGTGGGAGGGCGTTCCACAGGGCGGGTGCCACTACCGAGAAGGTCCTCTGCCTGGTTCCCTGTAACTTGGCTTCTCGCAGCGAGGGAACCGCCAGAAGGTCCTAGGCGCTGGACCTCAGTGTCCAGGTATACTGGACGGAAGCAGTTTAGGAAGAACAACTTGTGAGCTTTGACTTGCCCATTGCAACTTCATCACCCTATCTATGTGGCAATGGTTCAGCCATCCCATACCCTCCAACGTTTCTCCTATGAAAGTAGGGATGTCCTATTCAATACTACTACTACTAACTTTATTTATACCCCACCTATCTGACTGGGTTGCTCCAGCCACTCTGGGTGGCTTCCAGAACATATAAAAACATAATCAAACATTTAACATTAAAAAACTTTCCCACTACAGGGCTGCCTTCAGATGTCTTCTAAAGGTTGTATAGTTACTCATCTCCTTGGCTAAGGAGTCATGTAACTCTATGAGCAATGAAAATAGGGACGTTCTGCCATACCCTCCAACATTTCTCTGATGAAAATAGGGACATCCTAAGGAAAAGCAGAACATTATGGGATCAAATCAGAAACCAGGACAGCTTCTGTAAATCTGGGACTGTCCCTGGAAAAGAGGGACACTTGGAGAGTCTGAGATTTTATTGAAAGTTTTCAACATACAATAGAATAAAAACTAAACTAAACTAGATAAAAGCAGAGAAGAAAAAACGAGAGAGAGAGGGAGGAAGAGAACGAAGAAAGAAAATAGGAGGGAAAAGACAGACAGAGAAAAATAAAATACATTAAAGAGCCCTCTATCAGGGGTAGATCTTAACCCTATTCTCACACAAAAGGGCGTGGACCCTCCCAGCTCTCACCTGGCCATTTCCATTTCTTCCCAGGCTTCCACCCTCAGAGGTCTTCCCTTCCTTCATCAGTCACATACCCGCCAACATTTCTCGGATGAAAATAGGGACGTCCCCATTCTACAATGATAATTTTACTATTTATACCCCACACATCTTACTGGTTGCCCCAGCTGCTCTGGGCAGCTTCCAACATATATAAAAACATAATAAAACATTAAACATTAAAAAAAAAAACTTCCCTATACAGGATTGCTTTCTGACGGATTGGGGATCAGAAAACTCCATACCCTTCAACATTTCTCCAATGAAAGTAGGGATGTCCTAAGGAACAGTGGGATATTCCGGGATCAAATCAGAAACCAGAAACAAACAAACAAACAAACAAACAAACAAACAAACAAACAAACAAACAGGGGCTCTGGGAAAATGATTACATGTAGTTAGACCAACAAGGTGGGAGAGTGAGAAAATATCAAAAGCAACCTCTGCCCTCTCAAACTGGATCAGCCTAATGAAAATGTGAGTCAATAGGTTTTCAAATTGCCTATGTCGCTTACTCAAATCTCTCCCACGAGACTGCCATCATGGAAATACTGCAAGCCAAAGCAGCAGGTTCTGCCTGTTTTATGGCTGTTGCAATTCATTCTGCATTTAAAAAAAGCAAAGCAAAGAAGCAATAATACAAATTTTGGTGACTTTTGACCATGCCAAATATCCTGAGGGGAAGAACCATAACAGAGAGGGTCTTTTTTAAGTGGGTCTCTGGAGACTTCTTTAGTACAGTTCAGTGTGGATTATTTATACTTTGTAAAGCGTTTCACTTTGTTATTGCATTGCCCTTAGCTTTTATTGCCCTTTTATTGCCTGGAGTAGAGGGTTTTATGCTGGCTTTGCAGTTTTAAAGGGGTCATTTCCACCTCCATTTTTTTAAGCTCCCAAGAGATTCTCTCTCTCTTCCTCCATTCCCCTCCACCTCTTCTCAGCAAGTGCAATTTGATACTTGGTCCAACATAAAAATAGGTTTGGCCCTTAGAGACTGAACAGACATAAGCATAGCTGTGAAAATTAGTTAACAAATCTTGATTAAAATTTTGTATGTGTTCTGCAAAAATTTTAAGTAAGAAAGGAGAGCACTGAGTAATAATCTCCTTGTGTGGAAATATGAGGAAAATACCAGGCTGATTTCTAATTAGGCCCAAAGTACACATTACATGCAAACATGTGTAATGGGAGCCTGGGGACCCTTTTTTACACACACAAAACTGGAAGGAAGATATTTGGATCAGAGGAGGGATATCTAGGCTTAATCACTTTCCTGTTTATTGTTTCTGTGCTTCTAGTTCCTCCACCCTCAAGCAGCTCCTCCCCAGCAGTTTCAAATTTATGTGTTTGAAACTGTGTGTGTGTGTGTGTGTGTGTGTAGCATAGAGCAATTTAGGGCTAAGAATTGGTGGGTGGAGAAAATGTTAAGCACCCCTTCTAGGCACACTCCTAACAAAGAAGCGTTTCCTGAAAGTGCTGGGAGGGAGACTACCGGGATTTGTTGCATACCCTCTGTGATGTTAACATATGAGAGTGCTGGGGGTGAAATAGTTAAACAAGTTACCCAATCAGAACCCGGGGGGGTGGAGTCAGAGGGACTATAAAACCAGCTCTGGGAGAGGCAAAGGGAGGAGTGATTTGGGTGGTTGGTTGGAGTGGGAGTGAATTGGGATAGAGTTTGTGGGTAGGTTGAGTTAGTGTAGTGAAATAAGCTGAGTCAGGAATAGTTAGGGGCTAGGAAGACAAGTAAATATCTGAGAGGTGGCTTTGTGAGTGAGAGCAGGTAGTGTAAGTTATAGGTCTGGATAGGTACCCCATGACTGCAATTGACCGATACCGTTTATGAAACCACACGCTTGTTAAACTGGAATAAATAAACAGAAGTTTATGTTCCAATTTAACCCTGACTGGACTCAGTATTGTACCAGGTAGGGCCTGGGTGGTGGCAGCGAGAAATAAAGTGGTGGCACAGGGATCAATAGATGGTGAAACGTCCGGGGACTCTGTGTCATCGCCACACCCTCCAAGTGTCCTGATTTTCCAGGGACAGTTCTGGAATTACGAAAGTCATTCTGGCTTCGGATTTGATCATGGAATGTCCCTATTTCCCCTGCCAGTGTTGCTGCCGTCGAGCTCAGGGGGGAGGATGAGGCGGCACTTGTCCTGAGAGACGACTGCTGTGGCTGCGAGGGAGCACCCCATTAAGGAGAGGCTGCTGCCACTGAGGTCCAGGGCAGGAAGAAAGGGGGCACAGAGCACAATTTTAAAAAAAAATTGTGTGTGCATTTGCATCTAATATTCCCCCTTTCTAAAATTTGTGTGTGTTTCTCTTTTTGTAAATTTACCAAAGAATAAAATAAAATTGGGGTTAAGGGGTTTTCTCTAGACAGTGGAGGGTGTGTGTGCTATGTCCCTTTGGTGTGGTGGTTCCACTCGCCCTTTTTCTGATAGGAAATGCTTGGGGTGGTGGTGATGTGGGGTAAAGAGGGTCAGAAAGCTGAGTCTCCAAGGTCACGAGAAGCAAAAAGCAAGGTCTGGCCAGGAACGACAAACGTTGTATCCAGCAACTGACTGAGGCTGGAAACCCTGCTTAAGAAAGCTGGAGCCAGCTGCTTCACATCAGGAGCAAAAAGGCTGATCAGTAGCAGGGGGAGTCACCCTGCCTCTGATTCCTTCAGGCTGCTGCTCAGCAAGTGAAGCTGATTCGTGGCCCATGACACTATCCCCCACCCCAAGGCACCCCCAACCCACTGGCTGGGTGCCAGCTTATGGGGTTACCAATGGTGGAACTGCTGGACCAACTGGGGACATGCAAGGCATCTTCCCATGAGTGTTCCTCAGGGCCATAGCCCTTTGAGTCTTCCAAATACTGGAAGCGCTGTCGCCATTGACGGGAGTCCAAAATTTGTGCCACTTCAAATTCTGGTTCCCCTTCCACCAGGATGGGCCACGGAGGGGGAGCATCCGGTTGGTGCATAGTGGCAGGGGCCATAGGGATGAGCAAGGCGTGGTGGAAAACCAAATGTACCTTGTAGGAAGCTGGGAGCTTGTCCGGGTAGGCCATCTGGTTGATCACAACCTCCACAGGAAAGGGACCGAGGAACCAGGGCCCCAGTTTCCATGAAGGGTTCTGGATGGGCAGATGCTGGGTGGAGAGCCAGACCAAGCCAGGGCCCCCCCAGCCTGCTGATGTTGGTCAGTGAAATGCTTGTAATCATCTATTGCCCGTTGGACCTGCTCGCAAAGAACCTGGTGGATGGCCCGCAGCTCCTGCAAAAACCGATCTGCCACCGAAGTGTGGAAGGAGATGATGGCAGGGAGAAGAAGCAGGGGTGGAACGCATAGTTGGCAAAGAACGGGGACAGGAATGTCCAAGCGTGGAGAGCATTGTTACAAGAGAATTCAGCCGCCAGGAGTGAGATCCAGTTGTCCTGATGGAAGTTGACAAAGCACTGCAGATACTGCTCCAGGATCTCATTTATGTGCTCTGTTTGCCCATCCGATTGAGGGTGGTAGGCAGAGGAGAGATGGAGCTGCACCTCCAAACCCTTCAGAAGGACCCATCAAAAGTGCAGTGTTAATTGTGGTCCTCTATCGGACACGTGACGCTGTGGCAGGCCGTGCAAGTGAAACAGTTCCCTCAAGACGAGATCGGCAGTTTCTTGGGCCAAGGGGAGGCCAGTGCTAGGGACAGAATGCACCATCTTGGTCAAGGTATCCACCACTACCAAAATGGTAGTCGCACCTTGGGATTGAGGCAGGTCCATGATAAAGTACAGGGAAATGGTCTACCAGAGCTGTTTAGGTATTGGTAAAGGTAGAAGGTGTCCTGTCGGCTTGCCAGGGATGTCTTCAGCCCGACAGACAGGGCAGAAGGCCACATATTGCTCCACCTCAACCCAAAGATGAGGCCACCAAAAGAAGAGTTTTGAAGCATCTGAAGTACCCTGCTGGAAGACTGTCATGGCATAACCGCAGAACAGTTCCCCGCAGTGGACCAGGAGGCACATAATAACGGTTCCAAAACTGCAGCAGGTCCTGGTGCACCATCTAATAGCGAGGAGTGTGTCCAGTCCGGTCAGACAATTCTTGAGGCTGGTGCTGCACATAGGCGTCCTGCTGTTGTTCCTCCCGCAGCTCCCACAGAAAGTTTCCATGAACCTGGCCCATAGCAAAGATGGCAGGCGGCAAGATCGTGGCCGTACGTAATGTATCGTCAGACCGCTCATACTCCAGCTTTGCTGGTTCTAGCTGCTGGAGGAGGAACTGGGGCTAGTGGATCTGGTGCTGACTCAGGTTCTTGGCTGACTGGAGATGTTCTAGGTTCCCATGGTCCTCCTGAACTTCAGCTGGACAATGGGCCCCCTGCAACAAATGACACTGTATCTCAAAGGCCACGTTGATAGCCAATAGTTTCTTGTCCAAATGCCATAATTCCACTCTGCTGGTTGAAGTTTTCAGGAGTAGTACCCACAGGGGAAGACCACCAATGATTGTGGTCAGCCTGTGGGTGCATTGGTCAAGCCGAAGGGCATTACAGTGTACTCAAAGTGCCCATACTGTGTCCGAAACACTGTCTTCAATTCATTACCCTCACGGGTGCGCAACCAGCCAAGTTTTTGGGGGCGGGGGGCAGGGGACTTGCCTGGAGGCAGAGTCTGTATGTAAGGTTCAGTCCAGTCCTAAGGTGAGGAATATCTTGGTTCACATAGTCAGACAGTCCAGGGGTCAAGAAAGCTGAGAGTCCAAGGTCACGAGCAGCAAGGTCTGGCCAGGAACGACAAATGTTGTTTCCATCAACTGACTGAGGCTGGAAACTCTGCTTAAGAAAACTGGAACCAGCTGCTTCACATCAGGAGGAAGAAGGCTGATCAGCAGCAGGGGAGTCTCTCTGCCTTCTCCTCCTTCAGGCTGCTGCTCAGCAGGTGAAGCAGATTCCTCGCCCATGACACCTATTTTCATCTGAGGAATGTTGAAGGGTATGTTGTTGTTGTTGTTGTTGTTGTTGTTGTTGTTGGCATTCATCTGTCTGGGGAGGCAATGCAGGAGTGTGCCTATGGGGGGTGGAAGTCAAACTGCTGGAAAGTTTGGTAGCTGTGGCTATAGAGACCAATATGGGAGAGACATGTTTGTTGCTGCTGGGGCAGATGCACCATGAGATTTTATGAGGTGCCAAACTAGCCAGCTTTATTTGGGGTGGAAAGTGCCTTTTGTAATTCTGTCTCAAGCAGGAGAACGTATTGGGCTGGCCCTGTATACCCCCTGGGTATACCTGGGAATAACCTACAATAAATTCAATGGGGCCAACTTCAGAGTATGCATATATACATTCTCACCTTCATGGAAACCCTATGCCAAAGGCCAAGCCGCAGAGTTTCATGACTGAGCAGGGAACTAGTCGGGACTTGCCCCTATCCAAACCCCAAGCTTCGTACTTTAGCTTTAACGAACCCCTCGCCAATCACATATCCTTTTACAAAATGGTGTGTTTGTGAAATAATCTCAATAGCTCTTTTTCTTTCAAAGTAGTGTACCTCTTCGCTTGAGAGTTGAGGCAGACAATGTGACTTTGCAGAAGTAATATGTGTACTTGCAACCACATTCTCTCTCCCTGCCCCCTGTGGTGCTGTTTACTTTGGCAGGAGTACAGTCCTTGCTCTGCGTTACATTTGGCACTTGAATTGTCATGGTGACATAGCAAGTGTCCCTCTCCCCACACCCCCATCGATAGAAACAAGCATCACTCACAGTAGGATTAGGTTTTCTATCAGACAGCGCAGTGGTTTGCAGACTTTCTACTTCCAGAGGACCCTGAATGTACAGTTTGCTGAGGAATCCATGTATGTTGCAGAAGATTATGGAGCAGGTTCTGGGTATCTGGCCTGTTCATGTGAAATGTCAGGCAGGGACACTCGACCTCATACTTGCTCTTCGTGAATGCAGAACCCCCAATTCTCAACTGTGATTTCAGGGTATAATTATAACCTTGCCTTCTCTCACCCACCCACTTTTTAAATGGAGGAAATTCATTCACTTGAGCCCCTCCTGCCTGCAGCATAAAACTGAGGCACAGCTTTTACCACCTAATCTGATTTGTGTGACGACGAGGTTTCTAACATATTGATATATCTCAGAACTGTTAGACATGACTGGAAGGGAAGTAGAAGCAGAATACTGAGCAACTTTTCTCCTGTGCATGAGATTTCATCAGTTCTTCAGGTAAAGGCATCTCTCCCCAAAATCCCCAGAGTGTGTCTCTCTCAAAATCAACATGAGAAGCAGTACTGGCAAGATCTGTGCATTTGTTTCAAAATACAAAGGAATTTGTATTTGCCTTTGAATCTCATATCAATGTAGTTTTATCAGCAAAAGAATAGCAAGGTGTTTTACTGATAGCTATATTTCATATTTCTAGTTAGTCAAGAAGCCTGAGTGAAAAGGCGTAAAATAAATAGTCAAGCAGATAGTAGAAAGCTGACCTTTCTTCATGAGGTCAAGTAGCTTTATTGTGATTTAACACTACAATACAGTAGATATCCATAAAAAACTCTATAGTGTATATAAATTATTCCTTCCATTCAGCTTTTTTTTTTTTTTAAATGTCCATTACAACTTTGGTACAATGTGATTTTATTATATTTTTTTAAATACTTTTCGCTTCACAAACTCAACACAAAGTACAAAACTAATCTGAATTAGGGATATTATAATCTACACAGTGGTGTTCAGTGGTAGGAAAAAATCTTACCTCAATGATTTCATGTCACTAGCTAAGCTATAAAGGCAGACCTAGCAGACATGACAAAAATATGCACCATTAACCAGCGAGAACAACTTATTACATTTTGTTGTTGTTTTTACATATTTCCAGCAGCACTGACTCTATGCCCTCAACTGATAACTCTTGTTGTGTTCCTCATTTCGTTTGAAGGCCATGAGATAGTTGTCATTAAAAAAACAAAACAAAAAAAACCAGCTACCTTTTATATATTGGTACTAAGGATTCACAGTTTCAGTACTTGACCTGCCATCCAGCATTGTTAATATTCGCACAGTTTGTCCTGCAGTTGGCAGAAATAACTGGTGGAACATTATTAGAAGGACAGTGTTGTGCAATCAATCGGAGATTATTCTGTGGGGAAGGAGGTATGACATTACAGTAAACAGGCATTCCAGTGGCTGTAAGTGTTCCTTGACCTGATTGATTAGGTAGCATGAGTGGCTGTTGATACGACTGTTGTGGCAGTCCTTGAGAACCCTGGGTCATTGGCACCTAAAAGACAAGAAGCAAATTTAGGGTCTTCATACTCATCTCTAAAATTCCTAACAAGCTTTCTTTCCTTCTGTCTTGTTTTCTTTCATAATTGGTCTCCACCTTTGACTCATGTCTGTTCCAGTTCTATGAAATGCCCGGTCTTTAGACTGGGGTGCACGCTAGTTCACCAATAGCTGAAGAATTTAAGAAGTGAACATATTGTTTCCCGTATGCTTGGGCTGACAGGTAGGGAGAAGGAAGCAGAAGAGATGGGAGATTGAACGTGTATTGATATATAGTGCTGAGCTGAGCTGATTAAAATGTAGTCCAGTATGTATAGTTGTAATAACTCAGTTCTCTTTGCATAAGAGCTCATTCCAGAACTAATTAGTTCTGGAATAGCCTCACTGAAGTGGAAAAGACTTTCATTCATTTAGAATATGGCTTTAAAATCAGAATACTGGACTAGGCATCAGTTTAGTGAACTGGTAAAGGTAAAGGGACCCCTGACCATTAGGTCCAGTCGTGGCCGACTCTGGGGTTGCGGCACTCATCTCGCTTTATTGGCCAAGGGAGCCGGCGTACAGCTTCTGGGTCATGTGGCCAGCATGACTAAGCTGCTTCTGGCGAACCAGAGCAGCGCACGGAAACACCTTTTACCTTCCCGCTGGAGCGATACCTATTTATCTACTTGCACTTTGACGTGCTTTCGAACTGCTAGGTTGGCAGGAGCAGGGACCGAGCAACAGGAGCTCACCACATCACGGGGATTCGAACCGCCGACCTTCTGATCGGCAAGTCCTAGGCTCAGTAGTTTAACCCACAGTGCTACCCGCGTCCCTAGTGAACTGGTAGAGTGTTCTAAATGGAATTGGTGCAGTTCTCTCATTGGATGAGAAAGAGTCACATAGGTGATGGTTCTACACTTATGGATTTGTCTTGAATTTTATTGTTTAGGAGATCAGGAAACAAGATCCTCCCCCTACTGAGTGTTTAGCATAGACGCAAATGAACCATTTAGGCTCTACTTTTCAGATTGTGTAATATTTCCCACCTCTGACTTCCAAAACAAATGTCTGGGGAGGTGGGATGTTGCTTGACCAGGTGATGCGATTTTGTTGGCAGTGTGACACAAAAGTAAAGCTGTAGAAGCAGAATATCACACCGCTATGTTTTGGTGCAGTTCTCAAATGCAGAATCAACAAATTACTTTTCAATACCTCAGTCTCCGTTATTTTGAACTTGAGAGGGGTCCAGGAAACAGGCGGAGCCCAGAGAATTAAATCATGTTCTGACTTCTTCTGACATTTAAATGATAAAAAATATCAGATCCTAAATGGAGGATGCCTAACCTTCATTACCCGACGCCCTTGTCTTTTTACTGCTTGTGTAGATTGACATTATTAACAGCAGGGCTCTTTTTCCCCACCATACAATGAAAAATGAAAGGAGGAGGCGCTGGTGGTTCTGTATCTCAAATGTGGCACAAGGGCAAGAAAGGTGTTTTATCTGATGGAATGAACTTTTGTAGCTCCCAGTCAAAATGCAGAATGGAAATGTGGCGTTGACAGAATGGCTTGAAATAGGGCTGATAAGATAAATGGCCCTCAAATGTTGGTATTAAAACCGCCAGTCAAATAACAAATATTTTTACACATCATTTGAAAATTACAATTAGATTCATTGGGCTCTAAACCAGAGTTTTAAACAAGGGGGAAAGGGCAGGTATTTTGCTGCTTTCCCACTTTCAGAAAAGATAATATTTGGTTAAGTTAAATGAACTAAGTTGAGTGGCAAATGTGAAACTATTTAGAAACACAGTTCTTGTTCTGTACTACAATAATTTTATTAAGCATATTTCAATATTTGTAATAGCATGTTTTTATGTGTATATTTTGTGTCAATTTTGCTGTTATTTCCTCTTGTAACAACAGAAAAAAATTATACAGATCAATTGGATTTCCAATTTATTACTTGAAGGAATTGTACGGTGGTGGTGATTTTTACTCCCAAATTTTCAGCTTCAAATAATTTTATGTAGGGACACATATGGACTTCTTATGGAATGGTAGTAGCCTTTATTTTAGCAATCCACATGCCCAAAATGAAGACATTCAATATAGATGCTTTGTACCTGATACGACGACATGGTGGGGTATTGGACCATCATGCCTTGCACCTGATTTCCCTGTTGATTATTCATTAGGTTCTGACTTTGGGGAGGCTGTTGCATTCCCATGAGTCCTTGGAACCCTTGTTGTTGATTAGGTAAGACAGACTGGTAACCTGAAAGACAGAAACGACAATACATAGTTTCAGATGAGAGTTGCACTTCGGAAAGGCGAACCTAGTTTGCAAAATAGGCTCTCATACTTCTTTCCGGGTCCTGCAATGTCAGGGGAAAAGAAACCTATTAAAGGGGGAGAAAATAGCCATCAGCCAAAGATAACTCAACAGCAAGCGTACAGTCTTTGCTGTATTGCAGGCATGGCCAAACTTGGCCCTCCAGATGTTTCGGGAACACAACTCCCATTATCCCTAGCTGACAGAATCAGTGGCCAGGAATGATGGGATTTGTAGTCCCAAAACATCTGGAGGGCCAAGTTTGGCCATGCCTGCTCTATTGGGTTCCTTCCTTTCTTGTGGAAAACTGATAATATGCCTAGGAGAAACTTACATTTTAAGTGGAAGCAGGGATTCCTTCAGGACAGCAGATGTAGCTACTCACTTAGAAAAATGTATCTGGGTCATAATTTTAGGCTTTGGATTTCATCTTTGTGCATTATATTGTGGTATTCTTATTTGTAGTGTATTTTGTGTTTTCTTGAATATTCCTTGTTTGAGATGTGCATTTTTAAAAACGAAAATCACCAAGAGAAAGAATGAGGCAGATAAAGAAAGAAAATGATTAGGCAGAAAAACAACAGTTGAAGTGACACTTCTGTTCTGTATGCAGACTTTTCAATAGAATTGTCAATCAGGGTGAGGTTATTTTGGGGTGGGGGGAAGTGACCTTACAATATCAATCAGAGATATATTTTTTTAATATGAGGCAATCCAGTACTCCCAGCCGGATGTGCTGTACATACACAAGTCTTCAGAGAAAAGTTATTAGCTCTTGGTGGAGTGACATTTGCAGTGATTTTGTTTGCTTTCTATTTCCTTGCACAATGGAGAGACGCCTAGCAGATGATCGCCGAGTCGTGAGGTATATTGAACAACAAACTACTCATGAATAGAAATTGGGCCGCCATGACACTCATATACTTTCACATGGAAATAGCACACTATTTGCTTGCTGAAGAAACTCTTATTTGCCTGAAGTGAGCTTATTCTCTGAGCGCCACCACAAAGTTGATAGAATGGCACTATGCATAATTGAAAACAAAAAGAGGCTGAGAGAGAGAGACCACCACATATTAAATGATGAGCAGTGCTTATGTGAAAAAGCTGTCCTTGGTTCTCTGGCTACCTATTTTAGAAGATGGCAGTATCCAGATTTATATACTCTTCCCACCTCTCATTCATGTGCATACTTCCACAGCGCTCCTGTATTTAGACGATACAATGGGATACCTTTATTGGAACTGAGCCATGTCCCTGCATCATATTTTGGGAAGATGTATCTATTTAACTCAATCGTAATATTTAATGTCATCACAATGTTTTGCTTGTGACGCACAGTAACATGGGTGTTGGTGTTTTCTTATGTATGGAGGGTGATGTGTGGTTGGATTATATGACAGCATATGGGATGGTGTATAGAAAATCCTGATTTAAGATGGTCTTCTGCCGTGGTGTGCAGTGAATTTTTTCATAGGGGAATAGTTAGGGACAGAGGCCCCAGCTTGCGAGGGCAATGGGGTGGGGGGGCGTCACACACATGAGCACACTGCCCCTCCCTAAGCTGGGCAGAAGCTCCCTGGGCTTTGGAGGTGACAGGCCTTAATACTTTAATTTACCAGGGACTTTTAGGGGACTAGTCTTCCTAGTCCACTGACCGCTAGCCGCTAGCCTTTAGATACATTCCAGCTTGGTACATATCCATTCTAAACATCTGTGCACATAATTTGTTTCAGTGTCACTATGACCATGTTGGGATGTAACAGTAAGCCAAACTAACTATGCTGCAACTATGATGTAGAATGGAAGGCGAGGGGCCCTGAATTTTGGCACTCCACAGGGCGCCGCTGAAGTGTGAGACCCCAAGGTTCACCACTACACTGGGCTGAGTATAGAAGAAAGATGAAGTTGGAACTAGGACAGTCCTCCACCAGTTTCAGCCTTAAGAACATTCTTTGCTTGCCACAAAGTGTATTACTGATGCCATTTAGGAGGCAGGGGTGAGGCACTAGCCAATTGGAACTGCATTTGAACCACACTGGTTCTTCTGCATTAGGGGTTGACAAGGTTGACCTCACCTGGGCCGGTTCACTCCAGCAGAGATCTCTCTGTGGGCTGGATCGCATGTGTGAGTGCGCGTGTCCGCGATTTCTGGTGCCACGGAAGTGAGTCCCTGCACCGTGATGGTTTAGTGCAGTGCGCGTGGATTCACCGAGTGGGTGGCTCAGTTCGGGGGCGGCTCGTGGGCCGGATAAACAACCCCCATGGGCTGCTTGTGTCCTATGGACCTTAGGTTGCCGACCCCTGTTCTGCATGCCATTGCCTATTTTTAGGTAGCCTAGATATAAGTATGGTAAGGAAAGGACGGGGCAAAATGGAAAGGCAGGATGAAACTTATTCAAAGTACTTACACGTTTCAGGAAAAACTGGCAGGGTGTAGTGGAAGATGCAGAAGTATGAAACAGGTTTTCCTCCATGCTTTTGCTGTTCCTCATTAGCTTTCATACTACATCTAGTGTACTCCTTGAAAGCCTCTTTACTATCCCCCGAGTACATACATACAGGGCTTATTTTCCGACGGCAACACACATCAGATGAACCACCCTATTACCGCAAGCTCTGGGGCCTCTTTACTGCAATTATATCATCCTCCATGTTATATCTGCTACAAAGACAGGGTGTCTCCCCCCCCCTTAATCAGGACAAACATGAGACACATTGTTAAATGGCCAGAGAAATGAGCCGTGCATGGATTTTCAATGAGTGCCTCCGAGGAAAAAGGGAGCATTGGATTTCCCGTGTAAATGGACGAGGCTGTCATCTTATTGAGGTAATTCTCTGAACTTTTATGATCCGTATCACTATGCAGACAGTCAGAAAATTTAAAGCATCCCCAGAGGGAGCGTTGCTGTATGAAAGGCTCACCACTGTTTTAATTTCTTAATGAGCCTATGGTGCTTAAAAGACAAAGCACAGCAGTTGCACACCTCTGCCAGCCATGTAACCCAGGAGTGTAATTAAAATAGGTTTGCTGCTTTCATTATCTCAATCTAGATCCTTTTGCAAATAACAAGTCTATTTTGGAAGGGCCAGGCCCCCCTTCCTCTTCTAGATTTAGCTTTGGAGGCAAATGTCAGCCCAAAATCCCAGGCCTGAATTCTGCTTTCCTTTAAGATAAAGGATTTTACTGGCCTTTGCAGACTAGCAGACTTAGCTTTGACTTTAGCCCTGGGGCAGATTCTGAGGCTTTTAAATCTATTCATATAAATGTCCGTGCCACAAAACAGTAAAATCCCGCTCCCTCAAGTTTAAGTGGCTTAGGAAAAGATAACCCATTGTCAAGAGTGATTTACAAATTTTAGTACCATGCTGTCACCATGGCCTTCAGAAATATTCCACAAGTACCGAAGCATTGCAGGGCCTCTGGTTTCTTCCACTTACAAGTGCCCACCACACAAGCCTCACATAAGTCATTCTATACAAATGTGCTATATCTGCAAATAGGCTGCCAGGCTCTAAGACACGTACGGACAGTCTTGCCTAACACATCACCAATTATATCCCCATGAACACCATGAACAGAGGGACTCCTTCTTAGCCCCCTTTTGCCAGAAAACTACCAAAGTATTGCTCCAGGCACATGTGATCCAGATTAAGCCGCTCTGAGCCCCGCCTTAGCTGGGGAGGGCGGGGTATAAATAAAAAATGATGATGATGATGATGTTATCATTGGCTTGCCTTCAGTGTAATGTCTTATTTTATTGCAAGATAGAGGACAGGGACTTTCTTTGGTGATTTGTAAGCTGCTCTGGGAGACTTGTCTTTTTGGGGGATGAAGAGCAGGATTAAAATAAACTTTCTTCAATTATATAACTAATTAATTGTGCCTAGTCTCAAGGAAGTAGTGCAGGATTGCAGCCTTAATGTGTTTAGTCACAGCGCAAAGGGCAGTGTGTGTTAGTGGATGCCATCTTTGAGATTCCTGCTTGGCTAAAGATTTATTATTTGGCTTGGGGATACTCACTACTTGTCAGAGCTGGCTCCAGGTCCCAGCTCACAGAGGACCAACGCTAGCCGGCAGTAATGTACAAAAGTCTTTATTGAAGTACAGTTTCCATTTTCAAGCCGCAGCGCCCCAGCTCTACGTCTAGGGGTTAGATCGGCGAAGCTCCATCTGAGTCTCCGCCCCCTGTACACCAGTTTAAGATTCTAGCCTTACTCCACCTCTTCCGTCTCTCCTTTCTCCTCTGGGTCCTGCTACCCCCCGGGGTCCCTTCCTTCCTGGATTCTTCTGACGCTGACGTTGACCCCCCTGACTCCTCCCCCTCTTTTCGGCGGGCTTTGGGACCTGGCTCCCTATCCGGGCTGCCAACTGCGCCGCCCTCCTGTACATTTGAACTTGGCGCGCGCGCCCAGCCTTCAACCTTCCTCTCGACCGTTTCCTCGCTCCCCGATGGAGGCGTGGCCAATCCTGACTCATGTCCTCCCACTGGCAGTGCGCCGCCTGATCCCGATGCCTGGGACTCCTCCCCCCTACTGCACTCTGGTGTGGACGCTGGTCCTGATTTCCAACTGCTGCTCTCTGAGTCCCCTCTGGCCCCTTCTTCCTGGGGTGTCCCCCTAGGCACCCCCCTTGCTCTGACCATGGGAGCCCCTTTCTGTGAATCTTCCGATTCGCTGGAAAGACTCAGAGACCTCGGACCGCTGTCATCGCTAACATTTCCTTCGGACTCCTCCCCCTCGCTCTCTATTTCCTCCCTTTCCTGTGCCTCTGCTCCTGAACCCCTGACACTACTTTTCAGTTTCTGTCGTTCAATGGTAAAGCAAGAATAATGAGCCACTTAATTGTGTCATGACTGCGCGATTAAACAAGGCTTGTGAAACACCTAGCACAGATTTTAAAAACTAGTACATTAACATTGTATACATATACCCTCAGAGTAGATTTACAGTAGAGAGTGGCAACAGCAGTAAGAGATCTTGAATTCATTTTTCACACCCTCAAATGCCAAAGAACTTCAGTCCTGATAGTCCCAAAGAGATAATACGTACAATGTGACATTAACAACAATACACACTACACTAGAAGAGATGTTTTAGAATTAATATGATATCTAAAATTGAAAACTGTCTTTGGCATTTCCCAAGATTATGATTCAGGAACCTCCAGGTATGTACTACCGTCATCACCATATCCAAATATTCATATTTTTGAAAAGGAGGTTTGAAGAAATATTGCATCTGGCAGTTTGTTAAATTGTACGTTAAAAGCAACATTGGCATTGGAAGCACTGAAAAATAATTCCAATATTGTGATTAAGCCCGCAGACAAAGGAGGAGCTACATATAGTTATTTTGGAAGAGAGGGGATTATTTGAAGGGAGTATAAAGACAATTCAATGATTCTTCCTGCTACATGCATATTAAGCATAATTCTACAAAAGACATAAGGATTATTATTAAACTACTGCTACTGGTAAAAGAGGCAGAAGCTTTCGGATATATAAATAAGATGCACAGTATTTAAGTAGATGGTTCCAGTTTGTTACGTATTACCAAAGATACAAAAAATACTCCCTACTACGGGAGCACAGACTCTTATCAGGATCTTTTTTGGAACCTATACCTTGGTTCCATTTTGTTTGGATTGGTAAAACTCCTCTCCAGGTAGTTTCTTCTGCAAGATTCCAGATGCATATTTACAAAGAGAAACATGTCTTTGCAGCCTTGCAGGGGAAAACCAACACAGGCCAGGGAGATACATCAGGGAAAATGATCAGCATGAAAAGGACCAGGCACAACTACTACTTTTCTACTCAAAAGTTCTTCTTTAAAAGTAAACACCTGCTGCCATGACTGCTACATACAGTGAGGGGGGGGGAAGTATTTGATCCCCTGCTAAATTTGCCCGTTTGCCCTCTGACGAAGAAATGACCAGTCCATAACTTTAATGGTAGGTTTATTGTAGCCGTGAGAGACAGAATAACAACAGGAAAAACCCCAGAAACCCAGAAGACAAAAGTCAGAGATTGATGTGCATTATAATGAGTGAAATAAGTATTTGATCCCCTAGCAACCAGCCAGATGTCAGGCTACCTGGTATCTTCACTGTACGTAACGAGCTGAGATTAGAAGCACCTGCTGTAAGGGAGAGGTCTTACCTGTAATCCCAGCTCGTTACAGCACCTTTACAAAAGACACCTGTCGACAGAAGCAATCAATCCAGCAGATTCCAAAGTAGCCACCATGACCAAGACCAAAGAGCTGTCCAAGGATGTCAGAGACAAGATTGCACAAGGCTGGACTGGGCTACAAGACTATTGCCAAGCAGCTAGGTGAGAAGGTAACAACAGTTGGTGAAATAATTCGCAAATGGAAGAAACACAAAATAACTCTCAACCTCCCTCGGTGTGGGGCTCCATGCAAGATCTCATCTCATAGTTGCAATGATCAGGAGAACGGTGTTGAAGCAGCCCAGAACTACACGGCGGGAACTTGTCAACGATCTCAGGGCAGCTGGGACCATAGTCACCATGAAAACAGTTGGTAACACAATACGCTGCGAAGGACTGAGATCTTGCAGAGCCCGCAAGGTCCCCTTGCTCAAGACAGCACATGTACAGGCCCGTCTGCAGTTTGCCAATGCACATCTGAATGACCCAGAGGAGAACTGGGTGAAAGTGTTGTGGTCAGATGAGACCAAACCGAGCTCTTTGGCATCAACTCAACTTGCCGTGTTTGGAGGAGCAGGAATGCTGCCTACGACCCCAAGAATACCATCCCCACCGTCAAACATGGAGGGGGACATATTATGCTTTGGGGTGTTTTTCTGCTAAGGGGACAGGACACCTTCACCGCATCGAAGGGATGATGGACGGGACCATGTATCATCAAATCTTGGGAGAGCACCTCCTTCCCTCAGCCAGGGCATTGAAAATGGATCGAGGATGGGTATTCCAGCATGACAGTGACCCAAAACACACAGCCAAGGCAACAAAGGAGTGGCTCAAGAAGAAGCACATTAAGGTCCTGCAGTGGCCTAGCCAGTCTCAAGACTTTAATCACATTGAAAATCTGTGGAGGGAGCTGAAGGTTCGAGTAGCTACACATCAGCCTCGAAATCTTACTGACTTGGAGAGGATTTGCAAAGAGGAGTCGGACAAAATACCCCCTTGAGATGTGTGCAAACCTGGTGGCCACCTACAAGAAACGTCTGACCTCTGTAATTGCCAACGAGGCTTTTGCCACCAAGTACTAAGTCATCTTTTGCAAAGGGATCAAATACTTATTTCACTCATTCTAATGCACACCAGTCTCTGACTTTTGTCTTCTGGGTTTCTGGGGGTTTTCCTGTTGTTATTCTGTCTCTCACGGCTACAATAAACCTACCATAATTAAAATTATGGACTGGTCATTTCTTTGTCAGAGGGCAAATGGGCAAATTTAGCAGGGGATCAAATACTTCCCTCCCCTCACTGTACATTTATATGCAGCATGCAATTTCCTGAGCTGCTCAATCAAAATACAAAGCCTGGGAAGGTCTTTGTTTACTTCAATGGGAAAATTCCCTTTATCTTAAAATATACCACACCCCTGCAGTGAAGCTTGCCATTAATGCAGGATTTGGCTAATTTTCTCTGGTGCTAATGATATCAGTATTCTCTCAAATTGCGGAAGATCAAAACACTCTTAAGCTGGTGGCACTCTTCTTAGTTTCACTGAACATAGCAAGTGTGGCAAATAGTCTTAGAATTATTATGTCAAAGATTCCTCTATTTAGCTAGAGCTGCACAAGAGCAGAGCTTTGAACTAGTATCCTCTGTAGATTATTATTGTTGGTGTATTATCTCCTAATGCTATTGATTTTAAAATGCCCTTTAGTTCTGGTATAGAAATCCCAACCTCCCAAGACTTGTTTTCAGCTAAGCAGCGGTATATTTATAGTAACACTGTCACTAAAAGGGCTCTGTTCATCTGCACTTACTGAACCCAACATGCAACTACATCATTCTAGAGGGATGTAATCTTACCTGTGTATTGCTGCAGTGCAAAACTAGAGCATCTTTCTGTTAGCTTGCTTCCAACTGAGAAAACTCCTTTCTACTAACCACAACAATACACTAAAGTGGTGATTGCAAAATTAAGTATAGTAGTCTTAAAACATACTGCATATTTTGGCCATGTAATCTCGAATGTTTGCAAAAGAAGGCCTTTATAATCCCGGCCTCCTCCCCCTAGTGAAATTTTGTCTCTTTCGCAATTTAAACCAGGACCACTAACAGGGCCCCCAGACTCTTAGCTTTATTTAATTTTTTAAAGTACGTCAACCAGACACTTTTAAAGAAAGTTATAAAACAAAACAAGACAATTCTGAGGCTTTGGCACTTGGCAGGCAGGCAGCGGCATTCCTCAGTACAGTACAGATAACCACTTTCCCTGTTGCTAAGCAAGAAGAGGAAGGAATTTTGAACATCCCCATCTGGGACTTAGGAGGAGGCTAGAACAGCAGAAAAAGCAAAAGCAGCTGGACATAGGACGATAGTGGAGTTTGCTTATGTACTTTCCTAATGCCCACATTATTTCATTCAATCTGCAGGTGGGATGCCTGTACAGAATCAGACACAACTGGCTGGCTTTGTTTCAGTGGGCAGTAAGTCCTTTGAAATAAATGGTGCTTTCTTCCTACTGGAGAAAAAAGAAATGGCAATACTGCAGTGTATCTTTTCTCAATTATCCATTTCCCCCCACCAGCCGCTACTGGTCTGCTATTTATTAATCTACAGTACTGTAACCATAAATCAAAAAACCTGGTAACCTTAATTATGCAGTAATTTCGCTCTACCTCAGTCTCTTCAGCAGAGCATGAATAAAATATTTTGGTCATGCTAACTCATCAAACTACCATTCAAACAAAAACATACATTGTCCTATGGTAAACTAGTTTTAATTAGTCTAAATTTCACTCTTAATTTCTACCAACAGAAAAAGCCAAAACAAAAAGCGCTTGTGGTATGTGTCCATGATTTGCGTAATAAAAAAATATATTTCAAAGCAATTTTTAAAAATTAAGGTAGGTTGGCATTTCAGCTTATTTTCTATTTTCTCTCCTAGGGAACAGTAGGTAAGGTCAATCCTGTAGCTTATGTGAGGAAATTGAATGATAGATGGCTCCTAGGAGATGTGGCATTATTAACAAGAACACAACAGTTGAACAATTTAAAGATAAATGATCACACTTGGGTTTTTGGGTTTTTTTGCCATCAGAATAGGAAACGCGAGAGAGCTTTCATTTGACACAATTGTATCTGAGTAGGTATTTAAATGGGGAAGAAATGAATGGAGAAATACGGATTCAAGCAAGCTAGGGAGCCACTTCCCCAGTGCAAGAAAGCGCCTTGTCTGTTCTTTTTCTCATACAAAAAAGCACTTCCAAAACACAGTGCAGCTTTGAGAATGTCTTGATATTGGAAAATGGTTTCCTATTGAAATCCAACCGTGAGCCTGCTGTTTCTGGGCTTTATGCTCCTTCAGGTACCCTTCTGTTTTTATGCTTCAAAATACCCCTTGCGTTTTCAAATACACATTTTTTTTTTATTAAGTTAAATATTAAGGGTACCTTTTATATAACATGAAACTCAAGGCAGCCACAGAATTCTGAAAAGAAGCATTCATTTTTGTTTCTTATTTAAAAATGAGCCTTTCTGGGGCTGTGACCGTAAGGCGAAGCAACTGCAATTATTTTCGCTTGCAACATTCTAAATCAGGGGCTTCAATTATTGGAGTATAATTTAGGGAAATCGGCTTGTCTAGAGTCCTGGAAACTCTCTGTAGCCCTAAACCTGGCGCAAATGCATTACCAGTGCAATCCATGCATGAATATCGGAACTAAATGAGTACAGCATTCCAGGTCAACTTGGAATAAGTCAACCAACTTAGGAGTAAGCACAATGAAGCTCGGAGGAACTGACTTCCAAGCAAACATCTACATGGAAACAATGAAAGCTACTAAGAGCACGGGTTCCATCTCGTTCAGTGTTGTCTACACAGATTGGCAGCAGCTCTCAAGAGACTGAGGCAGGAAACATTGCCAGCTCCACAAGGAGATGCCAGGAACTGAACCTCAAAATGTTTGCATACAGACCAGATGCTCTAGCACTGAGCCACAGCCCTTGAAGACTGCCTAGGCAGACGTTTTCAGTATTCTGAAATCCTTGGATTTTATGAGAGACAAAAGCGTCACCCAGCCAATAAATGACACAAGCAAGAACAGAGTGAAAGAAAGAAAAAAAACGTTTCATGCTGCTGAGCTCACTAACGCCAAAGGACAGTCTGCGGCTTTGTGGAGATGAGGGTAATAAAGATGTTTCAACCAAAGCCAGCATTGTGTGAAACAAAAACAATTTTGCATTGTTGGCAAATGTAGTCTCTATAAGCTATGTCCCCAAAATATGATATCTGATTTTAAACTTGTATTTAACTCAAGCTTATCATCAGAGGAAGATTTGTCAGTGGGCAAAGGTCGATGCATTTGGGGGTGAGAGAGAGAGGTCTTTGCAACCACATTTGAAGAATACATTTATGAGGGGGCAGGTTATGGATTTGTTTTGTTTTGTTCTTGTTCGTGCTTTTATTCTGTATTTTGTGTTTTTATGCTGTGAACCACCCCATGGTAGGCAGGGAAGAGACAGCAGCATGCTTTTCTCTTAAAACAATCTACTGATCACATGAGGTTGTCCAGAATTTATTAGAACACACACTAACTGATTACATTTAAATACAAGGTACTCAAATTGCCAGTATGGTTCTCCTTATCTGGGTTGGGATCGTGGGTTGGGGGCTTTAGTGCTTTGCCGTCTGTAGTGGTCTTGCTTCTGACCGGTGGTGGGGAGGGCACACCTGCAATTTACATTGCAATGAAGTCTCCCATTTGCCTCAGTGGGAGGTTTCCATCCTCTATGCACAGGACCCCCAATCTGAATCTGGATAACAGTGGTGGGCAATGGGTTCAAGTACCTTGTCCCTCCTCCCCACTAGACTCCATGTTTCTGTGCCCTGGAAGCCCTGGATCGGTTATTTTCACAACTGAGTCAATGGGGGCAGATATGATCTGGCATTGGTGGTGATGGGAAAATGGTACAACATTTTTGCCATTTTAAGGATATTTATTTTATCAGAACTGACTTGCTTGTATGCACAGGCTTTCTCTCTTTCCTCCTCCGATTCCTGCAGCAACTCACTTTCCTTACCTCTTGTCATTCAACTTTCTGATCAGCTGCTTGGGGACCAGTCTGAACACTGAAAAGCACATTGGAGCTGCAAGAGGAAGTGGGAATGAGCTCTTCCAACTTCTCACTTCCCATACCTTTATCTACTTTTCAAAGGTAACCACCCTAATAACACCAAAAAGGGGACAACAAGGGGTGCTCTTAAATGTCCTCAAGGCCACTCGTGCACACCATGTTGGCGACCCAATGGAATGGACTTGCAAGGACCTGTTTAGCTTTGGTAAAACCATTTGTGAAACTAAGCAATGGGAGAGTCCAGTCATTTATATCTTGGCTTCTGGCCAGGGCTGTCTTAAGCATATCCGGCGCTGTGGTGCAAAGCTCCCTTCAGCCCCACCCCCCGTTTCCCAGAGTTTTTTAGGCATGGCGGAGGAGGGCGAGGGCAGTGAGCTGATGCTGGGAGGCGCCGTGTCCAGCCTCCACCTCTTCCCTGGCGCACTCCAGATACATCAGTATCAGATGGAATGGGAAACTATATTTAATGGGAGACCTCCTGGGAGGAAGGAAAGAGGCTGAGTGAATGGCTAAAAGGGTTGTCCATATTTTGGCTTATTGAGATATGATTATTTAGACAAAGTCAACGAATTTATTCCTCTGCAAAAACGAATATTAAAAACACTTAAAATAGCTAACCGCACAAAAGAGCACTTTGGTTTTTTAGGAGGGTGGTGGTATGTGATTATATTAATTCATCCAAAGCTTGGACAGCATTTGCAGAAAGATCAGCTCCCACCAAGATCCACCAAACAACAAATCACCACTACAATATGTAATTAAAAGTAACAAATGTTTTTCCTAATGACAAGGAAATGTAATATGCAGAATAAAATGTTCCTTATGGTTTTAGTTATTGTCCTATTTTGGTGATTAATGTGACTTATTAAAACAAAAGGATATGGCAATTTAATCCTCAAGTTAAGATATATATTCCTAGCAAATATATCATTCCTAACTTCAAAAGCTGCCTTCTTTAGAGCTTGTTTCTTCAATATCTCACTCTATATTAGAGCAAAAACTTCTGCAAAAGTGTAAGCAAATTAGGCTGCAAGTAATGAACAAATAAATATTCCTTAAGAATTTTAGTAAGGCTTTTGTTTTGTATATAGCAATGGTAATGTTTAAAGAGGAAAAGATAAATCTAATATTTAATCATTGGAAATGTCTAGAATGTAGCAAAGCTCTTGAATTGGATACCAATAATATTCATAATGAATGGATGCTTAGTACCCAAACAGCTCATTTGCTCTTTGTCCACATGCCTTGACTTAAGCATGGCTTTCTTTCCTTAACCACAGTTAAGCACTGTTTGCTTGTTGACAGGGTAACCAAGCGTAAGATGTTGCTGAGCTACAATTCCCATCATCCTTGACCACTGGCCATGTTGTTTGGGGCTGATGGGACTTGGAGTAGAGCAATAACTGTAGGAAATCAGGTTGGCTACCTCTGATTTAGCATATTTATACCTCAATTTTCTTCAACCACAGAATAAAAGGCAACTTCCATGAGGTTCTCATATGGTCTCCCATTAAGGCATTGGCCAGTCCCAGACCTGCTTATCTTTAGCAAAGTGGCTGTGTTATAGACTCTCAGATTATGCCCTACTTATTGAAAGAGAAAGACACTTTTATTCCCTGTATGGTATAGCGTGTTCTCCTTCAAGGAGAGCACGTGTTGCGGTGGGGGCCACCAGGACACTCCAAAGTTGGGGCGGGCTAATTGACCATTGGCCACTGATGTGATTGGGGCTTCCCTTGTTGTTGGGAAGAAGTTAATGTTGCCATTTGTTGACTGACAGCCAGAAATGCTAAAACTTCTTGCACGAGGCTAGGGCTTCCTCTTTTCGCCCGTGCATTGGATTGCCCGTCCCTCCCTCCCTAGAATAGGGTTGTTCGCTTTGACCTTGCTATGCCTATCATGGGGTCGTCTGTTGGGGCAGGGGCCTGGTAGGAATTTTGTCCATCTGGCTGATTGGCTGGGGCCATTTGGTTTTTGCCTACTGCGTAGCAAATCGTCACAACTTGTAAGGTTCGCGGTTAGGCATTGGTTTATGGTTTGGTTGGTTGAGGGGCATGGATTGGCTGTGCCTGCCCCTCTAATGCTGCTGCTGCAAGGGATTCCGTTAAAGGAATTGGGGGCTAACTATTGCTTGTCCACTCTGTCAAGGGGACTCGGGCCATAGCAATGAGCTCCTGGTTGCATTTGGGGAGGGCTGAGGGCAGGTTCCCTGCTCCAACGCTACCCCCAAGTGTATTCCCATATTCTGACTTTTGCATCGTGCGGAATGTCAGTCTGTCCCCCATGGTGGGGGCAGATAGTCGCAACCAATGCCTAAGCAACCACTCACAAATTTGTATTTTAATAAAGTTGTGGCCAAAATTATGCCAAAAATCTTAAACAAAAATTCTGTGTGATGTGTGGGTTATTGGGGTGGCCCTGGGGACCTCGACACGCAACTAACTAATTTTGTTTGTGTAGCAATTTACAGCATAGGAGTTGTTAGGGGTTAGTTAGTAGGAAGATGGGTAATGTTTCTTGGCATCTTCTCTAGCAAAGAATGATGCATATAAGCCTCAGATTCTTAATGAAAATACAGTCTGCAACATAAACTATTTAAGAGGATGAAAATGAACACATTAAAAACAGGCTTCAACCACTTTTATAGTCAACTGATAAAAATAAAACCCTAATTACGACTATAAAACAAACCCCACAAATGGGCCTTCTTTATTCTGAAGCAAACTTTCCATCTTAAAATGAAATAATAAAAGAAGTCATCAGAATGCGCTTTGCATAATTTCATGTTATGATGCATTACAATTTGCACAAATAAAAGTCCCGACAGGCACCCAAAAGCAGGAAGATAACATATTGTCCCGCAAATGATCAAAATGCTGACATTGACAGCTGTGATTTATTGAGGCAATTCAAATACACTTTGAAAGTATATTAGCTTTGTCTCTGCCCACAAAGGGCACATTTCAGCAGGGTAGACCACTCCAATGATAAATGACGTACCAGGACCCAGTGAAGGCAATTGCCACATCAGATGCCCAAAGGCCCCAAATTACTGCGATAATGTGGTTTTCATGATAATGCCTCACATTTGGTGGCATCCAGAATAAGTGAAGAATAATCTTTGCTGTGCTTTGAAGGCGGGAAAGGAAGATAACATTATGACAGCGACTGTGCCTCTATGGTCACATTTTCACATTTACAATCGCTTGCAAATGGCATCTGGAATTAAACATGACCTCTGAGGTCACAGACGGTGCCCTGTCTTTGAAACCAGAAAGAAGAAAGCACTACAATAATCAGATCTTAAAAGCATAAGGATACAGAATGCCACCAAAGGAAAATCTGCCCTGATGTGCCATTCAGGAGAACGAACAAATTGAGCTTTATGCACGAAGGCAATTGTGATGTGCCATAGTTTAAAAAAAAGACTAAGGTTGCAATCCTGTACCCACTTCTCTGTATGTAAATCCTATGGAATGAGACATGTATAGGATTGTGCTGTAATAGTAAAATCCCAATTAATATACTCAAGAACAAGGCAAGTGGGTATAAGATCACAAAATAATTCATTTGCGGATTTTGGAACTGATCATCTACAGTATCCCGAGAAGAACTGAGCCAGATTTATACTTCAATATTACATAGGATTATGTGGAAGTATACATAGTTAAATACAACTAAGCTTAACGGAAGCATGCTCAGAATTGCAACTATAGTTTCATATCATTTCAGTTCCATTGTCAAATTATTTTATGGATCTAATTTAACGATTAGGTAAATAGGAACATAATACGCAATGACATTGCTTGCTATCAAGCTGCATTTATTTCATGCTGCAAAGCATCTTTTAGGTTTTAGATCCATTTGCAGGAATTTAACTGACTACATGTAAAGTGTAATTTTAACAGACTTTTTATTGCTAGCTAATGAAAACTGGATGCATTCAGCATTATTTTAAGCTCAGTGCAGCGTGAAAAGAATTACTTTAATATACCATTATTGTGATGAACTTTACAACAGCTTTTAGAAAAGAAAATACAGTAGTACAGCATGTAAATGGACATGCATTTTCTGGTTTCCCAGGGCAAAATGAAGGGCCACAAGTACAGATGCCAGCATCTGAAATCCACAGGCATTGTAACAGGTATTAAAGGGTGTGTGTGTGTGTGTCAAATTCATATTTTTCTTTCAAAATAATCACAAATGGGACCTCAGTTCTTTCAAACATAGTTGAAACATGCACACACCCTTCAGATCTGTGAATTTATGAACAGATGGCAGCAGTGATTTAACTCTTTTCAGGTGTTTTAAAAAATTCGTAATTACAAAACACAGGGCATGTTTCCTATAGATGCATCAAAACAGTGCTGCTGTTACCATGATATTTTCAAAATGACAACTAGACATAAAAGCCTGGGAGGAATGTTCCCTTAGTTCTTTTGCTCAGTTCCCCCATTTAATACACAATTTAACAATGTGAAGCACCTCTTATTTATACTGCTTTATTATACTATTATTATTTCTTACTGTTGGGGGAAAATATATATCACTTTGGGGGATTTGCTCCAAATCTTTTGAGGAGCATAGCCTAAACTGAGTCTTATAGGACTGTTCATCAGTCATTGTTGAGCTTCATGTAACAACCATTGACAACCTTCACACTTCCCCTTTCAGCTCAAAGTAATGTATGCTAAAACTGATATTCTAATACTACTGTTGCAAAAATGTACTCCTATACTGAAGAGTTGTTAGGAATCCAGTTTTAGAGGGAATAACAAGTGGACCCACCCAGATCCACTTTCAAACTCCATTTTCCATGGTTCTCAGCACCATTGGACGCTATGATGAATTTAGACCCATTTTATATCAAACTGGAGCCTGGACATTCTGGACTCCAGGATCCCAAAGCATTTCAGAGTTCAATACATCTCTAATCGGGGTGATAAACCTGGCTGCAATCTAAGTTGCTGGATTTTAGACAGCACTCTTGCATCCAATGACTGAAAAGGTATGACCCCAGCTCCTCCTTTCATACACAACAGTGGAAGCGAACCCACATGCTGAAGATACAGAGACAATACTTAATGCAGGACTGCCTAAGCACAATAAAGCTCACAGAATTTGCCCCTTGTTCCAAAGGGCTTCCATCAAGGTTTTCCAAAACTAGTAATCACACCAAAGTGACAAACTAGGAGCAAATAGTTCTGAATCAAGTCATAATGCTAAGAATCAGTTCCAGGGGATACTTCCTGCCTCCATAAACATACAGAATATTTTTAGGCTCTTACCCAGTGCACAGAGCCAAAGTAGAGAAAAAGCTTTTCTTACGAGTCTAGTTGCCTTTGGGGCATGTAAGTAAACAGCTGCAAAATGGCAAGACTTGACCTGAGATCCTATACGTACTTACCTGCGAGTAAGTGCAATTTACTTCAGTGGGATTTCTGAGTATATTGTGGTGGCAGTGATTGTATATTGCTCTCCCCCCCCCCGCCCAAATTATAGAGTCTTATGTTTTGAATAAAGCAACAAATCCTTAGAAAGGGCAAGGTTTTGCATAAAAAGGAAGGATCTAAACACGAAAATAAATAAATAAAAGCCACATCCCTAAGCAATCCCGATGGAATAAAGTTAACTGATTTTCACAGATGAACTGTTTTATGAGAAAGAAATACATTTCCCTTTACGGTACTCCCCCCCCCCCCCAAATTTATGTTGCAATATAAAGGTAAACGCTTCACCCCAGGATCGATATATTTGCACAAACATGGCCAATATATCTATATATCCACATATTGACAAAACTACATGTTGAAAGCTATTCTTCCATACTACATTTTCATATAGATATTATTTCATCAGCATTACACTTCTGTCAGATAATTTTCCTCTTGTTTAGCATAGGATTTTGATCTCTATAACTATAGGTGTGTAAAGCAGAAATTTGCCAAGTTGTAATATAACTATATGGCATACTGTATATGTGGTAATCCAACCATATGCACAAATTCACCTCACACTGGCAATGTAGCAAAGTGGTTTCCCATCTGGTTAACTGCATGCTGGGTTACATTACTTATGGTACCTACATTACTTGGTAAATGCATCTATAGTAACCTTGGCCTTAATACTGGGTTGAGATTTTGTTGATTGCTTGAAATCTATTTTTAAAGTGCAGAAGTCACACTAATAAATGTTGCTTATTCCCTAGTTTAGGACTGAAGCCTTAGTGTGGTACATTTTCATGATGCATAAGGTTATCACTAGCAAGAATACAGGTCACCACTATGGTAAGATGTACTGGATTTCCATTTAAATTATGCTAGTTATTTCTAAATTTGCATCTGTACATATAAATTAGAATATGCGAATTTCATGCATATCTCTGTCCTTTGTAAGTTTCCACCCTAGGGAGAATTTATTGGAGAGTGGCTCAATTCTTTCCTTTCCTTTTTTCTTTAAAATATCTATTCAAATGCCACTGGCTGGATACCAAGTCTGTTCCTTACTTTCTTCCTGAAAACGAAGCAAATGCCGGCTGATTAATAGCAACTTGTCTCGAAACAGCAACATATACCATTTTGCTAGTCAATTACAAGCATCTCTCTGAGGCAAACCATTCTTTTAACGTGCTCACACCTGTTTCCTCAATAAATCATAGTAGTCTATATTTACCCAGTGGGCCACATTATGCTGCAAATGAGAAGCTAGATGCAGTTCCAACTTCACAGTGCCTTTGCATTATGTATCAGGAATGAATATATGAGCAACTTCTTCACTTTTTTGTCCAAAGCTTGTACAGCCTGTGCAGTAATGGAATAAGCTATAGTACATAAAAGTGTAATGAACAACAACAACACACGTCTGAGTTTAAGAAACAGAAATCCACAACCTTAGAGGAATTGTGAAAAATGCCTATTTTTTGGGGGGGTGACATATCTAGAATTTATTCTTGGAAGTAATGTCACAGTGCCAAATACATGGTGGTGCCTTTTCTTTCCTCTTCAGGGTCTGAAACAATAATGCGAGTTTCATCTTTTTGCCATATAGTTTAATTGCAAAATTAGAGAATGGTTTGGGAAAGTATTTGAAGTGTCTTCCTTTCACCACGGAATAAGCAAATCAAGGTTTCTATATCTGGGATTAGACAAGGCCTGCCTCATTGCAGTAATTAAGCACTGGTGATCAGCATGTAGACACACACACACACACACACACACACACACACACACATTTTTAAAGCTTAGTAGAATCAGACTATAAGCACTTCAGTTATATAGACATGCAAATTCTTAAACTAAGGATCTTGTTGTCACTTTGTTTCTGTCATTTTAGTTAAGCCCATTCATTAAAATACATCTTTTGCCTCTTTGAAAGCTTGTTTATGAATAAGAGTATCAAGGCAATAATCTTCCACCCCCTGAGCAGCGGCTATAAATGCTAACTGTACATTATTAAGACAGATATATTGCCCTTCATGTGAGGAAAAACGTTTGGCGTTTGTAGAATGCGCGCAAATGCCTGTCATGGAAGGAACTATGTATATTTTAAATATGTATCTGCCTCAGGTAATTGCAGCCTATTGACAGAGATGCTATTGTATGCAGTCAATTGTTCTCTGTTCTCAGGAAAAAGCAGAGATTATTTTAAAAGGAGAAAGATAATGTGTTTGAGTAACACAGGCACATTTGAATAAGAATAACCTACCTTAGGTCATAGGAACACAGCAATGAATTAAAATGCCAGAATTTTCTGCTTCTAAATTTCTGTGTTAATCTTCCTGAACACCTTAACTCTTCTAGGCTGTGGTTCAACCAATAGAGTATAATACCATTAAGTCTTTCTATGTTCAGTAGATTGTTTTCAATAATGATCTAAAGCAGATTCTGTAAGATTTAGTTATTTTGGACACAATCCAACCATTACAAGCAGAAGCGACAAGCTGCTGGCCTTTGCATCATTGTGGGCTAACAGCATCCCAGTGCAGTAAGGAGAGTGTCACAAGCCTCACCAGGGACCTCAGCGAGTAACTTCTGAATAGACTGGCACTCAGCAGCTATTCAGTATGAGGTGACGGCTTGCATGAACTAATAGATGGATGGTCAATCTTGCTCCTTCCACCTCCTCTCATTCCCCTAGTAGTGAATCAAATTTGCTTCCTGCCCCACCCTCCTTTACAGCAGCCCGATTCTGCCCTGAGCTTGTGACTCTCTGAGTAGCTGTAATCTACACACTCATGCTGGTTCTGGTTCATGCCGCTACAATTCATCCTACAAAACAGTGATAGGTAAAGGTAAAGGGTAAAGGGACCCCTGACTGTTAGGTCCAGTCCTGACCGACTCTGGGGTTGCGGCGCTCATCTCGCTTTATTGGCTGAGGGAGCTGGCGTACAGCTTCCGGGTCATGTGGCCAGCATGACTAAGCCGCTTCTGGTGAACCAGAGCAGCGCACGGAAACGCCGTTTACCTTCCCACCGGAGTGGTACCTATTTATCTACGTGCACTTTGACGCGCTTTCGAACTCCTAGGTTGGCAGGAGCAGGGACTGAGCAACAGGAGGTCACAATTTACCCACCAGACCATCTTCATCCACATACAGCACCAGATCGAGTGTTTGGTCCATCTTCCCACTTGACTATTTTGCTCTGCACCATTTGTACCTGTCTCAACCAGGTGGAGCTGGGTGTCTCCACAACCATCACCTGTGCCAATTAGGGCTCCTAATCTGGGCAATCAAGCCCCAGCTGGGCCAGAGTTTTCCACTGCACCAGGTAACTTAATTTTATTCTGCAGACTTGGCCTGCACCTACAACCCCAGCCTATCCTTTCAGCAATCAGTCTAGGGCTTGGGCCCACACTCTGTAATTCTCACTATTCATAGACTTCCCCACTAAGGCATGCAGGCAAAACTATCCCAGCCTGCCACTTGTCTCCTTTCGACATAACATAACCAGAAGGTGTAAACATACAATTCTATCACACTGTGAAGCTATTTGTACCAGAGAAGTTAAATGACTCATCCGTCTCTGGTTTCTTCATCTGGGAAGGTGAACACAAGACCAATTGCCTACTACAAAGGGGTATACTGAAGAGCTTCAAAGTTTAGATTCGGAAAACGTTTTGAAGACAAGTGCTGCTAAATCATGTCCCAGGGCTGATTTCATCTATTTGTGGAGTTGGAGGGGGCTGGGGAGGGAAGAGAGACTCATTTTTATCATGCAGCCAGAAAAGCCAGACTCCGATGGTTTTGAACTACTCACAAGGAAAAGTCAAAGTTCAAAAATAAAATACTGATAGTGGCAGAAATGCAATTTGTACAGTGCAGCCTGACAAGAATGCAAGATTGTTTTTATCTTTTCTGGTCAAGAAACCTGGCATTGCTTGACAGATTTATTTGCTCAACTAGATGCTATTCCTCAAACAGAATATGTTGGGGAGATGTGGTCAAATCAAGTAACCAACATGCAGGGAAACCAAGATGAGTGCCACAGTTCAAGGGATTACTGCAGAAAGTCAACACCACATGTAATTGTCACAATAAATTCATCATAGGAATTGAGATATTTGAATCGGGGAGATCAGAAGTTTCATCTCTTATCTTCCATGTAAAATTATATAAGAGCATTTCCTGTTATCATAACCCTTTAGTTAAAAATTTGTATTGAATATTCTTGCCTGTCCTTAATTTTTGTTTACATATGAATGTTAAAGTTAGGTTTCTTAGTAAATTGATTTAACTAACAAAGGATTAAAAAGCAATGTATGAGAAAAACATGAATGACTTATGACAAACATAAAATAAGAGCCAGCACAGCCACACAATTAAAAATTTTCCAAGTAAAAAATCAAGCTGCTAAAATGGCTGCTCAAGACCAAAATGCCTTCCCACGTGGGCGCATGGGTTTTTGTGTGGAAGCACCCCAAGGGAAAGGTGAGAAGCTTTGGGAGAATGTTACAGTCATAATACAGAACAAACTTTTGTATTTTGTTTGTAGGTTGCCCAGCGAATGGCAAGCTGGCATTGAAGGTACAGGGTTCACATTTCAGAAATAAATAGAATAAATAAATGGCCAGACACAGAGCAAGGCCTCATCTGCGGGGGAAAGCACCCTTACCAAAAAGTTAATCTAAGACCAGACACATTTTTTAGTTCTGATTTTTGAAATAGAAATGTTAGCAGGGAAACGGATGTGTTATTAATACTACACATGCACACTAACTGAGCTAATGACGAAAAATGCAGCGCATGGGTTGGCCAAAGATGGATCCTTTAAATGCCAGTGGGTTTAAGACATAAGCAGTGGCAGAATTCTTCTGTCTAAGTCAGCTGGAGTTAACTCAGTTAAATGCGCTCTGAAACTCTGATAATGCCTCACCTGCTTGGATGGAGGATAGGGAGGCATGTGTGAAATTAGAAATTGGCCTCCAGTACACAGGGATCTGGGTGGCGCTGTGGATTAAACCACAGAGCCTAGGACTTGCCGATCAGAAGGTCTGCGGTTCGAATCCCCGTGACGGGGTGAGCTCCCATTGCTTGGTCCCTGCTCCTGGCAGCCTAGCAGTTCGAAAGCACGTCAAAGTGCAAGTGGATAAATAGTTACTGCTCCAGCGGGAAGGTAAACGGTGTTTCCATGCGCTGCTCTGGTTCGTCAGAAGCGACTTAGTCATGCTGGCCACATGACCCGGAAGCTTTATGCCGGCTCCCTCGGCCAATAAAGCGAGATGAGCACCGCAACCCCAGAGTCGGTCATGATTGAACCTAATGGTCAGGGGTCCCTTTACCTTTACCTTTACACAGGTAAAACCCACATTTTATTGCGCTGTCCACTTTTGCTGCTGCCCCACTCAGCATATGAAGCACATGGAAGGGAAAGGTGCTTGGAAAGGAAAGGTTTTTTACCTCTGCTCCATATGGTCAACACTATTCAATTTCCTACTCATGCCATGACTTGATTTGCATGGGGAAAATACTTGGAGACCCTTCCTCTGTAGCCCCATCCATTTAGTTTTTGCTAGACTCCAAGTCTGTGCAATAATGCTAAAACAAGTGTGCTGCATACTAACTGCAAGCCTGATAAAGTCCCTGCTAACCAATGGGCAGATTAAAAATAAACAAATCTTCCATTGACTATGGATAATGCAGATTATTTTAATTACAATGCTGCTGATGAAATGAACTAAATCAGAGTCTAGAAAACTGAATGAAGTTGTATAACAAAGCTTTTCATTGAGTAATAATTTAAACAAGGTGCTCCTATGACAAATATTTTGGGAAACAGAGTATTCTGGAAATGTGTCTCACTTTTTTAACAGCCTAGCTGTATTCTCCAAAAGTACATACACACGAGTGCTCGTACTTCTTGCAAAATGATTTATTGCTGTCAGATTGTAATCTAATTTTAGGTGAGCTCACCCCCCTCCACTGCCTTAGAGCCATTTTAACTTCATATTGCTCCCTTACCATAGCCATGAAGAAGAAAAGATACACACTCCCTCGTGCTTTAAGGATGCTATCCTGACATTTTGCTTCAGCCAATTGCTCTAGAAATCATCAATATTGCTCTACTCCTAAGCAGACCTTTTCTGAGCACAACAAAAACAAATTGCTTGTATCAGAGCTTGCCTTGACCTCTATATCCCACAGTGGGAAAACCATATGCTTTAACAAGCTTGCAAGAGAGATGAAAGCTTCCAAGACCCCAATGGGCAGGTGAACTTTCTTTTTGTTCTACAGTGTGTAAGCTCCTAAGGCTCAGAAATTCTCATTCATTGCATTTGCTATTCTGCTGGTAGGCACTGCTAACATTCCCATGGGTTTTGCCATACTGCTTCAGCAACAAAGAGTGCTACTAAATCTTTAGGGAAGCTGCTTCGGAAACAGTCATCCATCTACACACAGCTCCACAACCACCTCTTATGTGATATATATTTATTGAAGTCTTACTACTTGGTATGCCTCTTACTATCCACAAAGCCATTCATGTCAACTAAATTATTTCAGCTTATGTTTTGCTCATATGTTGCATGCAAGCATGGGAACAGGCTCGTGTACACACACACACGGAACATCTCAAACCTTGTGCACATTCTTGGACTGAGCAAACATTATTCCTCTTTGCTAGTGGGATTTGTAGCTTTCCTCAATCATACCATTTTGATTTAGCATAGCTACTAGAGTCCCCAGCCCTGATTCCAGTTCTGTAGTTCTAAGCTCCATTTTGTATCTTAAACATGTTATAAAAGTGGTTAACCCTTTGGCATGTATGTTTCTACTCTCAGCCACTGAGAAGTGATCCACCATACCCACAGCTTGATAGGAGGGAAGGATGGCTTGCAAGACTTGTTCAAACCTCTGAACTACCTTTCCTATACTAAATTGTGGAAATCATATGTTTGTTAATAATAAAAAGGATGCTTAAAGATTAGTTCATCCCTCTGAATAGGGTGCAGAAACTACAGCCTATAAGAAGATACAGCAACTCTTGGTATCCAGAACTCCCAGAGAAGATCAATGTGTTATTTGGGACACCTCTTCATCACATATTACATGCTTCAGTGCTATGAACATTTCAGAAAGGTTAACCCAATAAAAGATGTCATCGTATGCCCTCTGCAAAGATACAGATACCCTGAAAAGCAATTAATTATGAGCCACATAATTTAGAGATCAAAGTGGTAATTTTACATGGAAGACATACTAGAATGTAGCTACATATTATTGTAACAAATGAATGACAGTGTTTCTCTCGCTCTAATGAATCGGTCAACTAGCACAGCAAAGAATACGCAGAATATACACAACAGAATTCAGGATATTCAACATTCCAGCCTGAAAATTGTCTTTTGAACATACAGTATATTAACTGTGGAACTGGCAGTGTTAAGAGGTTTTACCACCATCAAGTGGTATATAATTTTTGTTTAAATAAACAAAACAAAATATAATTAAAACTAAAATAAAATGGGTAAAAATAAGAAATGTTTTCTTATGATCAAATAACTTCCCAGAACATAGCTGGCATGGTTCAGAATGTTCCATATATGGTTTCTTTAAGGCGAATTCCACATTACCGATGCACAATTTAACTAATAGGTTAAATATGGATTAAGAATCACAGAGCAGAAGAAGATAATTTCATACAATATATTTTGCATTTGGTTGGAAGCCTTAATGTAAATCAGTAATAAATATGGAGCAATGCTGTCGGGACAAGTGAAGCAAAACGAGTCATTGTTTTTGCGTAAATGAATTCTCTGTCTCTCCCTCTCAGTGACTGCATTTGCTAAAAAGGTATGAAATGAAGGAAAGAGTGTCACCAATATTGAGAATGCTCATCCAAACCAATATGGCAGAGCTTGGAAGTTACTGAAACAAGAAAATGGTACAAAACAGATATGTTCGTGGTAAATAGCAAATCATTATTTGTTCACGATAAATCATACAAGTCAGTTATAAAGGTTTGCTGGACTAGAGTAACATGAATGATAATGGAAGGGTGACAATTCTATCTCCATTATATTAGAGAGACATGGAAGCCCTTCTCATCTCAGACCATTTAGTATGTAATACGTTTATAACTTATAAGCGCTATGTTATCACAACCTCTCGAAGACCGGTTTTAATTTATTCGTGAATTCATGAGAACTTCTGATAAAAGGAGTAGTAGTTTGGTAGGCAGCACACATATTTTTATAACTGGATTAACACTGAATAACTTGAACAGGACAGGAAACTTATAGAACCCAATGATTCTTCTTACTCTCGCGTTCCCAAGTTCTGTTTAACAGCAACACAGTGAGCATCTCACCGACCAGTGCAAACACACATCAGCAGCTTTCTTTCTTTTTGTGTCAATTGCCATTATTAGGCGCGATGTGACACAGTAGGAAAAGAGACCGGTTCACTGTGAGACCTGCTACTCACTCTCTTACAGTGTAACGGCCCCCCTTCCAACTGCTCATCACTGCAGGGATCTAGACCAACGGGGCACCACATAGACTCTAGGGACCCTTGCTCATCACGACTAACTCAAGATGAAGAACTGGAAATCAGCATAGCATTATGAAGACAAGTGGAACATTTCAGGTGGCTGTCTCCCTGTTTCAGAGTTTCAGGCCCGTACACATTGCAATCAGCCTTCATTGCTTTTCTCTACCAGTACCTACTTTAAAAAGATCCAGGCACCTCATTATAATGATGCTACTCAAGTTATCACTGAAATATTAACAATTCTAGTAATATACTTCATGCCCTAGCTTTGATCCAGCATTTTAAGAATTGATGCTTTGAGGACATACCGACTTGCAGCGACAGAGCAAAAAAGTATGAATATCCTTTGGATATTTAGTTATTTAGGATGAAGCATTTTTAAATATTTAAGACCCCTGCAAAGGGAAGGAACGGTACAGATTTAGAAAACTATTCCATAAGTCAAGGGGAAAAAATAAGATGCAATAAGCCTGTGAAGGCAGAAAGGGAATATGCTTTCCCCACCTCATCCCCAGTGTAGATTGGAGGGTATTCTTTCCTCAATGGGCCACCATTTATCTCTGATTTTTACTGCCACACTTTTCTCCCTGAACCATGTATTTGTACATGTTTAAACTGAATAGAGTCCAGCTGAGCTCTGACAGAAGGGTCTGTGTGAAAAGATTTGACTGGCCAATACATTGTTGTGGAATATTGTTTGAAGAAACAAATTTGGGTCAGGACTTCAGCTGGGTAAAGAGTTAAAGGTATAAGTGGGGCCGGGGATGTAATTTTGGGAGCCAAGGCTGCTTCCTCTCTTCATACACATAATACTGACTAGACTGTGGCACCTATGAATTCATCCAGACATATAACTTGGAAGATCTAGCTGAAGAATCAAGTAGTAGATGAAAATACCTGCTTGCTGTGCAGTCTGTGGTATTTGTGGGCTCCGTTGTGTATTGTATTGAACAGAGGCCATGGGTCTGTACTGCTGAGTTGCTGAGGTAGGGTATTGACCAGAGGGGTAATAGTACACAGGCATCTGTGGAAAATAGGAAAGAGGAAAAATGTATTGTAAAGCCATACACAACTCAAGCATATCAATACACAGCTCAAGCATATCAATTCGATCATGTACAGAATTATTCATGAAATGTAGGATTTTCGAGCTTAAAAGTCTCCTGATAATATTAGGAAAAGCTGCAAAAATTGTAATTTTTTTAAAGCACATCAAATAGTCTACCAAGTGGAATATTGGCTAATCCACAGGTGTGTGTGTGTGTGTGTGTGTGTGTAATGCCAACCACCTAGAGAAAGCAAGGAACTTGCTGTACTCTGGATTCATCACAAGTTCAGAATGACATCCTGCAAATCACCAACACTATTAGATACAGTTATATAAAAAGAATATAACATCACAGAGAAAACTGCAAGGCACAAACTACTTCATGTAACAGGGATGATTACAAAGGTGGGGAGAAGGAACAGGAGAGACCATTGGAATCAGGTGAGAAGAGGGAATGTAGCCCCTGAGATGACTCACTGCAGAAATGGGGAAAGGAAACTTGTGGAAGAGCAAGTTCATCAGTTTGACAAATCCTCTAAACGTTTATGAACAAACACTGCCTGCTCTTTCTTTTTCAAAGCCTTTTGTGCTGTTTTTTGTGGGGGGTTTTTTGGAGTCCAGTGGGAGCCTCTGTTTATTTCAATATGCATGCCGCTTTTTGGTGCAGTCGTGGGTGGACACTGAGGAACGTGTAAGTGGTGTACAAGTCCTACCACACATTCAGCACACACCCGGATTATGGTGTGCCAGGGCATGGATACAGAAAGGGGCGTGGAAATTCGCTGCTGATTCTTTTTGTACAGGAAGTGTGCTAACAGCTTCCTTTACAGCTCTGGCAATGAGCGTAGCAACTGAGACCTAGCACATCTTTCCTAGTTTAGGACCACAAAGTTCAGCTTTTAATTCATCAGGTGACAGCACAAAATGAATGCCTTGATTATCGTTACAAAGATGTCTGCAAACATGACATGAATTCTTTGCAGAAAACTGCAGGTCCATCCTAGAGACTTGGAGGAAAGCTTAAAGCCTGCCATCACTACATGGGAGATGGACTGAAGAAAAGGAAATCTGAATTGGCTCTGCCCCATAGCTTGCCCAATCATAGCTAGGAGGAGCTAGGAGCAGCTAGGAGCTAGGTAGAGTCATTGTTCTAAAAAAGTGTAGACTTGCACACACTGGCCACCTTCCACTTTGACTTGAAATGTTTGTTTTGGGCTTCTCAGAAGTACGTAAAGGCAAGAAGAGGGTGGGTGGAATGCTGGTCTGCAACGGCACACACCTCAGAGGTTCCGGAACTGTGCTCCGGCTGAAAAAAAAGCAGTGTGTTTAGTGTTTTCTGACCTAACCATCCCTTAGATCAGGAACAGAGAACCTCTGGACCTTCACATGTTTTTGGACTACAGTCCCCATCATCTCTGAACATTGGCTTTGTCAGTTGGGGCTGATGGAAACTGGAGTCTCATAGGAGTCTGAAGGGCCACAGGTTTCCCATTGCTGCTTTATGTACAGTGGTACCTCAGGTTACATACGCTTCAGGTTACAGACTCCGCTAACCCAGAAATAGTACCTCGGGTTAAGAACTTTGCTTCAGGATGAGAACAGAAATCGTGCTCCGTTAGCGTGGCGGCAGTGGGAGGCCCCATTAGCTAAAGTGGTGCTTCAGGTTAAGAACAGTTTTAGGTTAAGAACGGACCTCCAGAACGAATTAAGTACTTAACCTGAGGTACCACTGTATTCTGTATTCAGAGCCTCCTCGGGCCAGGAATATAGAGCCAAGAGTAATGAAAAATGAAGAGGGAAATGGACAAGTTTTAAAAGATGACTTTGCTCCACCTTGTAATCATTATTAACAAATTATAGCACCTTTGATATTGAAAGGAGAGCTTGGTGGCAAGGCTACATCCCGCAAACTGTAACACACCTTCTTGGATAATCATAAATTGGTAGCTTACATTTAGCAATTTATATTTACAAAGTATTATAGAGACATAAATAAATTTATCTCTGTAGAATTTAGATACTCTTATCTGGATTTAGCCACAGGGAAATTATTTTTTTTAAATTGACTGCAAGAGAAAGCATATGTTATAGACTCCATTTAGTGACACTGGAGCTGCCACTGATCTTTCAAAAGAATGCCATTTGCTGGATATAATATTAGGTGGGGGAAAACATGTCGTTTGGGATGATTGATGGAGTAACTTTTTACATTATGCAAATGACATCTATACTATCTGAACAAGATGAGGCTGTGCAGTTGCTGGACTGGAGTCTGGGGGCTATAACTGGCTGAATGAAGGCCAATAAACTGATGTTGTATCCTGATAAGATGGAGATACTGTTGGTCAGTGGTTCTTGTGTCTGGGAACTGGAGATAAATCCTGTTTTTCTCCCCCTGCCCCAAGAAGCAGCTTCATAGCTTGATTCAGCACCGTAACTGGAAGCCCAGGTAGAATCAGGGCAAGGGTGGCATATTTCTAGCTCCAGCTAGTTCTACAGTACCTATCCTGTGTGAACTGCACTGCCAATATGGCTCTGGGATCAACTCAAGGTTTGGACGTTATCATAGTCCAAGCCCTGAATGATTTAGGTCTCAAATACTTGAAGGAGCACTTTTCTCAATATCTGCTGTCTCAAACACCTTCTTGTGGCCCTCCTGGTGGGGTAGCCCTTTGCGTGGTGATGCAGGATAGGGACCACTGTCTGAGAGGTCTGGTTGTCACCTTCCAGTATGGAGTTTTTGGTGCAGCCTAAAGACACGTTTCTTCAGCTAGGCCTTGGGGACAGATTGAGAAGTTCAAGGCCTGTGACTTTTTAATGCTGTGCTTTAGTGATGGATTGAAGTAATTTCTTTAAGTGTTATTGTGTTTATATTTCAGATGTTTCATTGAATTCTTATGGTATTGTTTCTATTTTGTAAATCACCCTGGGATTTTATTAAAATTATCAGCAGCAGCTGCAGCCGCAACAACAGCAGCAGCATTAAGGTCAGTTTGGCTGCTGGTCTGATATCTCTGATTGAGAAGTGATGCTGGTTATTGACATAATGTTCTTGGCCATGATTACTAAGGAACATGTGAAGAAAGGAGTGCAGATCAGAAGGATGTGAGGCACATTTTTCTGAAGTGGGGAGAGTAAAGTGGGAATATTCTCCCACTGAAAATAAAAACCAGGCTGCTCTAGGCATTTTCTAGTCATCAGCTTGCCACAGAGAACTGTCACAGAACAATCAGATAAGAGGCTGGACAGCAAAAGAGAACTCCTGTTAAGCTTCTAAAAGGATGTCTCAGCCAGAGCGAGACAATGCAGGGCAGGAGGAAAAAGCAAGTGAAGAACAAATGCTTTCCACTCCTCTTAGATGTGCCACTTTTAAAATCTATCCGCTCCTTCTTTGATGCAAAAATGGGAAACTGAGCTTTAGAAGGCAGCGGCAAAGGCAGCTTTAATTAAACTTTAATATATTAATGTGTGATATCTTTAGACTCCCAGGCTCAGCTAACTTCCATCTTTTTCCTTCAAAGATAATCCCACACTGACTGGACATGCTCACAAATTGCCTACTGCCAGCTGCATTCAAGGCTATGGGATCCGACAGAAGAAAAGCCTCTTGGGCTGCTACAATTACAGAAACTAATTAGACATTTACACACAAGCCGCCCCATTATGATACCAAATCTGACAGCAGGACACCATGGAGCAAAAAGATAAAATAAAAATGGATGGTTGCATCACAACAGTTTGCAAGGCTAAGTAGAGTAAGTACAAGGGTACCTCGGGTTACATACGCTTCAGGTTACATACGCTTCAGGTTACAGACTCCGCTAACCCAGAAATAGTACCTCGGGTTAAGAACTTTGCTTCAGGATGAGAACAGAAATTGCACAGCGGCAGCAGGAGGCCCCATTAACTAAAGTGGTGCTTCAGGTTAAGAACAGTTTCAGGTTAAGAACAGACCTCCAGAACGAATTAAGTTATTAACCCGAGGTACCACTGTACATTGAAATCTCCCTGTCTGTCCCCTGCACCCAATGTTAACAAAAATCAACTTGAGGAATCCTAAAGTTTATTCAGATCTCCTTTAAGCTACTTGTCTTGCTCGACCAGTTGAAAACAGCAGTGAAACACAGAATAAATTTTCTCAGGGTGACTGCTACCCGATTCTCAAATTATCAAGGCAGTATCATATCTGCCCTCATAGTTCAGAACCTCTTTGTTTCCAATACGTAGGAAGTTCTGAGGCACATGGGGTCATGCTGACTACTCTGTTTATTCCATGATATTGGCTACATGGAAAGTTGCCACATGAAAAGCATGGCCCTACATGATTCAAAGTTCCATATTTTACTGAAACGAAACTTGGAATGGGATGTGGTGGAGGAGCTATAACCTCAGTAAGACTGCATATTTCCAAGTGGCAAAAGGGAAGAAATGGAGTAGATCATGCAAATACATATTTACTGATCACTACATATTATCATGTAGCTCCATAATTCAGCTCCATAATTAAAGTTACACCATACTTTTCTGAATGCTCACAGAATCTGCCATGTGTTAGGTATTAGGACATAGGAAGTAAAAGTTGGATCATAGAGGTATGGGGAGTATGTTTGAGTGGGATAACAACCAGGAGAAACCAAGTCAGATAAGAAGGAAATGGAACTGGATAGATTCAGGGAAGATGACAAGATCAGGAAATGGTTACAGAAGGGGCAAGGGGAGAAGGAGGAGGAGTATCAGGTATAAGGCAGAACATATTTTAATATTTGCTTTGGGGTATTTCCAGTTCTCCACACTTCTACTCCATAAATTAGTTAAGGAGATTTTTTTTTACAATTTATTTATTACTAAATTCATATCCTGCACTTTTAACTTCAAGGTAGCTAACAAACCAACAACAAATAGAACCAATGGCTAAAATTAATAAATAAGATAGAGAAATAAGATGATAAATAAGCAAAGGAGCAGTGCCTTTAAAAAAAAAAAAAAAAAAAAAAGGTCCAAGAAAGGTTTAGAACCAGGGAAAATGCTAGCCTGGCAGTTAAAGAAAAAACAGAAAGAAAAGACGATAGGAAAGTTGGTAGAAGGAGGGAAGAAATTTGATGAGCCAGAGGAGAGAAGTAAACTTTTCATAAACTACTTTAAGGATCTATACCAAGCAGGAAAGGAAGAGGAAGATAAAATAGAAAAAAAAATATTTAAGCCAAAATAAATTTCCAAAGATTGCAAGGGGTAAAATAGAACATTTAAATTTCTCTATAACAATGTTGGAAATTCATCATCTAATGTGAAACCAGGAAAATCACCTGGATCAGATGGATTGCCCGCAAGTTATTACAAGAAATTGGAAGACTCACTTTCAATACTGCTCAAGACAGTTATGAACAAGATCTTATTAGAAGGGAAACTGCCAGAATCATGGCAAGAAGCTTCTATAACGCTGCTTCCAAAGCAAGGGATGGATTTAACATCAACTAAAAACTACAGACCAATATTTCTTTTAAATAATGATTATAAATTATTTGTGGATATTATGGTAAATAGGTTAAAGAAAATACCAAAAGAGGTCATAAATGAAGATCAGGCATGTTTCCTACCAGGAAGACAAATGAACAACAATATAAGAATGTGATTGATATATTAGAGTATTTGGAAATGAGATCGGATAAACAAGTGATACTAATGTTTGTGGATGCTGAAAAAGCATTTGATAACGTGTGTTGGAAATTTATGAAAAGAACTATAGAGCTAATGGGCCTAGGGGAATTTATTTGTAGATGTATAGAGGCGATTTATCAGAATCAAAAAGCCAAACTGATCCTAAATAATGACGTATCAGAGAGCTTTAGAATAATGAAAGGAACTAGACAAGATTGCCCACTCTCCCCATTATTGTTTATTATGGTCCTTGGAACACTGGCAATGACAATAAGAAGTGACTCAGGAATAAAAGGAATTACATTGGGAAACAAATTTTATAAGCTAAAAGCTTTCACAGATGACCTTATAATAACTACCCACTAGAAGAAAATCCACTAGAAAGTATACTTTGTTTTTGAAAGAATATATGAATTTGGTCAGGGGGCGGGATTTAAATTGAATAAAAACAAAGCCATGTTGTTGGCAAAAAATATGCGAGATCAAGAAAAACAAGAACTGCAGACAATGTCTGGCTTGACAATAACTAAAAAGGTCAAATATTTGGGTATCTGGATTACAGCAAAAAATATCAATTTGTTCAATGATAATTATATCAAGACTTGGAAAGAGATAAAAAAAGATTTAGAAATTTGGAATAGGTTGAATCTTTCATTCTGGGGGAGAATTTCAACAATCAAAATGAATGTGCTCCCAAAGATGTTGTTTCTGTTTCAGATGATTCCAGTGGTAAGCGGGGGGAGAGGGGCACTTCAAGGAATGGCAGAGGGATTTATCAAATTTCATTTGGCAGGGGAAAAAATCTAGGATAAAGCATAAACTATTAGGAGATATTAAGGATGGAGGGTGTTTTGCACTGCCAGATTTGAAACTTTACTATGAAGCATCCTGTTGGATAAAAGAGTGGATAATTTTGCAAAATACAGACAAATTGGATTTGGAGGGATGGGACAATAGATTTGGGTGGCACGTCTATCTAGGTTATGAAAAAGTCAAGGTTCACAGGGGTCTTCTGAATCACATAGTAAGGAAATCACTATATACAGTATGGGATAGGTATAAAAACCTATTAGAACAAAAAACACCCTGGTGGTTATCCCCCCCAGAGGCAATTTCAGTAAAGAGGAAAAATATGGGGGGGGGGGGTGTTTACTGGGCAACCTATAAGGAAATATTAGAGGAGGAAGAAAAACAATTAAAATTAAGCAAGTTTCAAGAAATTAGACATCATTTCACGGATGGGTTGCAGTACCACCAAATAAATGACACCTGTAAACTAGACAGAAGAAAAGGGTTCGTGACATAAGTTTTGAGGCTGGAAAAAGATTTAATACAAAATATAAAGAAACTATTATCTAAAATGTATAGACTCCTGCTAGATTGGGAAGTAAAAGAGGAGGAAGTTAAAGAAGCAATGGTAAAATGGTCAAAATATTTTGGTCATACCATTCAGATGGCTGCTTGGGGAAAGATCTAAACTTCACTGCTTGTTATACATTAAAGGAAAACTTCATGAAAATGTTTTATAGATGGTATAAATTGGCAAAAATGTACAAAACAAAATCAAATATATGCTGGAGGTGTAAGCAAGCTGAGGGAACAATGTAACATATGTGATGGGGTTGTACAAAAATCAAAAACTTTTGGGATATCATCTATGAGGAGTTAAAAAAAATGTTTAAACAAACATTTGCAAAAAAAATCAGAAGCTTTCCTCCTAGGCATTTTGACAACAGATATTCCAAGTGGTAAGAGGGAGGGTATTCCTATATGCAACAACAGCAGCGAGAATGTTGATTGCTAACGATTGGAAGGGAGAGAAAACTCCAACGAAAAGGAATGGCAGATAAAACACTCTGAGTATTTGGAACTTGCAAAGCTGACAAAAACAATCAGAAATCAAACAAACCACAAGTTTATAAGAGAGTGGGATTGTTATAGAGGGTACTTAAAAAACATTGTTCCCAAGTAAAATCTTTAGTGTGCTTTGACTAATTTTCGCAAATTAAATGACAGATGGATAATGTATCACATACAATCTGGATGATTGATAAGGTAAAAAAAAAAAGGACGCAGTTTAAAAAAGGGGGGGGGGGGAGAGAAACGACCCGCAGTGAGGTAGACAGAAGTCATATTCAAAAAGTTGAAGACTAATTTTTTTTTATTTAAGGTTCCGTAGATGCAGGGTGTTGAATATTTTTATTATGCATGGGTGTTTCTTCATGATTATTTATCTTTTTTGTATCCTATTTTGATGATGAGTTGTAATATCTAATGAAACCAATAAAGAACATGGGGGGGGGGGGAGAAAAAAAGAGTCTCCTTAGGTAAGGTATTCCACATGCAAGACACTGTAACTGAAAATGCCTTCTCTCCACTTGTCTCAGAAGGAGGAGGAGAGCCTCAGATGATGGCCTTTGTGGTTAGCATGATTGATGCAGGAAAATGGTGCAACAAGCATCTTAGTCACGTGCAGATTTTAAACAACAGCACTTTGAACTGGGCTCCCTTAGCCTGGTAATTTGCAAAGCCAAAATAGCAGGTGAAGATCTCAACGCTTTCAGAAAAGCACAGTTCCCAAACCGTTAAAGGTTGCAAACTAATTTAGCAGAACGGCTATCACGAGACCACTTGTGTTGTGCGGGGTGATCTTCAAAGCCACTACAGTGGTACCTCAGGTTACATACGCTTCAGGTTACAGACTCTGCTAATCCAGAAATAGTGCTTCAGGTTAAGAACTTTGCTTCCGGATGAGAATAGAAATCGTGCTCTGGCGGTGCGGTGGCAGCGGGAGGCCCCATTAGCTAAAGTGGTGCTTCAGGTTAAGAACAGTTTCAGGTTAAGAACGGACCTCCGGAATGAATTAAGTACTTAACTCGAGGTACCACTGTACTGAGTTTTGGCATAACTGAAACTCAGCTGTTCTGCCTAGCAGATTCCCATTTAGTCTCTCAGCGACCAACTTAGCTGCTCTATCTGCGCTAATGACAACAGCAGCATGTCATCAGCATATACCAATAGGTTCACAAAAATAAGACCAAATGTGAAACGTGGAAGCCAGAAATATTTTATATCTCTGGGAGAGCAGCAGCAGTGTTGGGAGGTGTTGCTCAACTGGCTCCCCAGCATGGAGGTTGTTGCCAGTGACCAAGAGGGAAAGGGAAAAGGAGGAGAATGTGCTGCAGGTACAGCAGTGGAGCCAATTTGATGCAGCTGATGCTCCATTCACACTGTGTCAACTTCATTGACACCTCTCTTCTTCTCTCTCTCCTCTTCTCTCTTCTTCTTCTCCTCTCCCTTCTTCCTATCTGTTGCTGGCAGCAACCCCTGTTTTGGGAAGTCAGCTGAGCAACGCTGCTCCACTCCACTGGCTGCTACTGCTCTGGGATCAATTCATTAACATACAGATTGGAAAGATTTTTGATCTAGCACATGGGTAGGCAAACCAAGGCCCGGGGGCCGAATCTGGCCCAATCGCCTTCTAAATCCAGCCCGCGGTCCAGGAATCAGCGTGTTTTTACATGAGTCGAATGTGTCCTTTTATTTAAAATGCATCTCTGGGTTATTTGTGGGGCATAGGAATTCATTCATTTTAATTTTTTTCCAAAATCTAGTCCAGCCCCCCACAAGGTCTGAGGGACAGTGGACCGGCCCCCTGCTGAAAAAGTTTGCTGATCCCGATCTAGTATTTATATATGGCATCTTGATCAGTGTAAATAATTGTCTGCCAACCTGCACGCTCCACAGTTCTAACCACAGATTATGGCGGCTGACCCTATAACAAGCAGCAGTACTTTTGAGAAAAGCTGTTGCCTCAGGCCTTTGCTCAAAATGTAGTTTGGTATGAAAAATTCAAAGCGAGAATTGCATGTGCATGAATCCTGCCTTCTACTTATGCCACACTTACAGCCAGACTCCAAAATGGGATCTTCCACCAAAATATGGCTTTGCCTGGAACACCATAAAATGCATCATAAACATAATGGGAATGCAAGCAAGCTTCAAAACTTCTTCGTAATTTCTTCACCAACTATGGCTATTAGAACTTGAAGTCTAACATCCAAGCAAAATTGATGTAAGTACAAATGTGAAAACTGATGCCAATTTAGTCTATGAGCTGGCAGGGTTCTGAGTGAAGGTGAACGTTTTGCAGTGAAGTGTGAAAATAACCTGAGAAACCACTTAGCGGCAAATGTTCATAATAATAATTTTTAAAATGCTGTTTTGGCTCTTTTTCTCCCTTCCCCCATCCTATCTTCCACAACTCGGCCACTGTGGAATACTGAAATGCATCTGTGATGTTTGTTAACTTTTCATGATGGTAGGGAAACATTACTGGCTTTGGGACAGATACAGTGAAGATAGGTCAGTACTGATCAGGACTCTTGGCCAAGAGGGCTTACAGATCCTACATAAAGCCTTAAATCAAGTATCTTTATCATTTTTAGGCTGCTTCTACTTTCCAGCAGATTGAGGCTGAAAGAGAAAATAAGCACTCCTTGCCTCCCTCAAAATGTGTGCTAAACATTAGTCAGTTAGTAGATGTTATTCTTTATGCCCAATAATGACCACAATACAGTATGAGCACACATCACACAACTACAAAATGAAAGACACTACATGCACCAAACCAGGACAAATCTATAATGTCCAGAATTTATAAACACGCCTTCCAGTCAGCATCCCTAGGGTTTGGCACTTGCACTATCCAGAAACGTTGCCGTTATCTTTCTTGTCACTAGTGCAAACAGCACCTCCCTATAGCTGATGCACTTATTGACATCTGCCAACAGCCATTTAATTTTCAAATCATCTGATTCACCTTCTAAGGAGATCTGAAAAGAGGAGGTAAATTTAACTCTGGGTGAGTCATACAATGGACAATCAATATCATTAGTATCAGAAGCCGGATTGGAAGGTGGTGATTGAAAGCAACTAATATGGCTTTCCCCACATTATCTGACTTCCATGTCCATGGACTTTGTACCTGGAGTGGATTCGTACCTTGTCGATTTTTGACCCTGGCAGTTCTTGGTATGGGATGTAGCCACAGGAAGGAAGCTTCCATGGAAACCTAATTGTATACCAGTCTCATACTTGTTATATCAACTGAGAATGTTTCCCTTTAAGACTGGTCCATTCTAGGGGCTTTGTTATACCAGGATAGAGCAGAAAGGAGAGAAAGAATGAAGATTCACTCCACATTGCTAATAATAATAATAATAATAATAATAATAATTTATTATTTGTACCCCGCCCATCTGGCTGGGTTTCCCCAGCCACTCTGGGCGGCTTCCAACAAAGATAAAAAATACACTAAAATGTCACATATTAAAAACTTCCCTGAACAGGGCTGCCTTCAGATGTCAGGGCGGGCGCCACTACCGAGAAGGCCCTCTGCCTGGTTCCCTGTAACTTGGCCTCTCGCAGTGAGGGAACCGCCAGAAGGCCCTCGGAGCTGGACCTCAGTGTCCAGGCAGAATGATGGGGGTGGAGACGCTCCTTCAGATAAACTGGACCGAGGCCGTTTAGGGCTTTAAAGGTCAGCACCAACACTTTGAATTGTGCTCGGAAACGTACTGGGAGCCAATGTAGGTCTTTCAAGACCGGTGTTATATGGTCTCGGTGGCCGCTCCCAGTCACCAGTCTAGCTGCCGCATTCTGGATTAGTTGTAGTTTCCGGGTCACCTTCAAAGGTAGCCCCACGTAGAGCGCATTGCAGTAGTCCAAGCGGGAGATAACCAGAGCATGCACCACTCTGGCGAGACAGTCTGCAGGCAGATAGGGTCTCAGCCTACGTACCAGATGGAGCTGGTAAACAGCTGCCCTGGATACAGATTTGACCTGCACCTCCATGGACAGCTGTGAGTCCAAAATGACTCCCAGGCTGTGCACCTGGTCCTTCAGGGGCACAGTTACCCCATTCAGGACCAGGGAATCCTCCACACCTGCCCGCCTCCTGTCCCCCAAAAACAGTACTTCTGTCTTGTCAGGATTCAACCTCAATCTGTTAGCTGCCATCCATCCTCCAACCGCCTCCAGACACTCACACAGGACCTTCACCGCCTTCACTGGTTCTGATTTAAAAGAGAGGTAGAGCTGGGTATCATCCGCATACTGATGAACACCCAGCCCAAACCTCCTGATGATCTCTCCCAACGGCTGCATGTAAATGTTGAAAAGCATGGGGGAGAGGGCAGAACCCTGAGGCACCCCACAAGTGAGAGCCCAGGGGTCTGAACACTCATCCCCCACCACCACTTTCTGAACACGGCCCAGGAGGAAGGAGTGGAACCACTGTATGACAGTGCCCCCAGCTCCCAGCCCCTCAAGACGGTCCAGAAGGATGTTATGGTCAATGGTATCAAACGCCGCTGAGAGATCCAGCAGAACTAGGAAACAGCTCTCACCTTTGTCCCTAGCCCGCCGGAGATCATCAACCAGTGCGACCAAGGCAGTTTCAGTCCCATGATGAGGCCTGAATCCCGACTGGAAGGGATCCAAATGGTCCGCTTCTTCCAGGCCTTATAATGGCCTTATAATTTGCATACTTCAGTACCACACTTAAGAAGTCTATTAAAAATTGGTGTAGGAACACAGTTCTGCCCACCAGCCCACCACACATACAAAACACTTATTTTGAGATTTTTCTGGTCACTGTATTAACATATGCAAAGTTGCAACACTGGAAAGCCAATTGATGCAGCCATGACCTACAAATACCAAAATGCTACAGTTTTGGCTCACAACCTTTGACAAATAGAAATGGTCTTAATTGAGGTGCAAATGAATTCCAGGTACAAGAATGTCCTTGGCGATGCTATGGCCTTGGCAGAATGGAACAGCATGCACAAAAGCTCACAATGTCCTTGGAATGCCACTCTTAATGCTTGCACCTTGACACGGAGAATAAAAAAGGGTGCCAAGGAAGCATGCGGTGTCCCGAGATGAACAAAGAGTAAGTTGAAACGTGGGGGTTCAGCTTGTCGGCAAAGCGTGTTCTCCCTAAAATGAGAGCACGTGTTGTGGTGGGGTCTGCCAGGGCAACCCTCTGTTGCCAGGCAGGTTAATGGTGATTGCCTGAAGCAACGATTGGATGACCGGGTTGCTGGGGCAAATTGCATGTTACAAATTGGGTGAGTGGGACCAAAGGCTTTAAATATCGGGGCACTCTGCTTTTGCTTTCTCTTTTGCTGAGAGCATCGGATCACCCGCCCTCCCGCCCTGAGTTCCGGTTGACCTTGCTATGCCTGTCATGGGGTCGTCTGCCGTTGGGGCAGGGGCCTAGTAGGAATTTTGTCCATTTGGCTGATTGGCTGGTGCCATTTGGTTTTTGCCTACTACTTAGCAATTCGTCACAACTTGTAAGGTTGCGGTTAGGCATTGGTTATAAAAATTGGTGGAGGAGGGGTCAGGATAGGCTGGGCCTGCCCCTCCAATGGTGGTGTGGAAGGGAATTCCATTAAAGGAATCCTGGGGCTTGCCACGATTTCGTCCAATCCTGAAATGGGACCAGGGCCGGCAAGCCTTGGGGAGCTGGTTGGGTGAGCGGTGAGGGACTGTCACTTAGCTCAACTGATCCCCAACATTGTTTTCCCTTCACTGGCTTCCGAGGTAGTTTGGAAAGTCAGTTCTGTCCCAGGCGGGGGGACAGATAGTCATAACCAATGCCTAAGCAACCACTCACAGATTATGTATTTTAATAAAGTTGTGGCCAAAATTATGCCAAAACCTTAAACAAAATTTACGTGTGATTTGTGAATTATTTTTGAGGAGTGGCTTGGGGACCTCCACATGCAATAAGGTTAGACCAGACCAGACTGCAGCAGCACTTATTGTGCAAACACTGCTACAGGTAAGTGTTGCTTGACAGCACTCAGTGAGGGAGTGAAAAATGTTATCTCCTCAAGCATTATGAAGGACCCAGTTAATATGGAGCAAGGTGAAAAATTTGCTCTCACTGGCTTTTATAATTTTATGACAGTTCCCTCATACACTTGAATGACCAAGAAACGGAAGCCAGGCTGGATAGCTCAGTCGGTAGAGTGTGAGACTCTTAATCACGGGCTTGTGCATTCAAGCCCCACGTTTGTGCATTGCAGAGGGTTGGACTAGATGACCCTTGTGGGCCCTTCCAACTCCGCAATTCTATGAAACTATGAATACAGAAGGTATGTCTGTTAGAGGCTGGATTTGCTAGATGTTTTAGCTTGTCCAAGCAGTTGGCGATGCTGTAGTGATTAGCATAAAATATACACCTCACTACCCTAACACTGGGTAGCCTGGGCCTTACTGATAGCAGTACAACACTTGCAATATGTAAACCTCTTTGTGATGGACAGATCAGTCTATTTCTGGTCCAAGTCAAATTCACATGTGGTTTTTCATCAAGACCATTCTGTCCGACTGCAGCATTAATTTGCATGTTGTTGTTTTTTTAAGTACAGAAATCTGTATTTAAATACGAACTTTTATGTATATTAAAATAATATTTTATTTCAATGTACGTATTTCTAAACATATTTTATCCTAAAATATCCAGTTTTAATGCATTCTGGTATGCCTAAATTGCAAAGTCCAGAGAACTGTAAAATTCATAAGGTAATTACATTCTTATCTGTGTATTAGTCCAAGAGGTCAGTTTGCTAAAAATGTGAACCCAACAAAATTCTCTGCTGCTGCTCCCCCCACACAATTAGCAAGCTCCGTTTATCCTAATGACAGGGGTTTTTGATACCACTTTAAAAATTGTTGCTGTCTTCTAATAACTAGGCTCCTTATTTCAGAATGAGCCCCCTAAAATTAATTTGTGAGCAGCAGGCACTGAGAAAAAATTAACACAATTACTGGAGGTATGGAGAGAAGACTGCCTTTAGTGCAAGCATGAATTCTTGGAAGTAACACCTAGGGATAATAACAGCAACATAGCTGACAACTGTACCTGGCCTAGTCAAAGGAAATAGTTAACATAAATAAAGCAAGGGGGAGAACTGTCATATTTCTTTATTCAACCCCCCCCAACCCCCCCCCCCAATGTTTCTGGACATTAAACTGAGAGAATGAAAGAGAGATGTGCTCTTTGGCTGCCGTTTGCTGTAATTAAGCTTTGAAATCTAGCGTTCTAATAAAAAATGCATATGGTAAGAGTCGGCTAGAAAATTCCCTGGACGTTTTGCTTTCCCTTTCCTTATTCTGTGAAGATTCTCAGGATGCAGACAGGGAGCTTTGGTGGCAAACAATAAAGCCTAATGAAGAAGACAGAACACATTAGAGATCTGCAGTGCCTTACATGTTCAATTAAATATGATTCACGGCTAGTGCTTCTACTAGATGCTATGCAGAAGCTTATACAGGGGAAAGAAGGGGAACCATGGATGTATTATCTTTATTAATAATAGTATGCAGAAATATCATGAAGCAGAGCATGTGTCCAAAGCCCTGGACTGAAAAAACTGATTGGTTCATGCACATACATCACTTGAGCTCTCATCACCAGGGGTGCCAACTTGACTAAAATATTGGGGAAGACCAGGTAAGCCCTGCCCTGCATAACTGATCACAAGATGCGGTGCATGCACACCATTTGAATGGCAATGTCGATCAACTTGGGTGGGGCTGCCCTCTCAAAAATTTTATTGGGGGGGACCAAAGGGAGTCGGCTCCCATGCTCATCACCGTAAGATTCAGCAATGATAGCTCTCAGATGACTGTGTGGGACTTTCCATTAACATAACTGTATTCCCATCTTCATGCATGGAAGATGCTACATGATGCTATGGTCCATGAGCCTTGGCATAGGTGTGAACCTGTCCATAATCATAGAATTGCAGAGTTGGAAGGATCCCGAGGGTCGTCTTAGTCCACTTCTCTGCAATGCAAGATTCTTTTGCCCAATGTGGGGGGATTAACCCACAATGTCACATAGAGGAGGGAGAAAGGTTGTTTTCTGCTGCTCCAGAGAAGCGGACACGGAGCAATGGATCCAAACTACAAGAAAGAAGATTCCACCTAAACATTAGGAAGAACTTCCTGACAGTAAGAGCTGTTCGACAGTGGAATTTGCTGCCAAGGAGTGTGGTGGAGTCTCCTTCTTTGGAGGTCTTTAAGCAGAGGCTTGACAACCATATGTCAGGAGTGCTCTGATGGTGTTTCCTGCTTGGCAGGGGGTTGGACTCGATGGCCCTTGTGGTCTCTTCCAACTCTATGATTCTATGATTCTATGACCCTGGTCTCATGCTCTACCAACAGAGCTATTCCAGAAGAGTTGCTGAAATGAAGGAACCGCTTTGAGGGGGTTCTTCTACACAATCAAGCAGTGCATAAATGTTAGGAAATACATTAAAAGTGAAACAAATAGAGAACCTACCCAAGGGACATTGACAAAACCCCACATACACGCTAAGTATTACCAGCCCAAACCCCTCCCCTCTCTCTCCCCCATCTTCTTCAACCCCAACCTTATTCTGTAGGCAACACTAACGTCTCACATCAAATGTAAAAAAGACTCTACAACCTGAAAAAAGAGACAATACATGTTCTTTTGTAAACCAAGAATTAAAAAAAGATTATTATTATTTTAAAAGTGAGCTCAGTCCACATGGCTAGTTAATGCATTTGCTAGTCCACATGAAAACCCCTCCACCCCCTTGTTAAGCAACGAGAAGGCTGATGACATGTGATAATGTAATGTCCAAAAACCAAACAAACCATGGGATAGAAAACTCCGTCCTATCCTCCTATGTAAATTGACCTTATGAAAATCTCACTGCCTCAGATTTTATGCATTTAGTGGTGACGTACCTCTGAAAATGTTCCTTGGCTGTCTTCACTTCCTTCAAGACTGTGCTACTGAAATAATGTAAAATGGAGGCTCAAGGGTGGGGTGGGAGGCATAAGAAACCACAAATCTATGCTTACCTGAGCAGGTGGCGGCGGCTGTACATAACCCTGCGGTGGAGGTGCAGCTTGCAGTACTTGCTGGGATACTGGTGGACCTGAACCTGCAAAACCTCCGGGAGGGAGCTGTTGGCTGGATGCCATGACGTAACCAGTCTGTGGGGAAGACTGCTGTATAATAGGTGATGGGTAGACAGGACCAGAAGGCGATTCAGGGTTGTCTCCTGATGACTGACGACTTAAACTCATCTGGCTAAACTCTGTTGTCATGTCATCTCGCTGTGAGGCAAAAGTCAGTTGAAAATGATCAACAGAGATCTCTGCAGCGGATATTTAGAAAACAAAAAAAAATGGGTTCAAACAAGCATGCACAAGAAGCAGGGAAAAAATACATTTAAGCACATACGCACACAAACACAAAATTAAGCGAAAACAAACAAACAAGTAAAAACATCTCCATCACCCCCCATTAAACCACTCCCCTTCCCGAATCTAAATGGGGAATTCTACATTTGTCTTGATGACACCTTGAAAAGATTCTCCTCTCCTGGTATTGATCTGACCCCATAACTTTTGATGGCAAAAGTTAATAAGAACAGTTTCTCAGCCACCCCCAAAGGAAGATGAATGGTTTATAAACATACTTTTTAAAAAAGACTCCAGCAGATCCCAATTGTTTCTACTCAGAAGTAAGCCCCAGAGTTCAATGAGACTTACGCCCAGGCAAGTGTGTATAGGACTGCAGTCTAAGGGTTTTAAGGGGCCTGGATGTTCCACTGCTAATACACAAACACTTGGGCCACTAATGCCACCAACTCCTTTAAGGAACCCAGCTGATCAGCCTCATCCATAGAAGTTCCCTGCAATGGTCATCTGGCAATGGAAACATATGTGCTTCCTCATCAATTCAGTGTCAGTGATAACGCCTCAGGAAAAACTATTTCATAAGCAGAGCAATGAAAGTTGAGGCCTGGACTCAACAGTAGCTCCATACTGTAGCTGACTGCAGGGGAAACCAATTAATGAATGCAGGTTTATAAAAAATATGACAATCTACCAAACGTTCATCTTATCAAGTGTCTTTCCAAACAATTCTCAAGAAGGCTACAAATGCAGTTAATGGTATCTCACATTGCTGAGAAAATCTTTTATTGGGCATTGTCAGTAAAAATCAATAACTTTAAAAAGAAAAAAAAAAGCACTGGTTTTCTCTTTGATTTTAAACCCTAAAGGGTTATTTATTGTTGCTTTTGTCTCATTAAATGACTGGAGAAAATGTGTTGTTTTAGAATGACCTAGAAAATGAAGGGAAAGAAACAGCTGAGATGAAGGTCTAAACACACATGCCAGCCTACCTAACCTATTAAAATGTCAACAGTAATCAACAGTAACTTAATTGCAATCCTTAAACTGCATGTCAAAGTTAGCTTCACACGGGCAGTTTGACTTTTACATTTGGGATGCCCTATGTCACAAGCCTCTAACCAGCGCATAGTCCTAACTGCCTCAGTGTTTCCAGAGCTCGTTCCCTTAGTTCATCTTTGCGTCCTCTCAAGTTTTTACCTTGGGCAATCGCTTGGCTAGCATACCTAGACTGAGAATAAGAAAATGCCGAAGTCTATTTGGCTGTCTAGGCAAATCAGACAAGAGTTGGGGAAGTTACTGAACTTGACAAGAGCAAAAGTACATACGCCTGTACTGGGGAACGATAAAGAAGTAACCTCTTCCAGCAGCAAATGGTCAAGGTCACCTTGTAACCAGCTCTTCCCACTATATGCACGGTCTCCTCAAGTGTGCTTAGTTATTTTGCGTTCTACTAATAAATCAAGTTTGTTCTTGCTTTGCCATGATACAGTAAGCCTCACCATATTTCTCTGCTATTAATCAGTGATGTATTTGCAGCAGCTGCTTTTTGTGGAGTATGTCACAGAACATACCACAAAGAGAGCTGGTGCTCTTTGTCCCTCGTCCAAAATCCTGTCTCTGAGATGGGTATCTTTTTGAAATTATTTGTAGGAAACCTGATGCGTCTTCAGAGAGATACACTAACTCCCTTCCGCCTTGTTTTGGTATGGTTTTGCCCACACAATATTTTCTATGTTGTACTCTTGCATGTACAACAACATGCATTCACACACAACTCTTTGTCGGGAAGCACTTTGTCGTTTATGGTGCTACCTCTGCCTGCGACCATTGAGAGATCCAAAGGAGACAGCCAGAAGTCGTAACAGAAGCAATCAAGTGCCCCAAGCCCCTATTTACTGAGATGAATCGGACTCACCCCACCGCAGTTGGTGCTAGTTGCTTGGCCTCGATTGCCTGATATACCTGTTCCACAGTAACCTTCACCAACCAAAGTCAGATCCCCTCCAGAGGGCTGGGGGGAAATGTGGAAGGGTTGGTTCTCTGCTACCTGGTTCCTAACTCCCCTCTGAAGTTCCTGCAATGATGATGATGATGATGATGATGACTTCTCCTCGTCAACTGACCTTTCCAGCTTCTTTGCCTACCCCTCTCTCCTTTTCTGACTGAGGAAGGTCCTGCCAGTGCAACTGTGATGTTGGGATCCTTCCATACCTGCAGCGTAAACCCCAAGGTATTGCAACTCCTGCCACTGTACTGTAGGGGCTGGAACGAAGTATGTATGGGCATTCATTTCCTACTGCAAAGTATGTTTCCCTTTCACATGGCTGCAAGATACCCCATGTTTCCGTTTTGAAAAGAAAAATCACAAGGTTCATGCAAATATCTTCTGCGCCAACCACAACATCTTGTGGAAGCCTTACTGAATCCTGAAATTCAGTCCAAGCTCTTACAAAACAAACCCTGAACTACTTCCTAACCGATGTCTATGCACTCAAAACACAAGTAGCTAAAAAACAACAACACAGGTGTAACTGTAAATGCTAAAAAGGGGGAATTAGTCATGCTGGTCATGCCGTATCTTTAGCACTCTAAACGCACATGAAAATAGCACAAATTGAACCAGGAGGTTTAAAAGGCAACCACCTTAGAATAATAATTCATCAATCATTAATTTGGGAAGGCAGACAAACACACGCTTCCGGGAATCTTGCACCATTTTCTAGATATATATTTTTTGGCTGTGCAGGCCTAAGTGACAAGCAGTTCCAGCATCACTGAGTAAGACAAGAGATTTACAGCAATTATCTTCTGTTTCTCTCCAGTTCTCCAGATAGCAATGCCCCCAAACAGAAAGCAAGCTCAGACAATGTAATCAATCCACATAAAAAGTAATAAAATCTGTAGTACCACAGGAAACTGCTGTGTTGGAGACACTGCCAGAAGATGCTGAGGAGGATAGGAAACGGCTGGATACTGTACTGACTGAGAAGAAGGCTGCAGAGCCTGAACTGGCTGAGGCAGAAAGGAAACAGAACAGAAGCAGGGAAGGGAAAGATTCAATTATTGTCCTCAGACAAAGACAGACATTTCTTAATCTGAGCCAAGGTCGGAACAATAGCCTGCAAATAAAGATGACATCTTCCAGCTCATCTAGCATCGGGCGCAATAGGTCAGATATAGTTGTTTTAAGACTGCATTCCCCGCTCCTGCATGCCTGCAATACTATCTCAGTGGCGAAAAGCCTGTTTGATTTAACACTAAGAAACACAACACTTTCCAATGCAATGCTGATGTAATGCTCTTACTTCGATGATGTGAGGGCTTGTACAACTGTGCTGGCATTGGGACTGATGTGGCATTTACTGCTGAGGAGCAAGCCATAGAAATTGTGCTTTGAAAATGTGTACCTAGCACCGTGGGTCCTTTCTTGGTGTGAGTCTCTTATATTACTGGGGGAAACTAGCAACGATCCTGTTAACAATTAGCTTTACTGTGCGCAACCTAGCAATAACAACCAGGATGCAATCGCCATCATGCCCATTAGGAGAAAAAGCTGGGTCACTTAAATAAAGGTTCTGCATATACTCTGCATTTCTACAAGTTTAGTTCCCCACCACCATCTGCCTCAGTATCTGGAGATATGCGTGCGAATAATTTGCATGTCTCCTAGGCATTATTAGCATCAGAAAGGATGTTAGCTACATCATGCCAAATTCAGTGACAATTAAATTCCAAAGCAAATTTGTATCTCAGATAGGATTGTTCCTCCTCCTTTTCTTTTGTTTGGCAGAGCAGGCAAATCTTTTCCTAGCATGGAGATCACTTCCCCCCCCCTTCCAGCTTCACAGGAGCTCTCTAGCTAGGGTCCTTCATTATGTGCCCCCCTCCATTGGGGTAGGGGAGGGAGGCTGGCAACAAGAGAACGGGTCACTTCAATGGTGGCCCACCATTTGTAGAATGTTTTCTCCGGGGAGGCAAACCTGGCACCATAGATTTAAGTGTCATGCAAATACCTTTCCCCCCTGCACTTTTGGCCTCTCCTAAGTGCACTGTGTTTTCATTAACTTTGCATTTTTGAGTTTTTTTATTTGAATTGTTCCGCTTTTAGGTTTTTATTGTTGCTTTAAATAGGTTTTAATGTAAATCACTTTGAGTGGATTTATGTAGGATTCAGTTGATGATGGGTGGGGCGGGAGGCAGGGGAAGCAGAGAGCGCCAATGTCTCAAAGAAACGGATGGCTCACAATAGTCAGAACCAATTGGATGTCCATGCATAGCCACTGCTGAATTGGCCTTGTAGATGGGAGACATTATATGGAGAAGTGCTGTTTACCTATGGAGGAGGTACATGCGACTGGTGCAATGCACAGCTTGGAAGGCTGCCATGGTAATGCAAACAAATCTCCTAAATTATATCGGTTTGGGGACAGTGAGCAGGAGAAATCCATTATATTTTATAGGCTCAGAGGGGTGCACTGGATGACCCCTTGCAAAGCTGCTGAGGGAAACAACTACCGTATTTTGCGCTCTATAAGACGTACCAGACCACAAGACGCACTTAGTTTTTGGAGGAGGAAAACAAGAAGAAAAAAATTCTGAATCTCAGAAGCCAGAACAGCAAGAGGGATCGCTGTGCAGTGAAAGCAGCAATCCCTCTTGCTGTTCTGGCTTCTGGGATAGCTGCGCAGCCTGCATTCGCTCCATAAGACGCACAAACATTTCCCCTTACTTTTTAGGAGGGAAAAAGTGAGTCTTATAGAGCAAAAAATACGGTATTTGTGTGTCATCTGTAAAAGTTGTGCCTTAGAGTCATCGGTGTTTCAAGGTGTCACTGGATGCAAATCTTGCATGATGCGCTACTTCAGTGCCTTAACTGCTCCTTGTCTGGCTGGGCCAAGAATAAGGCAGCACGAAATAATACTGCTCTAATAGACTCACACTGGATCCAAAGCTGCTAGCATATAGGCAGATATTTCCCCCTTACCTGCGTGACAAGGTGACTTGTAATTTGTTGCTGTGGTTGCTGCACAGGTTGCTGGGATGAAGGCGGTTGCTGAGACTGTCCAACTATCTGGCTTCTAATAGGCTGTTGACTGCTGGGTGGGTTGTATATTGCAGGTGTACCATCAGGATTTACAAATGGTTGACCTGGAACAAATCAATCTTTAATGTACTTTTCAAGACAACTTTACAAAAATAGAGCAACCACCAAACAAAGAACTAGAGCAACACATTTAATTTTCTTACATATGTACGGATATCTTCCCCAAACCCTTAAGTACTGATTAATGGAAATGTTCCAAGTTCAAAGCAACAAGGTTAGATATATATTTTTTTGCACCGTTGAGACTTCGTCAGCCATTAGCCAATGTTTTCTCTTAAAGTGCACTAAATCAGAAATTACAGAATCTGAATAAATTGTTAAGTTCACTATGCTTGTTCTTCTCTAAGACAAATGAATTGAGTGCACAAGTAGTTAAGAATGCCTCCTTCATTCTGTGATTCTATAAAGGAATGGCCATATCACTTAGAGATATAGGTAGGTAGCCGTGTTGGTCTGCCATAGTCGAAACAAAATAAAAAAAATTCCTTCCAGTAGCACCTTAGAGACCAACTAAGTTTGTTATTGGTATGAGCTTTCATGTGCATGCGCACTTATTCAGATACACATATCAGTTAGTTCAACTGACTGATTAAGAGTGCAATCCTACATGCCTTCTTAGCAGTAAGACCAAATTCAAAGGGACTTACACTCAGAAAACTGTATATAGGATTGTAGCCTAATGTGGAACTTTAACTGATCTTTAGCTGAAGCCATCAGATATTAGTTCAGCATAGATAGATGCTTTCTTCCTTTTGAGAGCTTATGACCCATGCTGATCTTCTTTCAAATAATAACTGCATTCCAGTAAGCTCTTAATGCATTAAGGGTTCTTAATGAAAAATTTAACTCCAGGTATCCATTCGCTCCCTCTGTGCTGACATGCTATGTATTAGGTCTCCACATTTTTCTTTTGGTGGTACATTATTAATGGCGCTGTTCACTGCTCATGAAATACCTATTCAGTGCATAGTTTACTGATGAGGTAGTTTCTTTGCCCAAAAGTAGGAACCCTGTTTGGACATTGCCCTTCATGTGATTGTAACTTCACCTGTGGATCCCCAAGGAAAGATGTGGTCTCTCACTGCAAGATATCTGTCTCTTGGAAACTGTAATTTCTGTTTTAGTAATGATCAGCACCCAGATTTTTCTATGGGCTGCGGTTTGCCAAAATATTAGGAAACATGAAACCAACTGACCTGTGTGTGGATTGAGCAGGATACTTCCTGGTGGAATCCCTGCAGCTTCAAGTGGAAGTATGATGTAGCTGGTGTTGTTTGCTACTACCTGGCCACTTATTCCATTGTCTGTATAGGGAACATTGCTAGAAGAGGTGGCTGTAACTCCAGGGACAACTGATGCACTTTGGAGAGGTTGATGTGTTCGTGAGAGAGATCCTGAGGACCCAGCACTGCTGGAAGACTCTGAACCTGAAAAAAAAAGCCAGGTTTACTGTAATAAACACTACATCCACAGGATAGACAGGGCTTACGGACTGAGCAACAGCCACATTACTAAGTAACTTCTACAAAGCAAATTATTTATCTGTAACTTCATCCAAAGCATTTTCCCCCAACTGCAATCTTGGATGAGTTTGCAAAGCCTGCTAGTATCACTTGGGGACCATGGTTGTGACATGCAACAGTGCAAGCACCTCATCCAACATGGAATAGAGAAGCCTGTGGGTGGCATATATTGCCAATGAAAATTTCATGTTACAAATGAGAGCTAACTCATGATCATTGACCAGGTATAATATGGCTATGCTCTACCAGGTGTGTGTATGTTTAAAATGCATTTGATGACATCCAGTCAGCTAGTTTGTAGAACGGACTTGTGCTCATGCAACTGACTTTCGTTTTCTCTCTCCCTTCCCGCAGTCCCTGCTAACCACCCAAAAATCAGCTCTGGAAGGCTGGGAGACCCTCCAGAGCATATTCAAAGTGCAGGAGGCTACAGGGTGGAGGAGAGGAAGGGGAAGTCTCATTGTGCTGTGGAAGTCTGCTTGCACAGCACTAGGGCTGGATCTAAACTAGTCATAACATTACTAGTAGAATGCAGCAGCTTTAGCTGACTTCCTAATTGCAAGCCAAGGTCGGTGTCGTGGTGTGATTCTGGGCTTGTTCAACATGAAGCCGGATCTGCACAGGGCACCCAGAGTCAAAGCAGCCCCACCACCCAAAAAACACATTGTGGTATCCAAAGTCAGTGAGCAAAGCCAGGGATAAGGTTTGGCAAAGAGTGGCGAGATTGTGAAGCATCCTGTGGCACTGCCTAGCAAATCACATTGTTGGGTCAATGGGAAACAAGGTGTTTCCATTTTCCAGCTCAAAAAGACTCTGCATTCAGTAAAGCAAACAGCCATAATACAGACTCCAATATAAAAGCACTGAGGGGAGATAGAAAACTCTGACAGTCAGCACTACTAGGCACCTTCACCAGTTTGTGGGTGCTTTCAGTGCAGTCGCAGTTCATCACCTGCTGTTAAATGAGCTACAGTTCAGCACTATTCCTTAGCACAGAGGTTTTCAACCTTTTTGAGTCCATGGCTCCCTTAACTAACTACATTCTTTCTGTGGCACCCCTGTGGGGCTCAGCAGCCCAGTTACGTCACCCCTTGCCTGTAGCCTCTCACCCCTTTTCAAGCACCCTCCCTTGTGGAGTGTTCCCTCAGCCTTCTCTCTGTTCCCCTCTCCTTGGGAGTCCTCCAGGCAGTTGCCGCAGCCACTCCTAGTCTCTGAGCCATCTCAGCTCCTGGCAACCAGCACCCCCTGGCCAGCCCCAGAGGCACCATTTGCCTGGGAAGTTTGCAGCCAGGGCTGCTGCAACAAATAGCTGTGCCAGCCTTTGGGGGGCAGAGATGCGAGGGGGCATCAGAGGAGGGAAGGAAAGAGGGACAAAGGCCAGTGTGGCCCACGGCACGTCTGACCATCTTTCAAGGCAATCCAAGGTGCCATGGCACACTGGTTGAAAGCCTTAGCAAATCCACACTGTAGCTGGAACTCAACATTTCTACCATTCCTTTATTTTAAATTTCCAGGTTTTTAGATGCCTCTGGTGCAGATTATAATTACAGACTACAACACTAGCAATGGTCACTGTGTGGTTCATATAACTACACTAAAGTTGTGTCCATAGTTGCTTTGACATAGTGTGCTATTGTTTACAAAGAGGAGGGGGTGGAACCACCAAATTTTTTAGCTCTCATTAATGCTCCCACCCCATGTGATGCAAACATTGCAGTTGCATAGCTGCATTACATTTACATCGTTTTAACTGAATATTTTGATGATGTCATACATTGCAGGAGTGCAGCCCAAGTGATTTGTTAAATTATTAACTTTCCCAGCCTCGGTATTGATTTATAGCTTTAATAATGCATCCTTCCATATCCATTATAGCTCACAATATGTGAGCAACAAGGTAGTATATTATTGGCAAGGGATAAACTATGCTTTTAAATTAAAATGGATTTTTTTTGGGGGGGGTCAGCACAACAACATGTGATTAAAGTGTAAAGGGAGGTTAGTAATAACGTTTAGAGATGCTCAGCTAATTGTGGTGACTGAGTACTGTCATATCACTAGAATTCTTTGTCGTTTGCTTTGTGGGGACCAACAATGTAGTAAATGAACGTGGTGGTCTAATGCAGAACATTCAGGATGATGAATGCCATACAGGAGGACCCAAGGGCCATAATTGCTGTTGGCCAACTTTCTGAGGGCCGCATGGCCAACGTGAAAGTGAACATAACCCAGGTTTGAGCACAGAAATATGCATGGATGTAGGCAGACCTACACAGGGAGTTAGAGATGCACACAGGCAGGCAGGCAGGCAGGCACACTCAGGCATACAGACCCCCAGCTCCATTGTCAATCTGTGCCCATCAGTAGAGGAGTGGGGTGGGAATCATCCTTCCCATCACAGTACTGAGCTTGGCAGAGAGGTTATTCTCCCCCTAGCCACTGATTATTTTGAAATAATCCTGTTGAAAGAGACTGCATAGACTTAGCACTTTTTCTTTATGATGTCTAAAGTATTTGTTTTATGAGGAGTCTTACAAATATATATTATAAATAAATAAATAAATTAGTCTCCTTAAAATGATTTGATCTATAAGAACTAACACACATGAAGTATACAAGTGCTTCGGCAGGGAACTGATGTAATCAGCGGTTGAATTGTTCTACCTTTCTAAATCATCCATAATTAGTAGAGTCTTGTGAAGAATCAGTTACAGACTTGCACTTCTTTAGAGTGCAGGCGAGGAATTGGTTGTTTGAATATTCTTCCACATCAATAACTCTCTGCACATACCTAGGTAAACTATCACACTGGAATGGGAAGCCTTTTTATATGGGGAAGCATTTTTCATTCAATCCTCCCCTCACCTACAGCCTGAAGTGATACAGTCTTGCAACAGATAATTTATGCTTGTCTATAGAGAAAACTTGAGGCTCTTTGTCAGTGACCACAAATAGATGCTTTTACTGGAAGCGACTTAGCCTTTCACTACTACAGCCAAGCAATCTCAAAAGCAGCAAGTAACGATAATCCTCTGCATGAGTAAACTCTACTGAATTCAGTGGGATTTAGTCCCAGGTAAATGTGTATTGGATTGCAGCCTGTGTTTACCAGGGCTATGTTAGCTATCACAAAATTAAACATAATTCTCAAAGACCAGTAGGTTAAATATGACAAAGGGTACTGTGATGGGTGATTTTTATGGTAAGGGTTCCCAAACTGTGGTCCACAAACCATCAGTTGTCCATCAGCTTCATTTGGATGATCTGTGACATGTCTGTGGATTTGTGGTTGAAGATGGGAGATGAAACATCCATTGCATTAAATATCCCTACGGATTTCAATTGCTACAGCAGGCAGGGAAATCTCTAAGTGCCAAGACCCTCAGCAAAAGTTTGGGAACCAGTTTTATGAACTATGTTCCTGGAAACTGATAATGAATGCTTGCCATACGTAAACAGAAGACCAGTTTGACTTCTTAACTTGACTACCATCTGTAACTTGACTTGACTTCTTAACTTGACTACCATCTGCTCAACATCAAAAAAACGAAGATCATGGCCACTGGGCCCATCACCTCCTGGCAAATAGAAGGGGAAGAAATGGAGGCAGTGAGAGATTTTACTTTCTTGGGCTCCATGATCACTGCAGATGGTGACAGCAGCCACGAAATTAAAAGACGCCTGCTTCTTGGGAGAAAAGCAATGACAAACCTAGACAGCATCTTAAAAAGCAGAGACATCAATCACCTTGCCAACAAAGGTCCGTATAGTTAAAGCCATGGTTTTCCCAGTAGTGATGTATGGAAGTGAGGGCTGGACCGTAAAGAAGGCTGATCGCTGAAGAATTGATGCTTTTGAATTATGGTGTTGGAGGAGACTCTTGAGAGTCCCATGGACTGCAAGAAGATCAAACCGATCCATTCTTAAGGAAATCAGCCCTGAGTGCTCACTGGAAGGACAGATCCTGAAGCTGAGGCTCCAATACTTTGGCCACCTCATGAGAAGAGAAGACTCCCTAGAAAAGACCCTGATGTTGGGAAAGATGGAGGGCACAAGGAGAAGGGGGTGACAGAGGATGAGATGGTTGGACAGTGTTGTCGAAGCTACCAGCATGAGTTTGACCAAACTGCGGGAGGCAGTGGAAGACAGGAGTGCCTGGCGTGCTCTGGTCCATGGGGTCACGAAGAGTCGGACATGACTAAAAGACTAAACAACAACAACAACAACACCTGTAACCACAAGACAGTTACAAACAGAAGACAAGTATTGGTGTTTGCTGGATGATAGATTTTTACCCCATGAACTCCACTTATAAACTTTTCCTACACTATCAAGAAAGTTGCAGTATGCCGTAACAGGGACACACTTTCTCTGAGCATTCAGACTAAAGGTCCATGTAGCTAAGCATTCTGTTTATGATAGAATGCCTCTTGCAAGTTTGCAGGCAAGGGATGAAGCCAACAACCTACAACCACCCCCTGTTGTTTGTTTCCAGCACTTAATATGCAGGAGTTTGCAACCTCTAAATAGGAAGGTTCCATTCAGCTGCCATGGACCTATTTTACATGCACATGTGTAATCCAGGGATGGGGAACCTGGAGCCTTCCATATCCTGTTGGGCTACAACTTCCTCCATCCCTGACTCTGGCTCATGCTGGCTGGAGTTAAAGTCCAATGACATCTGCAATGCCACAGATTCTTCCATCCCTGGTCCAATCCCTTTAAATGACATCAGTATTTTAAAGAATTTAAACATCTGAGCAGTCCCTATATAACCTGAAAGACACGTGCCTCCACCTACAGGCTTCGATTACTGCAGAGAAGCATGAAGGGGACAGTGTGTATTTATCATTACTACTACTATTATTATTACTTCGAACAATCCTCCTCCAGGTTCAGCAATCCCTTCTGAATCCATTCCCCACAGCCTTATTTCTCCTGGCTTCCCCAGGCTGAATGACAGCTTCACTTTATGTTCTGGCGTTGGAAACTACAAGCTTGTTTTGACAACCAGTCTTGCTCTCTCTCCCCCCCTTCCTGCACCCTTTCATTGAGTTACTGCAGCTTTCCCCCCCTGTTCTGGGTCTTGACAAGCTTTCAAAATTTAAAGGGAGGGGAGCACTCAACATTTCTAATCACCCTGCAATGGAGAGGATATTATCACTGAAGTGGTTTTAAATGTGTCATAAGAGATTTCATTTGGAGGTTAGGCGAATACCTAGGGTAGATAAACTTGAATTATTGGTGCTCCTCATGTATTTTTCTTCTTCTTGGGAAGGTTGATGTATAATTTTAGCAACCAAAATGTTATGCAAGTTTTAAGATCCTTTAATGTGTGAAGTCTGGATGCAGGGAAGCCAGGGGAGTGAAAGGGCTGGGAGGAATGGAGTGGTTGGGCTGGCTTATTTCTCACTCCCAATCCTCCCCTCTTTTGCCATTAAGTCACTGCAGCTGAATGGAATGCTTTTTCCTTGAACATCTATGTGAACTAAGACCTATATTTAGATCCACACCTGCTCACTCCACCCTTCATCCTGCTTCTACCCATCTCCTGCACATAAAAACCTATGCGCCATGCCCATCCATGTGCAGAGAGAATGGATCGTTGGTTTTTTGTTTGTATTTTTATTAAAGATTTTCTTGGTATATAAAAGTATGTGCAATGTCTCTCTTTTTTTTCAAGTTACATTTTTTACAGATCAGTTTCATTTGTTGAGAAATTAGGAAGAAAAGGGGGAAAGAGGTGGAGAGGGGAAAGGTGGGTGGGTATGGGGTCGGATGGCGATATTTCTATTTTACTTAATATATGTGGGGTTTTGTGTCAGCGTCGCTTGTGCAGGTTCTCTGCTATTCCCTTGTGTTCCTTTGGTGGTGAGAGAGGTTGGGGTTGCCCTAGGGGGTGGTTGTTTGTTTGTGATTGGCTGTGGTGATCTTTGTTTTCATGTGTGAGTGGGGTGGGTGGGTGTTTTGGATCAGGTTAGGAGTATCAGAGGGGAGGAGGATGTTGAGCTGTTGAATCTGAAAGATCCTGTGAGTGGTTCAACATTAATCTGCATCCTTGGGTATCATCTTAGGCACCAGTTGGTTAAATGTTTGGCTAGCCTAATAGGCACTTCAACTACAATTTCGGATATTTTATATAAGCTACCTGGAATACTGTTGCTTAGGTCGGCTATAAATGTATAAATAAAATTAAAAATGATATTAAGGACTTTCTTAAGCCTTTTGCATAGTTAATAGCTAAAGATGTTTCTTCAGAGGCTATTAATGGCTAGAAGATGCTTCCTTAAATGAGCATTAAAGGCTTTGGATGCCTGGTAACTAACAGGTCCTTGATGATATACCCTATCTGCCGGAGTGTGAGCTGGAATGAAATCATTTGGAAGTTAAAATGGAATAGATGTCTGAGTTATTGCAGCTAGATTTCAAGAACAGCCTTCTGTTTGGGGGCTCCAAGGATATTCTGCTATTTTGGAGGGAAATGTAGCGATATGGGTGCTTGCCTGCTTCCCTTTGTTTAACTTGCACAAATTATAAATTTCTATTCTTCAATGTGTCAAGAGGGAAGTCTCCAACACTAGAAGAGTTCCTGTTTTGGGCTGGAGGAAAAGAGCAGCACCTGCCTTCAGAGATTAGAACCGACAGCAGAAGCCCATAAACTATACCTAAACACAAGAAAATATTTGGTAACTAGATGGAAGCTGCAAGAACAAGAACCCCCTACTTCATCCACATGTGGCTAAGTACAGACCTGGACAAGGCAAAGTTGTATGCACAGGCAGACCTCAGGACACATGGAAAAGTGGGAAATTCCTTTTCCCTTCCCTATCTCTAGAGAGCAGTCCCTAACTCCGGGGTGTAGAAAAGCATATTCATTTCATAGGACTGGTAAAACCAGGACACATCTTAAAAGTATCAGAAACCTACTGCAGAATTCTGTATTCAAAAGCCACATCATTAAATCCTCCTTTTAATGATCATTCTATGATTCTGTGTGGACCAAAGTTCATGATGCAGTCCTACAAATCACTTCTAGAGATAACCTCCCGCAGCTTCCCTTACAAAGGGAGCAGAAACTCTCTGTGATGAGGGCTTTCCACTGATACTATCTCAACCATGCAGAAATGGAAGTCATTCCAGCTTGCATCCCTTGGAACCTAGATTGGAATTTTGGAGTAGACCTCGAGCCTAACAAGCTAAGCTTCGGCCCATAAAGCAGGGATCCCCATTCCTTGATGTCACAGACTGCCTTCTGGACAAAAGGGCAGGAATAAACACATACTAAAAGGGTGCCAAAAATTTCCAGTATGTATGCATTATTTGCTAGACTTCCATTCCACCTTTCCTCCAATATCAAGCCCAAGGTGGCATACAAAAGAAAGAAAGAAAGAAAGAAAGAAAGAAAGAAAGAAAGAAAGAGAGAAAATTCTTCAACCAAGCTCTTGGAGGAACAACAAAAAGTGTTTACCGTATTTTTCGCCCTATAGGGCACACCGCCCTATAGGGCACACCTAGGTTTTTTTGGGGGGGGGGATAAAGAAAAATTTTTTTATTTCTCCCCCAGGCGCGGGGCTGGGGGCTTCCCCTGACCCCAGCCCCCAGAACAGGCTGCTATCCACAAGACTTGGGAGCCTGGCGGGAAGTCGCGCCGGGCTCCCAAGGCTTGCGGATAGCTTCCTGAAGCCTGGAGATCGAGAGGGGTCGGTGCGCACCAACCCCTCTCGCTCTCCCGGCTTCAGCGAAAGCCTGCATTCGCTCCATAGGACGCACACACATTTCCCCTTCATTTTTGGAGGGGAAAAAGTACGTTGTAACAAGGAAAAAGATGCTATAAAATGCTGCCCTTGGAACTTCCTGTCAATCCTGGATGTAGGGAATGTGAATGAATGTCAGTGATGGATGATGCTATATCACTACTATTAATAATGTCTTTTGAAAGTAAAGTCATTCTAAGTGTGAACCTGCGGATCGATAACTTGTTAGAATTCACTGTGCTGCTGCATCTAAAGCACAGAACATTATCAGAACTTGTATAAGGTAGCCAACATTTTCAGAAATTTAATTTTAGTTAGCTTCTAAAAACTGAAGAATGTTACTTTTATTATTATAGCAATATTTTTTTAAAAAAGAGGATGTACTTTATTTAAAAATGCATCATGTGGCTGGTTGGCATAGCTTTTATACCAAGCTAATAACTTGGATCATGAATGACTGTGCAAAGCCCATTCAAAAAGTCTTCCACTCCAAGTATTAGTGATTCAGTCACTACAGGGGAAGTTAACTGAATGATCAGAGGGGTTTTTTTGGAACGTTCACCTCAACTTTTCCTGGATGTGCGAAGAGAAAAAGAAAGAAAATTTGGACTTCTCACACTAACAGTTCATTGCTGGATGAAAAACAATGGTGTTTTATTCTATCACACCATACTACATCAAGGAGCAGCTGATTCCTACAAGTTTTAAGGCTCCCTAACTTTCAGAAAACTGAACATGCACTTAGGAGTCTGGTTAATATTTTCTGCTGTCTCTGCTGCCAGCCTAAGGTTGGAATCTTGGGCCTTATGTTGTATGAGGTCAAAGAGGGAGTATTTATTTTCCCCCTTCAAACTCTTGTAAGAAGCAGAGTTTATGGCCAGGACAGGTCTCAGATTTGGATATGGCATGGGCTGGCCAGTGGCTTTGCCAACAGCCCACTGCCAACTGAGAAGATCTCTCATTTCTTAATGGGAAAAGTAACTGGCAACTGTTGAAATGAAGTGGGAAAAGGGAGATCACCCTAGAAGCAGCTGTGATGTTGCAGGAGCCTCTGTGATCACCTCTCATTTCCAAGGGGGAGTAGTGCAGCAGGTCGTGTCCCTCATTTGATGGGGACATCTGGAAAAGGGCCTCTGGAGATGACTTCAGGTATAAGAGGAGGCAGCACTTCTGACCCTAAAATTATTCAGGGACTTAAAGGACACCTGTTTCATTGCAAGGGGCTCAAGGATGATCTCCTGCTGAAATGTGTGTGGGAGAAAGCAGGGCAGCGATTCTTTCATGCTCGCTTTACCCCACCAGCACTGTTAGGGCTAAAAATTGTGTGCACAACAATTGTGGGGTGTATGTGTGAAAGGATGGAGGAGAGCTGCACTGTAAAGGGGCCACTAACACCCTGTGCTCAAGGGCCCATAAAACCCTGCACCAAGCCTTCTTGCGAAGGTCATTAGGTTAGGGCAGTGGCATCAGCCCTGATGGTTGCAAAGCATGGACACACCATAAGATGACAAGAGGCAGCGATTCCGAAGATAAAATTGCATATTAAAGGTAAAGGTAAAGGGACCCCTGACCATTAGGTCCAGTCGTGACCGACTCTGGGGTTGCGGCGCTCATCTCGCTCTATAGGCCGAGGGAGCCGGCGTACAGCTTCCGGGTCATGTGGCCAGCATGACTAAGCTGCTTCTGGCGAACCAGAGCAGCGCACGGAAACGCCGTTTACCTTCCCGCCGCAGTGGTACCTATTTATCTACTTGCACTTTGATGTGCTTTTGAACTGCTAGGTTGTCAGGAGCAGGGACCAAGCAATGGGAGCTCACCCCGTCACGGGGATTCGAACTGCCGACCTTCTGATCGGCAAGTCCTAGGCTCTGTGGTTTAACCCACAGCGCCACCCGCATCCCTTTAAAACTGCATATTAAGGAAGCTTAATTAACTTTGCTAGGTTCCCCCAGGTTCCCCCACAAAGGAATGAGATCCTCTGTATTCCACGTATGACCCAGAACATTTGTTTGAAAAAGAGGCAAGTGGGGAAACTAATGCGTTTCTTCTAGCTTATGGACCTATGAGCAAAAACTCATTTTTAGATTTTCCTGTGTTGCATTTGAACTGATGGGAGTTCAACTGATTGCTCCCTTGTATCACAATATGATCTGCATATCTCAGTGGACACTCTTCTTCCACTCAATTTACTGACAGTTCTCCACTGAACAAATAACAAAATCTGAAGCACAGTAAAGAACATACTGCAATATGTCGGAGTTTCGTGAGCTATTGCTAACAAAGGTTTGGTAAACCGAGTTTAAGTTTGTGTCCGTACAGCCCTCAGAAAGTGAAAAGCAGTAAATGCTAAAATCAATTTGTAGGCATGGCATTATTAAGGATTACATCCTATAAATTACAGAGTATTCTTATAAGCACAAACCTTGAACCTATACATGCCCTTCCATCCCACAACTGTAGATTTCGTTTGACCTGAGGACCACTGAATCCTGAACTTAAGCATCTTGTAGAAAAGTATTAAAACGTATCTATTATATCTGGCTTTGGGCAGCTGAGGCTAAAGAGGTAAAGCTGTGGTGTATTCTTTGTATACAATGTACACGAAGAACAGATTTAATTCCAATTTAATATGTATTTCCTTTAAGGTCATACGTTTAAAAGCACATGTAACATTGCAGCTAAAGAAGCCTATTTGCTTCCCGTGTACAAATTTAGTAGATCCATCTCCAAATCACAGCCAGAGTTAAAATCAAAACTACGCTTTCTTTTTATTTGTGCTTCCAGAATGAGAAATTAAAACAACATGCGAACACCGAGTGCACATTGCATGCATCCCATTTCACATGGAAAGCGACTAATGGAACCTGTATGTTTTGTGCCCTTTTTGGCCAGGTTTCTTAAATCCATTTTACCCACTAATTATAAGAACCCTGGAGAAGTTGGCATTACACCCACAAATGAAGGTGAAAGACGCAGCGCTAGCATATTTACTGCAGCCAGCTCAGATGCAGAACAATCACGCAGAAGACCCATCCTCTTAGCAGACAAACCTTCTGACAAACCCAATACAGTACTAGCTACCTGTTTTAGACAGTTTGCCGGTACTCCTGTTGCTTGATGAGCTGTCTCCTCTCGTCAGAACAGTTATTCCACCAAAACTTGCTGTCTTTGTTATGGCTGGCTTCAAATTGCGATTGGAGCTGTCTGAGTCTGTGCTGCTCCAGGGCCTCTGGTGGTCTGCCCATTTTAGCTCATTATCAGTACTGCTTTGCCGGCTGCCAGATGTCTTCCCCGTACTATCCCTGTTACCCCTACCACGCAAAAGTGGGGAGGGGAGAGACAAAAACAAATGTATCAGGCCAGAATCCATTTTTGCTCAAGCTGCTGCAAATCTGAAAGAGATCTGAGGTTGGTACACACATGAGAATACACACGAGCAAAAAAGTCAGGATATTTATTGAGTGATTGGTGGGCTTCTGCAAAGGGCTGCTGGGTTGCGTTCAGCTGAGGGATAACAAGATGTGCAGGAGGAAAAGTAGGTCAAAATTTTATCTTTGCCTTTGCTGTTGTGCATGCTTTAGCAAGAAGCCCAACAAACTTCTTCGCCGAGTTTGAAATGCAAGAGCAAATCTGAGGGCACAAAACCATTTATGCTGAAAGAACAGCAGGATGAGATGTAGCCGGATTTTTTTGAACTACAACTCCCAGTCAACATGGCCAGTGATTTGGGAGGATGGGAGTTGTGGTCCATAGCATCTGGAGAGCACCACATTCCTCTGATAGATATTTAAATAATAGTTGCATCTTCACTCTCTTTGCACAATTTAAAAGCCTATAGAATTAACACCGTGTTCTGCATTTCAGAATCACCATGTTAACAGCTAACAACACAACCGTGCAATCAGAGAGGCTGGCCTCTTTTTTTTACAGGTGTACTTTACATTTCCCTGTAGTTTTGACACTTCTCCCACGAAACCTACTTTCACTTCGGTTTCAATTAATTCAAGTTCCACATACAGTCAAAAGCACTTGCACTAATCCAGAACGCGGCAGCTAGACTGGTGACTGGGAGCGGCCGCAGAGACCACATAACACCGGTCTTGAAAGACCTACATTGGCTCCCAGTACGTTTCCAAGCACAATTCAAAGTGTTGGTGTTGACCTTTAAAGCCCTAAACGGCCTTGGTCCAGTATATCTGAAGGAGCGTCTCCACCCCCATCGTTCTACCCGGACACTGAGGTCCAGCACCGAGGGCCTTCTGGCGGTTCCCTCACTGCGAGAAGCCAAGTTACAGGGAACCAGGCAGAGGGCCTTCTCGGTAGTGGCGCCTTCCCTGTGGAACACCCTCCCACCAGATGTCAAAGAGAACAACAACTACCAGGCTTTTAGAAGACATCTGAAGGCAGCCCTGTTTCAGGAAGCTTTTAATGTTTGATGTATTATAGTATTTTAATATTCTTTTGGAAGCCGCCCAGAGTGGCCGGGGAAGCCCAGCCAGATGGGCGGGGTATAAATAATAAATTATTATTATTATTATTATTATTATTATTATTATTGCAAAAAATAATACACATAGCAGTGATAGTCCACCTCTGTATCTGAGTGCTACATGTCACTAATAGATACCCCTAAAACCTTGCTTCCACCCTCATCTTTGTTGTCAAAAACTGCCATTCTGAGGGCCAAACGAGTTGAACCATTAAATGTGTGAATGCATTTAACGTGCTTTGTTGTTGTTTTTTAAAAATAGTAACTGGTAGGGGGAGGTAATGTGGAATATTGGGTGGGGAAGGGCATTTAAGGTGCAGTAATTCAAATAAAATGTTTCCCCTGAAGCTCCTATTTGCCCCACTTTGGTGGGAAACACAGCTTTGAGTGGAGGAACATTGCATGGGAGGTCAATGTTAAATGTCCTTCCTTGTCCGGTGCAGTCCTGCTAGGTCCCTCAGTACAGACACATTAAATGTATTCACACATTTTATGTACTTGCATGTTTGTCCTGGGCCAACTTTGAATCTTTCAAATATATCTTCTTTCAACTCCTTTCAGGGTATTTCACCACACACTTGTACTGAGCCCTTCAGTGGCTCTCTCTTCTTCTATAGCCCATCAAATAGATTCTTGCTGTAATCTTAAACCTCTTAATTCTGCTTTGCTATAATTATCCTTTCTTATTAAACTTTGAGTTGCCCTTTGCTCTTACCCTTTTCAGTAACCTGCCTATTTATCCACTCCTCACATAATTGCCTCGCTGCCGCCTTCAGGCCTCATGTGCTCCGTACAACTTCTACGAACATTCCCTTCGTCTATTCATATTTCCTAGCGTGACACTTATGACAATGCTCCTGGAACTCAAGTATCTATTAGTATTTCTCTGAGCTCCTTAATATAGAAGTTGTTTTCTTGAATCGTTTGTGAAGAAATCAGCAAAATATGCTCATTGAATGCAAACGGTGACTAAGTATATGGTATTGTATCCAGTACCAAACCCTCCACAAAATAGGGAGTGTGCCATTTCTCAAATTGTTACCCGGAACTTCACACTTACACGTTAGAAAACAAAACTACACCCTTACCTTCTAATAGGCATATCCAGTAAACATTACAGTTCACCACATGTAGCTGAGGTTTACATTTCTGTACAGTGTTTGCTGTTTTTCAATTTGACGCACAGAGAAGGAGACTGAATATCATACGCACCAAGTACATTCAACTCACTCAACTTAAAATAGGACCCTTTACCTCTAAAACATAATAATTAAAACTATTTTCTTCTTAAGGGTCTCATATTTGTTGCTGCCACATGCTAGCAGCAGAAGGTGCATCTCAAATCAGAGGAGAGCAGATTTTTCTTTTTAAAAAAATCAGCATTGCAATGAAATTGCCTTTTAAATACTCAGGGAAGCCTGGCTATAATTTTCCTTTTGTTAAGCACACAAACCAAGATCCAGAGATCCATCCCACGTACAGGAGGTTCCAGTATACACAAAGAGCTCCTGTACACATTAAGGCTGGACGATATATCATCCAAAACTGGTTTGAAGTCCATATTGTGATACCGGTTTCATAATTGTTTACCTGGCAATATATTGCGAATCATTATGTCTGTGTGTGCTATGCAAAAATCACAATGTGGGAAAAACCATGAAGCCACCCAGTGCTTCTTCATAGCTCCATCTTTATTTCAGACATTGTGATATATCAGTATATCGTGATGTTTAGCTGGCGATATATCATGATGTTAAAAACCAACCCCACCACTACTGCAGACTGTTGTATGCATCTCAGTGTTCCAGCAGATGTGAGCGTTGAAGAGCAAACCCACTACTTCCATGAGTTACCTGTGTAGAAAGTGCTTTCTAAATACAGTGGTACCTTGGTTTAAGAACAGCTCAGTTTATGAACAACTTGGATTAAGAACGCTGCAAACCTGGAAGTAGGTGTTTTGGTTTGCCTTGGAAGCAGAACATTTTCCGCTTGCTGTTGAGTGTGTTCCATTTGCAAATTGAGTCCCCTGCTGCTATGGGAAACCACGCCTTGGTTTAAGAACGCTTTGGATTAAGAATGGACTTCCAGAACAGATTAAGTTCGTAAACCAAGGTACTACTATATTAAAAATACTAAAAATAAACACAAACAAATAAAAACGGGGGTAGAAGGGGGTGCAGATATGAAATCAACACAAATCCTGGCCTGTTTCCTCTGATTTCACTGACATATTTAGAGATTTCAATAATAGATGCTGAAATTTCACTTCACCATGGTGAAATGACTCCCTAGTTACTTATAAAACTAAAGCCTTCTCTTCCCTTTGTCTTACCAGGATCCCTAAAGTCAATTGACAGTCTCAACCACAATTAGGTATACTATGTACTAGATCCATATATATATATATATATATATATATATATATATATATATATATTCAACTGTGTAACTCTGTCCCTTTCGAGACTAATTTAAGACTCAGTCTTGAGGCACTTCTGAAAGCTTTGCTGGATATGACATTTCCAGGAGAGGAGCTGGGTGTGGTGTGATCAATTTGAGATCTTCTGAAGATTATCTGAATATTTTCAATGGTTTCATTTAGGTTTTGTTAACGCCATAGCCCACTCTGAGGTCAAAGATAAACATTTAAACAATGCAAAATTATAAATATATCCTTAATGATCTGCAGTGTGCATACCTGAAGAGCTGCCTTTTCTTAAGGGTTTCATTGCATATGCTATCCTCCAAGAGCCTGATGAAAATGAAAAGGAAGGAAACACATTCAAAAACAGGGCATTTTGAAAACTTGGATTTAACTCGATGCTTCAGCTGTTATAGCCATATTTTTTTTATCATGCTCCTTATTTTTTAAATAAGACTGCAGTAAAAGGCACAACAGCTTTAGTGCAGGAGCGATAAGGATGATTTTGTACTCTCTTCTTTGATATTGATTTGTGCACACTGAATGGCAGTCCCTTTTCTATAAATTATTTTTGCATTGGTTGCAACATGTTTGCTATAAAAATATATATATTTATGGTAGTGCATCACTCCGTAATGTGACACTAGAGTAGGCTCTGATAACATTAAGACACTCATTATTTTCCAGTAATGTAATTGCAGCCAGAATAATTCCATTTTCCACAAGTCAAGAGCATTTATATATCTGAGAAAGACAGCATGAGCTCTCCTCTGAAACTCAGAATATTCACATACTGTATGTTGTTCTAAGGTGAAATGGCCATCACTGGTGGCAGATTTTACCTGTCATTAAGGGTGGGAGAGATCCAGATCAAACCCTTGAGGCTGTCCATTTGTGAAGTTCCCATTTATTCCAGTGATGTTTCCTTGCACTGGAGACCTTACTAGTGAATTCTTCCTCACATTAATTAGTGGAATGAGAAAAGAGCCATTTGGATATTCTAATTCAGTCACTATGATGTCTTGCGACAGCCTTGGATATTCGGTAAAAACTAGTTACATTTCCCCAGTGTGTGTGTGTGCATGCATTTGTTTGTTTTTAATCACTAATATAATATGTAACACACCTAAGAAATTAGTGACTTAAGTGCATCCCATCAATTAAATGATATATCATCTTAATACCCCTTCGCTTATATTTAAACTTAAAACCTCTGCCAAATGCTATGTATTCCTCTGCTCTAATGTTTGCGTATACTCCAGGCAGAGGCAAACTTGGCCCTCCAGATGTTTTGGGACTACAACTCCCATCACCCTTAGCTAACAGGACCAGTGGTCAGGGATGATGGGAACTGTAGTCTCAAAACATCTGGAAGGCCGAGTTTGCCTATGCCTGATATACTCCATGCTAGCTACTTTAAGTTGGGACAAATTAACTGATCCCTCAGCCAAAGTAGCATTAGAATACAAATTGCGGCTATTAAAACATAGTGACTTGGGCCAAGATTTTGCCTCCCATGAATAGAAGGAATGCTTCTATCTGTGGAAGGCTCCTGATCTATTGGAGGAATCCCACTGAGAGAAAAGGGTGAAAAAGTAATTTTCATTTGTCCCCCCCCCCCCATGAAGATCCTATGACCACCCCCTAATCTCTTCCAGGAGGCGGCATGGAAGGCTGCAGGGGAAAGGCTTTTAATACCAGTGGGATCATTCTGGGCTGAACTCTACAACTGTTGCTTGAGACCCAGGTCATAGGAGGAATGCCTCTCCCATTACTTGCCAACACATGCCTTAAATTCTGCTGATAATTTCATCTATAACCACAGCAAATTCCATGGCGACTTGTAGAATGGCCTTTTTGGGTTATGGAACTCCCTTCCATTAGAGATACATTTGTATCTCATGTTGACATCTTTTTGACGGCTCTTAAAGGCATATCTGTTTCATCTGGCTTTGGGGGACGTAAGAGTTAGTTGGACAGTTCCCCTTTATTGTGACTTTGGTGTTGCTGCTATTTTGTGGCTGACCTGTGAATTAGATCATTTTGTGGCTTATGCTGTTTTTTCACTGCAATATTTGAGAACTCAAGTTGAAGGCCTGTCTAAAATATGCCAAATAAGTAAATAACCCAAAATATATACAATGCATATGCACATTTTTACCTGTTATCCAGAAAAATGTTTTCTTGGGAGCAAACTGACTGGAAGACAAAACAAATAAACAAATAAAAAAGCATTTTGGTTGGTAAACAAGGTAACCTTCACATCCGAGTTTTCCAGGTTGAAACTAGAATTACTTTCCATATTCATGCATCATGGATACAATGAATGCTCAAACAATTGTTAACAAGGAATCCATAACAGGTTGTTTTTGTGGGGGTAACCATATATCAATATTTCTTATCTCAGAAGAGTTCAGAGGAGTACAGGTTTCAGATTTTTTTGCGAAGTATAGGAAGTGCTTAAGCAACAATCCCAAAACAAACATGTTTAGAAGTGCTTAAAACCTGCTGAAATCAGAGGAACAGGTATGTTGCAACTAATTTATCAGTTTCAGTGGGGCATAAGAACAGCTAACTTCTTGACTGGAGCCAAGAAGTCAATGAGAGAAAAATGGAAGGAAAATATGCTGAGCTAATAAAACACAGAGTGAGTGAAGCTGAAGCAGGTAGAATAGTTTTAAATCCTGCATGGTTCAATTATAAGAAACAAATTTAAGAAAGCTAATGGTACTTTAACGTGTCCTGGATGGAAAATAATTTGACAAGAAATAAATTCCATTGCCAAGAATCTATCATTTTAACGTTGTTTGAATCCATGAATTATTCTCATTGCCTTTGACTCTGCATTTCCCATTTGTTTTTTGTTCATAACGAGCACAATAGATGTTTTCAGAAAGAAAGAAAAAACCCTCAGCCAAACTTGCAGTGAATTTAAACAAAAGAAGTGAAAATGAATAAGAGACAGAAAGCGAGAGAAGCAAGGAATAGATCAGGTCCATTGCTTCCACAACTATGAAACTGCAGATGATTCAAATTACATCATAAGCCACATCAAATTCTAGTGCTATGAAAGTCCAGATACTGTGTACATTTTCATTTTCAATTTTTTTTTACAGGATGTTCAGAAAGGGGCTTCCGAAAACTGTTGTGATAAATCACAGACATCCATGTTCATTTCTAGTTTTCCCTCATGAAATACATATGTCTGAAGCATTTTGCATAAACTCAGCTGCTGCATGGCTGAGGCCACGGAGGCTGTGGCAATTTACAGTAACAGATATTTCATTTACAAGCTGTAATAGTGATGATGATCCCAACTCCCAATGTAATAATACAGGGTCTCTCATGGAGTATATGAGCCTGACTCATTAAAACGTTCGTTTTCTGTTCAGTGTTGATCGCACAAATTTCACACAAGAAAACAATGCTGTAAGGACACATAGTTTACAGCACGGAGAGAATAACAAATATGTTCATGTGGGGAAAAAACCCCAATACTTCCCCCCATTTTGCTGCTTTACTTATCTTAAGCTGCCCATTTCATTTAATTAACTAATTTGTATTCCCTAAGATGAAACAAAAACATGCAATATAGTTCTCCACCTTTGATGGCATTCATTTTCAGAGAGGCCATAGTTTTGTTGTCAGTGGTGTAAATGTATTAGTGTGCTGTCTGTGTTTCTGCACTACATGCTGGATGTGGAAATTATGAAGGGAACATCGGCTCAGAAATCTGTGTCAGAGAAGACTAGAAGAGCTCAGATGTGCATATGAGGTCAAGTTTGCGGAGTGAACATCGCTTATGAAAATTGCTGTTGTTCATGTGAGGAATAAGGGTAAACAGGACTAAATAGTTATTGAAAAGTGTAAGATGACTGTTACCTCTTCAGTATCTTGAAGGGTATCGGTGTGATCAGCATTACAGTCTTATGGATAAACTCTCAATAATAGCTCCGTTCATCTTCCATGCGGCAGAAGCTGGCACGAGCCATGCCATCTCCTGGAATATGCATTTATCAGTGCTGATGTGGGTCTCCGTGGCACAAAAGACAGACACAGTTTATTACATTACCCTTGCTGTTGTTGTCTTTAAGAAAGAAAGAGCTGACAAGCTTTAGGGGAAGCAAGTTAGCTATTATCATGTTGAGTTTCACTTTGCTCTTTTATATGCAATGCTCCATTTGCTTAATGCTTGTGCTATCATAGCATAGCAATTGCTAACACTACCTTTAAATGTTTCACTTGCCCACCAATCGCAAATTTAAAGGAATGCAGGACAAAAAACCTCAGTGTGCAAATGCATAAATGCATTTGCTTCAAGTCCCGCTGAACTATCTCTACATGCTGAAAACGTCCTACAATCTCCCGTGAGAAGTCTTTTCTTCTGACACTAATTTCCCATTTTCCTCCCAATCCATAGTGTTAATATTTCTGGTAGACGTGTAAGCTATTTTATCTGTAATCAAGTGCTTCGTTAACATAACCTTGTGAAACTATTTGAATGGCTTAAGAAGAGCTTGGGCGGGGGCGGCGCAGACAATAACCAGGGGCTATGTAGAAAGCAGTGTGGATAAAGAAGTCAGTTTGGACCTGGGGTTCAGGTGGCCTTCAACTGTAGCTTAAGTAAGCAATTCCCTGTTCAGTTAGTCATTCTCTCCCCCTTTCCCTAATATCATTACCACTGTATGAAGGAGAGGATAGGGGGAAGCCTCTTCCTCCATGTCCCAGTTACTATCCTTTGGACCACAGGACCCCATGCACTGCAGCCTGAACAACTGTGTCAGGAAACCTGCTATACTTGAGCAGGTGCCTTATGGGACTTAGAACCCTGATCTTGTAGGATCCTACCTTACACAGGGAGTCTATCTGTTATTACCCACCACAGAAGGTCAGCCCCCAATACTTTGGCAATGGGGACATGGGGGATGGTGGCATGTTGGCCCCCTCCGACTTGTGCAGTAGTAGCCACATGGGGGGAAACAACAGAAAAGTGCTTATATGTAATGTAAAATCAAGATTCTGAACTTGCAGCTATCACCAATCTAGAGAGAATGATTTTAAAAAATTATTACTTAGCTGGATCCCACCAAAATCGATGAATCAAGTTGGCCATGGCTTAAACTCCATTGATTTCAGTGAGGCTTAAGCACAACCCTCTAATATGTTTATTATGGTATATAGTGTGTGTATGCGTCTGTCTATCTATCTATCCATCTGAATGAAACTGGGACAAGGTGGATTGCCAGAATGGTATGGACATCTTTGCTCCAAACTTACAAATAAGTAGCCTGCCCCTCTTCCCCCTCACTTCCTTGACCTTTGCTTGTTCTTGTTTTCCCTTTGTGCATGCTCTCTCTCTCTTTCTGACTTGAACCTTCCTTCTTCTGGAGACCACATTCACTCATATTACTTAACTGAACTGTGTTTTAAATCGTTCATGTGACTGCTCCATTACTCTGCTCAAGGTATGTATTTATTCACAAAAAATCCTAAACCACATCGAATTCATTACATGTTCGATTAAACAAAATAAATAGATAATTTCATGGAGGATTGGTCTGTCAATGGATACTGCATGAGAAATATGGTGGGCACTCCATGATAAAATGTAGCATCCTTCTGAAAGAAGGCCGTGTCTGGATGCTTCCCTCAAATGTGACTATTGATTAACCAAGACTGGCCAGTACAGCAAAGTTCCTATGGAAACAATGGGAATAGATCTTATTAATGTTGCCTTCTAATAGTGCTGTGATGATGTGCCATGGCTGTAAATTTAAGTAATAATAGCAGAGTAGTAAAGCCTTTCCTTAAGAGGTATTGAGGCGTTACATATTTATAAAATAAATTTACACATTCCGTGATATGACATTCATGAGAAACGTGTGCACACACATTTAATAACAGAGGGTTTTGTGTCACACAACCTCTGCTGCGCAACCAAACTGCTACTCTTGCCTATTTCCCTCCTTGCAAAAGAGTGTCCTTTGTATGTTTCTTCTGCAATTCTTCCATCACCCACCCCTGTATCTTCTGTTTAGCAACCCAAGCCTCTCTGTTTACACAGCTGCCAATCTGTTCAATTTTCTCCTGACAGCATCTGCTTGTAGCGATGCCAAAGCAGATATTTGAGGCGTATCAGAAGGGTGGGGACAGCATAAATTAAACACAATTTATAATTAAAAAAACAAGGGAAGTTGCTACGGTGGTGTTATTCATGTTCATAATTTATTCATTGCAAATTTCCAATTAAAATGAAATGAAAAAGCTGCTGTATGTAATTTCTGCTCTGCTGTCCTTAATCGAGATCTCTCACTGCCAGTTTCAGGGTCTATATTGGCAAATGTAATATAAATACAGGGCAGGACTTTTCTTTCAGCCGGAACTCGCTGGAACTCAGTTCCAGCACAAGGGAGTCGTTCATGGTGAGCTATCGCACCTCTTTTCTAGGAAAAAAGCACGGATACAGGGTCATATATATTTAGCAAACATGGACACTTTAGCACAAGCTATCTAATGGTTATTGATTCCTTTCATCATCCCCGTGGTGAGTTGGAGCTGGAACAAGAGCTGTATATTTGCATCCATGAAGTTTGAACTTTTGCAACTGGTATATCCACATTGCCTGGAGATGTCCCAGCTTGCAGGCACTCCCCCTCTCAACGCCACACCTAGACCAGATTTTGTTCTTGGTGGGGTTTATTTAAAAAAGGGGGTTTAGAAAAGTTATTGTTGTGGGTTAAAACATTCAGACATGGGCAGCTACAGTTGTGAACCTCATCTCTGCAAATATACTGCAGTTTGTAGAAGTTTGCTTTGGATAATACCTAATGGATGCAGTAATTATTAATTGTTTAAAATTTAGAAAGTCGAGAAATCCAAAGAGATACTATCCTATCCTATTAAAATATCTACTCTGTACGCTACAGCAAAACAGATTTCATATAGAACTGGAGGGAGGGGGACTGACCAACAAACAGGTGCCTGTAATGGGTGGAAGTTGTCCCATGCTTAAGCACCAAATGAAGAGTTTCTTCTCCGAAGCAGGAGAAATGGCAGTAGAGAGACAGAACGTAGATGACTTGGGAAGGGCGTGAATGTCATGTGGTCATACACAGCTGTACATTTCACAGAGTCAGACCATTAGTTGAAATAGCCCAATATAGTTTTCTCACCAGCACTTGATGCTTCTGGGTTGTATTGAAGTACCGTATTTTCAGCTTTATAAGACGCACTCTTCCCCTCCTAAAAAGCAAGGGGAAATGTGGAGCGAATGCAGGCGGGAGGCTTTGCTCAGCGCTCCCTTTAAAGAGCCCCGTGAAGCGTGTGTGCGGCTCTTGGGGGCTTTTCCCCAAGGAAGGAGAGGGGCTGCCCTTCTCCCTCCTCGGGGAAAAGCCCCCAAGAGCCGCACACACACTCCGTGCGCTCTTTAAAGGGAGCGCGGCTCTTGGGGGAGCCTTCCTCCCGCTGCCCGGGAGAGGCTGCGCGCGGCTATCCCATAAGCCAGAACAGCAAGTGTCTATCCCAGAAGTCAGATCCCTCTTGCTGTTCTGGCTTCTGGGATTCAGAATATTTTTTTTCTTGTTTTCCTCCTCCAAAAACTAGGTACATCTTATGGTCTGGTGCGTCTTATAGAGCGAAAAATACGGTAAGTCATTGCATGAATGGAATAACTTCTGCTTGCGCAATGGATTTTCCCTTCCCTCTCCTTCCCTTGCATCCCCCCCCCAACTTTAAATCTGCTCTGCTTCCCCTCACCCTAACCATCCAGAGCAGGTAAGGGGAAATTCTGTTGTGCAAGCGGAAGCCATTCTGCTCTTGCAAATTCTTAGTTTGGTTCACTCCTGAACATTTATCTGGAAATGTGGACTGGACTTTGGACTGTTTGCATGCAAAGCATGTGCTCCACCACTGAGGTACCAAAATATGACTTGCTGGTACACTTGAGACAGGTATTAGAGAACACAGATATCTGACAGCGTGCCTTAACAGCATTGTGATCTCCCTTTTTATATTTTGTTAGTCTTCAGTTTTATGTTCCCGTTAACGAAGGACGGAGGCAGCTACCCCCTCCCTCAGATGATGTATGAAAAATGCTACTTCTCAGGCAGTGAAATTTGATTGGACTTCCATATCCCTTTCCTCACTGCCTCTGCTGCATACAGCATGAGAAGAGGTGACGCACCAGCTGAAAACAGTACTAACAGTAGCATAATAATTAATCTAATTTGCTCAACTGCATATTTGATTTGCATAATATACAATGACCTGTTTGGGGAGATTCAGAAATGGCAGCCCTAGTTATAAGATTTAATTCACCTCTAATTTGAATAGCATGACATCATGTGATCATTCATTACATTGGAGGGGGCAATTTTGATTTGTAAACATGTTTCTAATGTAGCATATTAGATTCAAATCAGCCTGGCAGCCCAACTTTCACAAAAGGAAAGGGAATGCCAAAGCTACAATATACTTTATTAAATACCTTTTCTAAACCTACTACAATATTCATTTATCCCTCACAGAAGGGTTGTAAAGAATTATTGCTTTGACAATACTTTTATATTGAATTCTTACAAAGGTGTAATTGGTTACCGTAGCTATACGTTTGGGCTGCCTAAGATGTTTGTGCTCTTACCTGGTAGGCTGAAAAAATGTTTTTGCTTTAGTTTATATCTAAATGAATAAATATTTGTACAATGATGGTGGGATTGGCTTACTTTACTAAACACTTTGAACAACCCCCCCCCCCCAAAGCTATCCTGATAGTTATTGATGTGTTGTTGAAATGGGATTAGTTTGATTTCATAATCAACTGAATGTATAAGAGACTGGAGGAGAAGTATCTGCAATGCTAATCTTGAAAAATATCTAGTCACAATTTCATCATTTCATCATTTTCATACAGGCTAAAATAGACCAATCTGCTCTCTTGATTCTACTGAATGGAAAATCCCAAATGCCTATTAAATGCCTAGTATTATCTTCTACTCTCAATCATAGTAACTGAAAAACTCAGTGCCTGCCTCATTTAAAAATCGAAAACTGGACTAAGGCACCAACTCAACAGTTCAAATTGGATTCAATAAATAGTTCAAAAAACAATCAGAATACATCTGGACCAAAAAATAATTCAACGAAGTTTTAGGATAAACGCGGGCCAAAATTTCCCAACTAGGAAAACACATTGCAGCAAAATATAACGGCAAGAAACAGATTTAATTTGGGTTTTAACTTTTCTGATGCACAATCTGTGACCTTTTAGCATGTACTATCATTTGACAGCACATAGGTACAAAAGAAAAGGACTCTTATACAGTTATCAACACCATGCTCTAAGCAACTGAGTTGGGCAGAAGTCTGGAGAAAAGTGGACTGGAGAGGGTAATTTTGAGAAGACAAATGGGAGGAAAGAGTTAAGCAGCCTTCCACTCAGCTCAGCTTTCCTCTGCTCAAAAACAAACTTCTTATGCTTTTCATTTTCATTAAAATAATGAACATTTGGGAGACTATAAGTTTTCACCTGAGTAACAACTAGCTTGGGTCTCAAGCTGAAATTATATGACACAACCAAACTCTTAAGTACATAGGAGGCAGCCTCATATCAGAACCAAACTATTTGTCTATCTAGCCTAGTATTTCAAACTATGGGAAGGCTTGGGGGTGAGGGCTTGGGCGGGGCATCAAATGATTGCCTTGCGTCCCCATGTGACAAAGCAGTGGGCCCATGGCCCATCGGTTCCATGTTGAAGTACGCTTCTGGCCCACTTGGCATGAGAAGTTGGACCACACTGATCTAGACCTATTTCAATCCGGGTTCATGTCTGGTTTGGGGACTGAAATACCTTTGGTTGCTTGGTACAGAATCTACACTGGGAACCAGAGAGGTAGGACATTTCTCTTTTGCTCCTGCTGAACATATTAGTGGCATTCAGTACCATTGGCCATGGCATCCTTCTGAACTATCTGACAGAGATGGGTTTGAAGGTTACTACTTTGCAGTGGTTCCAGTTCTTCCCCAGGGGTTGGTTCCCGAAGATGGTGATGGGAGTTTTTCCGTTTGGTACCTTGGTCACTGGTGTACTATATGATGTCAGACAGGGACTGATTCTGTCCCTCACCGAGAATGGCAGTCTGAAAGTCTGGGCTGCATTTTTACTGAAATATGAATGATATACAGCCCCTTTTCTCTTTTTCATCTAATATCAATGAAGCTGTTGCAGTTCTGAACTGGTACCTGAAGGAGGCAGTGGGTTGGATGGGAGCTAAAAAAATAAAACTGCAGTTCAGTCCAGACAAGACGTATCTGCTCCTGATTAGGAAGAAGACTCTGGAAGAGGGTTTTAGGCTTTTATGGATGGGGTTTGACTCCCCCTGAAAAATTAGGTTCACAGCTTAGGAACACTTATGGAGGTTCAGGGGGCAGGTGTTCCTGGGGTGCCTTTGCTGAGCTTTGGCTGCATTGTGAGTTGCACTCATTCCTGAGGAATCAGACTTGTTTACATTAATGTGTGCCTTAGTTGCATCAAGGTTGGATTACTGCAATGGGGATGGGTGGCTGTCCTTCTGAAGAGTCTTTGGAAGCTGCAGTTGGTCCAGGAATAAATCACTTGTGTGGTGGATCCATTGTAGGCTAATATTCAATGGGAACTTAGCCTTAGAAACTAAATTCAGTCCAACACCAGCTCCCAAAATATTTCTGAAGCCACCCTTCCAGCAAAACTACCCTTCCTATTTTTGTTAAATGCTTGTTCATTTGAGATTACTTTTTGGACTGAGCTTTCAGCATCCACAAATGATGGCATGATCTGCAAGGGTGCATACAGATATACCTAAAAATAGGAGCTCATCGCGGGGACTTTTTCTGCAGGGACAGTTCATGCTGCAATGAAAAACGTATCGGCTTCTGCTTGAGATATTTCTCCTGTTTTTAGATAGTCTGTCAGTTTTGCTTGCTTTCTTTCTTTTTAGTTTAAGTACAACTTATGCATTCATTAAATTAAAAGTTCATAAAGCATTTTCATTTTCTTTAAGTTGCAAAACTGTTCAAAGGGTGGGTAGAGGATCATGAAACCAAAGATCTCAGCCAATGATCATAGGAGAGTTGGCCTTTGCTTCCAACTTACAGAACTACTGCCTCAATGTCAGCCCTAGAAAGGAACAGTCATATCTGACAGAAACATGGTAAGTGAAGTACCTCGTGGCATTTATCCTAATACTGTTGTAAGATGGAGGATTTATATATTCCCCCAAAATGGCTGCTAGATCACACGTTTACTATTCCACACTCCCATTTGAATAGTTCTAACAACTTTTTTAAAAAAAACACTCCTGGATCAATGAAACAAGATGGTGGATGAAAGTGTCTATTTAAATCCATGTTCTGCATCTGGGTGTTACAGAATAACTCCTATGCACTAAGATTTAAAAATTAAAGGAAACCAAGTTCAGCACGCCTGCCCTATTGGAGCTAATCTTATCTAATAACTCTTCTATCATTTCAGTTTCTGTCCTCTTAAAAAAAAAAAAGAGCAAAAAATAAATAAATCCATAATCAAACTTTCCCCCCTCTCGCTCAATTCACATCCCTCCACTGTCTCCTGCCACAAAGTGCAATCTTGCCACAGTGTCAGAGTGGGAGGCTACTGGCTGACTACTGATAAAGATATGGCACTAAAGAGGCAATTAAAACAACTACTCACATCTTGTGCAAATATTCTCTCCCTCACCCTCTGATACTCCTCTTCTCTCTCTTCAATTGATTTACTTCGTCTGTCATCTCTAAATGGATGAATTCTGTTTTGCTGAGCATAAAAAAAAACCAGGAGGATTATATAAGTTGAGCTGCTAAAAACTGCAGTTAAGTAACTGTCAGCCGAGAATAATAAATGTTCACTTAAACAAATGAGGCACGAGAATGATTGTGTTGTCTCATTCCTAAAGTGGCATGCGACTCACGGTTTTATGCTATGTACCTTACAGCATCAATCTAGATGCTACTGGAATGTTTCTGCTTTGCATTGGCTTGATGGGTTCTTCTCTTTGATCATATGAAGTTGCCTTATACTCAGCCACGCTGTTGGTCCATCTAGATCAGTCCTATCTGCTCTATCAGACAACACTCCAAGGTCTTTGGCACGCCTTGATTTACTGCACTGCTTTTATTTTTCATAGTTAGCTACACTGGGAACATGTGTGTACTAAAGGTGTACCGGATAATAATTTAAATTAGTGTTCCCCAACCTTGGGTCTCCAGCTGGTTTTGGACTACAACACTCATCATCCCTAGCTAGCAAGGTCAGGGATGATGGGAACTGTAGTCCGAAAACAGTTGAAAAACACTGGTTTAAATGATGTTTGAGCCCCCTCTTGATTTCTGAGACCTTGTCAACTGGAATTACCAGGTATTGAACCCAGGAACTTCTGTTTGCAAAGTATGCATTCTACCACTGAGCTCTTTTGTATAAGAAGAGATGAGGTTGTATGATTGATTTGGAAATCAATCTGCAATCTAGAGTAGAGGTGTGTTGGCTTCTTCCACTCAGGATGCTCCCAGCTAGTGAGGGGGGAAAGCACATTTGTCAAACTTCCCTTGTTAATTTATTGAAGCAGCAGCAGCAGCTATCAAATCAAGTGAAGGAAAAGAACGTGGAAAGGCGAGTGATATCAAAGGCTGAAAAAGCCTCACAGATGAGGAGAAATGATTCTGAGAATATTGTGCACAAGAGTTCTAATCATTTCTGTAGTAATCCTTAGGCTGTTACCGTCAACTGGAGAGGAAATGCAGACTTTCATCGCAGTGAAGTCCAGAAAGCAATAAAACATGTTAAGGTGCTTAATGGGGAAGATATTGCCCTGTACAAAGCTTCATATCTGCTGTTAGCCTGTAGCTGCAATTCTCTCGCCTTCCTCCTTTAACTGCGCTGTACCTTCCCTCTGCTCCTTTACCTTCCTTGCTTGCAATCTGTGCTCCCTAAACCCTTCTTCTCCATTTTTGAAAACCAGCTGTGTTACCATGTGCAGCAACAAACTGCAGAAGAAAAATGGGAAAGGAAACAGTATCTTTTGTAGGAGGCGGAGAGATGCTCTCTGGTGTCAAGCGGCTGGATTTACCCAAAAATTAAACGAGAACATACACATTAGCTTACCTTCACGAATTTTCCTTTAAAAACTCCTTCAGAATCAAAAACCCTTTTTCAATTCTTCCTTTTTAAAAATGTTATTTTGAATTAAAACCTTCACTTCCATCACAGGTTTATTCCCGCCCCCAAAAGGCCGTTAAACTACCTAGCATTCATATATTCATATATTAGCATGTTTCATAAGGCTACCTTTAGTGGTGCAGGAGGACACAACAAGCAGCACACAGAAGGGGAGATTTCTGCCACATACATGCAAAAACAAGCAAACAGGTTCCATTTATGATAAGGGGAGCGGTCCTGAATCTTTCAATCATTTGTTTGTTTGCTATTTCATGACATTTATACACTGATTGATTGGGGGGGAGAGACCTCAAAGAGGTTGACAAAGAGAACCCCCCCCCCCTCTGCAAGTGAAAAATCATGTATTGATGGTTGCAAAGTCAATCTGGTCTCGTCGTAACATTTTACCTGTTGATGGCTGTTATTAGTCCGTATTAATCTCTAACCAGCTTGGCATTGACTCTAGAAGTTTGGAAGAAGTCCCACAGAGACACAAAGACATTTGCCAAAGCGCAGCTGACAAAAGTTTCCCCAAAGGGGCTTCGGGGAGCCTTTTGAACATTCCAAATCACTCCTGAGCATGCAACATGTCCTGTGCCAAGCAAAGCTGCCCATGCAAACTGCCACTGCCGAAGCAAACACACTTATGGCCGATGCTATTCCACTGTGTGCCAAAAACAGGGGAGCAGGAGAGGAAGATGAGCAGGAAGGAAAAGCAGCAGTAGCAGTAGTAGTAGTAGCAGCAGCAGCAGCAGCATAAACAAAAACAAAGGAACATCAAGAACACCAGTCAGCCCACTTCCAAAAAGAAAAAAAGGAAATAAAAAAATGAATTTCAGCAACTCTCGAACCGAGAACCAACCTGATTGTCTTCTTTATCAATACTAGAGTTATCTCGCTTCAAGATAAATCGCTTCTGGGAATCTTCACCTTTTTCATCTTTTAAATGTTCAGAAAACCTTTGCTCTGGTCTGCCAGCAAAGTAAAACATATCAATAAAAAATCTATTTTGTTTTGCTTTGAATTTGTCAGCACTTTTTTTTTTTAAATGGAGGCATTTAGTGCAACAGTTGAGGCTGCTGATGTTGGTAACAATATGTAGCATCTGTTCAAATGCTGCTGTTATTGCTATAAATATATTTTGCTGTTGTGTGCATGGCAAGGTGAATTTGAATGATCAGCTTGTGCAGTCTGTTTGCAGCGACTGAATAATAAGAAAGCAAGCCAGCAAACAATATATTAATTGACTTTTCCAGTTATCATGACCTCCAGCAATGCTGCAAGTTAATAAAGGCTTATACAGATTGAAAAGGAAAGACAAATTTGATGGGGGTCTTCTACATAACTTCTCATAATACATTGAATTGGTGAACTGTGCCAGGGGAAGGGTCCAGTAGTATTTTCTTTAAACAAACAATTATCCAACAGTTGGGAAATTGGGGAGGGGAGATCAACGTTGTCACATTGTATTGATTTGCCAATTGATTTAAAATCCATCCAGATGGTTATTAAATGGCCAGATATTACCAGCTGACAACTTCACATTTCTAGGTTCAGAGACTGAAATAAATTGTTCTGTGCTCTGCTATGACATTGTTTAAAAAGGATATGGAGAAACGTGTCTCTTTACATTGAGCTAACAATTGACATAATTGCAGATTTAGGGAACGTTTTAATCTCCAGGACACTGTCTGTCATTAGCACCCCAGATTTTGCATTTTTCTGCCAGAGCAGCAAGTTGGGTTTGAAAAGTACAGAATCGCATGTTGTCACATAATGTGTGCATTGTTAATTCAGGAGCATTTATAAAATGGAAGGAAAAGTGTGAACAGAAGGATTCTTTCTCTGCTTAGTGCACATGTGTTACTTCCACAGGCATTCACAGGAGACAGACAGGACTGTCAAGGAAGAACTGAGAACCTGAGTACCATAAACAGCACAGTAATGGATCCAATCTGTGCACAGATCTCCTCTCAACACGAACAGCATGACAAACATTGTGGGTGAGTGGGAGGATGGAGGAGTCTCGTTAGAAATAGCTTCCTTGCCAAAAATTTGAAAATTCAGATTTGCACACCTTTCAAAAACATGTTTTCCTCCCTTCCCCTTTACAAAGATAAAGAAGAACAGGGATTCCAAAGTATATACATTGTTAACGCCCAGCATTGAAGGATAGCATCCCTTCTTACTGTTACTTTTCTCTCTCGTCCCTCTGCAGTCCCCCCCCCCCCTTTAGAGTGTAAGCTTCTTGGGATACGGACCTGACAATTTTTATTTTTATTTTGCTGATAAATATGTACGTTACCATGCCAACGGTTAGGCGCTGTGGTCTAAACCACTGAGTCTCTAGGGCTTGCTGATTGGAAGGTTACCATGTACACTTGAGGCATATATAAATAATCCTCCTTAACCTCAATATAATAAATGTAAAGGCAATATGTTAATGCATGCATGCCAACCTGTGACCATTTCGACTGCAATTCATAAGCTCACTTCATCGTGCTGCAGCCAAATCCTAACATAAATGTAATACACATCTCAGCCCACATGCTGCTGATAACAATTGATGACATTAAATTCATTTACGTGAAGGGCACTTGATACAACACTCGATAATTAATAATGTTTCTGCCATTCATTTTTACTCATTCGGAGGGTATTCATCCACATGGCATTCTTTGCCCACGCCCACCCGCTTTTAAAATAATGTTAAAGTGCACTGCATTTCAAATCCCAGTAACTCCATCCATTTTATGGTAGCTGTGAGTATTCACTTCTAGCAAAGCCTGCTGATGAAAAATTAAGAACATGTTTCCTGGAATACCAAGGTCTTAGTTATAGAAAGCTCCAGGAGAGTGCATTAATACACCATCATTTAGGCCTGGCTTAAGGGATTTATAAGTGGGGAAAGTGCTGTTGTACTTCGGTCTTCCTTCAGGGCTTCCCATAAGCATCTCACTGGCCACTGGATGCTGGACTACATGGTCCTTAAATTTGTTTTAATATGTTTCAATTAGTGAAAATAAATAAAAAAAGATTTGGCAAAAAGACATAATTGGTCCTTTGGTCTGATCCAGCAGGAGTTAGTAGTTGGAATTATAAATAATAATATGATGATAATTTATTACTTATACCACTTCCATCTGTTTGGGTTGCTCCAGCCACTCTGGGTGGCTTCCAACAGAATGCAAAAAGCATAGCGAAACATCAAACATTTAAAACAGGCATAGGCAAACTCGGCCTGCCAGATGTTTTGGGACTACAACTCCCATCATCCCTGGCTAACAGGACCAGTGGTCAGGGATGGTGGGAATTGTAGTCCCAAAACATCTGCAGGGCCGAGTTTGCCTATGCCTGATTTAAAACTTATTGATACAGGCCTGCCTTCAGATGTCTGCAGAAACTCATATAATTGTTTATCTCTTTGACATCTGATGGGAGGCCCTCTACCTGGTTCTCTGTAAGTTCACTTCTTGCAATGAGCAAAATGCCAGAAGGACCATGGAACTGAACATTAGTGGGGGTGGAGATGTTGTTTCAGATATTGAACTTTACCACTTCAAACTGCAGTTGGGGGGGGGGTGTCCTTATATCTGGACATTTATCCATGTAAAAAAGTTCTGTGCATGTACTAAACTAGTTCATGGGGGAAAGGGCTGCATAAAAACTCCCTCCTCACGTTCCTGTTTTGCAACGTACAGTGAGGGTTTCTCCCCACTTTTACATGGGGGGCGTTTTAAAATATAACACCATATCTGCAAACCGAGTGGCACAATTCCCAATTTGATTACCTCAGCCAACCATCTCACTCTGAATAATGTGTAGTCTGACTCTAAAATTCTCACTCAATTCCTGTTGGCTAACAAAGCAGTAATGATTCTCTCTGTTGCACAGGAGATTGTTTTTATTTTTAGCTCCTTGACCTTCAACTATCTATCTATTACAGCATGTAAACAAAAACATCATTTCCACTCTAAGAGATAGGTAAGTCTAAGCATAAAAGGAAAAAACCTTTTTGCAGTAGCGCAGTGACTGGGAAAGAAGATGCTAGAATACAGCAGTAGAACTAAAAGCTTGGCCTTCCATTTAAGTATATAGCTGAATTAAAATTCTGAAGTTGATGAAACACTGATGGAATACATTAGCATGTGAAATATATCTCTATCTTATCTTATCTTAAAGCACATGTGCACAATTTTTAGTATACTGATTCAACTATACATTTTCTAGCACTACATTTTATACATGTAGCAACACACCTGCTTATGAGAGAGCTACTTCCCACGGTGCACACATATGTTAAGAAATTCAAACTACATGCAAATAATCTTCTCTGCGTATACAAACTATTTCATGTAGATAATTGTGTCACTGCAGACCTCATTTTTGCCCAATTACTTGGGTTCTTGTGAGAGGAAAGGTGTGGTATAATCATTATTATTAATAGCAATGATAATGGTAATAATGATCATTATATTGTGTGGGGGGGGGGGAGGGAGAAATCCTGAATGAATTCTCCTGAATGAATTCACTCTGAAAACAACTCCAGGTAATTATTAAATAAGCAGTTCACAAAGAAAGGGGAGTAATTGGTCACACGTCCAACTACTTGAGCTAAATTCCCTAGGGAAAGGGCTCAATATAAACAACCTTGTAAGTAAAAAAGAAAAGAAAATCCCAGAGTGTTGTACATTTGATGTTCAGCTCTTCTGAGATCAGTACAAGAGTTCGGAGTGCTATGTATCTCACAGGCTAGAATGTACAGAATTGAACTGGAAGCCAATAAGCATTAGCCATGTGGTGCCATGAGATACTTTTAACCAAGTGGAGAGCTGTTGGCCAAACAGTCAGGCAATATCCATCATGGTCCCACTTTCCTAGATGGTCAAGCTGCAGCATAAGGGGGCAATCCTTACTTATCATATAGCTAGAGACTACAGACAATCGCTTTACCTCTCCGGGTAAGGAAAATTACCACACAATATGCTTTTAAGCTGCTATCCAGTATTTTCCATCCTTCTTTCTGGCCCGAGCAAAGAAAAAAGACATCGCAGGTGGGAGGTAGAATGACATTCTCACGAGGGAGGCCTATCTCATGTTTGCAGAACCATTATTTCAATGTATCCTTCAAAGGCCAGTGCTCTAGGAAGTGAATTTTGCATCTTTATTGAACAAGTTTGCTTTATTACCACTCTGTAGATTCCTCTCGTACAGCAAATGAAGGAATAAGTCAGTTATGATTAGGCAAAATTATTGATTCCATTTGTGTAAGTTGTTGGTTACATTTGCTACAGATTGCTCTGATTCTTCCTTCAAATTGGCAACCAGATGGAAGCATGTGTATTTTACCATATATTTCCTTTTCTAGCATTGCTAGAACTATTAAGGGGGGGGGGACCTAGAGCCTAATTCATTTTAATAATAATAATACATATAATATTATTGATTTACAGTATACGGAAGCATGTTACATGTACCCACATCAAAACAGAACGAGCACATGTTCATCATCTTAAATAAGTGAGGTGTGTTCTTCTAATAATTGATGAAAGCTCACTTTTCCTTCATTGTCTTCTTTATCTAATTTGTGTTTAACCATGTCAATGTATTTTAAATGTACGTGACAAAGGTTTGAAGAAAGATGGGAGAATGAAGGGACTCAAAGGTTGCAAAAAGACAACATGGTTGAGGAAAAGGAGCATGGATGAGATAAGAGGAACAAGACTGTTTAGCAGAAGATGAAGACGATACCATGAACTTGTACTGGCCACAGTTGGAAACAGAACGGGATTTGTGCCAAGTGGTGCTCAGCCACTGTAATGTAAGGATGAAAGGAAAAGATAAAGAAACTCGTACCTGAATATGAAAAAAGAGAGATGAAAAGAAGACAGAACAGCCAGTACAGGGATCCTAGTTCTTTCAGCTGCTGCCTCAGCATGTCATTTTAAAGATTTTGGATGTCAGGTATGTCTTTGAGGCAAATAAATTGCAATCCTCTAAGTTTACTGTACACAAAATGGAAGGATACCTTCCCAACAGCTTTCCCTGGATCAGCCTTTCTTGAAATATCTTGTGCACCCCCACCTAGATCCAAAGTGGTGCCCTGTGACCATGAAAACCATCAAGGTCACAGCACACTCCTTGAGTAGAGTGATAGAACAATGAATAAGATGCTTCGACTTCATCAGGTTGGCACTGGGGGTGCTCCGGGAGTTGGACAGAGGGGCCTGGTTTCCCTAATAGAGGCACAACCTACATGTTGTAATCATCAACCAACAAGACCAGCCCAAGGCATTTTGGAACCATAAATCGTGCCCACCTCAAACAGGGAGGTTGGGGTGAAGATCTACACCAGGAACAAGGGTGGAAGGAGACCAGCAGCACCTCCTAGTCATCAAGAGCCCAGTGTATATGTGATATGGGGGCAGGCGGCTGAGGGACATCCGGCTTCCAAGCAGGCACCACAGCTGTTGCTGCTAACACAACAGGAACAGCAGGTGATGCATTCCTTAGAGGCTGGATCTGCTGCCCCTGTGGATCCTGCCGCCCAAGGCAGTTGCCTCACCTTGCCTCATGGGTGGGTCAGCCCTGTCAACCCCAGACTACTTGAAATGGGGTCCACATGAAGACTTGCTGCCTCATTTCCCCACAATGTATAGAGATGTCACCAGGTTGTACAGTTGTATTGTGTGCGTATGTTCTACGTCAAAACTAACCACGGCTCGGAACCCGAAGCGCTACATGTTGTGGAAGGGCAATATGGCGGTGGGATGTTGCTGACAAATCATAATGCAGATGTCATTTCAAATAGGCAGGGCCTAATGTGCAGGAGAGTAAGGGCAGATGGAAAAGAGAAGCAAGGACAAAAATGAAGAGAATACAAGAGCCCTGTTCAAACATGCCCTCCCTAAGTTATCAGAGCACACTAGTCTTGCACACAGAATGCACCTCAGCATATGCACTAGACCTGCCCCATCAGCATATACACTAACTCTGCTCCTGACATTCATGTACTGATGCAGAAAGCCTGAAGGAAGAATCTCTATGCATCCAGCTGAATGCACCTAGGCTCCAATGTGCCTCCATCTCATGGACCACCTATTCTCATGGAGAGCTGCCTCCAAAGGGCTCCTTAATGCTTAACAGGGATATTCAGCACTACAAAGGACAGAGAAGAAAGACAGAGTCCCCCAGATTTAGAACCGTTTGGAAAATACTTGGGATGGCAGTGCCCTTCGGTGACAATTAAGAGTACATTACTTCTAGAGAGCTGCAATACTTCATTGAGAGATTGCAGAAACCTCAATACATAAATGTGTTATTAGAATGCACTGGATGTGGAAGACGAGCATACTAGATGTTTTCAGTGAGACTGGTTGCAGAATGAAGGGAAACCTTTAGAAGCAACACTGTTGAAAGAGGGCAACAGCTGCCCAGTGTGATTGCAGAATAACCACCACAAAACACATACACATCGCAAATACAAATCTAATTATAAAAAATATACCAACAGGCGGCTAATGCAGCTGATATATGTTCCCCCCACCCCACCCTACCCCAGGAGTTAGAAAATTGCTGCTACAAATATAATTCAAATGAATGGAAAAGTACTGTGCAGATTTAAAGCACTACTATGCAGGTTTTCAACTGATTTTGCTGCATTCATCCCTTCCTCCCTCGCCTCCCAAATTTCTGTTTGTCTTTAATTCCAGTCAGCTTTTCATCATAATGCCTTCTGTTTTCAAGGACTAGGGTGGCATAGCATAGCTCATTTTCTTACATTATTTTTGTGCCCATGAATCATGCTTTTATAGAATGCAAGGTGATCTCATCCTTTTTTAAAAAAAATAAAATGTTAATGGCAATTAAAAACTTGTGAAATACATCACTGCAGCAGTGGGCATATTTTCTATGACAACCACTCCATAAATGCATACGTATGATGAAGCAGAGGTGGCGAACTGATGAAGCATAGCTTTGGGATGTGTGACTGGCTGTTTGAATGCATTGTCACATTAAGGAACTGTAGTGTTACCTAAAGGATAATCTAATTCAGGGGTCAGCAAACCTTTTCAGTAGGGGACCGGACCACTATCCCTTAGATCTTGTGGGGGGCCGGACTATATTTTTTTGGGGGGGAAGAAAGAACGAATTCCTATGCCCCACAAATAACCCAGAGATGCATTTTAAATAAAAGGACACATTCTACTCATGTAAAAACACACTGATTTCCGGATCGTCCGCAGGCCAGATTTAGAAGGCGATTGGGCCGGATCCAGCCCCCAGGCCTTAGTTTGCCTACCCATGATCTAATTCAACTCCGGTACAGATTAATTTCACCCATTTAGTTTCTCATTTCCACCCTTTTACATTCAGTTTTTTCTCATTTCCACATCAGCTTGCAGATTTTAAAACAAAGTTTACACAGAAATCCATACGCATTTGCATGTGGATGTTTTCCTAATATCATCGTTTGTATGCAATTCGACACAATTATGTACGCATCTTTGGTTGAGTAACTGTATCTCAAAATTTCAAAAAGTGTGAATTTCCCAGGATAACTGTATTTTGAGATCACATGCTAGTTTGGGAAGTATGAATTAAATAGGTTTGCATTATGATGAAAAGTGAATGCATTTATTCTCCGCCACAACCAGGCCAATGCAGGAAATTCACTACCACGGCACCCCTGATAGGTGGCCACAAAGCCCCCACTTCAATAGTTCCAAAGGAGGAAAGTCCACCATCTTTCCACTGTCAAACAGCTCCTACCATCAATATTCACAGTTAGCATGAATCCCCAGTGATACCTTATCCCTGCTTCTCTTAATTGTTTGGTGACAGTCTTGGAAGCCCTGCCTCTCCTTAGCATCTCTGCACTCAAATCCTGCAAAAAGAAAATGTGGCCTTTGTTCCTAAGGGTTTGCATAAGAATGTCTTTACGTAGCAAATAGTAGCAAATGCTACTATTACATCCCTTGAAGGGTGGTTTTTTTTGGGCTTCAAGCTGAGGCTGAGGCGAGCTTTCTCAATACCCAGCCTGAAGAGAGTCAAATTTGGGACCCAATCTTCCCACCAGGTATGTGGGAATCATATTATCATTTTCTAGCTGCAGGTCCTAACAGTCTTCTCACCCAATCTTCCTGACCAGCAAGCTTTAAAATTAGTTCTCTCTGGGTTTTAATTTTTTAATCTGGCTTGTTCTGGTCCCTAAAACCTAGCCCAGGCAAAGGCAAACTCGGCCCTTCAGATGTTTTGGGACTACAATTCCCATCATCCCTGACCACTGGTCCTGTTAGCTAGGGATGATGGGAGTTGTAGTCCCAAAATATCCAAAGGGCCTAGTTTGCCTTACCTAGCCCACTGTTTTTTCTATGTCTATCAGCCGACCTCTTAATTTCTTGATTTTATGTGATGAACTCAATTGCCTCTTTTTAATAAGTTCAACATGCAGGTTAGCAATTTGGCTGGAAACCATCTCAAGTGAGTCAGAAACAGGGGTTGCTGTATCTCCTTTACCTACATATTTATTCTTAGCTGTCATCTGAGAGGCTTCAATTATGCTGCCCATCTGATTCCCCACTTTACTGCTGCTTAAAGTATGTAGCAAGATTAATATATATATTTTACTAGTTGGTGTGCCTTGTTGCATATCTTGCCTGAGTGGATATTCTGAGAACGGTTTTTGTTGGTATGACCAGTTTATGGGGTGCAATTAAGTCAGGAGAGGAGAAGAGCTCTGGGCTCAAGCTGTTTCCTTAGCACCCACACATATGAATCCCTCAACACGATGCTTCTGTTTATAGCTTTTTAAAAAGGTGGTTTTTTTAAGCCTCTGCACTACTCGTGTTCTCTTTGTGGTCTCTAAAACTCCTAGATCATTTTCATGCGTACCGCTGCCAAGCCAAGTGTCACACATCCTGTATTTGTGTCCTATCTAAAGGAAGAACTTTATATTTATCTCTGTTGAAATTCATTTTGTAAGTTTGGGGCCAGTTCTCCACCCTGTCAAGATAATCTTGAATCTAGCTTGTGTCTTCCCAGGAGCAGCTATGATACAACTGAAACAAATGAGGACCACTGAGGCAATCATTGATGAGTTGAAATGCTCCCCCAAAATACCCTTCCATAGTGTAACCCTAAGTTCTGAATTACCGGGGGTTGTATATGCAGGGTTATAAACAAAACTTTACTGCTTTTCTTATTTCATTATGTTTATTTGCACCAGCCCTCTACCTTTCTAATGCACATATGTGTATTGAGTGAGAACTGGGGAAAGGGAATAAATTGGGGGGGGGGTGTCTTATGGGATTACAAAAAACTTTCAGCATCACAGAATTGCTACACTCACGTGCAGTGTAAAAAAAATATGTTATTTTCGACGCCTTTAAATCAATGAATTTGAAAGAGGGATGGGATGGCACTAAAACCTTTTTGACATCACAGTATCACAGCAGGAGACCCATGGGAGCAGTTGTAAAAAAATGTTTATGTTTCTTTTCTTTAAAAGATCAAATGGAGAACAACTGACCCACACACAAAAAAGTGTTATGATGGCATTGAAGTGCAAGACCCATGGGAGCTATTATTAATTATTATTATTACTCCTACTACTACTACTACTATTACAAATTTAGGAGGCCTTGGGCAAGTCAAATAAAGTTTTAGGGTTAGCCACTGCTCTTTTAAAGACTGTATCTACTTTATTCCCAAACTGGTAAGTTTAGAAACCAACACTTTTCCAGTAATATAGTATTATATATAATATTGTATTGTATAATATCTCTCTCATAGCCCATGAATAACTTTTCTTCTCAACTGACAACAATAGAAACCATTTTATGAATGGGTGTGGCATGGACATTTCACAACACAGGTGGAAATCCACATGACAGTAATTTTAAAAGCACTGACAATGACCCAGTTTGCATAGAATGCTAAGCCACCAAACCGAGGCTTAGAAAGAACTAGCAAATGTGAGGGTTACCAAAGTGAATGCTGCAGTTGCAGCTGCCACACTCCTCCCTTGGTCTAGCTGCTTCCACACAACTCAGGTTTGGCTTAAGGTTACATTTGAGCTTGAGCTCATGGCTGGGGAAACCCAGCCAGATGCTTGGGGAATGAATGAATGAATGAATTATCATGGTTTCTCACAGTCCAGACATATCACAAGGTGCAATTGAAGGTTTGCTCTTGGTTTATCATCCGTGGATTGTCTCTAGTGAGACAAACGACAATCCTAGGTTTGGACATAATGATGATGATGATGATGATGAGTCAAACAGTAGTTTAGCCCAAGGTAGCACAAGGAACAGCACAGCAGCTGCAGTCTTCACTCTAGATACCTGTTTGTTTGTTTGCTTGTTTGTGATAAGCCATTGTTTGGCTTAGGCATTATGTGCAAACCAGGCCAATGAATGGCAGTTCCTATGATGTGGAAGCTTGCACTCCCAAAGAAGTGTCCTTGGAAGGATGCCATGGACTAGTTTAATATTGACTCATAAAATAATGCAATTTAGGGAAGTTTGCACTATTATGTTACATTACATTTCCTTTGGTAGTTTTCCGTTTTCCAAGGTCAGACTAAAGACTAATTATTTTAATTTTATTTATGGCAGGATTATACCCTTGAGTTGGCAGACTGCAGTGTTTAACAAAGACTGTAATGATTGACTAATATTTAACTAACATTTTATTACAGTGTAATAGTTATAAAGTACATGGCCACCCTAATTCCAAACAAATTAGTTTAGATGTTACATTATACTGAAAAATTAATATCGGGGACATTAGAGATGGTTCATTACTCCCAAGTTCTGTTCTTGGATACATGCAGAATAACTTTTTGGAGGGTGAGGGAGCGCTATATGTCAGGGCTAAGTTGAAGAAACAAGAAACCGCAGAGAGCAGCAAAATCTGTCATATAACCATAATAGCTGCAGAGTCAAAATGGTTACAATTCTGTGCAATGATGAATAAAATGGCAGTCCCTCTATTTTTCTCTTTTAAATGCCTTTTCAACACTTTGTATCCACCACAAATCCTTCCTCACCCTGCTTAAGATAACTGGAGTGCTATTCTGGAACAGATCATAATCTTAATCACCCAGAGCAAATATCAGTGCTGAGCAAATCCACAGAATCACATTAGCTACTGGATCAATAGATTACATTTTGTAAAAGGAACAAAAATAAACACCTATTCCTCATAACTTAGGACAGGCACATTTTATGCCAGAAGGTGACTTTGTGCATTCGTGTTATAGCACAGTTCCATATGGCACCTACTCCCGTGAGTTCAGAGTGTTCAGGTGGCTCACTACCACATTTATGGCCAGCTTAGCTTTGAGCACTGGCTCCCCTGCGGCCATACTGTTGGAATCGCTACCAAGTTAATTAATAAACTGACTACTCTGTGTATAAGCTCCTCCTTTCTCGTGTATAAATGAGCCTGATGATTCGTTCCCTCTTAGGCAAATGGGTGTATTATTTATGGATAACATTTATGGGGTAAAACACTACTTACTCAAACGGATTTAGGCATGTGGAACCTCCACCAGCCCCTCTCATCTTCTTCCAGCGTGTCCTTGTTAAGGCTGCACATTGGCTTGGCAACTCTGGCTGTGTTCCCTTAGCTTAGCACAATAACTCAGACTTTCAAGCTTATCGTGATTTACTGTAAACAAGCAGCATGCTGGTGTACACTGCCCAATTGCTCCCCCGTTGTTCCACCTCTAGCACAAGCAACATAAAGAGCTTCCTGTTATATCTGAACCATTGATCATGGTTTCTTGCTCCCTTGTTGTTGCTGGCATCCATCTGTCTTGAGAGAAAATGGAGTGCGCCTCTGGGGGTGAAGTCAAACCATTGTGTTAGCGGCACCAAAGTGACCTCCCTGGGACAGAAGCCTGGGCAGTGTGTATGGAGGTCCTGGGCTGCCTAGACAACAAGGCCCCTCTCCTGGCCTTGCTGTTGTGGAATGAAGGAAAGCACAGCAATACATTTAGCAGCAGCTTGGCTGCAAGAGTTGCCAGGAGGAGGCGCACATGATGCCATCCAACCATCTTAGGGACTCCATTCCAGATATGTGTAGGGTTTACTGCTTTTCTTCTCCTGAAGATATCCCACAAGGCAATGGAGGATTAGGATCAGAGTTTTCCTTCTCCTAGATGGGCAACCTTCCTAGGCTGATGAGCCCTATCTGCCCCTCACTTCTCTCACTTCTCTCTACAGCATGTGCAGAAACCACCTTCTTAACCCCTGGACCCATAACTGGTCTTGTCCACTCAATCCACTGAAGCCTGTCTTCACATACAAGGGAAGTCCCTAACTCATGGAGGATTTAAGACTCTTTGGCTACCCTCACCTGGTTAGCCAGTCAGTTGAAGCTGTTTCCCGGGGCGCAGCTGCTGTTGTATGCTGACAGCTTCTAGGAGCCACAGGTGAGAGCTGAGTGCAGGGTTGGGACCAAAGGTGGACAAACTATCCCACAAGGAGTATGGTGTGTCCACCACCAGAGGTACTACGCCTCCCCTAACACCCCATGCACCCCTAACAAATCACAAAAACAGTGTGCAAGAAGAGAGCAAAGCATACAAGCCCATGAGTTCACATAGCACCAAACCATGATATGCCATCATGTCTGAACATATGTGGAATTTATTACATTGCTCATATGACACAGTGGCACAGTTTGCACGTGATGCCAAGTCAAACCATAGCTAAGCATGAACATACAAGTGCACAGGCATTCACAATAAACACCATGGCTGCTTTGCTCCTAACCCAGTTGTGCTGCCATCACCTCTCCCTACCCTGCCCACTGAGTATTACGTCTGAACCTGAACTCATCATTTGCTTCCCCCAGATAAACTACAAGTAGTAAGCCAAGAATAAACCTTGGTTACAGGCAGTGGGTTGTTTGGAGAGAAACAAATTACATGCCAAGGTTTGGACATGACATGACTGCAAACCAAACTAGTTTAGCTCCAGGTAGCCCCAGGAGAACCAGGGAAGGAGCAAAACAGCCATGGTTTTATTGGGACTACCCCATGTGCATTCATACTTTATGTTGCAAACCTGACCAATAGGGCATTACATGCCACAACAGACCACCTGAACTTACCGTATGTTCCAAAGGAAACCCAAAATATATTTTGCTTTGATTAGAAAATGAGATCCTTAAGGCTAAATTCTCTAGGTATGAACTAGCACAAACCTAGGGGTTTGGGTTGTTTTTTTTTTTTTGCTATTACCTAATTTCCCATGCTTGCATATTGAACTTCTTAACAAATTAAACCTGCAATCCAATGCAAATTTACTTCTGAGACATATTTCAGAGCAAACATTCAAAACTGAGCTGTAAATATATTATCTTTGGGAATTTTCACGTTGCTGTTTTTCAATTCCTGCTGTTTGCTAAAATCATTTTCAACCTTACTTTGACCTTTGCCTCCCAGTTTTGTTTTATCTGTAGATCTGGAAACCATTTTTTTCTTTCAAATCATTAAGAAAAATGTGCAAGCCCCACGAGAAAAAGAGCTAGAGGATCCCACGTATTACAACCTACCTGACTGACACAATGGCATTAGTAATTGCTCTCTGAAGTTTTCAATCAACACCTAATGGGAGATACCTTGTAGCCCACATAGCTCCAGCTTCCACAAAATTATAGTTTTATTTTGCATTTTAAAGAAATCATTCTATTAATGACCAGAGCTTTAAGAGAATGCAAGCTGTGTTAATGTGAAATTAAGAGGTTTTGTAGAATACCTTTATTCTGTTCTAGTGGAAAACTTTTGGCAAATTTACCGTAATTGGTTTTAAAGACATCAAGTTATCAAGGCTGGGTTCCTTTATGGGAGATTGGGAGATATTATCTAGGTACATATAGAGAAAAGATAAAGGAAGTGTACATTGTTATTTGTTTGGAAACCAACTTGGTACTTGTTCAGATGTAACAATCAGAGTTCAGTAAGTCATGGGAAGAAGTATTTGTCCAAATAAAAGCAATTACCTTACAAAACGTATCTAAATGTCCAGAGCTGGCTCTCCTCAATCTTTTCACGGGAGATAATATTAACTTAAACCTTTAATAAGAATCATAACAAGAAGATGCCAGGGCAACTTGGTGCTGCTTGGACAAATTGGTACAACAAAGAGTGGCAAATAGCACTTGTGGAAAATGTAAAAAATAAAATTAGCACACTTCCTTCCTTCCTTCCTTCCTTTTCTTTTGTAACCAGCTTCAGAAAATTTATCTTACGGTGCAATCTGATATATGGCTGCTCAAAAGTAAGCCCCACTGAGTTCAATGTCAGATTTATGGTCAAATAACTTGGTGAAGGATTGCAGTCTTCATTTCTTAAGCCATACTTTCCTCTGATGTCCGAACCAGGAAGCTGTGGTTTAAGGGCCCCAATGAGCCAGAATAAGAAAGAAGGATCTGAGTCTGGTTTGGAGGGTGTCCTTAAACCAGAGTTTCCTGTTTCGGATGTCACAGGAAACTGTGGCTTGAATGATTATGATGGTGGGAAGAAGAAGAAGAAGAGTTTGGATTTGATATCCCGCCTTTCACTCCCTTTAAGGAGTCTCAAAGCGGCTAACATTCTCCTTTTCCTTCCTCCCCCACAACAAACACTCTGTGAGGTGAGTGGGGCTGAGAGACTTCAAAGAAGTGTGACTGGCCCAAGGTCACCCAGCAGCTGCATGTGGAGGAGCGGATACGCGAACCCGGTTCCCCAGATTACGAGACTACCGCTCTTAACCACTACACCACACTGGCTCTCCAGGAGGGAAGGGAAGAGATGAAGATGCCACAGATTTACCAGAGTGGAATCAATACATCTGAACTGGCCCACTGCTTGCTGCTGAATTTCTCAAAGAATAAATTAAATAGATATATCTGTATAGCTATAACGGATGGCTTCTGCACCCATGTAACTGGTACAAGATGTTAGCAGTGAATCAAGCCCCTATGCTGCTGACATGAGGGATAACAGATTCAGTGTGGGCAGTACTACCCACTTTATATTTCAGCTATGACATATTTGGCACAATGGAATACGTAACATTCTGCTAACATAATTCTTATGCATTATAATTTTGCATTAGGATGCTGGAGGAGCATCAAGGATGCCCAGAGCCTGTGTGATAATGCAACATACAGTCACACCAAAGTCAGGGATGCAAAAGAGACCTGTGAACAAGCACAAAGGATTTCCATGCAAGTACAACCCTTGCCTGTTGTACTTTATGGCATGCCACCACAGACCTTTCCTTAATGTTTTGTTGGCTGGGGGGGGTATGGGATTCACAGCCCAATGACTTCTAGTCAAACTGAGCATAATACAAATATGTTCCGGACACTAGGGCTCTGAAATCTATAAGGTGCTGCCCCTGACACCTCACCCACCCTCTGAGACTGGCTTCTTATTCATTTCAAATGAAGGATTATATTTAACCAGAATTCTCCATGAAATGTATGGGAGAACACACTGGTAAATAAATAAATCCAGATATACTGAGTTATTATTGAATGGCGGCCAAATTTCCCACCCCATTCATGCATGGCAAAACAGGAGGGTTACTTATTTTCACATAGTTATTTTCATGAATCATTTTAAGGAGGGCAATGTTCTAGGGAGAGAATCATGGGGAAGAAATGTGAGTGCTTGGTGTGGATATTGCAGGATTTTTGATATTGCCAGCACACACATGGCAGCAAAACAAAACAAAAGGGGCTTCAGGAAGAGTGACCTTCAGCTTATGGGTATGTATAATTTGCTCACACACACACCCCATCCACTTCCTAGATTTGAGCACCCATTTAATCTCAATAAACCTTTGGCGTGAAGTCAAAGCTCAGTCTCTGTTTTGGATCAGCTCCAAGTGTACACAGGTCAGTTGAATGGGGGCATGTCTGCCACTAGCTAAAAACCATTATGCTTGAAAAATAGGTGAACTCCTCATTCACTACAGCCTCTTTCAAACCTTCATAAATGTGTTGATTGAATGCGCATAAAAGAGTGTTATTGTACGTCAGTCCATGGCTTATACATGCACAGTCAAAGGGAGCCAATAAGTGCATATGGTTCACACATTTAGCCAAATATGTGTATGTTGCGGATGGGCTAACCAGCAGGTCCCTCTCTTCTCCCTATAAGTTTAGTGAATATAAATGTGGGAAACGTCTGAAAAGAGTTTGGGTAGCATTCTTATAATAGTAAGTTGACCCTCATTAATGAAGAGTCCATGGAATCTGTGTATCATTTCCTGTTCCAAGCGTCACATGAACATTGTGAAACTAACACAGAAGGAGAATAGAGTGGTAGGGAGGCAAAAGACAACTACTTGTTAGGTCAAGGAATTGTGGGTATGTGATAATATCACATCATTAATTTTGAATTAAACAAGCAGTTCTTTGGGAACAGGTTTCAAGGTTAAAGAAACCTGGGCTGCTGAGTCTATGCAACGGTTAGCCAAAAACACTAATGTCACCTTAAAGCCTAAGAAAATGGTGCTGTTTGGGAAGCAATCCATCTAAATTTTATGGCTACAATATGTGCTATTGAATATACTGGATGTATGTTAAGAACCATTTCCAAAGCTGACTTTCTTAGAATAAGACTACATGTTAGACGCAGATGAAAGCCTGAAGCCTTCTTCTTCTTTGCAAAGCAACTTCCGAAGGGGGTAACAGAAAAGTACTTGGGGAATGCTTAACTCTTCCCCTGTCGGACACTTTTCTGCTGCTACCTCCCCCAGATAATCCACCTCCCCATGGAGGTGAAGGAAAAGAAGAGCTGTTGTGTATGATTGCTGGGCCCAGAGCACACCGTATTTTTCGCTCTATAAGATGCACCAGACCACAAGACGCACCTAGTTTTTGGAGGAGGAAAACAAGAAAACATATATTCTGAGTCTCAGAAGCCAGAACAGCAAGAGGGATCGCTGCACAGTGAAAGCAGCAATCCCTCTTGCTGTTCTGGCTTCTGTGATAGCTGCGCAGCCTGCATTCGCTCCATAAGACGCACTCACATTTCCCCTTACTTTTTTAGGAGGGAAAAAGTGAGTCTTATAGAGCAAAAAATACGGTAGTATACTCCTGCTTCTTATGCACTGTTAATTGTTGTTTCTGCAAGCTACTTAACCTAGAAGCAACTATTTGCAATGCATGCAGATTTACAAGCTTTTTTGAATAAGCCTTTATGTGTGTTTTCTCTCTCAGAGTAATTTAAATGTGTGTGTTTTCTCTTAAATACATATTTCCATGTGTGCGCAAGGCAAGAACTGCCAATAATTGCAAGGAAACATTCAGAGAAGTGAGAAACCAGGGCATTTCATATAGAAATGTGCAAATATTGAATTCCTCAGTTATCCCGACTTTGATTAGCTGAGCCAGTGACATAGCTGCAGAATGTTCATGGTTACAGAATGTTCATGCACATTTCAAAGGTCAGGGAACCAAGTTGTCAGAATGTCTGCAGTCCAGTTTCTCTTAAGTCCTGCAAAGAAAGTTGTCAGTTTGGGTTGCATTAGAAACTCAGAGCTAGGGACAGGAGAGCTTAGTAGATCAGGCTGAAAACTTTGAAGAAGCAGAGAAAATAGGAACAGGGAGCCAGAGGCAAACAGTATGAAGGAGGGAGCAGAGAAGGTAAGAAATTAAGAAATAGGAACTAATGAACTAAGGCAACAAAGGGCTAATAAGTGAAGTGGGTATAGGGGCTAAATTTCAGACATTGATCTGAACCAAGCATCCCATTCTTTGGATGCAGACTTGAAATTTCATGCAGGACGAAACAAGTTTCCATTATTTGCTTTATCCAGTGATTTCTTAGAGAAGCAGGGACACCAAATCATCCAGAATTCTTTCATCTTCATGGGGTGCCTAATTTATTTTAATTCTAGTAGCAAATCAAACAGCAGTTTTCAGTTCCCTACGCTGAAATTAACAGAACCTGCATCCACACACAACAGAGCGATTGCAAATCAGCTAGATCAGGCTGACATGTCTCTTATAAACAGAGTGCACTCTAAGATTGTACCATTAGGCATCAGACATTAGTGTGTATTGTGGTATTGTCATTTTAAAATGGTTGTCTGTGCCTTCTTGTTGTGAGTTGCCTTGGGTACCTATTGAGGTGGAACTGGAGATACATTTTTTAAAGAAAAAGAAATAAATGAATGCATTCCTGCCTACCCAGTGATATAAGAAGCAACTCTTTGCATTTTCTGATGCCCATTTTCTACACAACAGATGCTCTTAGCTCATTTATTATGCAAAGTGAATTAATTCAGAGACAATTTCTCAACTGTGAAAGGGTAATGATATATATGGAAAAACGTTGCATTGGAAGAACAAAAGTGGAAACCAGATAAGGAACTCATTGTTCAAAAGGAGAGTCCTGTAAAAAGAAAATAGGGAAGAGAATGCCACACAATACATTTACCCTTTCGAGAAGTATTACACGTAATAGTTTGCAGTGCTCCAAGTAAAAAGAATAGTCCACAATTTACTTTTTCTACGCTCCAACATTACAGCGGTAATGAGGGGCTAGGAAATATAACATTCCATTCCAGAGGCAGGTCACAGCTTTCTTATCAACAAACAACAGTTAGATTGATTTGCTTCAACATATTTCATGTCCTCAGTGTTCTTCCAAGGACAGGCATAATGAAACTCCACATGAGAATGAATGGTAAAATAAATATTAAAAAAAATATGTATTACTCAAATAGAACGAAAGAACTAAGGAAGAAAACACCTGGGATGCGATAAAGGGAATGCACTCCAACCGATTCTTAGCAAAGGGAAATAGAAGGAGAACAGTGAGGTGGAACTTACATTCTCATATTGCTGGTCTTGTTGATAATTACAGATTTCCCAGTCTGATCCACGTTGTGATCCATGCCAAAGTAAGCTGCCACTCTGTGCACTAGCATTCGCTGATATGATGACATCTGGGGGAACTTTTTATAATGATTACTGGAACAAAACGTCAAAGGGCTCAATATGATGCAGCCTCTGACATGATGGAACAATAGCAGTCCACTTTTTTTAAAAAAAACCCAGCAGCAACCACCCATGATCTTTTAAAACATTAGTTAACGGGCAGTTGTCAGATCTGGTATGCCTAGTCTGTTATTTTCATTAGTCTCTTTAACAATAACTCTTCCAGTCATCCATCCCAATATTCTGCATGTGTCAAGTCTGTATTTAAAATATAAATATGCAAAATGTTTTAAGTTATTGCTTTTTATGAGCAAAACAACCTGCATTATCTTATAGCTTTATTAAAATTGTTGAAGGGAAGAAACTGAATTGTTTAGTGTGATACTGGGTCGTGTTTTGCCCAAACAGGCAGGTAGGTATATTCTGACTAACATCAAACAAACAATTGCATCAAACAATCTCTTTTTATTTCAAATAGCTTATGCAAACTCCTTTGAAATTAATGGTAACTGTACATCAGAAATAATTTGAGCAGTAGAGCTCAGAAATAAATATTTAGCAGTAATTATTTAGTTGTATCCCGTTCTTGCTCCAAATGGTTCTGGTAGGTATATGTGAAGTTATCTCCTTTGTCTTAATTTCACCCCTGTAGGGTGAGAATGCCCAAACTTTGCACTGGGACGGAGGAGCATTTTGAACCTTAGTCTCCAAAAAGTCTGTAGGTCTGGAGCAATTGCTGCCTCCATCCTTAGCTCTGAAAACATAGGACTGTCTGGGGGCATTTGCCAATGAAACCAGCACAACACAATTAAGGATCCATACTAAAGACGTTTATCTAATTCCTTAGGGATGAATAATTACTAAAGACATTCGTTTTGTTAAAACCTTTGTATTTTCATATTGCAATAATATTGCTCAAAACAAAAGTCTATGAGTGCCTGGTATAGTAGACAAGAGTTAGCAAACAAGAAATCAATACTGAAAATTAACTTACCCGTTGTCACTGATAAAATCAATAATTTCCTGTTCCAGTTTTAACAGTATCATTCTATCCCTGTTAAGAAAATAATAAGAAAATCACTACTCAGGGGTTTTTTTGGGAGGGAAGGGCGCAGAGGACTACAACTACTGAAATAATTTTGATGTCTCTTTGCTCTGTCCCTTTACAACAAACCCAAATACTTGTTTATGACATGTAAAGATATCACAGTTCACATCCTGATGGCAGGAGGCTGATAATCCTGTGGCCCTCCAGGAGCTTTTGGAGTATAACCCCGTTATGTCTGACCATTGGCTATGGTGGTGGTGACTGATGGGTTGGGAACCCAGCTTTGTGAGTGGCTCATGGTGGCCACTCATGTTGTAACAGAACCCCTGACATATCATAGTTTCCCAATACCTCTACTGCAGGAGTCCATAAAGGTAAAGGGACCCCTGACATTAGGTCCAGTCGTGGCCGACTCTGAGGTTGCAGTGCTCATCTCACTTTATTGGCTGAGGGAGCCGGCGTACAGCTTCCGGGTCATGTGGCCAGCATGACTAAGCCGCTTCTGGCGAACCAGAGCAGTGCATGGAAACGCCGTTTACCTTCCTGCCGGAGTGGTACCTATTTATCTACTTGCACTTTGACGTGCTTTTGAACTGCTAGGTTGGCAGGAGCAGGGACTGAGCAACGGGAGCTCACCCCGTCGCAGGGATTCAAACCGCCGACCTTCTGATCGGCAAGTCCTAAGCTCTGTGGTTTAACCCACAGCGCCACCTGCGGCAGGAGTCCATAGAACAATGCTAATACACTTTCTCCTTATGTGCATAGTCCTTTGCACCCAAGCCCTCATTATTTTGATTCTGAAATAATGTATTACAGCCGGGGTGGGGGGCTAGTCTATGGCCCTCCAAATCACTACTCACATAATCACTGACCACGGCCCATGCTGACACCGATAGGAATTATAGTTCAGCAATCTAGAGGGATTATCCATGGGATAAAGATAATGATAATGATAATAATAGTGATGTTTTGATAATTGTCAGAAAATGAGAACTAGATTGTTTTCTAATCTTTCTTGGATTGGAAATTGCAATCTGCATCAAATCAGAAGCCATCAAAATTATTTATTCATCATTATGATATACTATAAAAATGTATAGTAATATAATAATAATAGGACTATTAATAGAGTACTGTATTTTTTGCTCCATAGGGCGCACCGGACCATAGGGCGCACCTAGTTTTTAGGGGGGGAAATAAAGAAAAATAAATTTATTTCCTCCCCCCCCCACCCCCAAAGAGCAAAGAAGCCAAGACAGTGAGTGGGATCCATCCCGCTGGCTGTCTTGGCTTCCTCTTTAGCCACGCGCAACCTCTCCAGCCGGGAGAGGCTGCGCGCAGCTTTGGCGGAAGCCAAGACAGCGAGTGGGATGGATCCCGATCGCTGTCTTGGCTTCGTTTTTAGGCGCGGGGCTGGGGCAGGGGAAGCCCAAGCTTCCCCCAACCCCAGCTCCCCAAACAGGTCCAGGAGCGGTGGCAAGATTGCACACAACCTTGCCACTGCTCCCGGAGCTTGCAGGGCTGGGGACGGGGGAAGCCCGAGCTTGCCTCGACCCCAGCCCCCCAAACAGGTCCAGGAGTGGTGGCAAGATTGCACACAACCTTGTCGTCGCTCCCGGAGCTTGCAGGGCTGGGGGTGGGGGAAGCCTGAGCTTGCCCCAACCCCAGCCCCCAGAACAGGCAGCTATCCGCAAGCCTTCCGAGCACAGCGGGAACTCCTGCTGCGCTTTGAAGGCTTGCAGATAGCTGCCTGAAGCCCGGGGGGCGCAGTGGGAGTTGGCGCTGCGCTCCCCGGGCTTCAGGCTTCAGGCTTCAGAGAGCTCCGAAGGCTTGCGGATAGCTGCCTGAAGCCTGGAGAGCGAGAGGGGTTGGTGCGCACTGACCCTTCTCACTCTCCCGGCTTCAGCGAAAGCCTGCATTCGCTCCATAGGACGCACACACATTTCCCCTTCGTTTTTGGAGGGGGGAAAGTGCATCCTATAGAGCGAAAAATACGGTAAATAGTAGTTACAGAGTTGTTGTTGTTTTAACTTTGATCATATATTAAAGTAAGGCAGATTGTCTTTTCTTTGGATGTAGAGTCATATGATATAAGATTTCCTAACTCACTGGAGTTCTACAGGACTGTGATATCTGGGGTTGGGGCAGGACATTTTACTCTTCCAAACAAAAAGAGGAGCTTTAAATGCAGGGATGCCTGATTACCTATGTCAGTGGTTCTCCATAAAACTGATGTGTAAGAGTGTCTAAGGTGTAGCAGTTTAGAAACTGAAAATGTTCACAGGACCTAGTCTTCATTGCAGCCCCCGGCCCCACCAAGGGAACAGATTATTATATTCTATTTCAAGAGCTGGAATCAGACTGAAGTATGATTAACCATTTGCTATGCTAAGCCGTAGTTCAGTACATGAACTTGTTTTCACTTCCCCCACCCCAACCCCAAAATCCTTATCATCTTGTGTGACCACAAGGAGACTGAAAGCATTTACTTCTCAACAAATCAGTTTGTCATCATGTCCAAAATAGGAAATGTTGGGTAGAAATGGTTGTTGCTTTAAGTTTTACCTATGATTTGACCAAACAGGAAACAAATGCTGTACTGAGGGTGGGGTGTGGGGTGCATGTGCCCAAGACTCGTTCCTGTAGCACTAAACCAGAGTTTAGTTTTATGACAAAACACAGACAGCATAAGCCTAGTCAGTATTTCTGCTTATCCTGGGATCTGAAGCAACTATTTTAAGCTGGGCTCCTCCTTATTGGGTATCTGTATTCTAAACCTCTCTGCCAGTCCCCATCAGGTCTCTGAATCCTAACTCCACCAAACACATAAGCCTTGCATAATTCTGTGTGGGTTTGTTTTTTTTACTTGACTCCCCTTATCACTAGCCATTTATGTTTACTGGGCATTAGCCTTACATTGTCAAAAATGTGTGATTACATGATCACAGATGGTTGTGATAGATGTTGATTTTGGCTAACTAACGACAGAGCATTGAGGAGCTGCCATGACAGTTCCCACATCACATCTTGCAGTATGTCTATATTTGAGAAACACTGACATAGATGGCTGCGGGTTTCTAGATGCTGTGTTGCATGTTTCGGAAGAGAGGTGTGTGGATGGACGTGGCTAACTCCCTGAGAAAGGAATTAAACTATGGGGAAAGGGAAAGCTTATGGAGTACTTATAGGGGTTTATGTTAAAAATCAATATGCTTTCATAGCAGCATAGGTATTATTTTCCACACCATGACCACTCTAGGACTAACACCACATTGCTCCCAATTGCTAAGTTCTCAAGCCACACACAAAAAAGGCCTACTTACCTGGGATTATTCTTTAATGTGTTAACCAGAAATTCGTGCAAATCTATGCCTGTTGAGTCTGTGTATTCTTGGCTGCAGTCTGAAAAAACATACATTACTAATAGTTTCATTTTTTTTAAGGTTAAAAAAAAATTTAAAGCCATTGTGTGGAGGAAAGTTTTCTCCTTCTCCAGCTGTCTGAAAGAATACCTAACACATGCAGACTGTGACTTGCATCAGGAAAAAATACCCCACAGAACAGTGGGAGGGTACCCGTACTTTATGTTCACTGTACCAACAGCTACAAGCACTAAGGACAAGTGGATATTAATTTAAAGTGCTGTGCTTTAGAATAATACAAGGGATGTATAGATCCACCTAAAGCCTTTCCAACTATTTGAACTGTTAATATTGTGCATATGTGTGTGTGAAATACCAGGCAGGTTTTGGACATAATTAGTTTTGTTTGGGCAACCATGGGTGAGATAGAAAATCAAAACAGATGTGAAAGACAAAATGGCAAATCAGAACCACTTTGGGGATTTGACTGGACACAACTTGGGATTTTTTTCCTGACCATTTTATAAATGTGTTCATCTAGAACTGTACTGAATTTCACTTTGAGCAAAATTTCAGTGTGAATGTGGAGGCTTCTACTCAAGGAACTGAATTTTGAAGAAAACAGAAGTCTTTTAAAAAGACTAGCACATTTCTCTGAGGGATATTTCACATCCCCAAATACCCAAAGACAGCAGGGTGTTTTTTTAAATATTTTGTCCAGCTTCAGCCAGACTGATTCATTTTACTGCATTCACCGATGAGGTGTACACCCTTTTTGACAATCCATAAAGCACCCATTATAACGTCACATGATGCATTTAAACGTCATTACACTGGCAAAGTGCCTTGCAGACTGCATTCCAAACCACTTGTTGCATGGTATCAATAGAATGATATTGGATATGAATAAGAATCTGCATCGTGCAACACTGGGAAGCAGTGACGTGTGTGAATGTGTAGATAGCAATGAAGTGCATTTTTTTAAATATATATGCACAATGGATTTCTAACGTTGTCCATAGAGATGAGAACAAAACTTCATTCAAAAAAACCTATTGTAAATAAGCTGGGAAGATTGGATAACCACAAATAAACCAGCCATCTGTTGATAATCTTGCACATTTCATGCGTGACATTTAAAATGCGGCAGGCAATTTAATTGTATATTAACTCATATTTAAGACTTAAGTCCATTTCCGAACAAAATATCAAAAGACAATGGCTCTGTTAGCAACAAGTTTCTGTGCTTGGACCTCACTCAACACATACGGAAGACTCTGCAAGAGCAGTGATAACTTCCCCTCCATACAGCAACTCTGGTTATTTGCACAGATATAAATATCTGCAGTTGCAAAAGCTCCCACTCTTCCCTTTTCTACTTATTGGGAAGAACTCATTGTAGACACCTGCCCTTCCACCCAACAGCTGATAATGATCATGGATCCGAGTCAGCATGAAAATATGGACATTGGCTTTAGAGTGTAGTGTGCCGCTAACAAGAAATTATATGGCATGGCATGTGCTGGCAAAATTGGGTAGCTATTCTTACATCCATTTTCATGCAGTATTTTTAGTGGGCTCCTTGCAATCACATACAATAATTGTGTACATGCACCACATACAAACACACACTGAATGAAAGCTGCCCCTATATGGTTTGGTTGTGGTTACTTTTTCTCTACAGTGAAGTAGGGGAGGGAGCTATCGCCCAAACCCAAGGTCCAACACTGATCTCATTCCAGGGACATGGGGTGGGAGTGGGGGAAAGAGGCGAGTGAACAAGTGTACTGTCCTCCCCAAAGCAGAATAATTAATCCTCCCTCTTAATGCAGTCACTTATTCAAATTTGAAGTTAGCAGAATGTGTGACCCTCCAGTCTGAACAGAGACCACTGGCCACATATTAGGACCAGCAGAGTTCTTCACAGTTCCCTTGCTTTGCAGTTCCAGGCAGCAAGTCAAACCAGAGTGTTTAATGAAGCCCCCTGGATTGGCTTTGCATTTGAGTTTGTGGGTCAGAAACTGTGCAGGCTTATTAGATAATATAGACATACTGCATATATTCCACAAACAATGCATAAACAAATACATACACTACAATCCCACAGACGTATACAGAATATCAAATATATAAGCAACAAAAACAAGCAAATACATTCTTGCATTCAAAAACGTCTTCATACGTGACTATGATAGATGACTGAATAACGACTTAAATATTTTTGTTCACCTTTTGATAACATTCTTATCTTGGGTTTTTCACTGTTTCTATCTTTCTCTTTGTTTTTATTCTTTTCTTTTTCTTTCTCAGAGTCATCTTTACTAGATTTATCCTCTTCTTGTAGGCTGGGGAAACTTGAAAGCTGCAGTTGTATTGATTCCTGTTGAAAGAAATATAATAATTTAGGGCCAGATTCAGGAAACTTGGCTTCCAAAATGCATTATGAAGTGCATGCTTAGAAAAGCTGAAGCCAAACTGTCTTCTGTGAACTTAATATTAGGAAAAAAATATTGTACTCTTAGGGACAAATTTTGCTTCCCGATATTTATTTTGCCTCCTGCTACTTATATAGTTTATGTCGTTTATATACCTCAGAGGATTAGGATTTAATTCTGAATATATCCTAATTTATTTGCTTCAGATTAATTATAATTTCCTTGAAGCAGATCCCACTGGACTCAGTGGGGAGCACTTTTAAGTAAAAGTGCCTAAGGAAAAGTACTCAGGAATGAGGGGGTTACAACTAAAATCTTAAGGATCAAAAGCTTAGGTATAAAATACGTTCCACTGGAATTGAGGCAGTCTTTCAAAGTAAATGGACTGAGGACTGAGGCACCTAAAACCTAAGCACACTTAATTTATTTCTGTTTAAAATTGAAATAAGGAAATTGGTGACACCTACTTAGAATTAAGAAGCTAGAACTTGCTGCTGGTCAAGTGCAGCAGTTAAGTCTGCATATTAGATTACAAATAACTCAGATGTCCACACCTTCTATAAATATATGTATTACTGATGGGGTCCCAACAACGTTAACATTAATCTCATACTGCTAGATCCATCAACTAGCACATTAAAATATATCTGAATGAGTTCTATCCAATGCCAGTCCTACCTGGAGTAGACCCATTGAAAGGGACCTAGGTTAGTCATGTTCATTAATTTCAATGGGTCTACTTTGAGTAGGACCAGCATTCAATATAACCCAAAGTGTAGTTCTTAGGGAATATGTTATAAAATGTGAATGGTGGCAGGGGGAGGTTAACTGTTTATGAACCCAATACAGTAGACAATTATGTACATAATTGTCATTGAAATCACTGGAGCTTAAGTGGACATAACTTTATGTTAATTTACGGTCCGTGACTCTGAAGGTATAGTGAATTGAACTGAAGATTATTGGGGAGAAATACACAGTGAAAATGCATGGTTTATAGTTAGTAGCAGGGTAAATTCCCTGCAAGTAATCTGGCAAGCTGATAAAAGTGCAATTGTGTTGTTCAATTAAGGGAAACAATTAGAATTGCTTCTGCTATGTACATTCTATTATCCTGAAGTCAAAATGATAGTTATAGTGCTCTTGCATTTTTACAGGGGATGGAAAGGAAGACAGACTTTACATATAGTCTAAAACAGACATGTAAGCATACAGCATATATACTTTGTGCCATACATATAACATACCATTTCTACATATTCATTGCATTTGAAATAAACACACACAGAAGTGCTGCAGAGTCGTGAAAACAATCTATTGTTTTTTCTTATATTCACTTTTTATTGATATTTTTACTCAATAGTAAAATTACAACGTTGATAAGTACATTCATACAGGAAAAGTTTAGCGAACAACAGGAGATGTTCAGTTTGCAATAATACACTGATAAACCAATATCATAACATTAGAGGCAACATTCCTTTAAAGTAAGGACAAAGTGTGCGATCAGATAAGCTTTCATGATCAAGTAATACAGGTAACAAGATTTTTTTTCCTACACAGGAAAATCAAGGCAAATTTTTAAATATAATACAAACATTAGGTTTGTAGTACAATCTGTAGTACTGGCAATGTACCATACATTCTCTGATAATTTAGACCCTGTGCTTTGTAAACAGCTAAAATAAACTAACAAAGGGGAAAAAAATCCAAATTAATTTAGAGAAAAAGAGAGAGAAAGAAAGAAACAATTTCCATTGGCCCAACCCTTCCAGTATCCTTCAGTCAGCTCAAAAAGGAGAGCACAGCTCTAACTTTCCTAGTGCAAAGGTAATCATTAGAAAGTTTTAAATCAAGTATACTTCCCATCTAATCATAAAAAGCCAATAATCCTTAAAGAGGAGACTTTGGTGGCAGAAAGTATTTTAATCCCTGCATTCTTTACTTTATACTCAAATCATTCTTCCTAGTACTGGATGAAACAGTGGCAGGAACCAGAAGAAATGTGAATCCCAGCCTTGTTCTGCCTTGCATTGTGGGCAGTTTAGGCTGAAATCCTAAATATACACTTAATCTAGAAGTGACATCGAACTCGATGGGATTTAGTTTTGAGTAGGCATGCATAGGATTGCACCATTAGAAGAGGTAATCTAGTCTTTACCTCCAAACCTGCTAGCCTCTGAAGTGTATAAAATTCCTTTTCTTTTTTTGCAGAGTACATCAGTAACTACCATGCAACACTGAATATACTGCGATATATTTATATTCTCCTCCTTTCAGTTTCCATTTAAAACGATAGAAAACACAAATAAAATGCAGAACAAAAGCCATACATTTCTTATATGCAAGTTGAGTCAATGTGTCATAGTATTGTTTTCCCCCCTCTCAAAATATTTACCCACAACTCATAAAATAATCTATCTAGTGTCCTACTGCATAAACTGTCATTGTAGAGCAGCGAGAAAGTACAAAAACCCCACAGCGCAATAAGATATGGGGTGGTGGGTTTTTTGGTCTTTCAAAAAAATAAAACCCTCCATAGTAAAGAGTCCAAAGAGGAGAGTTTGATTTGTTTCATTTCAAGTTAGTAGCGGAAAGTCTTAGAAAGTACACTTAAATGTGAGAATTATTTTGTGCTAACAAAAGTTCATCTTTCGTTTTCTGTCTCCTCTCCCTCTCTATGGCTGATCTCATTCTTCAAATAATGTCTGAGTCTTCAAGTAAGAAATACTGGCAAGAAGCTTACTTTTTTGGTTTATGTTCTTTATAAATTTGCTTTTATAAGCAAACAATGTAAGCTTTTCTTTCTTTTTTGTTTCTTTTTTGCAGTAAGTGTAGAAGAAAGGTTTTGCAAAATTCTAAAGTCTCTCAGATCAAATTTTCCTGATTTGATCCATATATTTATTTCTTTGGAATAAATGGTATACAACACCAATACAGACTAAATCAAACACATGCTTTGCAGTTGGAAAAATGGCACCAAGAATCAGAAGAATGAACCATATGGAATACAATGCACTGTCTTTTAGATCATTCTGACTTAAAAGTGTCAAGAATTTGGATGTTACTATGAAATAGGTTCCGGGGAACTGATACATGGACCTTGCATGACTTAGATGCCAGAGTGAACTCAGAACTATGTCTGGTGTAGTCTTACAAGAGATAGCCTTAGAGAAAATAACAATTCTATCTTTTTTTTTGAATTTTTTAAAAAATAATTAATCTGAATTCTTTTGAATTCTTTTCCATTTGTTGAAATTTTCAGGGGGTCTGGAAAAAAAAGAGAGCAAATAACACCCTGTGACATACTGTAGAGCTACTCATTTATTTCAAAATAAGTACACGCTAAAAACCAGACAACTTCTAAAATAGTAATTATAAAGTAGGCTCTTGTGAAAGGTGATTTTGGTTTCCCAAAATCAGTAAATGCAATTAAAGCCCAAATATGCCATCATGCACATGAAAAGTTAACCATGCAGTTAATGGCTTGGTCTTAGATACCTGGTTGTCATTCTCTGATTCCAGACGAGGGGATGATTCTTCGCAGACAGCGAGACTTCGGACCAGTTTACCCTTCCCTCCTGACTGAAATATAGAAGAATAAGGAAATCACTTTTGAATACCTGTGTATATGTGTGTGTGTGTGTGTGTGTGTGTGTGTGTGTGTGTACTAGCCTTCCTCACTGTGTTTCAAAAAATAAAAAGTAAAAAGATAGACCTCAAAGTAGGGAAAAATATTGTTTCACTGACATAGAGTTCTGTGTTGCTGGGATGGCATGAGATAGAACACAGATATAGTGAAGATTGCAAATAATGTAATCCCTATGCATAATTTAATATAAAATGGAAGTTCCCACCAAAATGCAGGTATTCAAACGAAAAAAGATCTTAAGCATTTACACTGTGTAAAATAAATAGCTAATAACTCAAGGAAGTCCACTGACCTTATTGTAGCTAACTATTGCACGAATGAATAAAATTGGAATATGCTTTCATAATATATACACACAACTTTCCACCCCCAGCTAGTTTATCGTGACTCCGAGAAAGTAGTCAAAATCTCTACCTTGAGTCTCTTTTTCTGCTGGTTCTGGTTAGCACCTCGTTTCTGCAAACAGCAAGTGACAAATTATGCATGTCTATGGGTGGAAAATATGCATAACAGGAATAGCAGCAAGTTCATTAAATCATTCATGAAGTACCAGGTTCATGTGGTGATTGTCAGGTAACTTGGTAACTTGTGGACCTTAAAATGACTCCTTAAGGAGCCTTAGCATTAATATCACTGGTGGTAACTAGCCACAATCATTTCCATTTTTATATGCACATAAAAGCATTATTTTTACAACGTAAGACTAAAGAAACCCTCTGAAACCCCTTTGTTTTCATCCTTCCTTGAGAATTCAAAGCACTGTGGCATTTTATTGTTGCTGTTGTTTTTTTAAAAAATAAATTTTCTTTTCATAACAATCTGAAGCCAGAGACAATAGGCACTGCAAAAGTTCTATCTATACACAGTGGTGCTGATAACTATTTTCTTCTTCCTCCTTTCCACTTTCATAAGTGTTTCCCAATGGGTTTCTCACAATATAAGCAGTTTCCTCTTTTTTGCATAGCTAGGAACTGATCTGATATGCATTTATTTGTGTTCATACAACGCAACAATTCCAATGATGAATGCAGTTAAAAGAAATACAGATCTTCCAGAACTGAAAGGGAAAATCTAAGACATGCAATACCTACTCAAAATGGGTACGGAGAAGGTCTTTAAAAATTAAAGAATGACAAAATTGTTTTTTAAAAGTCCAGTAGTTTAACAGAAAAGTCGCTTTTTGTTCTTACCTGGTCTGATTTGCCATTTTCATCTTTTTCATCTACCTCTGAGTTAAGGATGCAATTCTCTTGTTGGGAGATGGCTGAGTCTTGCTCGCTTCCAGTTTCTTCTGTTTTACCTTGCTCAGACATTCTCCCAGGTATAAATTAATAGAACAAGATTTGATGACCTGAAAGGTCAAGACATTAAAAAACAAAATAGGTGGTGATATTTGCCGTCTGATTCCTACGAGAGATATTTTTATTTCCTCCATGATGAACTAACAAAGCACAGCAAGAAACTCAAGAATTAGGGCAATGCAATTCAGCAGACGGCAATGGGCTGAAGTATTCTAGGTGAACGTTGAATTGTGTAAAAGCTAACAAGTAGAACAGCTTGCTTTCAAGTACTCATTGTGGCAGAAAATACGGACGTGAAATTCCTCCCCCTACCCTTTTTGTCCCACAGCTAGGGATGTGGGATGGAAGTGAATTCTTTTACCACGTAGGTGATGGACCAAATAAACGATAACCTATTCGTGCTTTTCTGGTGGGGAGGCGTCAAGCAGACCAGACCTTCCGCTAGACTGTCAATCGCTTTTTGGAAAATGGAAAAAAAAACCTAATCCACACCTCTACCAGTCAGTCATTCCCCCTGTGTACACACAACAAGGTTATAAGCACTCCCTACAAGAAAGGGAGAAATTAAGCTCTGGATGAAGAGGAATTCAACATAAACATTAATTCTAAATTTGGCAATAAAACTCTCATTGTCACCATTTCAAGCCCTCAAATTGACAGCTCCATTATAAAAAATCACGAGCCTCCTCCAAACTCCATGTCACTCTCCAGCCCAGTAAAAAATCTTCCTGGAAGCCCTTGGCTGGGAAGCTCTGATGAAGATATCTTAACTGCATTGGTCTCAGCTCACATTAGTGTGCTGCACAGGAGCTCAATACGGCTTTTCAAAGTTAAAGCCTATTATTATTTTCCATCTTCTTCCCCATGAAATACCCCCTCAGCACCGAACACCTCTGCTACTGATCAGTTGTCAGATGTATCTCATGAATAATTTAGCACTTTTTGTTCTTCTCCTAACACCCCCCCCCCCAATTTGCCTTTTTATTTTACTTTTTGGAGAGAGAAATCTTAAGTAGAAAATTAAATGTGGAAGAGAAGAGGAGTTATTTCAAAACAGGTTTCAGTATTTGCCCTTCTCACAATTTAATAACGGTTATTAGATAAATCGAGTCTTCATATTGTTTCTTTCGCAGGTTGCAATTAACACTGAATAGATCTTTGTAATGCCGCCTTTCTTTGTTTATTTCAAAAGGAAAATACAATGTGCATTGAGGGTTTTTGTTTTTTTAAATAAAGAAAATCAGAAAACTGGGTATACATTTATCCTGGCTGCATTTACTTTGTCAAGTTTAACAGAAAGATCACAAAGGGTCTTGTTCCATAATTAAATTTTCAAGGGGAACATGATTTGTGAAAAGAATTGGGGCTTTGAACAATGAATGTTTTGTTTTTGTTTTTTAACCCTCTCCCCCCCAAAAAAACACTTACAATATATTTTGTTTCTTTATATGTGAACACTGGGGCAAAAGTTGCATGATTTAGAGAGGAGGTTGGTAACAATCAAATAAACCCATTCTTTATCTAGGCTATTGTGTTATACTGTCATGTTATTACATTTTCTTTTCTCGGAACACACACACACTTTCCCCTACAGCTGATCCGTTTATTTGCAGAGCATTCATATCTGAAATGAAGCCATTCTTTCTCATAAATTCAAATATAACACCATATGTTACCTGAATCTTAACCATTATCCCTGTTGCTTGGTATGCACTCCAGAGATGTACACCTAAAGCAACATGCTCACAGACCTGATGTGGCTGTATAGGCATGGCACAAATCCACAGAAATTATACCTCCTTCTGCCAATGGGTATGTAACAAAAAGAAGCTGTTTACCTTCAGTGCTGTGTTAATTCTTGACGCTTTTCTATCAGTTGCTGATGCTGCTCCTCACTGGTTAAATCCACACAAGTGATCAATGACAATGTGAGTCCCATGACCCCATTTAACAGTTCAGAGTGCCAATCTCCATGCTGTTCCTTTAAAGAGTTTGACAGATCATCGTCATCAACCTGGTGGGGAGGGGGAGGGAAGACAAAAAGTAAATACCAATAATAATAGGTATAATCATGGTAGGGTTTAAAAGATAAAATAGAGACCAGATTTCTAACACTAATGACCAGCTTCAAGCAAATCAGTTTCACAGCTTGATCCGGCTCCACCTGTCTCAAAAAACTGTGAGCTTCTCCTCTAATGAAGGCTAGAGCCGGCTGTTCAAGTCATAACAGCTCCTACGCACGGAGCTAAAATTAACAATTGCATATTATGTGCCGAAGATTACTCACTTCAGTTTTAACCTTTTTAGTGAATTCTAGCACTTTGCATTTTAAAAAAGGCTCATCTTTGCCTCAATGGAAACCAATATTGTCATGAAAGAAAAAATAATAATGTCTCTGCTGTAACTAAAGCTTCAATTTTCAGAATTAATACTCTTCCTTTTCTGTTCTTTTCTAAAGTGACCACAGCAGCAGGTATAAATGAGCTGATTGTAATAAGATAGAGCCATTAAAAATGGCTAAGAGAGAGTTAACAATTCTGAGCAATGGAAATTAGGGGAAAGTCAGAAGAAGTGGGATGTGAAGAGGGGGGAGATTGCTAAGGGAGAGAGACAGAAGGCACAGTTGCTTCAAAAATGCATTACGCTATGTTTATACCGAATGTTGCTACCAGATGGGCATTTGGTTAAAAAGAAAAGTGAGAGGTTAACAGGAAAATAGAAACATTTACAAAGTACTTAAATATCATGGCTGCCTTTTCAGGAGCTGGATTTGGCAACGGGCTGAAAATCTGACAACCCAGCCACTTAAACCTTCATTAAATCTTTAGGAAAAGAGATGTCACGAACCAGGTAATACTAATGCACAGCAGTTTGTAGAGCGGGATTAAATTGTGAACAGTGGCAACAACTGTAAGATGCACCAGTTCTGTTGTCCAAAGAAAGCGCGAAAAATTATTTCAATAACTGTTACAAAGTAGAGTTTTTATTTTTCCCCAATTCATATTCTAATCTCTTATTATGCTGAGAGCTCCTCAGACAAACTGCCATGAAGTAAATGTGTTTCTCTCACCTCTTCTGTTTTATATGCAACAACAGTATAAATGTTATCTACTCCCTCCTTGGCTGAAACTTATTAGTAGCAACACAGTAATTGTTCTCGAAGGGGAAAAAACCTTAATGTTGAAGCAATGGGAGTGGCTGCAGTACCTTGAGAACAAACCAATTACAGATTAACTCATCACTGCTTGTCCTTTCTCGCTAAAAAAAACAACACCCTACCAAATAGTAAGAAAATGAACTGGAAACCAGCTCCATAGAAAACAAAATAAAATCCGCATTGTGCTTCCCTGATTTTATGACAAGAGGCAGAGAAAAATAATTGCAAAAAGCACAATCCATCAACAGACTTCCATGCTGGACCAGAATAAGGAGTGTTTGTTCAAGAGCCGTTTAATAAAGCAATCCAAGATTCAAAGGTCTTTGTAAAAGTGCTAGTGCCTCCTTATAAACTCACAAAGACATTACAAGCTGTTGATTGTTTGCTGCTGATGGCGCCAAATAAAACAATCCTGTTTTGCTTGAAAGAAGTATAATAAAACGTTAGGACTGAATGAGGGTCGAGCCATTCATTGGACTACAAACCCGGAGTACACTGCCTTATAACCAGAAAGACACCTTGACTTGTTCAAAAGCATATAAAAGATTCGAGAAGAAGCAAACATTCTATTTTGGCATTCCACAGATCCATGTCAGTGAAAACACACGGAAGTGGTGCGTCAGGTAAAAATATTACTAAGTCTGGATACCTGCACATGTTTTGTTTTTTAAAGATAAGGCTTTATTAAGATTTTCAGGTCCCAGTTTTCAAAATACGATGAACCCTGTTACCTAAAACAACAACGATACACATGTATTTCATGATGGGGAAACATGCACTGCTGATATGAACTGCAATTCAACCTGCATTTAAATGCTTTGATTATGCAAGAAACAGATTCCTCAATGAGTTTCCAAAATATACATTGTTTCATGTGAAAATAATATGTTATTTCCACTGTGGCTATCTTTCCCCAATTCTCACTGGAGAGAAAACATAAAGTGAGTATCATGTATAAGAATCATATATGAAACATACATTCACAAACTGTTTGTAAAATCTGTTTTAAGTGAACTAGCTTCTTTAACCATCCAGAAACTCAAAGCTTAATCTTATGGCCTTTCCAAATAGTTAGGTTATCAAGCAGCAAGTACAGAGTTATTCCCTGTTTTGTAAGGATCAACATGCCATCCTTCAACACTTCTATTTCCACGATATCCTATCCCTAGTGCTCACACTGCTGCAGTGTGTCACTTTCTCTGGCTAAGAATTTGCTTCTACTTGTGCCCCAGGAGCTATAGGTGGGATGGGATCAAACTTCTCATGAGTTTTGGTACTTTCAATCCCAACCAACCATGTAGAATGATCAAATCCATCTTTACCTGGGAGTAAGTCCCACTGTGCTTATTCCCAAGTGGTGCATACAAACATCAGATTGTACCTCAGTTGGAACTAAACTCTGTTAAAATCAATAGGGCTTGCTTCTAAATAACGAATTTAAGATCAGCACATTGAGTTGCGATTTTAAAAATGACATAAGCAGGCATGGCTGCCCAAAAATCAGTTTAAGTGCCATTGAATTCTGTTGGTCTGGAGTAGATATAGCTTTGAAGGCAATTCACACACACATTTTTTAAAATGTGGTAAAGTTATTTATAGCTTACTTTTCAGAGAATTTTGCCATAGTGATTTGGTTTTGTGAATCTGGATTAATGTTCAGTTATTTCCAACCTACCAACTTTCCCCCCTTTAAAACTCAGATCTATCTTCCAAAACCACACCATTACACCCATCTGCCTTTGTACCTCACTGAATAGAGTTTCAATGGGTCACAAATCATCATCACCATCAATTCGTTGTTGCTTCTTCTTGATCCCCCTTCACCATAGTGCACCAGGGTGAGTTACAACAATATAAAAATAAAATATTCATATCAGTTAAAATAATATAAATAATCTCCACATTTATTTTAACAATCCTGATTTCCCCAGCACTAAGCTCATTAGGGTATAAATCACTGATTTAAATAACCAATTTAAATAATTGATTTAAATAAAAAAAATCCATTTATTATTTAGATTCTTACTAAGTAAAAGTGCAGACTAATTGCTTGCTATAAACCTAAAACACATTTATTTAAAGCTTAAAAGTGCATTTATACAGCTTCAGAAAGTACACTACAAATTTGCTAAATACTTATCATTATGTTTACAAATTTTGAAATAAATATATACAAAATTCTGCTTAGTTTTAAAGCAATCCTTCAAACGCCTGTTGAAGGCTGGCTGAGAGGAGATAGAATGAAGCACATCTGCACCTCCATTGGTGGGGAAGTACTCTGCCAACAGTACAGCCCATTCATCCCAATGGCCACTGGTAGACCCACAGAAAGCTTGACAGGAACAGGTCTACATCTAGTGGTTTTCCTACAGGTGACATGGACCACAATATTCCAATGGATCTATCTATCTGGGGTGGCCTTGAATCCAAAATTTCCTTGATAACCCCCAGCATCTTCTGTCCTGGCCACAGCAAACTTGGGAAGTGGTAAATCATCCCCAAATTGGGGGTGTGCCACAATCCTTTACCCTCTTTCCTGGGAGTACGTCTCATTGAGTTCAATGGGGCTTACTTTTGAGTAGACATGCATAGAATTGCGCTAGTAATGCTAATGATCATGTCAAGCTCCATTAGAATTACCCATATTCATGCCATGTATAAAGCAAATAATAATTGAATTTTTATTAAATAATGTTTTTGTCATACAACTGCCCTGTCTTGCCTTACCTCAAAAAACAGGTAAATTATCTCAACTAGGGTTACTAGACATTAATGGGATGACTACTTGTCTCCATGAGATGGAACATACCTGTGTTGTCTAGGTTCAGGTGGTTCAGGGTGACAGCTGTAGGGACTTGCCTCCATAAGCAAATAATAATAATAATTTAATAATTTTATTATTTATACCCAGCCCATCTGACTGGGTTTTCCTAGCCACTCTGGGTGGCTTACAACATATATAAAAACAAAATGAACTGAACAAATGAACTACAGTCGTACCTTGGAAGTCAAATGGAATAGTTCCGGAAGTCCATTTGACTTCCAAAACATTCGACTTCCTAGGTGCGGCTTCTGATTGGTTGCAGGAGCATCCTGCAGCCAATCGGAAGCTGCAAAAGCAGCACCGGATGTTCGGCTTCTGAAAATCATTTGAAAACCGGAAGAATCACTTCCGGTTTTCGACCTTTCAGGAGCCGAAATGTTCGAGTTTACAGGTGTTCAGCTTCCGAGGTTCCACTGTATTGTGCAATATGGTAATTTATAAATATATCTCCCCCACAGTTCTTTCTTTAAAAAAGAAAAGTCCACTATAAGATAGGGCTGCCATAAGTCCGGGAATTCTTGGACACATCCTCTTCGGGGGGGGGGGGTCTACATGCCCATTTGGGGGGGAAGTTTACATGTTAAAGCAAATGTCCGGGAAAGACAGTTGCACTTAGCCACCTTCCAGGTGCAGGGCAGCTGTGACCAGTGGTGCAGAAGAGGAGTTTGGATTTGATATCCCGCTTTATCACTACCCGAAGGAGTCTCAAAGCGGCTAACATTCTCCTTTCCCTTCCTCCCCCACAACAAACACTCTGTGAGGTGAGTGGGGCTGAGAGACTTCAAAGGAGTGTGACTGGCCCAAGGTCACCCAGCAGCTGCATGTGGAGGAGCAGAGACGCGAACCCGATTCACCAGATTACAAGTCTACCGCTCTTCACCACCACACCCAGCAGGGTCTGACAACCAGCAAATGAGAAAGTTCTCCTGTAGGCTATTTTGGATTGGGGGCGGTTTTGCCCTGTGAGCTACCCACCCTCATGTTAGATCCTTCACTGAGCAATTCGGACCACTAGTTGACAGGGCTGGAAAGGAATTTTCTCTCTCAAACCTTGGTTGGGTTGTTGTGGTTGTTGTTGTTTTGCCTTCCCCCCAAGGAACATTTATGGCTTCCTTAGGTGGAATAATGTTGTATAAGTGCACTGGGCAGGAATAACACAGTGAAGTGTGAAGCCCATAAGGGGTCTAAGGGAGGATTGGCCATGGCATGTCCCAAGCTCAGGCTGGGGTCTCTGGCTGGCTGGACTCTTCACCCTGGTTGCCCAGCGAAACTTTGGAAGCTTGGCTTGCACCATGATAGGGTTTAGAACTGGGCGACTCCTATGAAATGGGTATGATGCAGTCCAGCCACAGTTGAACACATTTCACCAGCAAGGGGTGGGTGGATTGATAAACTGATCCTGGCCACGCTGCCATGCCAACCCTTACCCCTGCCTACTGCAGTCAATAAAACTTTGACCTGATTGCATCCCAACATCTGGTTGTTTGCTGCTGTTCTGGATTGCAAAATATGCCTGCTGGGGCAATGAAATGGCAAATGATTAAATAGAAAACACCCTTCAAATTCAATTGATTCAACTGATTGAATTTGAATCCTGCCTCTCCATTAGTGATCTTCCACCTGTTAATCCAGACTGATATGGTGCCATGCCCAGGCAGCAGGAATGATATGTCTAAAGTAGTTCTTGCTCAAAAGGTGACTCAAACAAGTGAGCCCAACAGAAGAAAACATAAAGACACCTCAGGGTCACCAGTATATCGTGGGGGTATGATTCCACGTATGTCAGCTGCAAAGAAAACCCATACACCTAATTCAGCTGAAAGAATCACCCAAACAGTGGCCTCATTTGGGTGTAATGCTACACTATGATTTGCCATTAAACAAATTAACCTCAGGCTCATCAGAAACCAGCTCACCTCTCCTCCAGCATGGCCAGCAGCTTATCCTTCATTCTGAACCTGGACAAACTGTTTTTCAGTCTTGGCTTGGACTGAAACAAGACAGCTTTAAAGCATGGCTCACAAAGTTGCTTTGTTCCTCTAAACTTTATTTGAAATTAAACACATCTTAGGATTCAGACATAATGATGAATGGCATTTAATTTAAAACAGTCACAGCTGGACCAAAGAAGAGGGGAGAGGAAAGTGCACGATTTAGTGCTAAACCACAGTTTAGTGTTATCAGCGGTACTTTGTCTCAGTTGCTAGTATTTGGGGTAAAGGTTCTGGTTAGATATGAAGTTTCATTATACAGAAAGCCTGCAACTTATGCATGGGTTACATTCCAGGCATTGTGTCTAAACCCAAAATCATGTACAGTGGTACCTCAGGTTACAGACGCTTCAGGTTACAGACACTTCAGGTTACAGACTCCGCTAACCCAGAAATAGTACCTCTGGTTAAGAACTTTGCTTCAGGATGAGAACAGAGATAGTGCGGCGGCAGCGGGAGGCCCCATTAGCTAAAGTGTACCTCAGGTTAAGAACAGTTTCAGGTTAGGAATGGACCTCCAGAACGAATTAAATTCTTAACCCGAGGTACCACTGTATAGTCAAAACACACTGAGCCAAACCCCTTTTCCCCAGACACTCATCCCCTTTCCGTCCCCTTTTTAATTTATTTCTTTTTTTAAAGAAACCAAGCGTATAAAGCTGAATGTGCACAAGTTACATGCGTGCAAGCTTCAGGCTTATGGTATATGCCATTTGAGATATATCTATATTCTGCTAAACATACATGAGTCGCGGAAGGGAGCCTATTATGCCTAAGTTTCTGTACTTTGAATTTTATACATGTACAGGCTATATTACCTCACAATACAACATAAAGTATTATTCGCATTTTAATACATTATGCCGTACAACCTAATAGATATTCTTTATTGCACACAAAACTCCTCCCAGCCATTGTTCTTTAAATATTTAATCTGCCAATCCTATTAGCAAATTCTCCTGTCATTGACTTTTATAACTGAAGGCAGCCCTGTTTAGGGAAGTTTTTAATGTTTAATGCTGTATTGTGTTTTTAATATCCGATTGGGAACCGCCCAGAGTGGCTGGGAAAACCCAGCCAGATGGGCGGGGTATAAATAATAAGTTGTTGTAGTTGCTGTTGTTGTTGTTATATACAATTTCAGCCTTGGAACACAGTCAGTATGTTCAGATATACACTATAGCCTTATTTTGGACACGGTGCTTGCATATAAAGGCTGAACATTTCTACTGTTTGCCATGGCTTGGAGAGCAAAGTCTAAAGCAGGGAGACTCCTCTGTTCAATACAGATTCTCTTGAGTGATTCAGAATCCTGGGAAAGTGAGGCTCTATAACACGCAGGGAGCCTCTAGGAATAAGAAGCAGCTCCCCACTTCAGACTTCGAACAATGACTTGTGGGGAGTGAAAAGCAGAGTGATGTTGTGAAGGAAGGGTGCAGAGCTTAGCAAGCTCATCTCCATTCACTCTGCTTGCTTGCATGCCCAAATAGAACTAATATTTGTTAGGTATGTCTAACCCAACACAGTGAAAGAAGATGGCTTTTGTCAAAAAAGACAGTTGCACAAGCTGGTGTGGCTCCCAACAAGTTTGAGTAGATGCTTTATCGGGGAAATGATTTTATGCTACAGTGGTACCTCAGGTTAAGAATTTAATTCGTTCCGGAGGTCCGTTCTTAACCTGAAACTGTTCTTAACTTGAGGTACCACTTTAGCTAATGGGGCCTCCCGCTGCCACTGCGCCACCGCCGCGCGATTTCTGTTCTCATCCTGAAGCAAAGTTTTTAACCTGAGGTACTATTTCTGGGTTAGCAGAGTCTGTAACCTGAAGCGTCTGTAACCAGAGGCACCACAGTATTTATATATTAAAAAACTGCTTGGGACTACCCTTTGATAAAACCAGCACAGCAGAGCTCAAGGTTCGGTTGGTATGGTGTGGAACTATAACATAGCCACTGCAAGTAAAGAGATACTCTTTCTACTAGTTCAGCAGTGGTTTGCAGATGGTTCCTCAGCCAATTGAAGAACCAAGCCCAATACACACTCAAAGAGACAAGAGGGGAAAGAATCAAAGGCAGCTGCTTGAAAAACTACACTCACTTTCCCCATTTGAACTTCCTGCTTGAACTTTGCTTTGATAAGTTTACTTCCCTTCCATTTGCATTATTTTGCTGGAATTAATTTATACAAATATCTAAAATGTTGCAAAATCACTCATTTCACCATTCAAATTATATTACTATATCAGCTGGACTGAATACCAGTGTATTTCCAAACCCAATTCGAAGTGCTGGTTTTGACCTTTAAAACTCTAACCAGCTGGGCCCAAGCGATTAATTGGACCACTCATACCCATATTATCCAGCCTGCACTTTAAGATCCTCTTCAGAGAATATCATGGTATTTTCACCCCCTAGGTTGGTGGAGGGGGTGGCCACGAGAGATCCTTCTCTATGGTGGCCCTATTGCATTAGAATTTCCTTCTGCAGAGCCTAAACCAAAGCTCTGTGCTGCAGGCTTTCAGAAGACCCTAAGGCTAATTTGTCATCTTTCCTTCCAGGCATGATGGTCGTTAGCTGGGTGACAGCCTGTCTCAATTATATTCCTTCTGGTTCTGTATTTTTTTTAGTCAAAAGTTGCTTTGCAGTATTCTAAAGTTTCAAATTTTGGACTGTTGTATACCTTTTAAAATCTTTTGTTCATTTGTAAGCCGTTCTGGACAGATCGTAACTCAGAAAAGTGGCCTAAAATAAAAAGTGTGTTTGTGTGTGTGTGAAAATTTATTCACATCAAACACATTTAAAGAAGTTGAATTTAAAACTCATAGCGCACAGTAATTCAGCTCCGTTCTTAATCCATACAATTTGGTGCAATGCGAATTAGTCTGCACTGTCAACTCATGCACTGAACAGTAAATATTCAATGATTAGGAATAAATGGCAATATATATTCTATTATCAGAAATATATATTCCTGAGAGGTTGTGGGCTCCTATCCTGGGTTGAGTTTGCCTCTTTCCACTTGACACAGGCTAACAGGGATCCCCTTGAATTTATAGTTTCACTCCAAAAGCCCAAGTGACAGAAAGGGATGATGTAATATGTTTCTATGGTTGACTCCTAGTGGCCAAAAGGCGAAAGTGGTCTCTCGAGAACTAGTTGGAACTGAGCTCCATCGAGACCTGTGATCCTGGTAACAGTTCGAAGATGGATGCCAAACTGAAAACTGTGAACCAGAAACCAATAAATAAAACCAGTTGTTGTCCATATTGCTGGTGTAAAGGTAAAGGGACTCCTGACCATTCGGTCCAGTCGTGGCCAACATTTATTATAGGTGCACCCACTTCTACTCAAATGCACCACCACCATTTATGACATCAATGGCCCATTGTTAAGAGTGCTGCTACTCACTGCACACCTGAATGCCTGTGATGCTCTCTGGAAGCTTCAAGTTTTGTAGGACACAATGGGAGAAGATACCGCAAACGTACTACATTACTGCCCCAGCACACAGACTGACACCCTGCTGTCTCAAGGGCACATATGGATCCTACCCAGTGCTGTTTTTTTTCTAGAAAAGGAGGTGCTGGAATTCACTATGAGCACTCATTCTCTTGGAATGGGAATGGCGCCCACTTGAGTGCTGCCAGGATTGAGTTCCAGCAAATTCCAGCTGGAAAAAAATAAGCCCTGATCCCACCTCCCTCTTGTGTCCCATTGCAATTGCCAAAACCAAGCAGTTTTGCCAAGTTCTCACTACATTGCAAGGTATAGAATTTCTACCCAAACCTTCAACAGGATTCCAAACCGGCATATCATTTCGGAAGTGTCTAAGAGTTGGGCCAAGCTTCAGGTGTGGGCTGGAGATCATTTTAATGTTGCTGCTTAAAAATATATATATATATCTTCACACTCTCTTGGCTGTATATAGATATCAGATAAACCTATTTATTTAAATAACCTCTGCCTGAAAGACTGCATGACTAAGAATGTTTTAAAAACTGTTCATTAGTCATATTTCAAAATCGGAGTTTTTAAAAATTCCTCACAACAAATAAGTAATAACACAGGGAGAGCCAGAGAATCGTGATACCAGAGATGTGATGACACATCTCTGACTGCAAGATGGATTTCTTCTCTTATAACACAGGCTTTAAAAGGTATCAATGGCTACTAGCCAGCCACAAAGACTATGCTCTACCTTCACTCAATACCAGCTGGGAATAGCAGGTGAGCAGAGCACTGTCGCATTCATGCCCTGATTGCAGGCTTCCCACAAGCTTCTGTCTGGTTGGCCATTATGAAAACATGATGTTGGAAAAGATGGGCATTAGCTTGATCCAGCAGGCTCTGGCTATGTTCTTATCAATAGTCAACATGCATGCAGGTGGGCATGAGGTACTGAAGAAAAAAAGAGATGTGCCAAAAATTATACAAAACTGGGACACCTTCAGATGTGCATTTATTACACCAAAGTCTGTATGTTTCTGTACAGAAGGTGGTCTGTGTTTGAGATCATAGCTCAAATGCTTATTGACATAATATATTAAGCTGGGGGGAGATCATATAGTACATCTGAGCATGTTAAGAACTGTCAATTTATACACAATGTTTGAAGGTTTCAGAGGATCGCTAACAAAAATATTTGCAACAAAATTATTTTGTTAGTAATTGTTAGATATACCTTACTCAGTTTCCATAACATAATTTAAGGCAATGCAAATCCTGCAAGGTCGGTTAATTCAATAGTGTTTTCCCTTACAGTATTTTAGACAATATTCAGATGATTGCTGCAGTGCTATATTGAAACATCAAATAAGAATAGTAAGATAAATAGATTTGAGGTTCTCAGCAGGCTTCTTCCATTTGGGGCAACGTGTATGGAAATGGCTTTCCAGAGTGATGTTTCGTAACTTCTATTTTCATAAAGATATTTGGATAATTAATAATACTAATTTTAAAAACAGGTTAAAAAAAATTCATGTTCCTGGAGGTGTCACCTGGAGACCTTAAAAATGCAAAAATATCTTCCCACTATTAAAGGATTGTTCTCATACCACTCAAACACAGTAATAAGGAAACAGGTCATACATTGCCTTCTAGTTCATGGGCACACAATATGTAACAAATTTGCTAAGTTACCATTCCTTTCTATAAAAGATTTGCAAGCAACTTTTACAAAACACTTAAGGGTTCGTGCTTATTTTAATTTTGTTCTAACCTATTGAAAGATGATTAGGAAATGTCAGTAAGCTTTTTTGGTTTTTTCCTACCTTTCATTCTTTGGAATATATATATATTTGGAATTTGAAGGTTATGCATGATTAATAACCTTGAATGGAACGGAACACCAATCAATGAAAACAACACAATGCTAATAGCTGAGCTTAATCACTCTTTTGGAAATAGGTAAGAAGCAGGAAGTGATTTCCTGACCGCATGTCAAAATTTCCAAGGACCTTGCATATGATGCAACCCACATCATCAGCAGTGCATTCCTCTAATTACATGGAAGAGAGCAGTTTGCTGTTGCTAGTATTTGCAATGGTGAAAGCACTTTTTCCAAGTGTGTGTATGGGGAAGGGAAGACATATTTCTTCCTGGCACCCACATCTGGAGATCCACATATTCTTCAGGTGACAGCCAACAATATGAACCAGCCCTCGGAGTTTATGAAACTGTAACGCTCGCTAACACAAGAAGGGCTGATCACCCACCAGCACCCAAGAAAACAATTCATGCAATCCAGACCAATATGTACCACAATAAGGGAAGAAGTGTGCTAGAAGAAATAGATTCATGCAATTCAAGAAACTGAATTGATCATATCCATATTTCTGTTCACTACTTACAAGTGATGAATGTATACTAAGGTCTGTATACTAAGGCTGTCACTGCTCAAGTGACAGTACTAAAGTATAACAGTACTAATGAACAAAATAACTAATAATAAAAGAGAATCGTTTGGATCTCATTGAATTTGCAAAAAAAGAAAAGAAAAAAACCCCTGCATTGGCCAGATTGGAGGAAAGAGTACTGAACATATACTTCCTCTGCTGCCTTTTGCTCACACTTAATGCAACAAGTGATAAATATCGCCAATTACAAACAGAAGCCTTCACTGCACACCCACACAACCGAAAAATCACAATAGGATGAAAAAGCATAGACAAGTGACGATAATGCTAGCTCATTGATGAAATATAGCAGCAATTATAGGCATGATTCAGAAGCAGTTGGAGCTTGTTGTGTTGAATACCCTTGCGTCACTTTGAATTCTAAGAGGGTTCTCAGCAACTGCCTGAATGACGTTGACTAGTTTTGCCAATATTTTATACTCTTCCTTGTACATTCCTCCAACTAGTCAAGTCAAATCCTTATTACGGCCATAGGCCAGCATATGGTAAAAGCATTTACATACATAAACAGAGCATGCTAAATAGGTGACAGGGCAACTGTCAAAATAGGGCGTACACTTACGCATTCTCTCAATTATGATAGACAATGATAAGATAAAAACACATAAAGCACATAAATCATACAAAACATAAAATTTTAAGATGTAAATTTTCAGTTTTAGACCTGCTGCATGGTACATACTTTCCTCTGATGGATGCCAATCATAGCAGCATAACTAAATTCAGAAAAAGATTTCCCTGAAATAATCTCTTATTTTCCCCTTAGATATAACACTAACCAGCTGATTTTCCACTGCTAGTCTTTAGGGGCCTTTTAATATAAAAAAAGAAGGGTGGTCACTAAAGCAGTCAATAGGGAGGAACTAGATCTCATCGTTGACACAACTAGCGGCAAATGAACTCTGCCGGGGATCAAGTGTATGCACATAATGGGAAGAGGCCTCACGGCAGAATTGCTTCATAAAGCAATCTTCAGGCCTTGATCACACAACAGTATTCATCCCATAGTATTTAATTCTTCTGCAAGGTATTATTCTAAATGTTGCATATAAAATGTTACAGTGACTCAAGGTTTCCTTGACTAAGGAAAGCCCTCAAATATTGAGCGAATGAATGCAAAGACTCTTTACCAGCACCATGCTCTAACCGACAGAGCTACCCAGCTGATGGCCGTGTTGCACTTGTAACGAGGAAAGCTCAGACACCAATTGGCTCAGCTGCTGCGAAGGCTTGGAATGTCCACAAACATGCCAAGTGCTAGTGAACAAAGCTGTCAGAATGTTCGCAATCCAATTCTGCACCCACACACAGTGAAGCAAATCGTGCAGGAACAATGAATTCAATAAGGCTGGCATGGGTTTAATGTTGGCCGCTTTACTGTTTACAGCTTACCAGAGTTTGGCATGGCACAGGGCAACTGTCCCATTATCAGGCAGCTCGGTTGCTGAACAATGGCACCCTCCCAGTTAAGAGCGCTGGATCAATATTCAGGGAGCCACCATAGGCTCTCCAAGCAACATAGGAGTGTAGCAACCGTACCAGCCCCCTAAGTTGGGACTGAGGCCATAGTGTGAAACCCCCAGACCTCCTATGGGCATCTCTCAAGCAGAAAACAGATTCCTCCTCCCCACTTACCCCAACTATGGATCCTACCCAATGCTCACCCACTCCACTTGCGATGAAAGTTCTGATATAGAGCTCCATCAGGACCAAATCCCAAAATTGCTATAGGGATAGCAGAACCCTCACAATTGCATTTGTGTGTAAAATTCCTTCCTGGCCCCAGCAACTGTTAGTTACCGTATTTTTCGCTCTATGAAACGCACTTTCCCCGTCCTAAAAAGTGAGGGGAAATGTGTGTGCGTATATGGAGCGAATGCAGGCAGGAGGCTCTGCTCAGCGCTCCCTTTAAAGAGCCGCATGGACTGTGTGTGCAGCTCTTGGGGGCTTTTCCCTGAGGAGGGAGAAGGGCTGCCAGATCCCTCTTGCTGTTCTGGCTTCTGGGATTCAGAATATTTTTTTTTCTTGTTTCCTCCTCCAAAAACTAGGTGCGTCTTGTGGTCTGATGCATCTTACGGAGCGAAAAATACGGTAATTTCTGACCATAGCAATGACAATAGTAAGATATGGAGGGTGAATAGGGAAGTTACTGACAGCAATGTCAAAGCTGCAGTTTTCACCCCCATTTGCAGCCCAAAGTTCTCTCCTCACGAGTTCCAATTTGGATGACACACGAAACCAAAACTTGGCTGAGGGTTTTTCTACACTTACCTTTTCTCAGGCAGAGCTTTAATACTCTATGTCTAAGTGGTTCCCCCCGCCCCAAACTTTGCCCTATGAAGAACCACTCTTTGAAACTCAATCAGTTCGGGTTTTCCATGGATTGATGTTTGCTCCGACTGAGCTTTAAAGAGCAGGTTTTTGCAGGTAAAGCTCCAGAGCCAAAAAAAAAGGGGGGGTGTTCAGACACAGAGCTTTAAATGGTGGCCCATGCCTGGAAAGAGCAGAAGAAAGGTAAGGGTGGACAAGTCCTTTGTTTCATGCCTGGCATCAAAAAGGATCAGGAAGGAGCTATGCAGCTGTGAGCTCCTCTTTAGGAGCCTGCACAGCCCACTGTCTAGCCAGCTTTTCTCATAAACAAAGCCAAGGTTGGTGTGAGTTCAAGTGACATTAACCTGACTGAATTAATGGTTCTCTGCAAAGAGGTCCTGAGGATAGGTCACTGCAAAACTTTATTAGTTTGGCATTGCTAAAATGATTCATATTGGTCAAATACAATGAAGCATCAAGGAAACTGGGTAAACGCATAATATTTCATAGACGGGTGTGAGTAATGTGCGTAGAATAATAAAATCTTAAGAGTTGGAAGGGACCCAAGCGTCATCTAGTCCAACCCTCTCCAATGTTACATGTTTTTAGGTCTTTGCTGCTACTAACAAACACTCATATCAACATGTCCCGTATAAGAAGAGGACTGTGATACTTTGAATGAAGGCACTTTATATTATTGAGATTCAGCTGTAGTCTGTGGGCAAAACTACCCGAGTTGTTAAACAGTGTTGCAGTTTCCCAAACCTAATCCAAATAAAACTTTGACGAACATAATATTATACTGGAAGTCTTAACAGGTTTAAAAAGAAAGCTTAGCAAATTTGGTCAAATGGCTACTCAAAGCACCTCTGGGAACTTGGATATACTGCAGAAAATTGGGAAATGGAAATCCAATCAACATCCCCAAAGGGATTAATTCTATCTAAGCCACTGAAAATTTACCACATAAAAATATCCATCTAGTTTAAAGGGGAGAAAGAAAAACATTTTAGAAATATTTTAAATCTTATTACCCGGACAGAAACCTCTAAAGCTTCAGCTATGGTGTCAAAATAAGGGAATTAAATTATCAAAACTTTGTTTACTTTCTGTGAAACAATCTGTCTCGTATTAAACAAGCTAACTGCATCAAAGCATCTATAATGCTGAGATTTAAAGTGTAAGAAACATACAGAAAGAAACTTAGGTAATCCACAACATTCCATTTCTATGTGAAATAACCCGTATCATCACTAACTGTGCGTTGCTCTTCTAAGTATATCAGATCAAGCATCAATCCAACTGCAAAGCACACACTGCAAAAAGTCCTTTAACAAAGTTACAGAGAGGCAATCAGGAAAAAGTATTGCCACCCAATACTTAACATGGTCAAGTAAAGTACATTCTAGGTTGCAAAAGAGGCATCTGTAATGCACTGCTATAATGACTACAGTTTGAATTGCAGTAAAAAATTAAATTTTCAAGCCAAATTCTGTAAATTGTAACATATGGTGGTATGGCAAAGATAGGGCAAAGATACAAGAACAAAACATAAGTATAAGCATTGCAAATATGAACTTCCCTTAAAATATGCACAAGTAGTAATGGGGAAGGACGGGGCCCCATTCACAAGCATTTTACAAAGAAAAAGCAGTGATGTATGCATGCATGTACCATTCATTACTGGTGCAATTTGCATGTGTTCTGTACTTTTCAGAACGTAAGAAGAGCCTACTGAATCAGGCCAATGGCCTATCTAATCCAGGATCCTGTTCTCACTATTGCCAGCAAGATCCCTGTGGGAAGCCTGCAAGCTAGACATGAGCGCAGCAGCACTTTGCCAACCTGTGATTCCCACCAACTGGTGCCTCTTACAGGGAGGGGAGAACATGGCCAGTGGAAGAGGGACCCTCTCAGTCATCCACGGCGGGTCGAACCACCTAGTGATGCACGCGTGATGTCCTCACAGACTGTACACATGCAGCAGCCTGTACAGTCGCCACATGAGAGGCAGCCCATACGGACATCCGTACAGATGCCACACATGAGCGGCAGCCTGTACAGATGCCCATACAGTTGCCACGCGAGCGGCAGCCCTTACGGACGCCACGCGCAAGCGGCAGCCCATATGGACGCTGCGTGCGAGGAGCCCGTACAGACGCCCGTATGGACGCTGTGCGCGAGCAGCAGCCCATGCGGACTGCGCAAGCGTGGCAGCCTGTACGGTCGCTGTGCGAGCAGTGCAAGTGGCGCCCACACTGACTGTGCTTGTGTGCCCTCTGCCGCTCTGTGGGGAGGCAGCGAGCCATCTTGTCACCCCCCAGGCAGTACCCGGGGCGGCAAGCTGCCTGGCCCCCCCCCTTCATACGCCACTGAACACAGCCATTGTGGCTAGTAGCCATTGTCCTCTATGGATTTGTCTAATTCTTTTTAAAAAACCATTCAAGCTGGTGGCCATCACTGCCTTCTGAGGGAGCCAATTCCATAGTTAAACTATACACTGCTTTGTCTGTCCTGACCATTTGACTGGGTTGCCCCAGCCACTCTGGGTGGCTTCCAGCATATATGAAAGCATAATAAAACATTAAACCTTAAAAAGCTTCCCTATACCCGGCTGCCTTCAGATGTCTTCAAAAGGCTGTATAGTTATTTATCTCCTTGACATCTGATGGGAGGGCGTTCCACAGGGCGGGCGCCGCCACCGAGAAGGCCCTCTGCCTGGTTCCCTGTAGCTTCACTTCTCCCAGGGTGGGAACTACCAGAAGGTCCTCAGGGTGCGGGCTTAATGACAGGGGCCAGGTATGCAGGGCCGAGGCCATTTAGGGCTTTAAAAGTCAGCCCCAACACTTTTAATTGTGCTCGGAAACATACTGGGAGCCAATGTAGGTCTTTCAGGACTGGTGTTATGTGGTCGCGGTGGCTGTTCCCAGTCACTAGTCTACCTGCTGCATTCTGGATTAATTGTACTCTCCAGGTCACCTTCAAAGGTAGCCCTTTCTATCTTACTCTCATTTTCTCTAAACTAAAAAGCCTCTGGTCCTGTAAACCTTCCTCAGAGGAGAGTTGCTCCATCTTCTTGATAATTTTGTTTGTCCTTTTCTGAACATTTTCCAATTCCATGACATCCTTTTGAAGGTGAGGTGACCAGAATGGTACAGTGTGTTCCAAGTGTGGTCACGCCATAGATTTGTATAATGGCACTGTGATATTGGCAGTTTTATTTTCAGTTCCTTCCCCAATGATCCCTAGCATGGAATTTGCCTTTTTCACAGCTGCCACACACTGGACCGACATCTTCGTCCAACTGCCAATGTGTATATGTGAAGATTCTTTTGCCTGACATGCATCACTTTGTACATTGTTACAACACTGAGTTAGTTTTGTCATTTTACCATTCATTCAGTGTGGAGAGGACCTTTGGTACTTATTCACAATCCCTTTTCATTTTAATGACCCTGAACAACTTAGTATCATCAGCAAACGTGGACACCTCACTGCTCAACCCTAACTCTAGATTATTTGTGAAAAATGTGTAAAAGCATAGGTCCCAATCCTTGGGGAAGACTTCACTTTCTACATCTATTGGGAGAAATGTCCATATATTCCTACTGTATGCTCTTGTTACTTGACCAGTTTCTGAGCCACTAGAAGACTCTGCCTGTTATTTCCAAGACTACTAAACTTACACAGGAATTTTCAGTAAGGTACTTTGTCGAAAGTTTTTTGAAAGTCTAAGGGCTTTTCTATACTTCTGCTTGTTCTGTGCACAGAAAGCGCAAGTCTGAGCAGTTCCCCCTTGCTCCAATCCTTTCCCAGGGAAAACCTGTTCTTTAGCTTTAAATTGGAATAAAGAGCAATCCTCAGAAAAATAGACTGCCAATTGCTCCAATTGAACACTAAAGAGTGGTTACCCCTAGGGGAAAGCTGTGGGACAAGAGGAAGTGTGAATAAGCCGTAAGTATACTATGTCAACTGGATGACCTCTATCAATACACTTGCCAACATTCTCAGAGAACTCTAATAGGCTAGTGAGACAGGACTTACTCTTGCAGAAGCCATGCTGGTTCTGCTTCAGCAAGGCTTGTTCTTCTTTATTATTTGGTGATTCTTCTCTTTAACAATACCTTTGACCTGTTTCCCCAGGACAGATATTAAGGTAACAAGCCTGTAATTTCCAGGATCCCTCCCTCACCCAATCCCCACTTTAATAATAATAATAATAATAATAATAATAATAATGTGTTACATTGGCTACTTTCCAGTTCTCATGTATGGAGGATGGTCTTATGGAGATGTTACATTTTCTTTTATAAAATCAGCAATTTCACATTTGAGTTAATTTGAGTATTCTCAGGTGAATGCCATCCAAACCCAGCGACTTGTGGATCTGAACATAACAAATGCAGGCATCAGCAGCAGTCCAGAGGGCATTTCAAATTCCCATTATACCTGCCTGTCTGCTAGAGATCTTAATGGGAACTAGGCCAAGAAACACCATTTATCTTTTGAATGGGAGGAAAAGCAACCACACTGGAAAACAGTCATATTCTGCATGTGCAAGTGAGGAATACTAAAGCAGCATAACCAACTGAAGCATATGGCTGCTGTCTTCTCAAATGCTGAACCCAGTAAGATCAAGAGGGAACTTGGAGACACCTCACTAAGGCAAGACCTAGCATCAGATCCTGTAACATCATTCCTGCCCATCTTTAGAACTGAACATGGGTGATCCATAAACAGTTCTAACATTTCATTTTTTCCTTAAAAACTGATGTGGTGGACTTTGAATTGGACACTAGGGGAAAGTGGACATTTAACTATTTCCCCCATCACATACAGAGTTATGCTTCTTCACACTGCTCCAGGAAGGATAAACAGCAGCTATTTAGGTAGAGCGTGCAGCCGATGCATATTTAGACCGAAATGTGTATCCTCAGATAAGTGTGCATTGGATTGCAGTCCTGTAGATAGAAACCAGTGCAGGAGAAAGTTAACCCTCCTCCTCCTTCTCCAGTCCAGTTTGCCCCCATGGCTACTATTAAATAAGATAATGAAAATTTAGGGCGACCCAATCATGGATTGTCATGTAGGGTGCCTTTATTTACAATTTCCCAATTTCGGTCTTACCCCTACAACAGCTGACTCAGATTTCTAGAACTAAAACTCAGAGCATCTGTCTATCAGAGTAAATGAAAGAATATTATGTCAGTTGCTTACCTACCATTTATGTTATGTCCATCAAACCTCCTTACACAATTTTTCCCGGCTAATGCTTTATTGACCTCTTTTCCTTTCATGCAGCTGTTTGTGTACACGACCACTTTACTGTCTTAAAGCACAGAGGACTGATACTGTAGGGATTATCATCTGTACTTGCTGCCTTGAGGCTAATGAAGGTTTCTGAAAACAGGCTCAGAAGTGAATTTCAAGTGCCCGTTAAAGCTCACCTCAAATGAGACGAGGCTGTTACAAATACCAAAATTCTTCTACAGCTAGGGTGAGGATCTGAGCCATGAAAAGAACACACGGCTTCTGCACTACCCATCCCCACCACAACCCCTCCACACCTCAAACCCCAAATACATCCCCTGCCCTTTATTTACTAGCCATGTGGCAGTGAATGGAGTAGCAGCAATGATACACAGGGAGAGAAAAGGGAGGGTGCTCGCCCCTTTTGCCCTCCATCATCATGTGCTTATTAGCAGCATACAGGGTGCAAAAACCTGGGGGACAATGGATTAATGACATCTGCTGTAGTTACCCAGGCTTTTGCACCCTGACACACGGCTAATTGGCATATCAGAATGACAGACAAGAAGGAAAGGCAAGAAAAGGGAAGAAGGTAATACTGTATTTTTTCGTGTATAACACACCCCCATGTATAAAGGTAAAGGTAAAGGGACCCTTGACTATTAGGTCCAGTCGTGACCGACTCTGGGGTTGCGGCGCTCATCTCGCTTTACTGGCCGAGGGAGCCGGTGTACAGCTTCCGGGTCATGTGGCCAGCATGACTAAGCCGCTTCTGGCGAACCAGAGCAGCGCACGGAAACGCCGTTTACCTTTCCGCCCGAGTGGTACCTATTTATCTACTTGCACTGGTGTGCTTTCGAACTGCTAGGTTGGCAGGAGCAGGGACCGAGCAACGGGAGCTCACCCAGTCGTGGGGATTCAAACCGCCGACCTTCTGATCGGCAAGCCCTAGGCTCTGTGGTTTAACCCACAGCGCCACCCGCGTCCCATAAAATATATAAAATATATAAAATGTATAAAATAGACACCCCCTATTTTGGGGGATTCAAAATTAAGAACATGGGGGGAGATTGCCCAGAGTTGCTGAGCTTTTTTAAAGGGGGAATTGCCAACCAATCCCACGTCCCTCCTATGCACTATCCACATATAAGACGACCCCACATTTAAACATAATATTTTAATAAAAAACCCTTGTCTTATATACAGAAAACTACAGTATGTTTGGGGCCTGCAATGACTGACAGGATATTTTTTTCCTGAGCCATTCAGTTGAGATCTTCTATGTCTATATAGGGTACACAGAACCTGCCACTCGCCAACGTGAGCAGAGATCACCAGCCATGTACTGAGGACTACCAGGTGTTTGAGAAATCCTTCCCTTGGATATGGCAATCTCAAGCAGGCAACAAAACTAATTTAGTGGGTGACTGAGTTGGCTACACAAACAGAGAGAGAGTGACATGCCCTGGCTCAGGGAGTAGATTTTGGGTCGCCATTCAAAGGATAGCAGATTGTCTTTCTTTTGAGGGAGGGTATTAATATACAGTGGTGCCTCACAAGACGAAATTAATTCCTTCCGCGAGTTTTTTCGTCTAGCGAATTTTTCGTCTTGCGAAGCACGGTGTCGGAAAAGTTTTGGAAAAGCTTCAAAAATCACCAAAAACCTCAAAAAAGGCTACCACACCGCGTTCTATGAGTTGCTCCTCGAAGTCAAGTCGCAACTGTATTAACGGTGTTAAGAAAAAGGAAACAAACTTGCAAAAAACGCAAGACGTTTTAGTCTTGCGAAGCAAGCCCATAGGGAAATTCGTCTTGCGAAGCAGCTCAAAAACCACAAAACCCTTTCGTCTAGCGAGTTTTTCGTCTTGCGAGGCATTCGTCTTGCGGGGCACCACTGTATTGTATCACCACTGGGGTTTCAGGGTGTGGAAACAGTTGGATTTCCTGTCTCAGACACCAAAATGTCTAGCGCTCTCTCTAGTAGGCTGCCAGGCTAGTACTTTTGACCAATGGCAGATGATATGGCATTGAACTCCAGGCAGTTCTGTCGCTTCTGCTTACTGGAAGGGAAAAGGAAAGGTGTGAGGAAGTGGGGAGTTTGGTACAGTGCAAATGCACTTGTGGGAATGCACAGGGTATGTGCACTGCACTGACTTTGATGCCACCTCTGCTTCCAGGTAAACAGCAGTGGTGCAACCAACCAGAAGTCAGGTGAGCTGCATTGCACTCCACAATGTTGTCTGCTACTGCTTTCAACTTAGTGGTTCAGAAATATGAAGACCTGATTTATACCTTTGCCACCACCCCCTTCCGAAACACAATATATGAAAGTGGTTTTATGTATAACTCACTGCTTTCATTGTACAGCAGGTTGCAAATGGCAATATGTGTGGATTGTTATGAAGGATTTAACATTTCTATAAATACTAAAAGACAAACCCAACAAAACTGTTTTGCATATTTAGTGCTCCTATGTTAGGGGGAATAAAATAATTAATGGAGCTTTTTCCAAATTATTATAACTATATACCTTGGGATTTACTAATTATTGCATCTACTGAATACAAACAATCTCACGTGTATTCTAATTCAGCAAAGAATACACAAAAGTAATCCTACACTTACAACTCAGAGACTCCTTGGGCTTTAATAATGCATGACATTGAAATGGCACCTCTTGATTGAAGGAACATTTGAATTTGTCATTGAATCCTTATCTAATTTTAACAGATTTCTCTTGTTTAAATGCCCTAGGAATGAGTGATAAGGCTGACAGTGGAGAATTATTGCACTCTACCTTCATAAAGCAAAACTGGCACTTTCAGTGACAGATTTTTTAAAAAATCATTGTTGTTATTATTTTGCATTAGCAAGCAAGAAGCTGAAAATGTTTATCTCATTTTAAAGCAGCTATGCTATTCAAAATACGGAACCATATTAAAATATTGGATCCTGTGTGATGTTGAGGAGAACACTGCAGTGAAATGGAAGCATTTTCACACTAAATAAGTTTGTAATGCTTGGTGTAGATTGCGGTCCCAGTCGCAGTGCCACCCTCCCCATGCAGGGGCTATAGCTAAGGTGTGACGAACAAACTCGAGCAGACAATGATCTGCGATAGGAGTGGCCACAACTTTATTGATTCCAGATGTAGGTGGATTTTGGCTCAGGCTGGCAGACCAGAGTGGGAGCAGCCAACTCACAGCCTCCAGCGAGAATCTTTTAAATTAAAGATATTTGCAGACAGTCCTGACTTGCAGCAGGACAGGGCAGAAAGATTCTCAATGGCCGACCATGCCTGCTTGTCCCAGCTGCCGGGGATGGTGGCTAATCACGAGGGGCCCCAACCACTGCCCACCCAGGAAAGCAGGTAAGCAGTCATTCCTACTCTCTCACATCTTGTTCACATCGTGCCTGATTTTTGAAAGCTGTTGTGAGTCAAACTACAGAAATTGAAGTATGCTTTGATTATAGTCCAGGGTCTCTCTAAGCAGCTCACATAAAGTGAAACATACTGGCCTGTTTTGTGCATCAGAATAAGCCAGTTTGTCCTAAATCATGGTTTAATTGTGAATATTGCAGTACAGAGACCCCACATGGTTTCTTTCCCTCATGCAGCTCTAACAAGTCATAGACTGTCTTGTCATGTTGTGTGTGTCCCCACCCCCAAATCGCCCTCACAAACTGGTGCCTCTGACCCTAACTGTTCCCCTACAAAAAATTTCACCACACACCACCGATCTGTTGCCTCCCTCCACGATGGGTGCCTTTGTCTGACAATAAGATGTCCTGAGTGGTTGGGCCTTTGAGAATGTGACATGGGTCTTTTCAGTAGAAACTCATCATCTGAAGTCACCAGGTATGACTGCTATTTGACTTACACTCTAGTCCTGCACCCTGCAGCACAAGCGCTCTGGCAAAGTCACAGTATGGCTTGGTGAGGTCATGCAGGTAACTTTTTGAAGTGAGGAGAAGATGGAGAATGGGGAGGGCATGAGATTTTTCCACTGCATCCCAAATGCCCATCCTCCTAGTACCAGCACAGTGAAGTGAAATCTCTCATAAGGAGATTTCAGCTGCTCTTTAGAAGCAACAGAACAAGGAGCTGGTCATGGTACCGATTTAGCTGTTGCAGCTCAAGCTTCTGCAACAGAAGGAATGGCAGAGAACAAGTCCCAATGTCTGAAATGCTACTTTGTGTACAAACAAGTGATTTTGCTCTGGCTAGTAAAGGCGAATGGTACAGTGGTACCTCGCAAGACGAATGCCTCGCAAGACGGAAAACTCGCAAAACGAAAGGCTTTTTGGTTTTGTGAGTTGCTTCGCAAGACGATTTTCCCTATGGGCTTGCTTTGCAAGACGGAAACGTCTTGCAAGTTTGTTTCCTTTTTCTTAAAACCGTTAATACAGTTGCGACTTGACTTCGAGGAGCAACTCATAGCACGCGGTGTGGTAGCCTTTTTTGAGGTTTTTGAAGACTTTGGTGATTTTTGAAGCTTTTCCAAAACTTTTCAGACACCGTGCTTCGCAAGACGAAAAAAACCGCAAGACGAAAAAACTCGCGGAACGAATTAATTTCGTCTTGCGAGGCACCACTGTAGAACGTCCTTGTAGTTGCCTGCTACTGCGAAAGAAGCTGGGATACACTGAGCCAGTTTCTTCTCCATTCCAGTCCTGTTAATTCTTAACTACAGTTACGTGATGGCAGCAATCCTTCTACATTTCAGGAGATAAAAGTGAGTGCGATACAGATGTTACTACTGGGTGTGTTCAGAGAATTCTTATCCATCAATGATCAGCAGCAAAAGATGAACTCAGATTGCAGGAGAGGAACTAGTGTTCCAAAGTGGAAACCGATGCAAGCCTTGAGCAGTGATGAAGTGATAAGAAGTGCAGAGATGAAGAGAGATTAATAGTATTGGAGGCTGGTAAAGCAATTCAGGTCTTGTGATAAATGTCTTAGATGGACACGTCTAAGGAGCTCATTTTTAACTTGAGGGTCTGGGAAAATGGATAATCCTAGCATGAATGATCACTTGAGTGAAGATATAAAAATCATACCTAATTTTTCACCTGTGTTGTTTACATAAAGTGCACTTTTTAAGTAAAAGCAACTCTCCCTCCATGTCTGGCTGATTTGGTTCCTCTTAGCAAGATTAGGGCAATGTTGTTCACACACACACACACACACACACACACACACACAAACACATTTCAGTGTAATCAAAGATTTCACTATACACCCAAAGAACTACCTGCACATGTAAAAGAACACATGTATCTAAAAATGTAACACATGAATTTTATAAACACATGTTTTCAAGTATGTGTATCATAGGGATACACACATCGCGAGGGTGTTTGCTGTCAGCATATGAATGAACCTGTAGAGAAAACATTATGGTTGAGTAGGAGGCACAAGCTCTTGTTCAAATTTTCTCTTTTTCCTTTAATCATCCTCTTTTCTATCACTGCAAGATTGAACAGTATAGATCGATGAAAAAATAAAGCCTATTTTTATTACCTTTACACTGAAATTCCCTCGCAAATGATCTCGCTTTCATCTATCATCCTCTAGGGCACAGATTCCTAAGACTTGGGACAAGGATGTTAGATCAACCGATTTGTGAAAGCAGGTTAGTATTTTCTTAAAGCAGAAAACAAAGTTGCTGTTCAATTCCATTTTATTGTTCAGAAACAGCTACCATATCCGCCTATAATTGGTAGGGAATACATTTTGCACTGAAAAACATTTGCCACTTAATTGTTGAGTTTATTTATTTATTTATTTATTTTCTCTCCTATAAATAAGAAACTTGGTTCAAGGGCACCATTTTTTTATTTATTAAAAAATTATGCACATTTGCCAAAAATAGAACCACAACAGCGTTATCTGTTTTCTCCTCTCCATCATATATATTCTTAAATGAAAAAGCTTTATCTGAAATATCTGCTTTCATTAGGGCAGCAATTTTCTTTGTGTAGCTTCCACACCCACAAAATGGTTGTAGCCACAGTAACCAGTTCATATTAAATGGTTTTGTGCTGTTGTGTACCCAAGTCTATGATCACATGGCAAAATAAGTGCTGCCTAGTTGTATTAACTTAGTTTAGTTGTGGCCCTAAGTGACTCTTCAATGATCCAAGTATCTCTTTGCATAGAGCATCATGTTACTTCCTCCCCGCTCAGCTTTTGATACCCTATAATAGGATAATGTGTACATGTGTGTTGGAAAGGGGAAGGGGATGTAAAGTGGATGCAGTTTAATGTGAATTGATTTGTGTGAGCTAGAATTTGGAGGCATGATGGTCATGGTCCTACTTGCATGGGTCACTTTCAAACAGGTGATCAATTGCACATCTCCAAAAAGAAGGAAATGCAACACACACACCCCATGGATTTGAATAAGCTGATTTGTAGTAATTATTTCTAAATATAATGTGAATAAAAGCAGAATGCATCACATTATACAGTGGTACCTCTGGTTATGAACTTACCGTATTTTTCCGTGTATAAGACTAGGTTTTTTCCTTTAAAAAATAATGTCAAAATTTAGGGGGCGTCTTATACATGGATACATCTCCTCCCATTTTCTTAAATCTGAGTCCCCAAAAATAGGGGGCGTCTTATACATGGAGGCATCTTATGGATGGAAAAATACGGTAATATGTTTTGGAGGTCCGTTCGTAAGCCAAAACCGTTCTTAACGTGAGGTGCGCTTTCGCTATTGGGGCCTCCCGCTGCTGCCGCGCCACCGGTGCGCAACTTCCGCTCGCATCCCGGGGCAAAGTTCGCAACTAGGAGCATCTACTTCTGGGTTAGCAGAGCTCATTACCCAAAGAATTTGGAAGGAGGATGGTACGTAACCCAAAGTTCCACTGTAGTGGGAAAGCTGTGATGAAATGACCTCTGTGCCAGCTAAGTCCATTGTCCAAGTACTAACTGTTCATGTGCAACTTCAGGACAACTTCTCTCTCTTTTTGTGGTTCTTTATCTTTAAAGTAGACTTGCATCAAATAGCACTTCAAACAGAAAGGTGCCTTCAAATGGAGAACTGTCCTCTGTAAAGTAGGCCATTTCTCCATCTATTGCTTGGGGTCTTCTGCTCAGCCCCACAGTCCCATGGCATCTTCTCCCATCTTGCCTCCTTTGTTTTTTCTATAGCAGATGTCAAATGAACACCCGGCTCTATGATCTGTTTTCATCTAAATTAGGTGAGGCAGTAAGTGAAGTGATCAACAGGTACTTAGACTCAAAAATGGGAAAGATGAGGGCCAGTAAAGTGAAACTCAATCCTGGGAAGATTATGCTTCTGTGAGTGGAAAGTTTCCTAGTTTAGGGGGACGGTTTTCAGTGTGCCTGCAGAGGCACAGGGTCTCAATCTCTCCAAAAGATTAGCTGCGCAGCCTGTGCCTGCTCCAAAATCCAGCTTTATCACAAGAGGCCAATGACTTTGGCAGCATAGAGCATCTTCTACCAGCTTAAGCTGCTATGTTTTCTGGCTACCTATGGCACCCAGGCTCTGAACCTATCTGAACTACTACCAAGTGTTACTCATGGTGCTGCCTTTGAAGACTGTTCAGAAATTACAGTTAGTACAAAAAGTGGCACCAGATTGCTCATATGAATCACACATTGGGACCATATCTCTCCAGTAATAAGAGCTTCACAGTCTACCAGTCAATTTCTGGGATTAATTGAAACTGCTGGCTTGCCTAAAAAAAGTCCTCAGTGGTTTGGGACCTGGGTACCTAAGGGATGCCTGTTCCCCTAACAACTGGCCAGTAAACTGAGGGTATCTACCTATACCTTTCACAGAGTGTTCCCACTATGAGCAGTGAGATGGGTTGCATTGAATAAAAGGGCATTTGCAGCTGTTACCCCATCCGCAATATCCTCTTTCCAGTGAGTTTTGAGTATCGTCTTCATTTCTGATCTATTTAGGAATCACCTTTTACATGCGTGTCAACCAATTTATAAACATATAATAACAAAAAAATGGTTTACAGAGAGGAAAACAATAACTGAAGATAAGTTTAAAAACGAAAGGCGTATTTTCACCCAGCCAGAAAAAGCTTGTCAAATAATAAAAAAAAAAACAATTTTATTCAATTGTTTCTGGAAAGTACAGATAGGAATGCTTCTCCACAAAATGGGGCAACCACAAAGAAAGCCCTGCTTAGAGTTACATTGGAGCAGGTTTCTGATAATTCTCCCACAGCATTCTGTGAGCTACTAAGTATATACGGGATAAGGCAATTTATCAAGTATCCCAGACCTGAGCTGTCTAGGGCCTTATGTGTTGATACCAACACCTTGAACTTGACCAAGTAGCCGGTGCAAATCCTGAAAACAAGGTGTTATATGGTGGGTGAAGTTTGCCACACACACACACACACACCAGCAATTTAGCACCATATTCTACACTAGCAGCAGTCTCTATACCAACCTAAAGGGTAGCCCCCCAAAGTTGTTGCTTAGGCACAAGTAAATACTTTTTCATTCGTCAAGTGTTTCCGTTATGTTGACTAATTTCAACTGGACTCTATTCTGCTGTTTTGGTGTAGTTGTGGACGTTTGATTCTATATTATGCAACTGTAAACTGCCCTGAAACCAATCAACAAAGAATGACATAAAAAATGAACAAATGCATAAATAAAACATGTAGGGCAATTAGTGACCTACCAGGAGGTACATATCCAACTAGCCAAATTTGTTGGCTTACTGGCGCTCAGTAAATGTCCTTTTGTTTTGCTGCCTGTTTCAATCTACAGCACAAGGGCAGTCAAACACCTGGCAGAGCAAACAGACTGCATTCATCTTAATTGGTTCGAAGTTGCGGAGGTGCAATGCAGAGGATCCCTGCCAAAGGGTTGGATTATGTGTACTTTATATGCCATTTAACCATATTGTTCCAAACAACAATAATTATAGAGTCCCTTGCTATCATTACAAAACACGAACCTTCTGCTCTATTTTGCAGCTAACCCATCATATCTACATAAGTAGAGGATCTTCATCGCTGGGTCAACACAACAATCCAAATAGACACTTGCCCTACTTGCATGTTCCATTTGCAATGAGAACCCACCTTTGCAGACTTCCTAGCCCAAATATGACGGCAGGCAATAGTTGCAACAAGAAATTCTATCAGGCCTTCCTACTGTCAAGGGTTACAGACACTGTGTAAGTGAGACAAAATAAAATAGGCATACAGAATATTCAGCCAAGATAAGGTATTTTGATATATTTTAGAAACACTTGCCCTTCGTAGTGACAAGGCAGCCGAGAAATAATCTCAATCACAGAGGTTACAATATGCAATTCACGTTTTTCCTTTCACGAAATGAGCTTACCAACTTAGAATGCCAAAATAACTACTTATTCTCCCTTCTGCTGAAATTAATTTGTGTTTTTACTTTACAGGCAATCAATATACGCAAGTAGTGCCTTGCAGGTTTAAACAGTGCCTCTGCAGTCAGAAGCTGTTCTCTTCTATCACATTTACTTAAAACCTTAGGGAGATGTTCGCACAACATTTGTTAAACCGAGTGCCATACCTCTAGGAGTTGTGGAAGCCCAGAAAAAGAACACTGAATCTCCAAGAGACTAATAGAAGAACTTTCAGACAAGATAAAATTGCTGAGAAATAGCCTTAGAAACAAAACGAAATGGGCTAATAAAGATTGCTAGCATCAGTGTCCTGGAACAGTTTTCATCATGAACAGTTCAAACTGTGCACTTTTTATACCAGAACAGCACTGTAGACATGGAGATCAACAATTTACTAATATAGGGTTGTTTACCACAGTGGTGGTGCTGGGTTCAGATGCCTCTAAAAGAACGAGGTGCATAAAATGAATCTCCCAGGATGGCTTCAACTCTGCTCTTAGCTGCGAAGGCACTAATGCAAAAGCACAAATGGAAGCACCTCAGAAAATGTTACCTTCTGTTTCAAGGGTTTAGCAGAACTCTCTCTGTTTTGATTCAACAGTTGCAGTGCTGCCTATGCTCATTATATTACTCTGTGTTTATAGCAGCAGTTGCCACAGTATTGATTCGCCCAAGCATGTGATCTGGAGAGGATCGGTGCACTGATACAGTGCAGATCACTGCAAAACACTGGTCTCAGTTGAGTGTGATATAGATAGTATCAGATCTTGGTCTACACATGCTACAAAATAATGTGGTAATGATGAAGAAGAATCCTGAGGAACTAGAATGGACTGTAGCACTTCAGTCTACAGGTAAGGAATAGTACTTTTGAATGTAGGAGAATGCTTGTTCAGTTACCATATTTTTTGCTCTAGAAGACTCACTTTTTCCCTCCTAAAAAGTAAGGGGAAATGTGTGTGCGTCTTATGGAGCGAATGCAGGCTGCGCAGCTATCCCAGAAGCCAGAACAGCAAGAGGGATTGCTGCTTTCACTGCGTAGCGATCCCTCTTGCTGTTCTGGCTTCTGAGATTCAGAATATTTTTTTTCTTGTTTTCCTCCTCCAAAAACTAGGTGCGTCTTGTGGTCTGGTGCGTCTTATAGAGCGAAAAATACGGTACTTTACCTATGCAACTCTTATCAAAGCAAACAAGGATTCCAGGTTAAAACCAAGACTTGGGAAATGCAAAGTTTCATTGTTGTAGTCTGCAAATTTTTGGTAATCTGTCCTATCATTCCAAACTACTAGCTTAAACTGCAAAGAACTAAAATGTAAAAAATACAGAAGATCTCTCTCATCTTCCCTCCTTTTTCAACAGAGCTTTTTTGCTCTCTATTTTTAATGAGCTTTTGCTGCTTGGGCTGATGCAGGCTCAGATATATCATTTATTTCATACTGATAAATTAGTATATTTACACTTAATAGCTACTGATCACAATGGTACAATAAGATACCAGCAGTTGGTACTTCCAGGAGGCTGAGGAAGGGACTTACAATCACTGCTCTCCCCAACATTTGCCTTTTTGTGCTGTCAGCCTCCTCTTGAGGAAAGATGTGGGAGCCATGCCAGGTGTCTCTCATCTACCCCTCCCATCCAAACTGTATTTAAGCCAGGCTCCTTGGAGTGTGGGACGCGGGTGGCGCTGTGGGTTAAACCACAGAGCCTAGGACTTGCTGATCAGAAGGTCAGCGGTTCGAATCCCCGCGACACGGTGAGCTCCCGTTGCTGGGTCCCTGCTCCTGCCAACCTAGCAGTTCGAAAGCACGTCAAAGTGCAGGTAGATAAATAGGTACCACTCCGGCAGGAAGGTAAACGGTGTTTCTGTGTGCTGCTCTGGTTCGCCAGAAGCAGCTTAGCCATGCTGGCCAAGCTGTACACCGGCTCCCTCGGCCAATAAAGCAAGATGAGCGCCGCAACCCCAGAGTCGGCCACGACTGGACCTAATGGTCAGGGGTCCCTTTACCTTTACCTACCTTGGAGTGTAGCAAGATTGGTACTGTTATTTTCGGTTAATTTTCATTTTTTTCTTTGTATTTGTGTATTTAAGATTGGAAGTGGGGGTTTGTATGTAGTATCGCAATTATTCTGTGCTTGTAAATTGTCAGTTTTTGCTATTTTGAACTTACTAACATGCTTTTGTATATTTGTATTTCCAGTGTTCTCTATTTTGATGTTTTGAATGTTTGCTGTAAGCTACTTTAGGCACAGCTTGTTGTGGGAAGGTGGCTTATACATGAAATCAGTCAGTTAGTCAGTTAGTCAGTCAGTCAGTCAATCAATCAATCAATGGATCTGTGCAATCTCCAGTATACTAGTTGCCAGGGAACAACAACAGGACAGTGCTATTGCATTCATGTACTCCTTTTGAATTTCCAGAAGACAGTTGGCCATACCATTAGGGACAGCAAGTCATCTGGTTCAGGAGCCATGGGGATTTATAGATACAGTGGTACCTCAGGTTACGTACTTAATTCGTTCTGGAGGTCCATTCTTAACCTGAAACTGTTCTTAACCTGAAGCACCACTTTAGCTAATGGGGCCTCTCGCTGCTGCCGCGCCACTGGAGCATGATTTCAGTTCTCATCCTGAAGCAAAGTTCTTAACCCGAGGTACTATTTCTGGGTTAGTGGAGTCTGTAACCTGAAGCGTCTGTAACCTGAAGCATATGTTACCCGAGGTACCACTGTAGAATGCCATTTTGGATGTGAGAACTTGCTTTCAGAGGCTGCACACTCCTTCCTAATAAAACCACTTGCGTTGCAATAAAATTCCTTCTTGTCCAAAGTGTGGGTAACATCATTGCTCATGGCATCCTCCTGGACTGGCTCTGGGAAATGGTAATTGGGGCACTGTGTTATAGAGATTCCAATCCTACCTTCAGGACCAAGTCCACAGAGTAGCATTGGGAGAGTGACACTGGTGGCTAATCTAGGGAGTGCTTCAGGGAACTATGTTAATATCTAATATCTACTAATACTAATCATAATACTGTTCTTCATCCAAAGATCACAGGGTGGTTCACAACATGAAAAAACAAAACAAAATGAGAATTCAAATTCATAATGAAACAAGAAGAAGACAAAAACCCCTCCTCTCACAAAGGCCATAGAATGTTCAGTCAGCCAAAGGCCTGGTTACAGAGATACATTTTTGCCTGGCGTCTAAAGATATGTCACAAAGGTGCCAGGCAAGCATCCCTGGGTTGAGCATTCTGCAAATGAGCTGCCACAGAAAATGCCTGTTTTCATGTTTTTGTCCTCCAGGCCATTGGTGGAGAGGGCACATGAAGAAGGGCCTCAGATGATGACCACAGTGTCTGGATCAGCTCATATGGGGAGAGGCAATCCTTGAGGTATTGGTATTGATAATCTTAATTAAATATGTTGTGAATAAGATTTTAAAAATGGCTTGTTCACATTCATTAACTGAGGACATAAGAAGAGCCAGTTAGATCAGGCCAATGTCCTATCTAGTCCATCAAGGGCCAACCAAATGCCCACAGGATGTCTTCATCAGCAGTTGTTTACCCAAAACTTTAATTTGGGCTTCCTTCCATTGACACTGCATTTGCACCAAACCACATTTGATTTGGAAGTTTATTCAAAATTTTAGCCCACCCTTCGACAAACAACTTAAACATCAGCAACATAAAAATCACAAATTAATAAGAACACAAAGGAGAGCAGCAACGGGGAACAAAAATGAAATAAAACCAATGAAGGCAGACTAGTGATGCAAAAGCTGGCCCTTTTGAGCCCCCAGCCCCCAGACTCTTTATGTAAGGATCAGCACTCTGAATTTTGCCTAAAACCAGACTGGCTGTTAGTATAGAGAGAACTGCTATATTCTTTACTAATAGAGGTTTCTGAGAAATCTTCAAAGTCGGCCCCACGTACAATGCGTTATGGTTGTCTAACCTGGAGATTGCCAGTACATGCAGGGCCCATGCATTAATTTTGCTTCTTGTGCTCTGTAGAGACTGCCTACGCACATACTATGGGGCTATCCCAGACATGTGATATCAAGGGTCATGAAATAAAAAGTTTGTACATTAAGAACGGACCTCTGGAATGAATTAAGTTCTTAACCCGAGGTACCACTGCACTTTGGATACACCCTTGCTCTCCACATCACTCTGCTGGGAATCTCTTCCTACCCCGCATTGTGTGTTTGAGTATGTGACCCAGCGCGCGCGCGCGCTCTCTCTCTCTCTCTCTCTCACACACACACACACACACACACACACACAGTGAGTCAGAGAGTCCTATGCAATGCTGCAAACTCTTCCCACCCACCGCCAGCATGCAGCCCCCAAGAGCTTATCTCTGAGGACCTTGAGCAGAGAAAGAAAAAATTCCCCACGCCTACCCTATAATGTGTGGGTAGGCAAACTAAGGCCCGGGGGCCGGATCCAGCCCAATCACCTTCTAAATCTGGACCGCGGACGGTCCGGGAATCAGCGTATTTTTACATGAGTAGAATGTGTCCTTTTATTTAAAATGCATCTCTGGGTTATTTGTGGGGCCTGCCTGGTGTTTTTATATGAGTAGATTGTGTGCTTTTATTTAGAATGCATCTCTGGGTTATTTGTGGGGCCTGCCTGGTGTTTTTATATGAGTAGATTGTGTGCTTTTATTTAGAATGCATCTCTGGGTTATTTGTGGGGCATAGGAATTCGTTCATTTCCCCCCCCCCCAAAAAAAATATAGTCCAACCCCCCACAAAGTGTGAGGGACAGTGGACCGGCCCCCTGCTGAAAAAGTTTGCTGACCCCTGCTTGTGATGTCTCCTACTTGCCTAAGGCTTAGTTTGGCTGCAACAGCGTGGAGCAGAACTATGCTATTATGCAAGTACTTCTCAGGGTTGCAGCCAATGCAGTATCATAAATGTTTAAGACAAGGGTGTTAAAGCTGCAGTCCTCTGCTTACTTACTTGGGAATGCATCTCAGTGGAACTTCCAAATAAACACATGCTGCGTAACCTAGAAATCAAAGTAAGAAAGCGCATCTGTGCCAATATCCTAGCTATATTCATAAATGCTAAAAAGAATGCCAGAATATATTCCACAAATGCATTGTAATTATAATTGGTATCTAAAGCTACTAAGGGGTTCAAAAAATCAATCTATTTTTTAAAAGTAAATAAGCTTTGCATTCCTAATTGTCTTTTAAATTATCAGATTCATTATTTGAAAGGAGAGCAGCTGCTGGAATTGCAATCTGATGACAACCAAGACAATGCCAACTTCTGATGCACAGGACAAGAAAAGGAAGGGGGGAACCCTATGTATTTTTTTATATCATTTTATCATGAAAACTCTCTCTCTCTCTCTCTCTCTATATATATATATATATTGGTCCATAGACCCACAAAACAGTTTCAAAACAAGGTACAGTTAACACAACCAAACAACAGGCGAAAGAGACCAAGGTAGTCATTTTGTTATGTCTAGAGCATGATGGTCTTTGTTTCTTGAGACCTCCGAAAGAAACTTTGCCATGGTCAGTGTAGTATCATTTGACCTATCCTCCAGAAGGTATTTAATATGGGAAGCTTCAGATTTTCCCGGCAAATTTGCTAGTAAGGGTTTGATCAGTTGTTCCCTTGCTTGCTCATACTTATTAATATACCACAGATGTCACATAAATGTCATTTTGTTACATAATTCTATTTGGAAGCATAGTTCACCTATGCCAAGTGGCAAGATTTTGTGGGATGCAGTAGTTATATGTTTAATTTCTCTTCTTTCTATGTACCAACTGAAAGAATGACATAATCAAAGCTTTGTTGCAGTCATAAATCCTTGGACTTCAGCCATAAAATATTTCCCTAGGAATCGTGTTGTGTGCGTTATCATGTTGCTCCTGCAATGCAATAGGATGCAAAGTTTCAATTCCATCTCAGCATGATAACTACTGAACTAGGAAGAGAAATGATGGTAAATGTCATTTCATCCTTTCAGCACTCAGAGATGATTTCATTCCCAAATATCAGGGGAAATTATCGCCTTTAGACTTGATTTTGTTCTTCTAGTCTACTATTGTAGAAAATGCTCATATTTTACAGAAACAACTCAATTTTTTGTCTGTGAGGTGCTGATGATACCAATGATGCATTTCTGCTTTGAAATTAGGGTGTTATTGCTATAGTCACTTCTTGTCAAGACACTCCATGCTGCAAAAAATAAAGTGGAAATATTGCTACTCTAGTTGCTTGTGTATGACGAAGCCTCCAGAAGGTTCTCATGGGGAGCATGGAATTTGGGGAGGGGGAGGTGTTCTTTATGATGGGAAGAAGACTGAATTGTTGAGATCTCTTTTATCTTGGGCTCCATTTAAGGCTTACTTTCTTTTTAACTATTTAGTGGGGTGCCGGCTTGAGAGATTGACGCTTAGTGAAGATGTTCTCAGTTGCTGAACCCCTGACCTTTAAAGAAGCACATACCCTTTGAAGGCATTAAGGGGCTACAACATAGCTATGCCCATAGCTTTTAAGGTATTCATATAGCTCAAGGTCTGTCTTCTTGCAGGCATTCATACAGATAACCTTTCTCTCGTCACTACGTATTGTCCCCTCTAAAGACACACTTCCCACAGAGAGGGGCATTCTTAATCATAAAATTTCTAAAAGCGCTGGGGAGCATTTTTATTTGAAAATACTTTCCTTTAACCCCATCCACCCTTCTTTAAGTAAAAGGAAATATATTTATACCTTGTACAAGGAGTGCCAGTACATGGTGGTTTCTTGAACTAATTCCAGCAGAAAGCCCTTTATCATTCCCACATACAAATTGTTGTTGCATTCTGCCACTTCTAGAGTATTCTAAATCATACAGAATAAGAGACAGGCAAGAACTTTATGAATAATGGCTCCTGCAGACAGCTATTATATTTTATTTAAGAGCAAACAAATGGATGTTAAGGCACGCAAGCCTTTGCAAGTTAACAGACTCAGTAAGCTGACAAGGAGTGCTGCAGTTAACACTTGTCAAGATCATTATGTCAATTAAGTGGCCAGACACTCTCTTTGATATTCTATTGACTGCATGAGTTGACACATTTTAAAAATCCTGCTTCAAATTGACTTCAGCTTATTAAACACCACACGTCTAGGGCACTTACCAACACATCCTCAGCTTTAGATTATGTCCTCCTTTTCTCACTGAACTGTACATGTTAGTAGATCCATCATTCAGACTTTGTAGGCTTTTGAAATGCAACTTTGCTTTACAAAGACTATTGGAGTTCTGCACACTTTGCATATTGGCCATAATCTAGCTGCTACCCAGCAATGAGACACTGGAGGGGAAAATGGCTTTAGAGTTGTTTTACTTCATTTCCTCCTACAATAGGGCATGCAAATGGGAAATTTAGATGCATCTGAAAATGCACACACACAGTGGAATTTTAATAATATCAGCTTCCCTTAAGGGTTTTTATGTAGGAGTTGGATCCTTACATAGGAGTAGGAGCCTTATCTGACAAGGACTTCTTGGATTCTACAATAACAAACATTTTAAAATGGGGAGAGGTACAGAAGGATAATAAGATCAGGCATAGGGAAAACTTGGCCCTCTGGATGTTTTTTAGGACTACAATTCCCATCATCCCTGACCATTGGTCCTGTTAGCTAGGGATGATGGGAGTTGTATGCCCAAAAATATCTGGAGGGCTGAGTTTGCCTATGCCTGGATAAGATTAATGTATTGGTGGCAGAAACAGGAATGCTGGGAAAATGTCCTGTTCATGTCAACAGGGTCAAGACCACTGCCAGCTGGATAAAACCTAATTAACTTTCAAGGGTTCTGCAGAAATGTAAACTATTGCTGGCAATAATAAAGCCAGGGTATGAGCCTTGAAGCCTAGGTAGTCATTGAGGTCCCAATAAACGGCTACATTTTGGGTTGGTTTTTTTTTTTTTTAAGGGTCAAGACCAGCAATTAACTATGTGCCTTTGTGCTAGAAGTGAAGGGAAAGTAGAATGTCTTTTGCATCTTTAAAGCAGGCATCTCTCTTCCTGCAAATTCACACTGATGACCTGTCTCCAGTAGGCTTCGTATATCTCCATCTTTCGACCTATCCCCAAGTTCTAGACAAACCTCATGCCAGCTTGAGCTTTGGCAGTGATCAAATGTCATGCTAAGCCAAAATGTATGGTTTGCTTAATGATACTGTGCACAAGTTGGATGCTAGTGCATGATGTTCAAGCTCTCAAACTTCACGTTTCCCTTAGCCAAGCACAGAAACAAACCTAGCAATGGCTGGCTTAGTGTTACATCTTAATTGACAGCCCGTTTGTTTCTTTCTGAACCACAGTCTGAATCCAAGTTTAGTTTTTGATTTACTCACCATGGTTTGTCTGGGAGAAACAAACCATGAGTGCTGGTTCGGATATAACGTTAGGCTAGCTGCTCTGCACCTTGTTTACCTGTTTGACTGAAGGAAGAGGAAGGCAGGAGTGCTCTGAGTTGCATGCCTAAACAAACCACAGTTTGTGACTTGGTTTTATGTCTGAATGCTTGCTCCATGTACGTGGGAAACATCATGCCTCCAATTTGATGCAATTTAGCCTTGCCTTTTTACTCACCTTTTCTATTTGTGGCCGCAACGTCTCTACCAGCAGTTTATCTTCTTTCAGCTTTGGTAGAAAACTGCCTTCTTGTACCACCTCTGTTTCTCCTACAAGATCTCTACTCTCACCCCTTGCACACCTGCTTATACTTGAACCCTCTTAGCCTATCCTACAAACTCTGAACACCTGCTTGCCACAGTGAGGCAAATTGATCCACCTGTATGCTCCTTCAAACACCCTGCTGAATTCCCACATGCCTTTATCACTAGTATTTGGCAATGCCTCTAAGCCAGAAGTCACCCATATGATCTATATATCATTCCCAACACACACATATATATACAGAGAAGATAAATTGAATATAGGTCTCTAATTCTCCATGTGTGAGGACATTTAAAGTTACAGCCTAGCTATTAAGGGGGCCGGGACAGCTCATTATGTCAAAAAATACAAAATCTGCAAAGAATCTGGTTTCAGTTTTCACAATTTTGATGCTTCCTTCCTTCCTTATGTTAAGGAGGAGGATATCTTTCCTGTTTCCTGTCCTGTCTTACACTACATATTCATTTGAACAGAAATCCTTCCGTGTACATATTTCCTATAGCTCCAAATATAGCAAGAACTTTCTTAGATCTTGGAGGCCCTTAAGCACCACTGATGCTGTAAGTTACAATTCACATTAGAAAATATCTCCTATTGATCTACATCAGAAATTAAATGTTAGCATTCCTTTTCAATTTGCCCTTGTTAAAATCCTGTGTCAATGGAAGTCAATCGTTCTGCAGCACTCCTCCCGGGCTATTAAAATATCTGTCAATGTGAATTGTAATTAGAGATGGCTAGTTTTGTATGATCTTGCCGTATCATACCAAGAGTTAACCTTTTCTCAAAAAACAACAACACTTAGAATTGGGGGGGGGGGGGAACCTTACAAAACTGTTGAAGAAAATTCAGATTGTGGTCAGGAAATTACATCTGTTAGATCAAGGCCATGTAAAGGTAAATGCATTTGCCTTTCATCTTGAAGTTACATATAAATGAACAAGTGTGCCATGTGTTTTTTATTGTTGTTTGCATTCATTCCTGCATTAAAATGAACAGGAGGCAACAAACGCATCAAGAAATCTGAAACTGAAAGAGATGTAAGACTGCAACATACTATCCCTCCTGTTTTGCAGGATAGACTATAGAACTGAAATGAATTTATATAATCAGATGTAGATTTGTAATTTTGAAGTGATATTTTGAAAATATATATATAAAAAAAAATCAGAACAATGAACTAGAAATTTGAAAATCTAAAATTCACCATGTCAGAATGAGTCCATAAGATGTTTATGTTCAGAACTGATGCTTTGGAAGTTAGCAGATTTGTCAGATTCCAATTTTTACTTCAGCAGAGCTAGTAATGGATCAGACATTATGGGCAAAAGATATGCAAACTGCATAGGTTACAGCCATAGCATCAATATTTTGGTTAAATTGCATTGTAAAGTTGAATTAAATATAACACTTTGTGAGTCATAAATAAGCACATCCTGATAAGTTGTGCTCGCCCTCTCTTCTAAACCAGCTCCCTGAAGAAAAGGTTTTGGTCCCATTTCTCTTTGGGAGCAATCCCTGATGGGAACTGTTGCTGCAGTAAATCGATGTGCATATAAACATGTTACAACATTGCATAATCCAGTATCTTCTATATGCTTCCTCTTTCCTGTAATCATGGGTATCATTTCATATTCCAGAAGTATAAAATGTTTTAAGAGTAGTAAGATTCTCAGCAAAATCTAAAGTCATGAGATTATATAACTGTAGTCGAGGGGATCCCAAGGGTCATTTAATCCAACCTCCTGCAGTGCCGGAAAGTCCTAGTTTTAGAGATAATCAATATTAAAGGGGAGGGCAAGTGTTGTAGTTACTTCTTTATATCCCATAACTACAGCAATGCTATCAACAAGGGTCAATGTTCATACCTACTGAATAGATCTGTTTCATCATTTATAACAAAAGTCACTAAGCAATCAGTACGTTGGCCAGAAATATAAGCATGCCTCACAAATAATCACATGTGCTCCAATATATCTCCCTTCCCTAAATGTGCCCCTGCTGGCGCACATGCACATAAACATACATAACTTGATTTGACATCATTTCAGCGCTAAGTTGAGGGTTTGAAGCAAGCCAACTAAAGAGCACTGCATTGTATTCATGGTTTTTCCCTACTAGGTCTAAGATACTGGATTCCACATAAAAAGCCCATGAGAAGAATATCATAGGAAAATGTTTCTCCCATATAACATACCCCATTGGGATGTGTCTTGGAGAACAATTCTTTCAGGTTTGTCTAGTGTCAGAAGTGATGTTCTCCTCGACACAGAGTATTTTCAATTATTTCTCTGATATCCTCATGGAACAAGCTCTCAAGAAAGCTTGTGTATGTTCTTGGAGTATGCTGCATTCCAGCTCTTTGTTGCTCTTAACTGTTTCCATTTTTAAAAAACAACATGTTTTTAATTGTATTTTATTGTTATCAATTGACTGTATTATATTGTTTTACAATGTGACTTTATTATTCTTGTATGCCACACGTTGAAGGCTGTATTTGGTGGAAATGAGACGTATAGAGTTTGATGTATGAATGAAATATCTGTCCGTGGCATTTGGTGATTCCAAGAGACTGCAATCTACTCCCACTATAAATAAACTGGCAGTGATCCACCCATTGGATTGACCAGAGTTGTTCAGCTTTTTGGGGGGAGGATGACCAGAGTTGTTGACCTTTACTTTTTTGGTCGATCAATCACCATCACGCAATCAACCAGGATTGACCAGGGACACCCCGCAATCGACCAGTACATCACCATCGGCCAGTTGGACAGTCCTGGTTTACATGAACAGACTCCCAAAAAAGTGAGAACAGGATTGCAGACTTGGTCACACATGCAAGTCACTGCTTGAAGCGACTTGAAGCGATGAACAACTAAGCATGAAATAGTCCCTAGTCTTAAAAATGCACACTCTATCAGGGTGAGCAGGATGCCTGGTTCTAGGTGAGAAGACAACACCTAGGCTCCTGTTCAGTCACTGCTGCCTTTAGTTCTGTCTCCTTCCACAGCAGATCAAAGCCCTTCCCAGCCTCCACAGGAAGATGTGTCTGCCAAGGCAGATTGGCATACCTGCTCCCCCTTCCCAAGTGGCTGATGTTGGGGCAGAGAGGGGAGACATCCTGTTCCTACAAACCAGGCTTCCAGCATTTCTTAATGGCTGGTCTTTCACACATTTCTGGTCATGCATTAAGTAGAAAGCACATAAGTGGGGAGTTGCCTGAATTTCAGGCTTTGGATTGTTTCCCTTAAATGTCACATAAAAACACATCTAGTGGGCTCAAACATTCTGTTTCAATGAGTGAGGCAAGTATGTTTTCTTCCAGGGGAAATTGCCAAAAAAAATCACTCTTACTAAGCCATTCATCTTAAAACCTAACAGATTGATAACCACATAAAAATGTATCCTGTAAATTTCAAATTTCAATTCCCCCACCCCTCCCACAGAGTGGTAGCATCTGAGTGGCAGTCACCATATGACTAAGGGTTATAGCCAATAGCGGCTTCTGTGCACAGAAGAAGGGAGGTGATTTTCACCAGTTTCCCTTCCCTGTGCCCTTTCCCAAAATCTGCCCTGGGAAGTTGGGGGTTCCTCTGGTATAGTAGAACAGGGGGAGGGGCTGCATGGCATGGGGAGGGGCTGAATGGGAAAGGGGGAATGCCTCCCTCCTTTCATTCACAGAAGCCTTTGATGGATCAAATAACTTTTTGTGATTGAAATTACACCTTTGGCCACATTCCTGAGCTGCAGACAGCTCAGTCCTCAGAATGATTTATTCAACATGTGTCCAATCTGCAGGTCAACCCATTATCAGACGGCATTAAGACTGAGGTGGTCTAAATGAGGTAGCTGATCTCAACCACTTATTTTTCAAAGTGTAAAGGCCATAGCACCTGCTGGCAGGTAAAATGTAGATTTCACCAAACAAGCACCTCATTCTCCACTGCCCATTTTTTGCTGAACTTATTTAAGAATTATATTATGAGAAGATTTAATGTAGGTTTTGCTAGAAGCCAAGCTAAAGGTCAACTTTAACTAAAGTTTCATTTGCTAACTCCAAAACATTAATAATTATGAATAGTGATAGATTTCTTTTAGGTGGGAAATAGATTTAAAGGATTGTATTAAAATTGTATTCCTCTAAAGGTTCTTTGATCCAGCAGAGTTAGTGGAAAGGGGGCTATTTTCCCTGAATCCCCCTTCTCTCTGCAGCTTCCTATGCCCACCCCAAATATGTTCAAGGGGATTGGGAGACCCTTCAGTACAGTGTGGTAGGTGGGAATTGTGGAATTTCCATAATTTCCACACACACACTTTTAGCTCATCAAATTCTCCACTGGATCAAAGAGTTCTCCATCAGTGGATGGACACAATTGGATACAATCCATAGACATATTTTAAAGACAAATACATCTTCATATGAGAAAGATTGCAGGTACAATAAGACTAGGTAGGAAGTATAGACTCAGCATACCGAACCACATGCTGGAACCTCTCAAAGGAATCAGGGTGCACGCTACAGAGCCAGGATTCTGTTTAAGTTGCTAGGTGCAAGGAAACCTGTTCTGCATATGGGTACTACCTCTTTGTTACCCCAATCCAGTTACAAAAGCACCTGGGAACCAGAGAGAAAAAGAAAGAAAAGTAGAAGATCAACAGAAGTAGAAGGCAAACCGAAGGAGAGAGAAAAGGGGCCAAGCACTAGAGCAGGCATCCCCAAACTCAGCCCTCCAGATGTTTTGGGACTACAGTTCCCATCATCCCTGACCACTGGTCCTGTTAGCAAGGGATGATGGGAGTTGTAGTCCCAAAACATCTGAAGGGCCGAGTTGGGGGATGCCTGCACTAGAGGCATGGTGATCGGTCCTTTCTAGGAAAGGAACACGCTGTAACTCATGGGTAAGGCATATGCTTTGCATGAAAAACGTCCCAAATTCAGTCCCTGCTATCTCCTTGATATAAGGTCACCTTCTATGATCCTAAGAAATTTTCTTTAAAATGATGGCATTTTGTAGGTTACTCTTTTTCCTTATGTAGTCATGCCTCCAATATTAGCTGAGACTAGAAGAAGTTATCTGGCTTTAGGGGTTAATGTTTGGCACAAACACCAGATGCAGCTGTATTGTGTAACCTGGAAGGCAGAGAGGAGCTGCACGATTTTGTTGTACTCATTTCTTTGCAATGAGGAGAATCGAGACAGAGACCAAAAAACCCTCCTAAGTGATCTTTTTGTGTTTTGGAAGCTTTCCCAAATGACCATTTAAGTTTGCTCATTAGGCTCCCAAGTTCCAAAAGCCTTAGTTTAGAAAAAGGCAGTGGCCTAATAAGACTTTCCATTCTACTGCAGATGTAATATTTATGAAATGATTATAATGTCCCTGTCGCTGATTTGTGGGCAACAGGCTAAAATGGAAGCACATTAACAAGCAAAAAGGTAAAGCTTTTCTATTGCCTTCTTTAAAAATAAAAAATAAAAACACCTGCGACTCATTTTTGAGAAAGGAGGTGAAGGGAGGTGCTCCTCTGCAGATAACTGTGTCCAATTCATTGGCAACATATTCCTTTTACCATGCCAAAGATGTGAACATCCTTAGTCAATGCAGTTTTGGTATAGGGCTCAGTTGCATTGTCCTTTATTGTGTTGGCATAATTCGCTTGTGCTCCAAGGAAAATATGAAAATCATATGAGAGAAACAAATTAATATTTGAGTATATTTTGCTTGAAGCACAAGTTATATTGAGTTATATTGGTGAGAAGAAAAAATTATAGTCTTTATACACAGGTTTTAAAGAATACACGATCAAGAACTTTGAATAAACTAAAAGAAAAAGAAAAAGGATTCCTGATGCCTTAACTTTCATCTGGATTCACATGGGGTTTATATTTAAAGAGGTAATTGCCAAAATGCCAAAAAAGAGAGAGAAAAGATGAGTCCAAATATTAATGCAATATCTCCACTAAATACTGCTTATGATTATGTCAAATTACCTCTCTCGAGGCCAGCTATTTAAAATAGAATATCTCACATTTGGACAAACTGTTTATAGATTTATTTGCTTCCTTAAGATAAGAGACCATTGTTTTTTAAACAATAAAAACCAGGGTGTGATCCAAAGTAAATCAAGTCTTATTGGAAGAGACCATACTTGCGTTTACATCCTTTTGGGTGATGATATACTCAAAATACAATTTCAACCATCCATATACAAAACCATAATACTCAGGCATCTCTTGCACAGTACTGGAAAACTGTACTTACATCATGGCAATGATTCACATTGAAGACATCTTAGAGGAAATTAAAAGTGGAAATAATGTAAATGCTTCTAAAACGTTAAGGTTACTTTTGCAGTTATCATTTTGTATGCATTCTTTAGATGACTATGACAGTTGAAATGATGCCATCACAGAATTTTTGCATGAAACACTATGCTCAACTAATCAATAAGAGTGACAGAGAAAAAAAGCTCACAGTATTCTAATCACTGTAGTTAACCTTTAGTAATTCCCCCCCCCCAAAAAAAAACTGCTTTACATGAATGCAATCCTCTGTAAGAGATTATTTTTGGTAATGCAGTTCTTTCTAATCATTCAGAATATTAGCCTAAAAAGTAACCAAAATTATCATTTGAAAAACATATTTGGCTAGAAATGTTCCCACTCCAATAAGCTATGGTTATCCCTTCAGAAAGCAGTCTTGCTATATTATGCCAATCTTATTCTCACTTCACTATGTCTTGCACTATGAACAGTGTAAACAATATCACTTGGCCCAAGGCAGATGTGGCTCGACAGAGCCCAAGTAATTATAAACAGTGGAACAGATCTGTTGGTCCTGAGGTTTACCATTTGCTGTGCTGTATGGTAGAGAACTGGCCAGTCTCAGACTGACTAATCTCCTGCTTTCAGTGAAGTGGCTCATAGATTTCCAAGCTCATCGTATCTTACAATATTTCATACTAATAGCATCTATATAAGCCATGGTAGTTAAATGGAATCTCCATGTTCAGAAGCAGTGTAATTTTACACACATAAATGTGGAAGAAAACTACAGGACATGGCTATCACTTTCATACCCTGCTTTGGTTCCTGAAATATCTGGCTGGCCACTATTAGAAAAATAATATTGGACTTGAAGGGTTTTTATTTGATCCTGCAAGACTACACATCTGTTCTTACATGGTGCAGAAACCATCTATAGTCAGATCACCTACTCTTTGGGCATAATGTCAGGCAAAAAAATTATTGAATTCTGCTCTTTCTCTGAAAAGTAAGTCCGAACAGGATTCCTCTTAAACTCATAGTTCCAATCTAAAACAATGAAAAATATGTCTGAATATTATGTAGTTATTTTGCTTCTGCCCTCTCATTCTTTGCATTAGTAAGAAAAGGGGGAAAATCAAATTGTGTTACCTATCTATACTTACTGATACTCAAGGGACATTTGACTCATTTAGCAAACTCCCAGAAAGATCAGTTCTTGATCCAATGGGGGGGAAAACTGCTGAAATTACATTTCAGATTGTTTAAGTAGATTTTTTTTGTCCATTGTTGTGGAGCTGGGTGTGCATAAAATATGACAACTAACCTATTGCAAAGTCAGATAACCTTGTCACATATTGTTAGCTCCTAGAGTTTATGGCATTTTCTGGCACTTTGATGCCCATAGCAAATTTCCAAACCTAGACTGTTCAGGTCACATTCTAGAACTATGACAGATACCCTTCTCCTTTTATATTAACTAAGCTGTTCTCATTGTCCCCAGTTAACACAAGGACCTGACTCCTTCCTTGTAGCAGAACTGCCCATTTTGGAAGGGATGGGTAAGAACAACATATGGTAGCTTCTTTCTCCTTGACAATCATGGTCGATAGTTTAAAAGATCTAAAACTCATTCTCTACACAATTTATAGTAAATACTGCATAAAGTAGCCAGTCCTCCAAAAATGGATACATCCTTATGCCTGGGCAAATGGAGAAGTGTTAATGCGTTATCTGAAAACAATGTATCTGTCTGATGATCTGAGACAAGTAATTATTTGTCCCAGTTGGCTACTCTGGAATTGCCCAGTCAAATCCCAATATCTCTTCCAAATACAATTTTCTGATCCGTTTTAGATCCTTTCCCCTGAATCATATCTGCAGATACCCAAGGTTTAGGACTGCCCTGTAATGTAAGGCTGAGTTACTATCACATATAGGGAGTAAGCCCCATTTAATTAGCTAACACTTTATTTCAAGTAAACACCCAACAGACTTCGAAACTTGATTTAGGCAGGTAACGCTTATTTATGTCACTTAAGCCAGATTTAGTCAACAAGGATAGCACACACACAAATTAAGATGCACATTAGCACTGGTTCACAGTACTGAAATGTTCAACATTATGTAGAATAAACATTTATAATACTTTAGGTAGAGAATACAGAACAAAAATGTTTTTACATGAAACAGACTAGCCTATTTATACAACAGACAGAACTTCTGAAAATACTTCAGATGCAATGCATCAGATTTATGAAATGATACTCTAACAATGTGCACACATGTCATTATGTTGACCCTCCATGCAAATTTAAAATTTGCATTTTGTTTAATCCATAAATACCACCAGAGGTTTGCCGCTGATACCTTCTGCGAATACCAGAAGCAATGATTATGAATGACAGAAATTGAATAAACTTCAAAGTCTTACACAAGCATAGCATGATAGTGCAATTCACACATATTGAATTGCCTATATTAACAAAATTATTTAACATTGCTATTCCAGAAAATATTTGTTAGCAAAATTGGGGGGGGGGGGCAGTGTTAATATATGTTTGTACAACATAAAATAACCCAGATGGAGCAACAACTTTCCATTACAACTTCAAAATATCTTTCATTTAAGTTATCCCGCACACTCTCCCCAACCACTGAAAATATTTGTTAAAAATATACTGTCTTAATACTGCCTAGCATAATAACATAAATGGAATTGGGAATGATGATTCACCACAACCCGCAGACCGCTTTTACCTTTGCAATCTTTTTCTTTTTTTTCCCCCAGTAGCCATAGCCAATCATTGCTCTCCTCGTCCATTATGCTTCTCTATAGCAGAGTGAGATGCTTCTTCATTAAGTAGTGTTACAAATAGAACACACCCGAACTCCCAAGTGGAGAATGCTCTAACGACGCTAAGGCTACAGTTCTCAAGGTAACCAGGCTCAGTTGGAAACTGAGAGCAAAGTCAATGTAAGATTAGTTATTTGCAAGCCTTAATTGCACATTGCAGCTTGCCTCAATCCATGATGAACTCTCTTAAGAAGAACGGTATTCAGTTAAATTTTTAAGCAATGCAGATAAAAAAGCAAAACAGACACACAACACAAATTTTACCATTCTTATACCTAAAGCAACATAAGATTTTAAAGTTTTTTGTTTTTTTAATGTACAGCACAACAGACAAGCCAATCCAGTTAGTCATAAAACAATATAGTTCTCTTGTTGCCTTACACAATATGGACAATTGTAACACTGATGGATTTAAACACAGCAGCAGAAAAGGGGAAAGCATACAGTTCAGAAAAATGCTTCTGGCTCACAGAGTTCTGGATGAAGAAGAAGAAAAAAAGGAAGAAGAAGAAAAAGTTGTTCTCAACATGAACCTGGTTGTACAACAGAAGAATGGTGGAATGAACCCATGCTTTGTTTATCCCCAAGAAAACAAAGCATCTGGTGGATACAAATGTTCAGATAAAAGTGTAACATAATAGCAATGAAGTAACTGCAAGCAATGAACACAGCAGAGTTCAGACAGCTGACTTTTAATTTCAGATACTTAAATGAGATACAGCAAGCTGCAAAGCTATTTCTTCCATGACATCATATGGATGCTAACCCAAATGTACTACTTTCTACCAAATCAAAACACAGCAGCTAAGCATTAGGAATACCTGAAAACAATACAAGATGCTTTACTGTCTTTCTGACAATTTTAAGAAAGTTTTATGCATTATCCCTCCGCCCCCCTTCTTTTACACACTACCTGGAAACCACTGGTGCTAAGGAAATATTCCGATAATCATAATGGCAAAAGACAGCTGAAATTACCATGCTTCTCCAACTCCATTGTCAAATCAAAGCATCTTTTTTGAAGTTTTCCTATCATCTGGGATCTAATCTCTGGCGTGAGGGTGGGATATCTTGAGCTGTCATTTTGAGAATGCTCCCATGTTGCCAACGCGTCCTGAATCTTATCAGGGAAGCAATGCTTCCAACAGATTTCAAGCCACCTACCCAAACCTCTGCGATTTCCCCATCGCTAGCAATTCTGCCAGTCACTTCCAACCTCACTCCTAAACTATCCGCCATCTGTTATTGACTGCGCAAGTGGAAAGGGAGAGATGAAGCAGCACGTTCATAACAACACGCGAGACGCGTGTCTGCGGGGCGCGTATGTTTGGCAGAGAGGATCGTGGCTCAGTGGGGAAACTTTCTCAGCGCCTGCCTGTATTTATTCTCCCCGGGAAACCCAGCCCACCTTTCCAAAACACACGCATAACAGATACAAGGTTGGTGTCGACACCCCACCACCCACGAGCCCCCCTGCGTGGAAAAGGCATCTTCCGGAACCTCGCGTCCACCTGGGCAGAAGAACTCCCTAAAAATGCTCAGCCCGAGCACCATTCGCTACAAACCTCGGATCCCACCGAAAGCGAGCGCGGAAAAGACACGCGTCAGAGGCTCCACACAACCATCTGGCCGCGCGCTAGACCCACCCTGCCTGCCCGCTTCCCTGCCCGCGCTGATCGACCGCAGACGCGCGAGAGGCTTCGGGACAAGCGAGACAAGAGGCGGGTGCGAAGGCAACGAAGACACGCGCGCACGCGTCCACACGTAGGCGGGGAGGGGGGTGGTTAGCGGGGAGGGGGAGGTCGCTTGGCGTTTACCTGCAATGGACGCGGCACCGGCTTCTTGGCGGAGTTTGGGGCTGCTCGGGCTGCAGGGCAGGGCGCTGCTACAGCGCAACGCCCGCTTTCCGGGAAGGCATGGTCTGCTCCTCCTCCTCCTCTTCCTTCCTCCTCCTCTTCCTCGCACTCTGGCTCCCGGGGCGGCGAGTCCTCCGCTCGCCTCACACACTCTCTCCCTCCCTCACTCACTTCCCCGGCTTCATGGCTCCTCCACGCCCCGCGCCCCTTCCGCCTCCCCTCGGAACTTCGCCTTTATTGTCTCGGCCGCTCGGCTCCCTCACGCCCCGCCGCGCCGCCCGCCGCCTCCCGCTCTGCCTCCGCTCCCCTTCCCCTCAGACTGAGCCGCTCGCCCGCCTTGCCTTCCTTCCCCCTCACGAATCCCGTCCTCCTGCCGCCGCCGCCGCCGCCGCTTTCCTCCCGCCGCGTCGGCCGCCTCTATTTCTGTCCGTCTCCCACCCCTCCCCTCGCGCGCTGCCTCAGCCTGTGGCCCAACCCTTCGGCGGCTGGCGGGCTCCGCGGCGTCCTCCGCCCTGCTGCCGCTGCCGCCGCCCCGTCGTCCCCTCCGTTCAACTAGCACTGGCTGCTGTTGCCGCCCGCGAGCCTCGCTGCTGCTGCTGCTGCCGCCGCCTCCCCTTCTTCTTCTTCTTCTTCTTCCCCCTCAGCCTCGCCTCTCCCCGCCCACGCGGCCCACCGGAGACAACGTGCCAGGCGCTCGCCCTCCTCGCCGGCTCGGCTCTTAGCGCCTCTCGCGCTCCCGCTCATTCTGCCGGCGGCGGCGGCGGCGGCAACAGCAGCAGCAGCGGGAGAGCTGCTGACTCTGCCGCCGCCGTCTTTATCACGGGGCGGCGGCGGCGGCTGCCTGCTGGCCTCTCCCCTCCTGCTCCCTAACTCCACGAGCAGAGACGCGCGCACGGCGCGGCGGGCTCCTGGCTGCCTCATAAATGTGTGTGTGTGGTGTGTGTGTGTGTGTGTTTTTGCCGGCACGTTTTGTGTCATCCATTCGCCCCCCCCCTCAAGCGCTCGCGCCCGCCCATCCTCAGCCTGTAGCTGTGAGACACAAAAGCACACGAACAGCGCTAATAAGGAGAAGAAGCTTCATTAATCTCTGGCAGTTTTTCTCCAGCCCCTAAATATGCCCCCAGCAATTTAAACGTAGAGTTGTTGTTATGTATTGCGGGGTTTTTTTTAAACAACACCACCACCACAGGGTTTTGCTTTACCTCAGCAGTTAAGTTTTCAGCAGGGTTGTGGGGGAGATTCTGTATGAAGCCTCCCCCCCCCCCAAAGAGTCATTTGGGGAATAATTTACATTTCTCTGTGTGCCCTGTTTTAAAACGAATGCTCTTTATTTTGGCAGACCTTGCATAGCAGCCCACAGATCTAAACACTGGAGTCCCACAGGACTGATGGCTTGGGGAGGGCGGCGAAAATCGCCTGGCCACCCTAGAGATGCAAGATGTGGGTGAGTGCACATGTTTGCATGAATGTCTCTCTCTCTCTCTCTCTCTCTCTCTCTCTCTCTCTCTCTGTGTGTGTGTGTGTGTGTGTGTGTGTGTGTGTGTGTAGGGCTGAACCCTTAATAATGCAAATACAAGGCAGAGAATCTGAGCAGGATGGACTGAGCATGTCTTGTTTTGAAATATTCCAAATCCACAGATCCCGAAGAGGCAACAAATCGGACAGCTCCTCAGTATTCCCTTACTTTTGAAGTTTTCGACTGGCAGTCTCATCATCAGTCCTTCCATCCCTCCATCGTCTCAGTACCTGGCTTCAGTCCTGTTTCTTTTAAGCATGTTGCTGTGTGCAAACCTGACACACAATATGAAAATGTGATAATTGGTGCTCATCTTGCTGATGCACCACTTATTTGCCCAGCCGAATAAATCCAGAGCGCTCGTTCTCTGCCCAGCTGAGGCAGGGGCATTCACCTCTTTTTTGCTAGGTGGATATTAATATGTAACAAAATTATAGCTGTTGCAGCCCCAGATCTAATTGCTATAGATCATTTCCAGCAGTCCCAGAGAGCCAGCTGCTGGGAAACGGCATGTTTTAGTGAGTGCCTTGTCACACCAACACACCCCACTAGAATAATCGGAAAGGAGGCAGAAACGTTTAATACCACTAGCTGCAATTATTAAACCCATCACAGCAACGAGAAAGAGGAAACAGGCATATTGCATACACTAAGGTAAGGAAATGTTTTCACCCTCTTCTGCCCAGATGAATCAGGAGGAAAGGTATGTTTCTGATAGCTCTTAAGTTTGCTAAAAATAAATAGGTAAAATGTAAGAGTGTGTGTGTTCTGTACATGTACACATTTGTATATTACAATTGTGTGTTTCCGGAAGGATCGCAGCTTTTCAAAGCTGAGAAAAATGCAGGAGACCACAAACCAATAAGGAACTACATAAATGCAGTAGGAGGCGGCAATTACATCCTTTATGAAGCTTTTTTTTTTAAAAAAAATCATTGGAATCTCCCTGTGGGATTCTTGGAAGTCAACACCTGCCTTTCAAACAGTCTTGTACAAGAATGACCCCCAACCGAGTGTGGATTAGCAAACTGTGTACACCTCAAGTGATTGGAGGCTTTCAGCCAACTACACCAAAAGTGGCCTATACTAACTAATGTACCTCCTGAGGAGGCTTGTTTCTGTGGGTAAACTGCAACAAAGAAGTGACCATAAACAATCCTTGCTTATGTTGTAAGTAGCCTTCCTCAGCCTGCTACCCCCTCCTGCCCTTGGGGCTACAAGCATCATCACCCCCTGTGGGAAAAGACATTCACATAACATAATTTCCCAGTTAAAGGGTATCATTCTCCACCTGCTACCGACTCTCCCTAGTTAGATAATTTTAGACTATGGACTTCATGGTATCACTGGAGAGCTCTTTGGACTATATTTTCACTTCTTTTAAAATGCTTGCTTATTTTGGGCACCTGCCTAAGGCATCTGCAATGGCTGCTTCTTCACCACAAGACAATTTAAAGGTTTGGCTGCTTGCATGCAAAGCCTTAAATAACCTTGGACTAGGTTATCCAAAACAAGTAGTCTTTTTCCATGTCCAGTAAGGGCACGACAATCGGCTAATGGAACCTGGTTAGTTTTGCCACAGCCTGATGATGCTTGTGGTGACACAGAGCTGGCCTTTTTCACTGCTGACACCCTGCTGAAATAAGAGAGGCAACATCAGTGGGACGCGGGTGGCGCTGTGGTCTAAACCACAGAGCCTAGGGCTTGCTGATCAGAAGGTTGGTGGTTCGAATCCCCGCGACGGGGTGAGCTCCCGTTGCTCAGTCCCTGCTCCTGCCAACCTAGCAGTTCGAAAGCATGTCAAAGTGCAAGTAGATAAATAGGTACCGCTCTGGCAGGAAGGTAAATGGCGTTTCCGTGCGCTGCTCTGGTTCACCAGAAGCGGCTTAGTCATGCTGGCCACATGACCCAGAAGCTGTATGCTGGCTCCCTCGGCCAGTAAAGCAAGATGAGCGCCACAACCCCAGAGTCGCCTGCGACTGGACCTAACGGTTAGGGGTCCCTTTACCTTTACCTTTCAATCAGTATTGGCATTCCACCTGCTCCGGAAGACGCATAGGTTTTTAGACAAGCATTCCATTGAACTTGTGATTTGATGGTTTTAACTGTTTTTCAACAGTTGTAATTCATATGCTTCTTAATTGTTTTATTGTATATTTTAGTTAAGGATGTGTTGTTACTGTGTAATTTAGTTATGGATTTATGTTATTGTTGCAAACAACTTAGAAGCCATTTTGGCGTATAAGTGGTATATAAAATAATAAATGATTATAAGAAAAACTTCTGCTGAGTGGGGATCTGGACCTCCACCCTCAAAGTCTTGCCCTGATAACACCACTGACTTTTCTTTCTCCATACTGGATCTTTTGTGTTCTTATGGGAAGCAGCAGCAGGAAAAGGTGGTTGGGTGTGAAAGAGCAGGACTGAGCCGGACACCAAACTGGATTGGGGTATCCAATATCTTAGAACAGTGGTTCCCAAACTCCCCCTGCAACAGATCACTTGAAAATTGCTGAGGGTCTTGGACCATGTAGTGATTTTTTTGCCTGTTGTAGCAATTGTAGCAATGATTTTAAATGCACTTTTATTGCTTATTTTATTTCTTATCTATTTTATTGTATTCTACAGAATTAAAATTGCAGTGCAATAAAATGCAACATAAGAAATAAAAGAAGCAGCGAATATTTAATGTGCTGGACATGCCATCTCTCATATTCAAAGACAAATCCACATACACACTATGGACCACCTGAATGAAATTCATGGACCACAACTGATCTGTGGACCACAGTTTGGGAACCCCTGTCTTGGAATATAGGAACAAGGTTCAAGATGGACAGAATGCAGAACTGGGGCAAAAACTAATAGCATGAATTAAAAAGAGATAAATTAAAGATCTTTATTTAGGTAGGAAGAATCAGATGTACAAATACAAGATGAGTTTTGACAGCAGTAGATGTGGAAAAAGATCTAGGGGTTTCAATAGGCTATAAGCTAAAGGAGTCAGCACTGCAACACAGTAGCTGAAAGGGCTAATGCAATTCTAGACTGCATCAACCGTGTAGAGGAATAATAGTATCCCTGTAACAAGAAGTAATGGTACTAATCTATTCTGCTTTGGCCAAATGTTACCTGGAGTAATGCGTCCAGTTCTGGGCACCACAGCTGACAACTTGGAATATGTCAAAAGGAGAGTGACAAAGATGGTGAGATACTTGGATACCAAGTCCTATGAGAAAAGGCAGAAGGAATTGAATGGGGAGGGGAGGCGCATGGTTTATGAACATGGCTGATAACACAGTCATCTTCAAAGATTTGAAGGGATGTCACTTAGGTCAATGAGCAGATTTGTTTTCTGTTGCACATGAGGATGAATGAATGAATCGGTTCAAAATTATATGTATAGAAAATGTATACTAAACAATTAGAAGATCGTCCTGATGGTACAAGGAGCAGTGGAACAGACTGCCAAAGAAGGCCTTTAATCAGAATCTGGGTGGGCACCTATGAGGGATGCTTCTGTAGTCCAAGAGTCTTTTGTTATGGTCCACTTCAATTATGACTTCACAGGGCAAGTCTAATTGCCATTTACACTTTCAGTGATTGATTGCTCAAACTGATTGCACTCTGTTGCCCTAATTTTTAAGTAATCAATAAAAGCTTACAAACTTATTATTATTATTATTGCTCTGTAATAAAACATCACCATTAGGAAAATTTGGAGGCAAACTACACATTACACAAAAATGCATTTAATGAATCCAGTACCTGCAATTTTTGGCAGAACAGTAGTGGGTGCAAGGAGCTATGTAACTCTTTTTCTGCTGGCTATTTTTATGCTCAAAAGCATACATAAACGCGCACACGAAGCTATTCTAATGGAGGATGGCATGCAAGGCAGAGAAGTCTAACATTAATGAGGGACTGATGTTGTCAAATGCTATGTAGTCAACTTGAAGACCAAAATGCAATTTTAAAAAATATAATTAAAATCTTGTCTCATCCATTATTTCCCTAGCTAAATTTAGGTAAAAGCACTGTCTTGCAGCATCGATACCATAGCTACATTATAGTGACAATTAATAATTATCTTCTCTAAAGGACTGTAAGGATTACTTTACAATTGTAAGAACTGACCAAAATAATGTATGCAAAGCTCTTTGAACACTATACATATAGTACATATGGTAATTCCATGAAAATGTCAACCTACAGTCTCATTTTTCATTTTCATATATAGTTAACATGTTCTATATCATTTTAAAGATAATTTCCCAAAGTTTCAAAATGTCACTTTACAGATGAATAAAACAACCCAGGACTCAGCTACCTTAGTAAAGAAAAAGCATTTTATATGCGTTAAAACGCTGTGGCACCAGATGGTGCTGTGGAGTTCTGTCTTTTGCCAATGCGATTTCCCACTTTCAGGTTTACAACACATTTTCCTGAAGCACTTTTTTTGATGTGTCTCGATCCAGTGTGCTATGCAAGATGACTCTGAATCTCTCTTAAGTTTCTTCTTCTTCTAAAAGTCAGTTAAAGAGTTCTCCAAGAAAATACATAATGGGTTAATGACTGTTTATTGTATTTATAGTTCTGCTTTCCCATTTGGTGAAATAACAATAAATTTTGCATAGGAACAAAATCAGATAAGCTTAGGAAAGCAAAGCATGAGTGTGTTACATTGGGGGTGGGATATTTTCCCTCCTTCAACAAATGAAAAGAAAATTCTATGGGTTTTAATTTTATTCGCTTATTTGGGGTTCTTAGCATTATGAAAATGTGGTGAGATATTAACTGAAATGTGCTTTACACCCTGCAATTATTGTGATCAAAGAAACAGCACAATGGTCCAACGTACGTAGCATGCGTCATTTAAACCTCTTTTTAGGACTATGGGAAATGTGATTGTGCTGTAATGAAGTGCGGAAGAAGAAACAGCCATTGAAGTGCTGGTGTCAAATTGCAACTTTGTTATTGTTAAGTTTGAGATTGGGAAATTGAAAATAAAATTTGTTAGCCAGGTGGTGCGAGATGGTATTTATTAGTATGGAATCCTCTTCTTTCTTTTTTTAAAAGGAGACTGCAGTAACATCTGTCATGCCTGCAAATGATAAATGTGCCGTAGGTTGAAAAAACCAAATTGTTCGGGTGTCGCCACAGCTAGGTGTAAGTTTCTGTGGGCATTGCAACGTCCCACAAGTATGATGATGATCTGCACCTCGTGAATGCATAGTAAAATGTCATAGAGGCATTTATTTGTGGGTGTCTATCAAGGAATAAACACATGTTACATTGGCCACAGGTCATTTGCCAGAAAACATTTTATCCCCCATTTCCAATAAACATTATCTTGAATTTGACACTTGCCCATGAAACGTTTTGCCACATATGGGGGGGGGGGTTTGATTCATACTTCTAGAGAAAACATTTTTCCAAGCTACAGATAAATTCTTGAGGTTGAAGTCTGTTACATTAGTCACATCTTTTTAAAAAACAATAAAAAGAGAGCACTTAAAATACCTGTGCCATACTGTTTGAATTATTTTTGTAAGGAAGATCAAGGCAGTTAAAAAGCAAATACTTTAATGTTAATTGGAGTAAAATAATATTAGCTAAAAGACAAACTATTGGGTAAAAAAGCTTACAAATGTAACATTGCTACCATAGAATTGCCTTATAATGGCTCAATAGCAGTGCTTTTGGGGGGGAATGCAGGGGTACGCGTACCCCTAAACATTTTGTGAATCTAAGTTTGGCCTCATTGAGGGGCAGTATTTCAATATGAGTAGGAAAATGAGAGTACCCCTAAACATTTTTTAAGAAAAAAAAACTGCTCAACAGTATATCACATCAGAGACCAATATGATTAATCTTAAATCAACAAGGAACCTCTAACAATAATTTGCTTTAATAAATAAATAAATTATAATTAATATTGAGCATTATATTAAACATTACCCTCTTAGTCCTAGAAAACAAAAAGGCTTCTGGTTTGTTTGCTTAGCAGAACACAAAGCAGTTCAAATAGTGGTCATCACTGTGACTCTGGATAAAACCAGTCTACGAATGAGAACTGATATGAAAGAAAATCAAGTGTATTATTTTCTGCCCTGGTCCTAGAAAAGTAACATTCTTGTTTGTTCCTCAAGGTATTATTAACTATTGTTGCAAAGGGGTGTTGAATTCTGTCCAAAGAACTGTAAAGTATTGGAATGAAAACTGTACTTAGGTTTTCTGAAACCATCAATTTATAAGACACCGTAAGAATGGGATATTTATGCATTGTGCAAGAAAAGTGTTTGCAGCTAACAGTTCCCTGTGTTCCTGTTACTGATCCGGATGCTGAGAAACCAGATTTGGGGATTTAGACCCAAATATTTGTCCTTAACTCGGTGATAATCTTAGGTGATACTATTCTGCAGAAGTGGGATGAGGAAAACCCCCTGGTCTGATCTTGTAGTATTACCACCTTTCCATGACTCAGCTCAGCAACTTGCCAACTTGAAAATGTCATTAAAATGTCATTGCAATTTATGACATGATAAGTATGTATTTGCTTGCTTGCTTTGTAGCCTTCTCTGGTTGTGATGCTTCCCCACATCATAGTTTCATAATTTGTCTGAAGCTGGGAGATATAAATGTGTAACTGGGCTATGCATGGGTGAAACAGACTTAAGATGACTTGTGAACCTTTCATAAATGTTCCTCAGCGGGTTTGGTCTGTTCCATCGCTGCACAAATTTTAAGGGAATAATCCTTTAACAACCCTTAAAATCTTCATGTTTCTAATTGTATAAGATGTGTTTCTTCTTGATATTAGCTGGAAAGTGAGGATCCTATTATGTACTGCACAAATCCCCAGGGGGTGATGGCACATGGTGATGTGCTTCCACTCTTGGGGAGATTATGTGCTTCCACTCTGGAATGTGGATCCTCTGAATTTCTTCTCCATATGTAGTCAGGATGTAGGGTGAGAACATGAACCTTCCCAGGGAAGATATGCATATTTCTCAGCTTTGAGTAAGATATGGAGGTGTGGTGAGAGGAAGCATGAGTTCCTCAGGCTTCTGTGCTTTGTCATACCAAAAGCCACCTTCTGTCTCCAGGGAAACTAGAGCTGCACCATCAAACCTTTATTACCTGGAATTAAGGCAAGTTGAAGTCACTGGGCCTTACTTATGAGTTCAGTACAAATAGTTAAGATTGTGCTATAAGAGGTATTAATCAGCAAAATTGGGTTGAGGATACATCTGTGTGGATGGTGAAGATGATCACCCCAGAATGGAATGGAAGAAAACTTTGGTCAAGAGACTTTGGCTCATGATGGAAATATTCCTGAATGCCTGTCTTGAGGGGCAGAAGTGTTTTTCTTGCTGGCTGACAAGGCCTTAGATGAGTTTAGACAATGCACTTGTGTGAAGAAAGTACAAGGTTTGTTTCTCTATGTGGCTAGCAGTGCTGGCAACTTTCATGACTCTTCCTGTCTGTCTCTAGAACAACACAAAACTGTTTCTGCACAAGTCTGTCCCGTGACCAACAGAGAACCAAATTTTTAGTGGGGTGAGAGAAAAGGATCAATAAAATTTCAGAAACTTTAGTGTCAAAGATGATGAAAAAGAGACTGTACTCCATGGAAGAGCTCACTTCCATTTCTTTGCTTAATTTTTATTTTTTTGTGAGCTCCATGTTCTTCCCATAGAATTTTGTTCATTTGCCTTTTATTTATTTTCTTGAGAAGAAGAGATTTGAACTTGTCTCTCCTTCAGTTCTGAAGCTGTTTGTGGACATTTGGGGATATGGCCCATAAACAATTTTGAACATATGTTGCCTTTTATTCTTGCTTGCTCCCAAGTGCTGTTTTTATTTTGCCTTTATTTTTCACCTTCATCAGGATTCTTCTAGATGCCACCCATTGCATTCTGCATTTGTCTCTCAGCTCTTCTTGGAACCCAAATAGATGGCTTCCTTTGAATTCCTGCCTGCAAAGATATGACTTTCCTCTTTTTTAAAAACTTAAGATAAGTTACTATATAGCTGAAACACAGTAAATCATTTAACTAGTTTCGACTGTCTGATGTCCCTAGGGCTTTGGAGCATCTGGCTTGCTTTGGTTACTTGAAACGTACAGAGCTATTTGACTATTCTACTGGGATCACCCAACAGAAAATGTACTTCGCAAGGCTGACAAATTCTGGTCTGGATTATACGTGCTGATTTATGAATGTGCTAGTACATAGGTGATCCTGCCTGCCTTGTGACTTGAATTGCTTCCCTGAGCCCTTTAAATCTGGTTCAAACTGTTCCTTCACACTTGCATAGTTATCACTTAATATTGTTAACCACAATATATTGAATGCATGAAAGGGTCGTCACAGATATCCACCTTCCATTGATTTGAGCACAAAACTTTTCAAACCTGGTTACTTCACAGCATTGGCTACCTAACACCAAGTATCTAGAAACTGAATATACAGAGATCAGATGATGTGTAAGCATGGGTCAACCAGCCGTAGATAATTACTGTTGCAGATATTCCTCCGTTTTCTAGGGTTGTATAATATTTTCCATTCTTCCCAGAATGTTTCCCATTTCTCTAACAAGCAAATTAAGCTGTCCTAGTCATTCTGTAGCCATAGAGGACATTCCGAATGCCTGACTTCTCCTGCTACCCTCATTCCAAAGAGTTCAACACAAAGATGGACTTGATCGGTATCTGTCTGTCAGTTCATACTTTTTTGCTCATGAAGTTTGGCATGAGACTCATATTCATGCTCATCTGTTATAAAGGAGTTTCCATAAAGAGTGAACTGTTGCTAATCTTAAATTTTCATCTGCTTAGCACCAAAGGACTCTGGCATGAAAGCACAACACAGTTCACCGAAGGAGGGATATTTAGCTTCTGCTGCCATTGGGCCCTCAAACCCGACTGCCAAGCAGCCTTATTTATCACTCAGTGCCCTCAACAATAACACATTTCCTTTACCCCTAATTGCCTCAAAATTTCCTCCAGCTGCTGCTTCCCCCCCAACTTTGCCTTATCCATTAGACATATTTAAATTTTCCCTTTGTTTTGTAATCTACATTTTTTCACACCCTAAAATTACAGCCCTTTCAAGGCGCAAGTCCCTCCATTCAAATAGCTGAACACAGTGTAATTTTAGCATCATATAATTTCCTCCATAATTGCTAAATCATTTTCTTCCTCTTCTGCCACCCTTCCTTTTTATTTCTTGTTTTTTAAAGAAGAAGGGAGCATCCAAGGAGGCACAGCTAAAAGAGACAGGAGATTTAATAAAGCTAAGACTGCCTCACCTCATGTTGCACTATGCCACTGAATCACAGAGCCATAAAACAATATCTCCTCTGTGTGCAAACTTTTCATATCTGCTCTTCCATTCAATAAATCTTAAACTTTCTGGATCCACAAGTCATCTTAGGTTCACAAGTGCAAAACTCTTTCAAGTGTATCAATGAAATTCCCAAGTAGCATGCAACAAAAAGTATTAAAAACATAAAATGAAACTGTTTAGGGCATTTTTAAATTAAATTAAATTTTGTTTTACTTTTCACTAGTGGTGCCTTAGAGATGGGGAGAACTGACATTTATCAAAAGAAAAGTCACACATTTTCACTCTCTTGTATCATGAATGTTTTGTCATAATGGATTTTCGTTTTAATGCTCCAATTACATTTGTAACATTCTTTCAAACTGAATAGCACTAATGACTTCCATTATTATTTACATGCTTCTTTAATTATAAGGTTTTGCATCTCACTCATAACATTCTCTTTCTTTCTCGCTCTCTCCACTACCCCAGATATAAGGCAGATGGATTTTAGCTTTCTGACGCACAAAAGCTCGTGATGATTTAGCCTACATTAATACCTCTTCATAATGTGCCCACAATCTGAGCCCCTTGCAGAGTTGTAAAATAAATAAAGGAAGAAGAAGAAGTGGGTACGTTTTTCCTCAGGAAAATCACCAAACACAGAGATATATCAAATCTCTTTAAAACAGTATATATGCAAATTTAATTGAAAACAAATATATATCAAACGGCTTCCCAGGAGAAATGGAAATTTCTCTAAATTAGTAGCACACAAAGCAATAATGCCTATTCTTAACACGTTTAATTTTGCCTGACAGTTTCCTTTTAGTTAAAAATGGTTGCCATTCACTTGGATGGGGAGAAAAGCAAAGGTTGCATTTGGGGACATGGTTATACCCGTGTGAAAACCCTTTGCATGTCATATTGGATACAGCAGTCATTGTATTGTACAAGGCTCCCATTTGCACTCATCTCAACAATCAAAATAACAAGCTAGTAAAAGTATATAACTGATCCAGGGAGATGCCCAGAAGTATTTTGCTATGCATTGCTGTGCAAAACAAGAGCATAAGAATATCCTGCTGGATCAGGCCACTTGGTCCCTCTGGTCCAGAATCCTGTTCTCACAGTAGCCAACCAGATGCCACTGGGATGCATGAAACCCACAATCTCGCCTCCTGTGCACAACAACACTCTCACCTCCTGTGGTTTCCAACAACTGGTATTCAGAAGCCTTCTGCCATCAACAGTGGAGGCAGAACAAAGCTGTTGTGGTTAGGCAGTTAAACAGATTTATATGTTAGAGAATGCCACCTGTCCCATGTTTTACTCTGCCTTAGGAACTCAATCACATTTACAATGCTGTGGCACACATCAGAGCTGGCAGAACATCCTAATTTCCCAGGCAGAGCTAGCCTACTGCATGAATACTAAAGGTGTCAAAATCCACGTCTCGATAAGCCCTAAAATTTGGTGCAGCATTACTAGAAAAATCTGACATGGAGAATATTTGCACTTATCCATCAAGATGGGGGATTCAAACTGCACTGCAGAAACAGCTACAATGTTTTCAGCTTCCAGGAAAGCTGAAGTCTTGCAGACATTGATTTCTATAAAAGTCTGGGAACAGAAAATTTGCAGACGTATATACTTCTCCCTCAAATAAGGAGTTCGTAAGCACTCTGCAATGGTTAAGATACCTCCAAGTCAGTCAGAAAGCTGGAATTTGAAACACATATAAAATATATTGATTAGTAGTAGAAGAGGATAGAAGGGAGAGAGATTAAGATACTCCAGGAAACCCTGAAATCTCAAATTTGCATTGCGCAAAGCCTATTCAAAAAGTCTGAAACTAGAACTTGTTTGCACTCCAGTTGCATGAAGTTTACATCATAACTGGGAAAAGTGGATTAGGCTCATGCACCTTTGATAACTGGGCCAATGAGAAAATTTCAATCTCGTCACACAACTACACTTGCTGAAACTCCCTCTTCTACATAACTCCCCCCCCTCCAATTTTATAATTTTTATTATACAATACAGTCTCCACAGAGAAAGGACAATAGCATTAAGTTTATGGTGTCATTTTACATGGTCTTAAAACATTAGCAGTCCACCGACAGGGATGTGGGGCTGGTGAGAGAGCTTTATTCTCTCCTCCCCACCTTACGTATGAAAAGAGGGGAGACCAGGTTTCATCAAGGTATTTTCCTTTATAATCCAATTTGCAACTCTTCTAAGCTCAGTTAGTCATTCTGAACTAGCTATACCCCAAATATTATGGAAGCAGATCTCAAATGATAGCTCCACCTGGGAATTCCAGTGAGATGCTATCACTAGACATGAGGCTACCAGTAGAAAGAGGGGGGGAAATTGAATCTTTCTGCTGAATTGTAGGGTTGGAATCTGGGTTTAATGAAACCAGGGCTAAGGCTGGGTTTGGCGAGAGAGGTTGTTTTAACCATTTTGGATGTGATATAGAAGACCCTGGTCCAAAACATACAAACAATTTAGCATTCCCACTAAGCATGAAAATATGTTCCAAGGTTTCATACTCTGGCTTCTCCTCAGATCATATAAATCTTTCACCTTTTACTACATAACTCTTAAAGATGAAGAAGTCACCTACCCACAACAGAGACCGGCCGTCAAGCACAGAGTAAGAGAAACTGAACATGGCATGGGATGTTTTGCTACAGGAGCTCTGGTGGCTTGCCAGAGTTGTATTTGGGGGAAGGGTTGTTTATATGAGCATCTAGAAACACAGATCTGTGCATGCAGAATTACAAGCTTCACTACGCATCTTGCATAGTCTTCAATAAAATTTCATTAGATTGCATTATTGACGCTGTGCTATGGACGCTCTTTAGCACAAAGTATTTGTCCTCTCAGGTATGTCCCCAAATGTGCCTTCGTTCAGTAATAATTGAGATCTGTGGGAACGCGTAATGAAGAAAATGAATAATGAGATGATCTGAGTAAGAAGAAAAATGTAAGGGGAAAAGCTGTTCTAAGGAAACCTGCCCTGTTTTGTTGCTGAAACCAGTTTGTTTGAGGGGGGGCGGGCGGGAGTATTGTGTATTAGGCTCACAGCCAGTGATGGGCAAATGCCAGTTTCTTCTTTTTCCACATCAGTTGAAAGTCCTTATGAAATTCATCAGCATTCTAGTGCAATTTTTTGCCTTATATACACATTTTTGCAAGCAATTTCCGACGTTCGGTATATCACCCTTTATCTGATGATCACAGGGTGGTTCACAACATAAAAATACAAAATGAGGAGAACCCAAAATATATTTAAAAAAAACCCAAGAAAACAAAAACAAACCAATAACCCCCTTCCTACAAACACATTTAGAAGGACATAGATTGTTTGCAGAGTACCTGGGGAAAAAGAAAATTGCTGCAGAAAACTTAATCCTCAAAGGATGACTAAAAACATTAGCATTAATATTATGATTTCTTTGCAGAAACCCATGAGATTGTATAGATAAAGGGAATAAACCCTATTACACGGATACTTAGATGTTAATTTCGACTGGCAGAAGCCTACCCAGGAGAACTTACTAAGCATGGGTATAGTATGATCCAAGTGGATAACTACCATCAACCACATTCTGGGACAAATAGCAGCTTCATTACTGTCTTCAACGCCAGCCACACATAAAGGACATTGCAGCTATTTACCCTGGAGGTAGTAAAAGCATGAATTGCTGGGACCAGGTTTCATTTCTTCCGAGAAGGACACAATTGGTGTACAAGATAGAGTTGATGAAACATATGCTTTATCTCAGCATCTGTGTGTGGAATTGAGTCCAGGAGAACTCCCAAATTGCAGAGACATTTGCTTCAGGGGGAGTGCAACTCCATCCAGAACCGGCTGAACAACTGATGTGAGATCATCAGGACATCCAAACAAGAATGCTTATCTCTTATCAGGATTGAAACCCATTACATCTATTGCATGCATTCAAATTTTGATGTGTTCCCTATCAAAATCTAAATATATTTTATTTATCAACTGATAAGTATTCATTATTTTATTTTGTTTATTTATTTTAAAATACCTTATATCTTGCCTTTGTCCTAAGACTCCAAGAATGGTTAAAAGACTAAAACAATAAGGAATGGGGAGTGGGGGTGGAAATCAACACTATCGTAAAATAGAACAATGCAGTGAAATATTGCAAGCAAGCAGGTTTTCTAGAAAGCTTGATGTTTATCAAACTGAAAATTCTGAACCTGTGCATCAAAGAGGTAAAACATATGTACCAGATTTGCATATGCACACATGCAAACCAGTTGCATTAGCTTTGTGGCAAATGACTAACTGTGGCATCATGTCTACTCAGAAATAAGTCACATTGAATTCAAAGGGGATTCCTCCCAAATAAATGGTTTTAGACCTTCAGGCTAACTTGGCTTGATGTGTAATTTTGAAATTGCTAGTAGGCTTCATAGCTGTACTAGCAATGCAGGCTTTCTTTCTTCTACCAATACATAAAACTAGGAGATCAATTAACAAGTGCAAAAAAAACCCTCCTCAATGAAAATGCACAATAAAACTGTCCCCAATACACGGCCAAATGGATTCTCAACCTGGAGGGGCTGGTAAATAAGTCAGTATACTGTAATCAGAAAGTGGCAAATAATACAAATTTGTGGCTAATCTGCCACAATGACTGGGCGTTCAGTGCAGAGGTGCTGGTGTGGTTTGGGTTGTAGATTAAGCCAACAACATCACATGCTCATGCAGTTCCAAGAAAAACTCACCTCTCTGGAAATAATGCAGACTACACATCACATTGCAGTAACTCTTTTCCTGATAAAAGTCATACATACCACTTACCTTCAAAAGAAAAGTTGTGCAAGTACACAATCTGAATTTATTTCAGAGGAGCTAATGGAGAAATCTTCTACCAGCTGAACAGAAGCTCTGCTCATTTTATTCAAGGTGTTCGGCAAGCTAAACAAGATGCATGTCTTACTGTTTGCAAATCCTTGGTTTCAGTTATGCATCTGTTACACAATTGCTTCTCCTATATTCTGAGTCATTGGTAGTGTCCAAAAATAGTCCTTTCATCTTAAATTAAGAGAAGAGCATTATAGATCATGCAGACGGAAAATCCTGTCTCCTTGCTACTAACAAATACGCTACAGGGCCTTAGAGTAAGAAAACTGCTGTATTATATCTTAATGCTAACAGATGCTACTGCTGGCCTGCTTAACAGATCGAGAAAGAAAAGAAGTGGGTGGAAAGAAAAGAGAGAAGGATGAGGGATTTACAAATGAATACATTATTTGCACACATGTAGGTATTGGGGAAAGGAAAATTAAAAGCATAAGAAGGGGTGTTCACCTGTTACGTTCAACAAGAGTACAATCTGTGTACCTATGTACACATAGTTGAGCTGTACACTTGTACAATTGCCCACATGTAGCATTCAACAGGTGTATAGTTTATGTAGGTATGTACACAACAGTTGAGATGTACAACACAACAAACATACACCCTTTCACACAAACACTTGTACATAGGTAGACAACAGCTTGCGCCTGCATTCAGTGCAAAGAATGAACAAGCATTATGCTTATAAGAATGGCGAGCTACTTCTGGCTCATAAGACATGTGCTTTTCAGTTCCTTGTTCTACTCTCCAAAGTTTCACAATCAATTAATTTCATACTGTATTGGTTGTACCTTTCTGTTTCCAAAACGATGTTCCAAAGTGCCTGTTAGTTCCTGAGAGGAAACAGAAAATAAGCAGACCAGTACCCTAAGTTAGCCAAAGTTGAGTCAAGACCATTGGGTTCAATAAGCATGTTTAGGTACTGAAGTAAGATTATTTGCATCTGCCCAACTTTGGCAAGCCACATTTTGGGAATAATTCACAGGACTTGTTGCTAGGTTCCATGTCTCTAGGATCCTACTTCAGCCTTCATCACAACAGTGGCTCCCTAACTTAGATTTATCTTGTCAAGTGTGTTAGAATCAAGGTCCTTTCCAGAGATAGATTCCAATTTATACAATAAATATACAACATTTAAAAATCCAGTTGATTCAAAAGACTACTCAGTTGTCTGCACATTGAAACAGGCAAATTGCCAATTAACAGCCCTGGTTTTTGTGTGGTTCTTGTTACACATGCAGTCCTTTGGCTTTGACTCAGCCAGTGTGGTGTAGTGGTTAAGAGTGGTGGACTCATAATCTGGTGAACCGGATTCGTGTCTCCGCTCCTCCACATGCAGCTGCTGGGTGACCTTGGGCCAGTCACACTTCTCTGAAGTCTCTCAGCCCCACTCACCTCACAGAGTGTTTGTTGTGGGGGAGGAAGGGAAAGGAGAATGTTAGCCGCTTTGAGACTCCTTTGGGTAGTGATAAAGCGGGATATCAAATCCAAACTCCTCCTCCTCCAAACGTGTGTATTTCCTGTAGCCAGATCCCCATATTTTATAAAGCACCTAAGCTAGTATACATAGTTTTGGTCACTGTTGGATGGCTGATTCCAATCACCCACCCTCTCTTTCCTCTTCCAAAGATCACACTCTTAGAAATGACTTGTATCTACCATCTCCTGCAACAGGGCTAGACATTTTTTCTTCCAAACCAAGTAACAATACCTGACCTTTAGCAAAACTACCAATCTGTCCTTAGCTGAACTAAGTAAGATAAAGACAGGAAAATACCATCCTTTCAAAAACATCTTAACCTAACTCTTCTGGGGTAAGGGGAAAAATTAATAATTTAATCAAGGCAAGCTAGGATCAATCATGCTATTTGAAAGGATTTTCTGATGAATGACAAGTCATTAAATGGACCTGCTGAGAAAACAAACCAGCCCATGTAAGGTCTCAATAATGTGATCTTGGAATGTCAAATGGAGGCGGGGAATTGAGGAGCAAAACTATTGAACCAAAGGGAAATATTAAAAGTAAGGATTGTTCAGTTTTCTTGTGAACTTGTAAAGAACAAAGCTACAACAGGTGGCTTGAACTGTTTGATCAATGATTGTTAGCTCTTCTTCATAAAGAACAGTTTGTTCAGGTCTCTTTCTTCTTCCTCTTCCACACCCCAAACATTATGCAGTTATGGAAAGGTGCTTTTTAAATGCATTTTGGCTGAGACATTATGCAGGTGCACAACAAGCTAACCAAGGGCTGCAAATTAATAGCTTAGGACTAATAATTGCTCATCCTCTGTACAACAGAACATTCAGCCCAAATCTGCATGTATGCCTATATTTCATTAACTCTTTTGCCCCAGAAAGTGAAGATACTGTTCTCCTTGCCTAAGTTCTGATGTGACTCTTGATTCAGCACAGAAACTCTGTGAATGTTAAGGGTTATCTGTGTGCTCTATTGTCCTTACCTTTCTGTCAGAAGCTACCAGGGCTCGCCCAGCATATTTTGCTGCCTGAGATAAAGGGCAAGATGCTGACTCCTTTCTGTTGCCATATTTTGAAGAGAAAAAAAGAAGACACATTTGCCGACTTCTGCTTTTAACTATGGTTCGCTATGGTGACTCTCATTTCAAAACAGAGGACGTGTCCTGGGAAAAGAGGGCATATGGCAACCTCCCCATACAGAGGATTCCCATGTTACTTCAACAGTGGTGGTGAGATAGCATCATCTACTGAATTTGAGATAGCATGGTTAGTTTAGGGGGGTGGGCCAGGGAGGAGGCATGGAATACACATATTTTTCACTTGAAAGGGGAATGGTTGGGAGGGGGTGACTTAGAAGGAACAGCTAGAGGGCTGTCATCACCCCCCCCCCCCCAGCATTTGCTGCCTGAAGTGGTCACCTCATTTTGCCCAACAGTAGGGCCGGCCCTGGAAGTTACCATAATAGTGTACAACCAATCCACATGTAGCCCATCAAATGAAAGCCTGGAATGTCAGGCTGAAACTAGACAGAGAGAAGGGTGGGTGCTGTAAGCCCATGCCTTCCTTCATTCGTTGTCCAGTGACATTTAGTGGGGAAAGTGTGGGTGACGTCATCACAGTAGCACGTCCTCACCACTCTGCTCCATTGGCTGCCATTGGGGCAAGGAAATGCTACAATCCTGGCATCATGCAAGGCATTTTCTTTTGAGTATATTGCTAGGAAAACACGTATGGGTGGCAAGTACTTGTTTCCCGACAGCAGTCCTTTGGGAAAATGTGTTAAACAGAAAAGAAGGAGCTGGGCCCATGCGCCATTGCACCAAGCCAACACTGCAGGGCAGGCCTTTTTGGGCAGGGTGGGGATAAGGCTTAGTGTTGTGCCGAAACCCATCCCTCAATTTCTTGCCCTGAGAAAGCGTTCTTTCCCTGAGAAAGAGGCTGTTGTTTCTCCACGATCTGCCCCTTTCTCAGAACACCTTCAAATTCCTTTAGAATTTAAGAATCTGCTGGATCAGGCCAAAGGTCCATTGAGCTCAATATCCTGTGCTCACAGTGCCCAACCTGAGGCCTGTGGGAAACCCACAAGCAAAAGTGCACTCTCTTTTTCCTGCCGTTTCCAGCAACTGATATTCTGAAGCATTACTGCCCCTGACCAATGAGGGTCTGGTGGTGATGACATGGGATACTATGTGATCCCTGTATGGCTGCCAACATGCTGTGGAGAAGACATTTCAGGTTTCTCTCGTTTGCTTTAAAGGAAACATGCTGAAATAGCAGTAGACGAGGCTGTGTACAGATTTGAAAAGATGAATGAAAGCTTAGGCCGCAGAAAGGAAATGGAGCTTTAACTGCTTGCCCTCTGAAATGGCACCTTTCACACTGAAGATCAAACCTCTGAGGAATTCAGAACCAGGGGCATCTTACCCATAAGAAGCTGGTGGCGTGGGGTGCCAGGATGCCAAGTTCTGGAGGGTGCCAGGGAAGAGGCGGAGGCTGGACGCAGCACCTCCCAGCATCCGCTTGCTGCCCTCGCCTGCCTCTGCCATGCCGCGCCGAAGCAGCACAGTGCCCGGAGCCTCTGTCTGCCGTGGCCACAGCAGCACAAAGCGGCCAGCGGAGCCAGGAGGTGCCACGTCCAGCCTCCGCCTCTTCCCCGCCGGAGGAGCCACCCTCCAGCCGTTGCCTGCCTCCTCCAGCCCCGCCGGCAGTGCCGTCCCCCCTAAAAAACTCTGGGAAAGGGGGGGTGCCTGAGGGAGCTTTGCACCATGGCGCCGGATATGCTTAAGACAGCCCTGTTCAGAACCATACCAGCCATGACTAGATGCAGGAAGTGCAATGGACAATAATGTGAGCTGAGGTCCTGAGCTGAATGTTTGCTTCAGCAACGCATTCACAAGGTGGCATGAGGCAAACCACACTGTCTCTTGCCCATCCCTTCTCAAACTGTCCTGCTGCCCTGGGCTCCTTTGGAGGAAGGTGCGAAATATAAATTTTAACTCAACAAACAAACAAACAAATGTGAGGATGATAATACTGGCCTACATCAGAGGATTGTTGTAAGGATAACTGAGATACTGAATACCAAGGAGTTTGAGCACCCTGAAGCATAAATGTCATTAGCTTTGAGCTACTTACTCTGGGCTGAGCAATTGCTCCTAGATCAATTCTCCTTCAATTCCAAAATAATGAACTGCCATCATATCCGTATTTGAGATAGCACCTTTGTGCTTTGAGCACTCTGCAACACTCAGTATTCTCTGGGAAAGTTAAGATAGGAAACGTCACCTTTATTGTAGCATCTGCCGTAACAGATTACAATGATTCTCTCGTACCGTTCTGGGCAAATACAAATTTTACACTGTCTGTTTTTAATTAGGGATTGCACTCTCCTTTATACTTATTTGATCTTGTCAGTTTCAAAGCTGTCCTTTAATGCTCGGCTGGCAGTTTTTAATTGCTCGCCAAATGCTTATTATAAAGCTTTCGTAAAAACCGCGCATTGTTCACAGTGGATAGCTATTGCAAGAAAAAACCCCAACCTGTTGCTACTGCAACTGGTGACTGAAATTATTGTACATAATATGATGGTCATTTCAACCTAGACTGCCAGTATCAACTCTCTCATTTTACCTTATAGAATCTCTAGGAGTTGGAAGCTTTGCAGAAGTTTAACACAGACAGTCCTTTCCATGACTGCAGAACTGCTCCATCTGTTGCCTTTCTACCTACCAATGACCTGGATCCTAAGACAAAGTAACTTAAGGAAACTCAAGGAAAACAAGCTTCCCCCTCCCACTGCAACCAGCTGTGCCCCACCTCTCCAAGACCATATGGAACATGGCAATGGGGGCTTATGTGAACTTCTTTAATTTAACTTAGAATCCAACCCTGATTTTGAGCAATTCCACCCTCACAAAGAAAACCCTGATGCCCAAAATAAATTGTTTAAGGAGATCCCTTGATCTTTCAGACAGACCTTTCAGAGGGGGTGCAAGTGGCTGTAGGGAGGAGGAAAGGAAAGGAAACTTCCCCGAATTTCCTTAAATTAACTTATCTTCAGTTTTGAGCCACAGTCTGTTAAGAGATTTGGCCAGCAATTCATTTTAAAGGTTCTGAAAGGTCACCAGCACTGAACGCTTTTACTTCCCCCCGCCCAAAAAAATCCCTGACATGTTTAATTTGATCTGGAACCTCCAAATGCCTCTTCCCTTAAACTCAGGTGAAAGTTGGGAGCAGCAGAACTCAACCGAGGAATTTCTCAATCCCTATCAGAGCTTCTTCATTTTTCTTTGAAATATCTTGCTTATCAGGACTTGAGCAGGAACCTCCGTATTTGCATTGCTGTTGCTTTAGGTGAAGATGCAAATCTGTTTTAGGTGAGGATGTAAATCCATCAAATTCTGCCAAAAGCGGAAGGGAAGGCCAATGCAAATGGTTCAACTCAGCTGAAACACATGGAGACGGAGCTAAAAGAATTTCTATCGGTGCTGCTCTGAATATTCTCTGCTGAAGGTAGAACATTCTGAACATTCTCTGCTGAAGGTGAATATTCTCTTGCAGAAGGTAAGTTCTGGGTAGAATTTCCCCACCCTCATTTTTATTTTCATTTTAAAAAAATAACATTATATTGTAACAATATGTAGCCAAACCCATTAAACGTTGAAAATACTTGCTTCCAATGCAGAAAAAGAAAACAAATGAAGAAAGATAAAATGGAATATGAACTGGGGAGAGGATAACAAAACTCTACAGGCACCTCCCCAATCATGTTTGATCAGCATGCGCATGACTGCTGACGCATGTGTGATTTTGGGGACTGAAAGAGGACAGGGTGGGGGCGGAATGGGCCAGAATGTGCATTGGACAAATGCATGCAGCAGCTGGGAACAGAACCCCCGTGTAAGTATGAATTCCCCTGTATAGCACCATGAATAAACTAATAGGAAAAATAGCATCATTTTTAATGTTAGTCCTGAAATGTAAAAAAAAAAGAAAAAAAAAAAGCCCCACTCATCCTCATTGCTTGTTTGTTTTTAAGTATGCTTTCCCCCCATTTCTGTTTCTGGGAATGTTCAAGGAGGCAGGAGAGGATATATTGTTTAATAATATCCTTCCTAACTTGCACTAGCAAGTTCTATAACTTAGCAGAGTTCTAACATTGCCCTTTTAAATACACAGCAGTTAGCTTGTTGCAAGCTCGTTTAAGCATCTCAATATAGGATTCCTGGTAACCCCATTTAGGTAAAGGTAACCCCTGACCCTTAGGTCCAGTCGCGGACGACTCTGGGGTTGCATACTGAGGGAGCTGGCGTTTGTCCGCAGACAATTTCCGGGCCATGTGGCCAGCATGACTAAGCCGCTTCTGGTGAACCAGAGCAGTGCACAGAAACGCTGTTTACCTTCCCGCCAGAGCGGTACCTATTTATCTACTTGCACTTACTTTCGAACTGCTAGGTGGGCAGGAGCTGGGACCGAACAACGGGAGCTCACCCATCATGGGGATTCGAACCGCCGACCTTCTGATCGGCAAGCTCTAGGCTCTGTGGTTTAGACCACAGTGCCACCCACATCCCGTAATCCCCTTTACTAACCCCGAAAAAGAATAGACACGACACAATCTTGTGTAAAACGTATAAAAGAAGTTTACTCACACATTCAGTTCACAGATGGATCCCTGAAGGCAGACTTAGTTATAGAAGTACATACAAGTGGAATCTATCCCATAAGGAGATAGTCCCTTTGTGTTCTGTTGGCTAGAAGCATTGTTGCTTCTGCGAGGAATGGAGTCAAAGAGAGAGGAGGAGGGCTGTGTGCCTGGTCCTTTTGTCACCTGGACAGGTAAGGTCACACCCACCTCTAGTCACATGCAGAGGAAGTCTGCCCCAGCCCAGGAGGAAATAGGAAATTTTCTACTAGCTGGAGCAAACATCCCTTTTCATGTCCACTCTAGGAATGTTGTATCTCACTGCTATCTGTGTTTCACATCCCACACTGTTTGGTATCTGTCGGAACTGCTTTGCTCGATAGGAAGCTGGTTGTTTCTCCTTCTTGAATTAGTTACATGGATGATCCCAACCAAGCATGGAACGTATGACAGCAGAGCACCATGCATCAAATCAGATCTATGTGGCGATGCCACTGCGCGTAAGTAAAAGAACCCTAAGTGGGGAGCTTGGCAAGAAAAGCTGAAATATCATAGAGAAGGAGTGGCATGAAAAACAATGGTGCAAATCCCAGCCTAATTGGAATGACTGAGCAATTTTTTTTTCAGGAGTGGAAGCCGAGGCTACACTTCTGGACCCACTTTTGACAATAAAGGAAACAGAGGGAAAGTGTTAGGTGAGTTTATCAGCTATTAGTTTCCACAAATATTGCCTGGACGTTCTCTTTTGCCGCAGGAAGGACCACCAACAGCAGCTGCCAGGGCAGAACAGGGGGCAGGAGTAGCCTTCACAGTTATTTGATTCGGCAAGAGCTGAATTTTGCATGTTGATATGAAGCAACAGCCCAGTTCCTTAGCTGTAAGCTTCTAGTATACAGTAAATTACTCATACTGTTTCTGCAGCACTCCTCATTTTGCAGGCTTTTAATAATGCATTTGAATTTCCTGACCCTTCATGCAAATAAAGAAAAACTCTTAAAGGAAAGGGAACCCAGAGTTTAGTCTGGGAACACTAATAAACACAGTCGACTGTCTCTAGGGGGAGAAAGAGCTGTTGAGAAAACTAGGCAAGCTTTAAATTGTCTTATGAAAACTAATTATTGGTACATGACAGTTTAAATCTGGGAGGTGTAATCAAATAACTACACAATGAACTGTGTATTTTATAATATGCTAACATGATTATTCTCTCTGCATAGTACATATGTATATATGTAGATGAGCTGAACTAGCACTCACAAAAAAGCAAACTTTTTCAGCAGGGGGCCGGTCCACTGTCCCTCAGACCTTGTGGGGGGCACGACTATATTTTTTTGGGGGGGAAATAGAAATGAATGAATTCCTATGCCTCACAAATAACCCAGAGATGCATTTTAAATAAAAGCATGAATTCTACTCATGTAAAAACACACTGATTCCTGGACCATTCGCGGGCTGGATTTAGAAGGCGATTGGGCCAGATCTGGCCCCCAGGCCTTAGTTTGCCTATCCATGTTCCAGTACAACAAATTACTTCATCTAAAGTGTGGGCATCTAAGACCCCTTTCCAGTCTGGTAAAGGTCATCACGTTCCTCATCAAAGCATGCAAATGGGTGCAGATTCAAGTGGAATGGAGGCAGTGAGCAAGCCTATTTCATACTTTTATTATTGGAAGTCCAGTTGTCCAAGAAGATTTCTGTTATGAGTGGGCAAACATCACTGGATATTGCCCAGTAAGTCTAATTTCAAAACAAGCAAGCAAGCAAACTAACAAGCTAACAAAACCATACATATTCCCAAACATGAGGGCTACAAAGATGATCAAAAATATTTTTTTGTGGGAGAGAAAGACAATAACAAATTTGGGTGGGGTAGCCAAAGGCCACAAAAATATATGTTTTGAGCGGCTCCTTTGGGTTGTGATGGTGGCCTTCTTCCTAGGCGAGAGATCAGATTGACTTGAGGGAGTTAAGGGAGTGCAAGAAGATCAGACCTATCCATTCTGAAGGAAATCAACCCTGAGTGCTCACTGGAAGGACAGATCGTGAAGCTGAGGCTCCAATACTTTGGCCACCTCATGAGAAGAGAAGACTCCCTGGAAAAGACCCTGATGTTGGGAAAGATGGAGGGCACAAGGAGAAGGAGACGACAGAGGTCAAGATGGTTGGACAGTGTTCTTGAAGCTACCAGCATGAGTCTGACCAAACTGTGGGAGGCAGTGGAAGACAGGAGTGCCTGGCGTGCTCTGGTCCATGGGGTCACGAAGAGTCAGACACGACTAAACAACAGCAACAACAAAGTTATCTGGCAGTGGAAGCTGGAATGCCGCTCACAATTGGTAGTTGGTATTTTGTGATTGGTGAGTATTTTGTGATTGGCTTTGCTTATTGTACAGTGGTGCCTCGCAAGACGAAATTAGTCCGTTCCGCGAGTATCTTCGTCTAGCGGTTTTTTCGTCTTGCGAAGCAACCCTATTAGCGGCTTAGCGGATTAGCGCTATTAGCGGTTTAGCGGCTATTAAAGGCTTAGCGGCTTAGCGGCTTAGCTGCTAAAAGGCTATTAAAGGCTTAGCAGCTTAGAAAAAGGGGGGGGGAAAGCGAAAAAAAATCTCAAGACTCGCAAGACATTTTCGTCTTGCGAAGCAAGCCCATAGGGAAATTCGTCCTGCAAAGCACATTGAAAAACGGAAAACCCTTTCGTCTAGCGGGTTTTCCGTCTTGCGAGGCATTCGTCTTGCGGGGCACCACTGTATTGTTCTGGTTGTTTTCTTGTACTTTTCCTGTACCTTTATTTTGTCACTTACTGCTTTGGGGGCCATTAGGCCGAAAGTATATTCATAAAAATAGCATACAAAATTGTGTCAGGAGGAATTGCTTGCAAAAATGTATACATTAGTCAAAACTGCATACAAGAATGTATTTAAGAGAATTTTATACTAAAATGCTGAAGATTTTTCATGTATTATTATTAATTTCATTTCTATACTGCTTTATATTTTTAAGGGGGGGGGGGAAATCTCAGCAGTTTGCAACCTGCATTAAAACATCAAATAAAACAATCTAGACTAAAACATTACAGAAGAAAGTAAACTATAAAGTAAATATTCAAAGCGACATAAGAGGAAACTAAATTATCTTACCGATTTCAAAACAAAACAATACAAAGGAGGTATAAATATTACAAATTGTGTATAAACATAGACTTGGCATGGAATTTATATATACTGTATTATGTTAAATGTTGGTTAACTACCATAACAAGCTTGCAATGTTTAAAGATTCTTTATTTGTATTGAATAAGGGTATTTTTTTCATTTTTCTTCCCTCCCCTTTTTCACATCTTATTTTACTCTGTGCACTATATATATAGTAACACACACACACAATGGTACCTCGGGTTAAGAACTTAATTCATTCCAGAGGTCTGTTCTTAACCTGAAACTGTTCTTAACCTGAAGCACCACTTTAGCTAATGGGGCCTCCCGCTGCCGCTGCTGCACGATTTCTGTTCTCATCCTGAAGCAAAGTTCTTAACCTCAGGTACTATTTCTGGGTTAGCGGAGTCTGTAACCTGTAGCGTTTTTAACCTGTAGCGTATGTAACCCGAGGTACCACTGTATATACAATCTTTTTAGTTTTCAAAAAAGAATATTGGCCCCCTCAAAAAAAAATAATAATGGGGGTCCAAACCTTCCTTGGCCCCTAAGAGTCGGTGCCTATGGAAGTGACTGTTGCCATGACGATGCTCAGCAAATGAACACTAGGATTTCCCTGTGGCCACTAGGAGTGTTGCATTGAGTTAAGCCCTTTCACATTTGAGTTCATCATGGCAAGCTGCTAAGGGGTAGGCCTTGCAAGAGAAGATAAACTTCACACCTCCAATGGCTTATTCTGATGCTGATGAAGGCATAACCACATTTCAGAATTCTTGATTAAGACCCCAGGAATCTGGTTCTCTTCATATTAGATCTTTCCTTTCCACCTGTTCGCCCTGCCCCACTCCATCAGTTTCCATCCTTCATGGGGATTAAAAAAAGAAAAGAGAGTCCACAAATTGGTGCAAATGATAGAGAACTGAATTTAAGATTGGAAAATTGAGAAACTCATGACTTCCAAAACTGGCAGATCCTTCTATTCTCATTCCCAGGTTACTGTAGATCAGACAGCTGCTTACATAACTTAAATACATGAGGAGCTATTTATTTGTAGTTTCGCTATTCTTCACAAACACCCTTTAGACCCCCCTCCTCACAACATGTTGGTTTTGCATCTAATAAAAGGGCAACTTGGTGCTTAGTGAAGCAAACAGTGAATTACATAGTTAGTCTCTGCTCCCAAAATGAATAACATTAAAAAAAACCCACACCAAACTATAATTAGGCTAATTGTGAAAAGCTGGAAATATGACATCTGTCTTCAATCATTGACTCATAACTATGCATAGAAATGAATTAACTAGTAATGATATCAGGACTTTTACTCAGTAATATATTTTCCTATTATTTTAGATGTCCACCATTAGGTTTTATGACTCATAAAAGTCTCTTTGAAGCAGCCTATGCGTATTATTTCTTTCAAGTGAAAAGCAGCCTTTGTCCAGGTGTTTAAAACGAACCCCTTGAATGATTCTTTGCTGATTCTTTTTCTTCCCACACCTTTTGTCAATTAATTAAAAACATCATCTGTTTTTGATATATCCGATGGTTCTGCTAGGCAAAGTTCATACCTATTAATTATTCCCATCAAGAAAACTAGTGATTTTTATTCTTACTTTCTGTTCCGGGCTGTTTGCTGTATACATGTCTTGACCAATCAATGAACAACACCAATAAAGGCAAATATAACAACACCAACAGCACGGAAAATATAATGTGTTAATGGACATGGTCAGCAGGGCAACCAGGAGTTGAAATTTAGTGTTTTAATGATGAAATCCATGCCTTTCAATACAAGGGGACAGTGCAGACAAACTACTGTCTTTACCTCATCTTCTAACCATAGCTAGGAAATCAGGAACATGCTGTAGTCTCACACAACACTGCCCCTTAAATGGATTGCTTCAACCATGGTGTAGTGCCTGATTCCTCCATCTCAGTTGACTAGCATAGCCTCTTCAGTTCAAGAGAATTTGGTTAGCATAAACCATGGTTAGTGATGATGCTACACTGCAGATACAGCAAACCATAGAAGGGGAACATAGTGTGTTAAGTTGTGGGTGGACATATCAGACGACACAGCGATTCTCCAAACAGCTCTTGTTTATTCACAGGTCAGGACAGAACTGAACTGAAGGGTTCAGCCAGCCTGCTTATATAGAGCTCCAGTACAACGTAACTGTAACAACTTTCTGTAACTATCCAACCACTGAACGTCACTTTCAATCCCTTATTTGCATATGTGGACCTGAACTATCTACAGTATCCCCCTGCGGGCCCAGGGTGAGAACTTCAGTACATAACATAGTGGGTGTTTTCTTTTTCTTTTTTCATATTTAAATGCTCCTGCAATGTTCATGATCAGGGGTCAGCAAATTTTTTCAGCAGGGGGCCGGCCCACTGTCCCTCAGACCTTCTGGGGAGCCAGACTATTTTTTTGGGGGGGGGGGGGTGGAATGAACGAATTCCTATGCCCCACAAATAACCCAGAGATGCATTTTAAATAAAAGGACACATTCTACTCATGTAAAAACAGACTGATTCCCGGACTGTCCACGGGCCGGTTTGAGAAGGCGATTGGACCGGATCCGGCCCCTGGGCCTTAGTTTGCCTACCCATGTTCATGATCATACTGCTAGAACTGGGATCTTTCAGTTCTGACTGCCCTGCAAGTCTCTTAATGGGTGGTGGTGGGGGGATGATGATGACAAATTTGCATAACAATTGCATATGCTAATTTATATGTATAGGTGTACATTTAGTATGGATTTGCGCCAAGATTTGCTACCTCCGCCCCTTCCCCCTTATTCAGTCATGATATGTACTCAAGTGTTAATTAATACCCTGCATCTGTCTGCCTTACTAAACAGCTGAACGGTATCATAACTGAGAGCTGCTTTTTGCTTTCTTTTTAAAAACATCATTCTCCACTATACATTTGCAGTGCATTCAAAAGCCAGATGTCTGGTAATATGATAACCTTGCCATTCCAATTAACGCAGGCACTCTTTAATACAGGGTACATAGTACCAATGAATAATGCAGGGAGTCTGCATCCAAATAAATAATGTAGAGAACAGAGTGAACAAAAATATTGCAGCCCACAACAGCCTTTCCATATCATGTTTTACAGCTCACATCCATTTAAACATTTCTGAGAACTGAATAGCCATTACTTTGTGACCATCTATTGGCCAAAAGGGTTCTGGCTTCATGCATGGTTTATTAGGACCAGATTTCTATCATAATGCCTCTATTAAAAAGTCTGGTGTGAAGGTCTTTAGAATATTGTGTTCAATTTGGCTCAACTCTTTTAAAAAAGGACATAGCAGATGTGGAAACAGGACAGAAAAGGGCCACTTACGGTGCAATCCTATATATATATCTACTCAAATGAAGCAAGCCCCATTGATGGGACTGACTCCAATGAAAGTATATATTTAGGATTGCAGCCTAAGGCAGGGAGGGCTAATCCATGGCCCCCCAGATGTTTTTGAATTCAACTCCTGCCAATCCCAGCCAGCATGGCCATTGTTCAGAGATGATGGGAGTTGTAGTCCTACAGAGCTGGAGAGTGGAAAATGCGCTTCAAATTTGCTTTAAAGGTATAGGGTATACACAGAGTGTATTTCTCAATACATATTTTTATTTGTTTTATCGTGTTTGGTTTTAATGCCTTGCACCACTACCGTATTGCTAAATGCCGAGCAGGTTTTAAATATGAATTTAAAAACAACGCCAAAGCAGAAATACATGGAACATTGTGACATCACAACAAGGGTTGGGCGATATCTGATTTTCCACACCAAGACATATCACCAGTTAAATATCTATATATCACGATGTCTGAAATAAGGATGGAACTATGCAGAGGCAAACAGTAGGGCCAGGTAGTATCTGGGACTCAGCTACACAGCTGCAATTAGAACATTATTAAGTGTATTATAAAAATGTGACACCATATATTTTAGTGTTTTTTTCCATGGCATTTGCCTAGCGGGTTTTTTTATATCTGTGTAGATCCAGCCCAGGTTTTCAACATTGTGATATATCACCAGCTAAACATTGTGATATATCAATATATTGTGATGTCTAAAATAAGGATGGAGCTATGTAGAAGCATTGGCGAGTTTTTCCCACATTGTGATTTTTGCATAGCATGCACACGCGCGCGCGCGCACACACACACACACACACACACATACACACACAAACACACATCATGATTTGTGATATATTGCCTGGTAAAAAATGATGAAACTGATATCACAATATGAACTTCAAACCAGTTTTGGATATATATATTGATATATCACCCAGCCCTAATCACAAAACAGGTAATTTCATAAATGTTGGGGAGATAAATGCGCAGCTGCTGTTTTATGTAATGACCCTAAAATGATCAAGGGATTGGAGCATCTTTCCATTCAGGAAAGGCTACAGAGTTTGAAGATGTGGAAAAGCACATTTTGATGCTGCTCTGAACATTGAACACTCTTCGGGCCATTGGCATTTATTCAAAGGGAAGTGCCACATTTCAAAAACCAAGCTGGAAAAGGAACTGATGGAGCCTTCAGCGATCACAGTCACTCTGAAATGCACACCCACACCACTACCCCTCACACTTATTATTACTGCTGGGGGTTGCTGAGAATAATGCCAGCTACAAAGCAGAAACAACATATTCCAGATAAAGCGATGGTAACGGTGAAATTGCTTAATGTGCACAAGGCTGAGGATATCTCCCCTGCAAAGCAACATGAAGCAATGATTTTCAATAAATGATAATGCAGAGAAAACAGAGCAAAGAGTATCTTGTACACTGAAGAGGCCTCAAGTCGAAAAAGAATTAGCTATAATAGGAATCAATTTACAGATTAAGATGCAAGGTACATTGGAGCTGTGCAATCTGTTGTAAGGTGGGGGGCCTGTAATTTTTGGGAAGACTCTGGCAGTCCTCGGAGTGAAAACTTCTGGGAGCCTCCAATTACACAAACAGAAGAAATAAGGCTTTAGCTAAATATAGGCCTTTCAGCATGTCTTTAACAGCCTGTGTCATTTGCAAAGCTCCCAGATGGCACAATAAGGTTCTAATTAGGAGTTCTGACTTGATGTGATGCGATACGAGTTACAAATTTACAGTGCGGCATTAAATTATGTAAAAGGCTACAAACTCTCTTCCACTTCTGAAGCCGCTAGCTTTTGTGGTTGCCTTAGCTGATGGTGGAAGTCACAAATGGCAAGGTTCTGATTGGTTAGCCTATTAGGTGGCGGAAAGAGAGCTTAATGCTGACCAGTTGAGACAGGTAGACAATACTAGCCCTTTGTCACATGTGTGGAGAGGGAGGAGAGAGGGGCCGAGGGGCTGCACTTCTGTCCCAGCCCTTGCCACCCATGCATTGGCTGCCTTAAGGTAGAGAAGCAAGCCCAGCACCAGCAGCTAGTCAGGTGGGGCATTGGCTGGGGGCCCCAGGGGCTTGCAAGGAGCCTCAGCCCAGTATGCCTAAAAGAGCATCTCCACTCCCATCGTTAGGCCTGGACACTGAGATCCAGCTCTGAGGGCCTTTTGGTGGTTCCCTCACTGTGAGAAGTGAAGTTACAGGGAACCAGGCAGAAGGTCTTCCCAGCAGTGGTGTCCTCCCTGTGGAACACCCTCCCAGGGAGGGTGTCAATGAGATAAAGAACTATGCAACTTTTAGAAGACCTCTGAAGGCAGCCCTGTATTGGGATGTTTTTTATGTTTGACGTTTTATGTTCTTATATGTGCCAGAAGAGTGTCTGGGGAAACCCAGCCAGTTGGGAATGGCCAGGGTATTATTATTATTATTATTATTATTATTATTATTATTATTAACAGCAACAACAACAACAACTCAGCTGTACCACCCTTTGCAGACCTCCCTATGGAGTCAGCAGTGGGGGATGGTGTTGCTTTTGATCAGGAGAAAAGATCAGCTATACTCTGTCCTAGTTGGGAGCATTCTACAAAAATGCAAACGCAACACGCTGGCTAATAACTATTAGTGAATATATAATTGGTTATGATGTCATAATATATATTCGTATATTTTGAATGACATCATAACCAATTATATATTCACTAACAGTTTTTAGCCAGTGTGTTGCGTTGTAGATTGTTACATTTTGCAACACAGGGGTTTGTGTTTGTTCATCGAGTTGGGAGCATGGCAGCTTCCATTGCTGATACTGTGCCAAGAGTCTGGAGCCAGCCCCTCAGGGAAGTCTTGGTGTCTTGACTTCTCCATGTGAAGGCTTCCCTGTATTCTGAAACCTCCCATGAGCAAGGTAATGTATGGAAATAATTTCTGGTACATACTCTGAGTCACCCTACCATCAGCTTTAAGAATGTTCACTATTATTCTTCTCTTACATTATTTCTTCCTTGTGTCATTGAACCCAAGGAGACGTGCATGTCATTCCAAGGCTGTTGCCTATCCAGGTATTGACTGGACTGAGCAACATGGAAGCTGGGGGAAAATACAGGAGACCAGGGAGAGAGGAAGAAGAAGAAGAAAAAGATGGAGCAACTCAGAACTCCATCACCCCTTACTCTCTCCAGAACTGCAAGACAGAAGCAATGGCTTCCTTGAACATACCCTTCGTATTGTAAATGGTTAATAAACTTCACCTTATATTTATGGACATCTTGGATTCTGAAAGTTACTAATACAAGAGCAACACACCAAAAAACCCCTGACTTCCTTAGTTTCAGCAAGACGGCAGAACATGTGCCTTCAGACCATATACTGGGATCTCTCCATGTTCATGTACATATTCCCTTGTGATCAGAAGTAGGATGCAATTGCAGTTTTTCACCAACTGAAAAAAACCCCACATGTAGCTCCAGTGTTCCCATTTCTCTAAAATAAAATGGGTATAACTAGGGTTGTTGTTGAGTTATTCCTAAAATACAATTAGGGACAAAATGGAGGAATCATCTGAACTGCTTCCAATTCAACAGGACTATGAAGACCTTTAAAACTTTAATGTAGTACAACTGGAGACACTGGGTAAAAATATTGATATGACTCAGTTAGCAAAAATGTTCATTGACTATGCAAAAGCCTTTGACTGTGTCGACCACAGCAAACTATGGCAAGTTCTTAAAGAAATGGGAGTGCCTGATCACCTCATCTGTCTCCTGAGAAATCTCTATGTGGGACAAGAAGCTACAGTTAGAACTGGATATGGAACAACGGATTGGTTCAAAATTGGGAAAGGAGTACGGCAAGGCTGTATATTGTCTCCCTGCTTATTTAATTTATATGCAGAATTCATCATGCGAAAGGCTGGGCTGGATGAATCCCAAGCCGGAATTAAGATCGCCGGAAGAAATATCAACAACCTCAGATATGCAGATGACACAACCTTGATGGCAGAAAGTGAGGAGGAATTAAAGAACCTTTTAGGCTGTCACCAATGGAAGCGAAAGCCTTGAAAAAGGTTAATATGGAGGTCAAATGGCCGAAATATTGGGAAATTTTGGAACAAGACGGAGATAGACTGAAATTGCAGAGTTTTGAAAAATTAAAAAACAAAGTGCGAGACTGGCTCCATTATTTCCAGATAATGGAGGCATTTAAATTGGACAAGAAAATTGGCTTCCAGGTGGAAAGATCAAAATTAGAAACTGAACTGTTAGAACCCAAAACTAAGAATTTGTCAAGAATGTATAACTTGCTGCTGAAATGGAACACTCAGGATGAAACGGTAAAATCGGCTATGATTAAATGGGCACAGGACGTTGGACATAACATTATGTTTGCTGACTGGGAACAGTTGTGGACCACAGGTATGAAATTTACGGCATGTAATGCCTTAAGAGAGAATATTATGAAAATGATATACAGGTGGTACATAACCCCAGCCAAGCTTGCAAAAATCTATCACTTGCCCGATAATAAATGTTGGAAATGTAAAGAAACTGAAGGTACATTTTTTCACCTTTGGTGGACGTGCCCAAAGATTAAGGCTTTCTGGGAAATGATATATAATGAATTAAAAAAGGTATTTAAATATACCTTCCCTAAGAAACCAGAGGCCTTTCTCCTGGGCATAGTCGGCCAAATGGTGTTAAAAAAGGATAGAACTTTCTTTATGTATGCAACAACAGCAGCAAGAATACTTATCGCAAAGTATTGGAAGACACAAGAACTTCCCACGCTGGAGGAATGGCAGATGAAACTGATGGACTATATGGAACTGGCGCAAATGACTGGCAGAATCCGTGACCAGGGAGAAGAGGCGATGGAAGAAGATTGGAAGAAATTCAAAGACTACTTACAGAAATATTGCAAAATTAAGGAATGTTAGAGTGATGTTGGATTGAAAATAAGTGGTTTCCAGCTGTACAGGATAAAATTATAAGACAGACTAAGATTAAAGATTAGGATTAAAGAAGTTTAAGGAAACGGAAATTTGGTACTTAAGAGGTAAAATTTTAATGCTATATTACATCAAGATTAAAGATTAGGAGTAAATAAGTTAAAGGAAAGGGAAATTTGGTACTTAAGAGGTAAATTTTTAATGTTATATTACACCAAGAATAAAGATTGGGGTTTAAAAAGTGGAAAAGAAATTGCTGGAGGAACAATTTGGACTGGAATACAAAAGAGGGAGGTATGAGGAAGTCCAGAAAATAAGTAAATTTAAAAAAGGGAAATGAAAAAGTGATATTGTTTTTAATTGTTCTGTTTCTTTTTTTGGAATTTGTATTGTGTATTTGTGTATTTCTTTTTTATGTTTTTTCTGTTCAACTTTTTATTGAAACTTTAATAAAAATTATTTTAAAAAAATAAAATAAAGAACCTTTTATTGAGGGTGAAAGAGGAGAGTGCAAAATATGGTCTGAAGCTCAACATCAAAAAAACGAAGATCATGGCCACTGGTCCCATCACCTCCTGGCAAATAGAAGGGGAAGAAATGGAGGCAGTGAGAGATTTTACTTTCTTGGGCTCCATGATCACTGCAGATGGTGACAGCAGTCACGAAATTAAAAGACGCCTGCTCCTTGGGAGAAAGGCGATGGCAAAGCTAGACAGCATCTTAAAAAGCAGAGACATCACCTTGCCAACAAAGGTCCGTATAGTTAAAGCCATGGTTTTCCCAGTAGTGATGTATGGAAGTGAGAGCTGGACCATCAAGAAGGCTGATCGCTGAAGAATTGATGCTTTTGAATTATGGTGCTGGAGGAGACTCTTGAGAGTCCCATGGACTGCAAGAAGATCAAACCTATCCATTCTTAAGGAAATCAGCCCTGAGTGCTCACTAGAAGGACAGATCGTGAAGCTGAGGCTCCAATACTTTGGCCACCTCATGAGAAGAGAAGACTCCCTGGAAAAGACCCTGATGTTGGGAAAGATTGAGAGCACAAGGAGAAGGGGATGACAGAGGACGAGATGGTTGGACAGTGTTGTCGAAGCTACCAGCATGAGTCTCACCAAACTGCGGGAGGCAGTGGAAGACAGGAGTGCCTGGCATGCTCTGGTCCATGGGGTCACGAAGAATCGGACACGACTAAACGACTAAACAACAACAACAAGCAAAAATGTTATTCTACAATAGGAGAAATGTTACACAACAGATATGTTCAGAAGATATAATACTAATCATATTCTTTTTCACAATGAGGAATTTAAGGTAAGATTAAAAAATATGGAATATACAAAAATTAGGAATTGGTGGTGCTTCTATGGATTTTTGTTTAGAACTGTGAAATTCACCACTATCAAGATGCATGTGACTGATCAGACCTCTTTCAGTACTTGTCAACTCTGGTATTTGTCATTGCTGCTAATACTGCTAATTCTTTTACCACAGAAATAGTAAGCAGCTTCTTCAAAGTCTGAAAAATCATAAAAATTGGGCAGAACGATTATGACCTGAAATTTTGGGCTGGGCCTGGGCCCGGGCAGCCAATTTCCCCCCCATACAAAGCACCTGGGAGGAAGGGGATGTCATCCTATCTGCCAGAGTTCAAGGGACATTTTTGGTCCATTTCCAAGACATGTGGCCAGTACAACAGCACCCGTTCCAGTTTTAAAGCTTCTCCAATGAAAATAAGTTAAAGGCAGCCCTTTAATCACCATGCTGAGTTGTGAGTAGGGAAAAGAAGAAGAAGAAGAAGAAGAAGAAGAAGAAGAGGAGGAGGAGGAGGAGGAGGAGGAGTTTGGATTTGATATCCCGCTTTATCACTACCTGAAGGAGTCTCAAAGCGGCTAACATTCTCCTTTCCCTTCCTCCCCCACAACGAACACTCTGTGAGGTGAGTGAGGCTAAGAGACTTCAAAGAAGTGGGACGAGCCCAAGGTCACCCAGCAGCTGCAGGTGGAGGAGCGGAGATGCGAACCCAGTTCCCCAGATTACAAGTCTATCGCTCTTAACCACTATACCACACTGGGGGATTTGGACTTCTGTTTAAGAAAATATGCACATTTATGCAGAAATGAGACAGAATGGACGGAGCAGGGAACAAAAGGTAAACAGAATGGAAATAACCCGATCTGTCCATTGCTATCCAATGTACAATCTTATCATTGATGCTCAAGGCCAAGCTCCACCACTCGGAAACTTCCACTTTCTCCAAAGCTTCCTTAGTCTTCAAAGAATGGATATTTTGAGAAAAGTTAATGAGACTTATGACAAGATGATGGAGTAAGGTTTATCAATTTGTCTTGCTTTACCAATCAAATCAAACACTTCATTTAGAGTTTCCATTTGCCTCATAAAGCTAATAATGCATTTCATCTGCATATTCACCGTCATTAACTTCTGTCACAGCATTTTGCCAAAATAGAGCCTGTCGACACTTTCAGTGCTGGTGATAAACATCACTTAATTTATTTTCAATTAAGTACACTCTCTGTGAAATGATAACACGGAAACAGTTTGCCTCCATTTTACAGGCAGAAAAAATGAGGCAAGGTGAAAAAAGCCTTTAATATATGCTGTGTATCCCCTGAGATGCAATGGTAGATGCTATCTCACTGGGTCTGACTAATACACCCCTCACAAGAGCAGCCGTGTCAAAGGTCCATTTAGCAAACAACCTGATTCACACATTGGATTCAAAGGTCCATTTAGCAAAACAACCTGATTCACACATTGGCCAATTAGATGTCTTCAGGAAACCTACAAGCAGGAAATACAAGCCCTCTAACACCAGCAAGTGATATTTAGTGCTTCAGAGCATGAAAGCAAAACCCGTATCTTCCATGAATTTGCCTCAGATAAGCTGGTGGCCATCACCACAGCAGATGGCAGATAATTTCATACATTCAATTACCTGTCTTGAATCTCAATACAATTGGTTTCATCAGGTCACCCATTCTAAGTTCTAGTATTATGATTGAGGAGGAAGACTTCCCTCTATCCACATCATGCATTAATTCTATAGATGCCTATCATAGTCACCCTTAGATGCCATTATTGGAAAAACCCCAAAACATCCTTAAAAAGTTTAGTAGTTTAGCCTTGACTCAAAGCGATGGTTCTTCAACACCTTGATAATTCTGGATGCTCCTTTCTGCACCTTTCCCAGTCCTACCTTTTTGAAACTGAGAGAACAGAGCTCTGCAAAGCATTCTGAATGCTGTTACACCACAGATTTATATAAAGGCAATGTGATGCTGACTGTTTTATTTTCAATCCCTTTCCTAATACTCCCTGTAATAGAATTTCCCTTTTTCACAGCTGCTGCACGTGAAATTGATGCTTTCTTTTTTTTTAAATGATATTTATTAAAAAAAAAATTTTTTAAATTACACAAAAAAAGACAAGACAGAAAAAAACCAACAACCATCATTCTCAAATTCTCCCCTTTCAATACCTTCTTTCTTTGACCTCCTCCTCCTCCCTTTTCTTGTATCCTGATTAATAATAATCGCAGCAAATCCTTTCCATAATTCATAGTATTCTGTCATTACATTACCTTAATCTATTTTCATCTTATCTTATAGAAAACCTTAAAGTTTAAAACTTAAATCTTATTTTTACCAACTTCTCCTAACCATAACATTCTTACCAAATTCTTTAGACATTTTTACAAGAGCCAAGTAATTTCATTTCAACATTTTTCTAGCATTCATCAATTTTATAGAACAATCCTAATGATAATAATAATAAAAAGAAATAAACAATCCAATCTTCATCCAGCGTCCCTTCCTCCTGGTCCCGGGTTTTTTCAGTCCTTTTTATTCTATTAATCTAGCACATTAACCTGGTAATCTTATATCCGAGGCCCTCAAGTCTCTTCCATGTCCCTTCCGCAGCTCTTCTTCATATTTTCCTTTCATTCGTGGGAACTCTAGCTTGGTAATATTTTTGACCCTTTTCAACAAATCCGCCCCTTTTCCATAGTCCAGACTAGACTCCATGTGGTATTTAAAAACATGTTTCAGATTCCCTCCAAAATTGAGAGCCCCCACAGCTCCAAACATCTGACGGCCCATTGCCAGACTCGAAAAGTCCAAATCTCCCTGTCCAACCCCCCATTTCCAAACCAAACCAAACTTTATCTTTCCAAGTCTGGTTTTTTCCAAGTTCATTTGTCAAATCCAAAAATTTATGTTCCTGCAAGGCCGCAGCTCCCTCCGTCTCTGGCGCCCAAGATTCAGCAGCATCCTCTTCTCTCAGCTGTTCTGTCATGGCACACTCCTGTTTTAGCTCCTGGGTGGGCTCCATATAATCTCCCACTACCTGTTCAAAGGTTCTGGCCGCATTAGTCATCAAATCCGTCTTCTGGCTTAACTGATCCAATAGGGCATTTATTTTGCAGAGAGCACCCAAAGGTGCTTCTGAAGACATTGTCCTGCAAGGTCACAAATCCTTTCCCACGGTTGTAATCTGTGGCAGCTGCAAGCTCCCAGGAATTAGTTACAATTTCACAGTCCCCCTCTAGGGGGAAATCTTCTGATTGTTCTTTCTTTTAAAAACAATAGCAACAAAGTTTCTTTTTAAAGGTATTTTGTCCATATTTGTTCTTTTTAAAATGCGAAAGGAAACAATGGAATCACTATGTTTCTCTTCTTTTAACTATCTGTCAAAGACATTTGCTTCTGGTCAATGAGCTTCAAATGTCAATTCTGACACCCCGCTCCAGGATCAGGACGGTGGAAAATTACTTTGCTTTAAACTCACTTCTGCAGGTTTAAACAGCCCAAAAAAGATCCCCCTTCTTCTCCTGCTGCCGAAGGGGGGTTCAGCGATTTTAAATGATGAAAGCCAATCCTTTGAAAGTGATTTTTAAAGCTCTAGTTTATGTTGTCTTTGCTTTATTCTGGCTACAAGGAAACGGAAGGCTGACTTCCTGTTTAGACCTTACCGTTTCAGTACCAAATTAAGGTAAATTTTTAAGTCCAAATTCCTTTCTATTTTGCCAGTTCTTATTTAAAGTCCAAATGTTCAATGTTCCAGTACTCACGGGTGGTTATTTTAGATGCCAAATTGTCCCAGGAAAAAGGCAGCGCTCTCCGGCAACGGCTATGCAGCTTCGCTCCGCAGAAAAAGCGATTGACTCACAGCACCGCGCCACTTCCCCCTCTTCGCTTCGGAGCCCGTTAGTGGGTTCCTTTGCGGGTTGGGGGGGCGCTAAGGGTGCCCGCCGAGTCCCATGGTCACAGGCTTCATCCGCCTGTGATTTCCAGAAGGGTCCCCGCTTCGCCGTAGCGGAAAAGACCCGTTTCATGCGGAGCTGGTCCCTCCAGTTCAGAGGGAGTCCGCTATTACCGATGGCGCCACCCCAGAAGTTCGTGAAATTGATGCTTTCGCTCACATATCTCCTAGTTAGTTCAGACTCCTCAGTGTGTGGCTGAAGTAACAACTTTGTCCCAATGTGCATTATTAATGGAAGAGGGTCGTCACTAAGTGGTAGGTAGAGCATTTGCTGTGCTTGCATACAGTGGCGTAGCGTGGGTTGCCAGAGCCTGGGGCCGTGCGGAGCAGTGGATGGGTGGGAGGGAAACAGATGGAGTACGCATGCGCATTCAACTGCCTAATGGCGTCCACATCACCCAACAGATCGCAGCTGCAGAGATAAGAAGCTGTTCCGTTGTCTGGAGAAGTCGTTTCCCAGTTCTCATGGAGAAGCTGTTTTCAGTGCAGCCCAGAGAGGAAAGCATGCAGCTCTATTGAGGAGCAGCACTGGGTGTTGAAATTTTGCACCTCTATTTTGCGCCTGGGGCAACTGCCCCGTGGCCCCTCCCATGCTATGCCACTGCTTGCAGATGCTTCCAGGTTCAATCCCTGACATCTTCAGGTTAGAGACTGAGACCCTGAAGATTTGCTGGACAATATTGAGCTAAAATGGACCAGTGGTCCAAAGCAACTTCCTATATTTACATCACTTCAATCATCCTAGCATTAAACCTGATTTGCTCCTTTCTTGCCCATTTAATTGTGGAACTTGTTGCTGTCTGCTTGAGTTTCCACCACCCTGAATCATTTAGTGTCATCAGCAAGCTTAACACGGCAGGTTGTTTTGAAGAAGCTAATAGCACCAGTCTCAGCACAGATAACTAGGAGAACCCACCCACTACTTCCCTGATATTTGACTGCCTATTCTGACCCCCTGGTCCTGTTCTTTAGCTTGTATTTATTACAAAGCACGTTTGCTCAGTTCCAGCTAGTGAGCTATTCCTGGGCAGAGATAATTTGGCCACATGATTTATGCTTTGATAAGCTCCATGTGGATTACTGTAGGGTACTCTATGTGTAGCGTCATTTGAAGAACACTCAGAAACTGCAAATCCAGTGGCTCATCTTTTGCATGGCTATCATGTGGAGTCCCATAACTCTGATTTTTAAAACTCTACCTTGGTTGTCAATACGTTTCTAGGTCAGATTCAATGTTTTTCAGAAGACTGATAAAGAGCTGGATGCCTTGAGACCTAAAGAGTTGAAGGAGCCCCTCTGTCTTTGCACACTACTTCCTAGCAGTTAAGATTGGCCAAAATTTGGGGGGCATAGTTAAAGGCAGGTATTCTTTTAAAATCTGGAATGAGGCAATGAAGAAAAAGTATCACTTAATGCTTCAAATAGGAAAAAACCTACAGATGTTTTGACACAGAGTCGTGGCGGTCAGAATTACAGCTTAGAAAAAATACAGTGGTCACACTCTTAAACTAATTCTCTCCCTCCTCTATCCCGTAGAAACACTCTCAGAGCACTCCTAGGTGGAGTTGGGGTGGAGCAAAATGGTGGCTCCACTCGCACATCCCAAACTAGGGCAGAAGTCATGGGGCAACCCCATCTCCTACAGTTTTGCTATGCCAGCTCCATACTGGTATGGCTGATGGTCTCCCAGACTGGGCTGGCTGAGGAATCTGTGGGGCTTTGGATCAACTGGTTTGCCAGCCCTAGATCCCCTCTTTCAGGACTTTTGTCCTGCCATCTTTCCACCAGCCTGGGCACAGCTGGGACCTCTGCCATGGTGGGTATTCCACTCCTCATCACCACCAGTGACATCTTCTCTGCTGCAGGAGGCCAGCAAAAAGCCAGCAACGCACCGTCCTAACCCCCTCCATCCATTTACATGGAGGAGGGGGTTGTGCTTTAAATCCAGTGCCAAAAGGATCCTTTTCCATGTCTCTTCCTTCCTCCCGCCCTCACACCAGGCTGAGTGTTTCCTTGCAAAACCTGCTTCTTGAGCGAAGGAACCAAGGTCATCACAGCAGAAACCATCAAATTACCATTGCCAGATCACAATTAGCCCAGCGTAGCTTTTCCTACTTTTTTACCCAAGCACCCCATGATGGACTTTTGCTGCATCACACTCTGTAAACGTGTCCATTTTTCATTTCCCCCAGGTGCTCAGCATGTGGCGGCGTTCCACCTTTCAAAAAAAGAGAGGGGGGGGGATGCAGTATAATATGCTTTGATTTAAATTATTAGCCCTCTGCACCATTTCTTTCAGATGCTATTTTCCTGCCCATTCCTCTGACTGCTGAACACAATTGCTACAACTCAATTATTAAAACAGATGCTAAAAATAGCTCCGCAAGAGCTTGTCTGCAAAGCAAAATCTTTCAAACACCACCAGATAATCCAGACAGAAGCTTCTTAGCTTTTTAAAATTCTTTTCTGTTGTTTCCTTTTTTTAAAAAAAATGCCCCCTAAGTGACATAACACTAAAATCAACAATAGAAAAACATTAATCATAGGGGCTACTGCATACGTGTTTCTTTGAGGTCCTGGGAGTCTGCAATTGCTTATCCGGCTTTCGATGCCAGAACTACTGCTCTAATGAAATATGCAACCTTGTCATGTTCACTTACGTCTCCGACTGGCAAGTCTGGGACACTACGCATATTGGGATTCCAGCTGGTACCCCTTTGAATCACTTTCCGGCTCTTACATCCCAGAGCCAACCCGGTGGCTACAAAATTGTACTAGAGTTTTCAATTGGCAAAATGAGGTGTACAGCTTGAAAATGGCCGTAGTCGCTCACAACATGCACAGAGTCACACAGGATACAGGAGAAGGTGCTACAGGGGTGAAGAACCTGAGAGCCACAGTCCTTTTTAGGCAAACTTTCAAGGACCATGTGACCACAGTCACATGGCCAAGAGGCAAAAGTGAACAGAGGACTGAACATTAATTTTACCTGTGTGCAGTAGGCTACTTTCCACCACATCCCTCTCTATCCTCCATCCTGACAGGAAAGATGCGTCATCTTCCTCCTCATCATCACCAGGAGTCAGTTTTAATATTTTGCAAAATTAAAAACCCACAGAATACTAAATATTAAAATTATGAAAAATCAAAGTGTTGTGTCTGCTTTAAAAAATAATAATCTTAAAGCAGCATCACAAGAGGCAGAATGATTGGATTTTTTAATGAACTAATCAATGCCTAATGCAATAAGAGTTTACAATTAAGTGACTATTGATTACTGGCTGCTCTCCTTGATTTAAATAAAATACACAAATGCAGTAAAATCGTGTTTCAGGCAACCTGTTACTACAAGGGAGTTGGGGTGTGAACTGGGGCCAGTGAAGGGCCCTGGTCCTGCGGTCTCCCAACCTTGCCATACGAAATGCAAGCCATTCAAGATGGGAAAAAGCTTTGAAAATAAATCAGTCAGTTATTTCATTATTAGACTTCCTGTGGCTATTTACGGATTGAGCATGGTGCACCCACACCTACCATTTTAGGAAAGGGCAAACAAATAACCGAATCTCAGTTTAGAAACATGTGATTGGAACCATTAAAATATTATTTTTAAAAACTGTTTTTTATAATATTTTTATTAATTTTTTAACATATCATTTCCAACATTCATATAACATAATTCTTTATCTTATACAATGTTTTTGACTTCCATCAGCTCCTCTGGTGATTTTCCGTTTTTATCACTTATTCTGCATTTCCTAATTTTCCTGTTACTCTTAATTATCATTAACTAATATTTCTCTTCATACTCTTTTTTTGCAATATTTCAAATAATCCTCCTTACAAAACGTCTTGCAATCCTACTAGCGTAATCTGTTCATTACAATTACTTTTCAAATAGTTCGTGTATTTCCTCCAGTCTTCTGAGAATCTCTGGTCCCTATTTTTTAAAAGTGATCTATAGTAATGGGTGAGGTCTCTCAAGCAATTGACAGGCTTCCATCCCTCCTGCTTACAGGTGTTAACACACAACATTGGGATTTTAGGCACCATACCTGAAGCCTGCAAAGCTGCCTGAGAAGGTTTTGCAGGCATGGCCAAACTTGGCCCTCAAGATGTTTGGGGACTACAATTCCCATCATCCCTGACCACTGGTCCTGGTAGCTAGGGATGATGGGAGTTGTAGTCCCAAAATATCTGGAGGGCCATGTTTGGCCATGCCTGGTAGGAAACGGGTGGCAAGCTATAACTTAGTGTAATTACATAAGATGAGCCCTGCTAGATCATATCAAAGGTCCATCTGGTCCAGCATTCTGCTTTCATTGGGGCCAACCAAACACCTATGAGAAGACTGCAACAAGGACATGAGTCTAACAGCCCTCTCTTGCTGTCTCTGGTCATGGAGGTAACATAACCATCATGATTTGTAACCTTATCTGCCACAAATTTGTCCAGTCCATTTTTTAAGCCATCCAAGTTGGTGCTCAACACTAAAACTTGTGTCTAAGAGAGAGATGGCACCTATAACCCACAGCTGGTTCTCCCCTGGTCTCCTTGCTGGCCCAAGTGGGACTAATTTAGCCAGCTAGCCCTGGTGATCATCTAATGTTTATTGCATGGATTTCCCCCCTAAATTTTTGATTTTATTGTTATTTATGCTTTATACCGTATTTTATGCTGGTTTTTTTGTAGCATCAATTAAGTGTTTTAAATTGGTTTTTAGCCGCCCTGAGCCCGGTTTCCTGAATTGGAAAGGGCAGGCTATAAATAAAAAAATATTATTATTATTATTATTATTAAAGCTCTGGGTGATAACCAGTACGAAGGGATGAAAGGTTCTGTCTATTTTGCTTCTAGCAGTTTCTCATTTCTTCAGTCTTAAATTCAATTCGGCCATTCGTGACTCTTACTAAAATTGTTATAATTAATCATGAAAATTCACCAGCATTTTTCTTCGAATTTCTCCTAATAAAAACATTTTTGTACAGAGCTTTGACTAACATGGACATTTTTGCTTCATTTCCCCCTAGAATGCATTACAGTGAAAATACCATCATTAGCATACACACTGTCTCCTTATGTCTATGTTTCCAATAATTGTTTGCGGTATTTTTGTGTCCAAAAATTCCCCAAAGCAGAAATTTCAAAGGATAGCTGTGTTTCAGTTCGCATATTATTTCAAAAACTGCGAATTTGGTAGATGTGGCTTTAAATGCAAACTGAATAGAATTTCTCCCCATCCCTACTGGCAAGGGAGTGGCTCAGGGTCATCTGCAATGGGCAAAGGCTGTACTACATATTTCTTTTCCCTTTGTAACTCAGCTTGTTTGGATGAATTGGTTAAAAAAAAAAGTTGCTGCAAGGCTCAAAGAAATGCTTGCGAGAGGATCTGATCAATATGTACCACAACGAAAATGTGTGATTGAGATTAAGGATCCCTGGATTACTTATTGACTACTATCTTTGATTTAATTTATTTTTTAATCAGACATGCAAAATATGTAAAATAAAACCAGGCTTAATGTTTTGTAAAAAAAAATCCTGGATACTAAATATTAAATTTATGAAACATCAAAGTATTGTGTCTGCTTTACAAAAAATACTTTAAGCAGTATCACAAGATGCATAATGACTGAATTTTTTTATGAACTGATCAATGCCTAATGCAATAAAAGCTTACAATTAAGTGACTATTGATTACTGGCTACTCTCCTTGATTTAAATAATACAGTAAAATCATGTTACAGGCAACCTGTTACTACTTGTCTATCCCCTTCTCCCCCCCCCCCAAATAATCCAGCGAACTAGCATTTATTTCTATGCTTCATTTCTTCCATCTGGGGCGGGGGGAAGCTTCACACAGTTAGAATAATTTACATGTAAGAGGGCAATCTGACATTTTGAGCAAATACATGGATCGCACCCAAGCGTGGACACGGTGCAAAGACTACCAATAATTGAAAAAGCTATGACAATTGCAACAATAATAAAGTTAAGTCCAGTTCCCTTTGACTCTTCCTCCCTCTATTTCTATTCCAGCTTTTCATTATAAGAACCACAATGGAACTTGAAGACACTGTGCCTGAGTTTGCTTATTTTTCTCTTCCCTCCTCCTCCCCCTTTCCTTTTGGGTCTGCAGGCAGGAACTGTTTTGCTTCTGTTGATCTTATGTAAGCTGCTCTGGGGGCATTTTTCAGAGTGGTACACAAATGCTTCAAATAAATAAAACCACCAAGGCCAGTCCCCTCTCCAGACTTCAGGTTATGCAGACAAACTGAGTGCAGAAATTGGAATATTTTGTCTGAAATACTGCTAAGGGGGAAAAAGTACTTGCTTATCCATTCTAATCATGTGTGAGACCTTTTTGCTCCTCTGCTTACATGAGCTAAACTCCCACCTGCAATTGGTTTAAATGGAAATAAAACTCTTGAAAATCATTTTGTATGGGTATTTTTCTGTAGTCACTGCAGAGTACTCCACGGCTCAAAGACAAGTGGTGAAAAGATAAAGATTTTTTCCCCTGCGTGTAGATATACCTGAACTAAAGCGTCTATGTGCTCCAGAGGGAATTCAGGGTAACGGTTAAGAAACAAAATGGGCAAAAATAGTAGAACATAGTGAAGGCTGACAGATTCCTGTGTGTCCTTGAACTGGCTTGGTTTTTCACCTCCCTTTAGCTCCCTTTCCAAGCCAGTTATCGGACTTCAATCCGGCATGTCTAGTTTTTTTCCTGACCACAATAGCCCACAATATTACATATTTATCCTGCTCTTCCCACAAATGACTCAAGAGCATACCGGGTTCTCCACCGCCCCAACCACATCATCACAACAATCATGTGACGCTGAGATAATATCTGACTGGCCTCAAATCACACACATCAGGGCTTCCCAGGTATCACGGTTAATCAACACTGGCTGATCTTTCTTGAAAACCAGCAATACTGTTCACACATAAGCTTGTCCCTAAAAACTATTACTTCGTTCATTTCTTTCTGTCTCGTCTTCCTTTTTCATATCAACACCATGAAAACATTTACCTCTAAATGAATAGTCTTAACATTCCTCAGTCTGTTGTTCTCAATATTCTATTAATGGAGTTTGTGGAAGCTAGATTGATCAGCTCTTACAAATTGCAGCAAAGTGGAACCTCCATGTTCAGTAAATATACCTCTGAATAGCAGGTGCTGAGGACAAAATAACAGAGGAGGGTTTTTGCATTTAGGAGCTGCATGTAAGATTCACATATGGCCGGTCACTGTTAGAACTAGATATACCATTAGTGCAGATCATGGGTAGGCAGAAGGTAGAATGGGAACTATCAGTAGATTTCTTGGTGATTTGCTGTGGATTGGAAAGAGTTTCCGACTCCTAATTGTCTAACAATAGCAGTAATAAAACAGCTTCTCAGCTAAATTAAGCTGCTGAAAAATAATGCTTGAGGGGAATAAAATGAGGGATTGGCATGAAAGGACATGTGAGCTTGGTCCAGGCCCCAATTACAAATTCATGGGCTTAGCATGTGCTCAGAGCCCCCCAGTTCCATAATTCTTGGTCTGGTGAGAGGACCTCAGGGTTCTAGAAAAAAGCAAAGTAGGTCTTGCAATCCTAAAGTCTGCCCACTCCTAATCTAGATAGATCATGAATGTGTTCCTCTAGTTTTTATTTGATTCCAACTCCCATCAGCCCCAACCACCAAAACCAATGGTAAAGGATTATGGGAGCTGTAGCTTAATAACATCTGGAAGACCACAGGCTTCCAATCTCTGAGATACATCTTTGTATCATATGCAGCCTTACCTGGAAACAAGTCTGATTGAACTCCAAGGGGCTTACGTCTGAGTAGACATGTATGGGCTTGAACTGAATATGCAGTTTTAGTTTAGTGGTGCATATACTTGGGGAAGTGAGAGCTGGACCATAAAGAAGGCTGATCGCCGAAGAATAGGTGCTTTTGAATTATGGTGCTGGAGGAGACTCTTGAGAGTCCCATGGACTGCAAGAAGATCAAACCTATCCATTCTTAAGGAAATCAGCCCTGAGTGCTCACTGGAAGGACAGATCCTGAAGGTGAGGCTCCAATTCTTTGGCCACAACATGAGAAGAGAAGACTCCCTGGAAAAGACCCTGATGTTGGGAAAGGTGGAGGGCACAAGGAGAAGGGGATGACAGAGGACGAGATGGTTGGACAGTGTTCTCGAAGCTATCAGCATGAGTTTGACCAAACTGTGTGAGGCAGTGGAAGAGAGGAGTGCCTGGCGTGCTCTGGTCCATGGGGTCACGAAGAATCGGACATGACTAAATGACTAAACAACATACTTGGGGACAGTGGAAGAAAGTCTTTCAAGGTTTGAGCACTGACTCTTTTCTCATTGTGCTTATTTCGAGCATGCCCAAATATATTCTAAAATACCAATGGTAGATTTGTTGAGATTGGTTTCACTTCACAGTGACTCAGAGGCTGACTGGATGTGTCATGACAAATTTGGCATCCCCTCCAAACCCTTTCATTATCATAAGATCAGTCCAACCGGCATGGGGCATTCTAAAATTAAGCGGGTGGCTGGCAGTGTATGATTTTTCTGGAAGGAAAATTAGCATGATGTGTTTGGTGAGTGGATACCTGAGTGGGGGAAAGGAACGAGTGGACTCTCCAGCAAAATTCCTGTCCTCTAAGAGGAGTTCTCCTGCTCAAGGTTCCCAACAGCCTAGAACATGAACCTTATAGTGCTGTTTAGCCCTGTCAAGGTGGAAGAAAGATGGACTTTCAGGAGTTGGAGCAGATAAAGGAGAAGGCGGGTAAAGGACGCTATACCACCAGGTCAGGGTTGCAATTTATCCCCCCCCCCCCAGTCAACACAGATTGGCCTGTTGGGCCAGCTCCCTGGGAGAGGCCCACCCAAGCCCACCAGCCTGGCCAATCACCAGCGATTGCTGACAGGTGTCCAGCCAAACCCTGGCTCCTTGCTGGATCACCACAGAGCCTATGGTCAGGCTGCAAAACCGCCCACCAATGAAGGTAAGTGGACTTTTTTGAACATTTAAAAGTACAACCGGTTTACAAGTCAATGCAGCAGGAGGCTTCTACATATAACCAAGTGCTAGAGCTGAATACTTTCCTCTAATGAACACATTTTCAAACATCTTTTTTGGGGGGTTGGATAATCTCATCAGAAAATTCTGAGAAGTAAGAATAGCTTCATTTTGGTTTCCATATTGTTTGGGGAAGTATGAATCAGGCAGAATCGCATTAGAGTACCAATCATACTCAATTTCCTTCCCCATTTTTAGTAAGTGCTCCCATTTTTCCATATAGGTTTAGGCACTCTCCTCCAGAGACTGGGATTATAATATTTCATGCAACCACCAACCTGCAGCTGCCTTCTTCCTTGAAACATTTCTTTCCAAGTCCTTGTCAAGGCATCAGGTATTGCTAGACCCGATACTTAAGATTTTCCTGGCTTGCAAATATGACTGTTTTCTTAAAGCAGGGGTTGGGAATCTCAAACCCAGGAGCCAAATATGCCCCCCCCAGGCTCCTCTGTCTGGCTTTTGGGACACTCCGCACACCACATCCCCTCTTCTCAGGCCATACCCTTTGAAGGCCCCTCTTCTGCCCCCTCCTTAAATGATTTGCCCCTCATCTTGCTTGTTGCAGTGGTGGATACAGGTGCAGGAGAGTTTAGCTCGAATGCACTCTACTATACAAATATAAAAGTCGTAGCCATTGCTCCACCCACTTTGCGTCTCTGGCCCCACCCAATTGGGCTGAAAAGGGTTTCCCACCCTTGTCTCAGAGTTTGTGGCCTCCAAAGCAGCAAACCATTCTTAAACCTACAGGGTGGTTTTGCCTAGAGGCACGTTCAGGCTTTTCTTGGTTCGTATGCTAGAGGAATAGGAGTGCCCCTCTTCTCTTGTCACAGATAAGCTCCTTCACCTGGATTCTTCCATTATGCAACATGGGTGTCAGATTCGGCCTCTGTTTTACCATCGAACTCGGATACAAGGTTAATTTAATTGTTTGACAGCTCCAGCAGTCTCTCCCTGCTCCTTTGTAATAGTGCCGAGAGAACAAAGAGGTCTCAGATATTATCTTAAGACAAGAGAATCTCTTGCTTGGCAATTTTCATGCTGTCAAATATGAGATTGTTAAGGAACTTATCAGTAGGTGGGTTTTGATCAATATTTTGTTAAAGCAAAGACAATTACATCCCAATTTAGCAAATATATGACGAGCTTTCAGGAAAATACTTTCTGACACAATCTCGAGGCTTCTGTTCAGAAAGCCACTCTCCTTCTCAAGTGAAATATCAGTTTTCCACATGCAAGCCCTTGCAAACTTTTGACAGGGCACATTCTACTTAAAAATAGAGCCAAGAAGAGCTAACATGATCTCCCATGGACTCAAATTTAGGGCGTGTGCTAAAATGAATGCTTGGCCCACATGAAGTTGCATCAACTTCCTTCTGCTTATTCCTGTTTTATTTAAAATCTTTGGCATCAATAGGGAATGATCGCTGGGTTACACAGTCAGTGAGAGAGGATGTGAATGACTGCTTTTCCAGGGTGTGATACAGTAACCTTCCTCATTCCTTGACAGGGCTTCACCCAGCTGTGGAAGACCTCTAGGAACCAATTGTCAACTTTTGCCAGGGGAAATATTCACCTGTCACACTCGCCTTTCCCCTCTAGGAGTTCATTACCACCCTGATAGGTGAAGTCAGACTGGAAGGGAGAGACTGGTCCAAGGAAAAAAAGTCAGGGCCAAATGACATGTTAGGCAGAGTTTTGTGCAGTGGTTCCTTGGGTGCTTTTTGGTTTTACATGAAAAGCAGTTGACTGAAGTTGCATCTACGAGTGCAGGAGGAAGTGCCGGATTTATGTATAAGCTAAACAAGCCCTAGCTTAGGGCCCCATTCTCTTGGGGGCCCCCTAAAAATTAAAGTAAAAAAACCTGGATGTACATTTCCAAAATATAAGATAAAAAGCAAATAAAATAAAACCTACAGAAAGCAACAGTGTTTTGTGTTGTGTAGGCTCCTGTGATGTAAGTCATGGGCCCCGCCTGCTAGCCTGCTCCCTAAAATATCACTGGTTTGCTCATTTCTATATATAGGGTGCCTACATTCTGCATGTGCAAATGGCTTTAGATACCATAAATTACCATATAGCATATATTCAACACAAAAAAGCAGCAACAATTTGTTGTTGACAAAGGACAGCTGGACATATAAAGGACCCCATTACCTCCAGTAGCTTAGGGCCTCATCAAACCTAATTTCTCCCTGGCAGGAGGGACAGGGTGCTTATCTTTTACTCTGTTGATCTTTGCTCCTGACAAAATTGCTCCCGGTCCCCCCTTTCCCTTTTTTTAAGAAGAGGTACAGCAGTGGTGGGCAACATCTGGCCAGGAGGCCTACTAAGTCCTGCCAGACCTCTTCATTTGGTCTATGAGGCCATTTTCGCCAGGTCACAAGCCCACCTGCTCTACTTCTGATATCATAGATGACATCAGGTGTGGGGCAAGTAAAGACTCAGCTGGACCAAAAAGGGATTTGCAAGCCCCAATGATCAGCTGATCCAGTACCTATCCACCAGGGAATGAGGGAGGTGTTCATGGTGAGTTCCGGCACCTCTTTTTCTAGAAAAATAACACTGGAATCCGCCATGTGTTGGTCTTCACAATTAGGTGAATGTGCCATTTTAATAACAAAGTACAGTAACTTGCTAATTGTCTTCATTAATTAAATATTTTCTGAAGCATCTGTTTAGAATGAAGCAGAGAGATCTGAATGAAATCCCACTGAACTGTGGCTTTTAGAGGGTGTGTGTTTTTAATCAGCTAAACTGCTTAGGAGAAGTAGGAGAAGTCATACTTTCAATATAGACACAGCAGCTTTAATTACCCATGGTTGTTATACTATAAAAAGCATTGAAGAGCCATCAGCAGTTCAGCCGATTTGCCAAGACGAGCTCCTTTCATTTTATGTAGGATCTGCTTTTGACATCTCCCAACTGAAAAAGCCCAAACATCCTCACAATATTAAAGACTTATATTGTCGTCTTCTGGAAACGGTGAAAGAAGAGTAATACAATGAACTGTCAAATAAATAAATAAAATAAAAACATTTCCTTTGTGGTTACTTTTGAGATGGCAGACAACTGCATCAAACAGCACAAGCCAAGAGACTTATATCCAGAATTCACATTCACCGTGGTTTTGAGCTCTATGCAGCCAACGTAAGATTCTGATCTTTACAGGGATGCTGTGAGCTATTCTTCAGCAGCCAGTCCCCCATGTAGAGAGCTTATTGTGTGGTTCGACTCATTATCAATACAATACTGCCATCAGAAGAATTCAATATATCTGTCTTCAGTTATTCGAACAATGCATCCTAGATACCAAAGGATGACCTGCTGCACATTAGGCTCCACTTTATGTAGATTTATTTACTGATCCCTTATTCCATGCCAGTCTCCAACCTCCCTTCTCTCAGTGTCCCCTCATCAGATCCAGACACCATCTTTGTCCAGCCAGCCTTTGACAGGCATCAACTGCAGAGGTTGGAGTCCTGTTCTCACACCACAAGGAGTGATGGATAATGCACACTTCAACACTGAAATATTGTCTAAAGCAGACTGGGCAATGCACACTTTTATCAAGATAAGTTGACTTGATCCCCAAATCCTGATAGATCATTCTGAGTGACTTGAGGAAATTGTTCTGTGTATTTCCCAAATTATCTCAATAATTATCTGAGCAACAAGCACATTACACACAGAAAGTTGGATGCCTCCCATAACATTTTCTAGTTCAATTCTTCAATCACCTCCTCCATCTCCACTTGTGACATTAGCACTGCTGATGCAATGGGGAGATAAAACTAAAACAGCATTTTATCACAGATCAACATCCGTATCTCTTGGCAGGAAACAAATGACCACAGGGGCTTTATAATGCCCTCAGGCACAGGAGCTTTTGCAGTAATCTGTGACAAATAAAGGAGGCATGTTATGGAACTAACTCCTAACAGATTATGGTACAAATGAAAGATTCTATGCATTTTCAGTGGCACTTGCAAAAAGAGAGAAACAGATGCCCAGAGGGAGAAATGTGTACATTTAAAATGCCACTGCATGCCTGCTAATACATATCCCTGCTCCTCATAAAAGTAGCATTTCAGAATTCAGTCTGGATTGTCTGCAACTTCAAATCAATAAAAGGTTGGGTGTGTTTTTTTTATCAGCCGCAATCAGCACTGAAAAATGCACTTGATTTCTAGCCATACAACAAAGCGGCGTGGACTGAGTAATTATGCATATGAGGGAATTTAGAAAACAAGAAGCATTTTAGCAAGTTTGAACGATGTATGAACAAGCAAAATTGGGACATTGTTGAAAAGTGAAACAGAACGCTACTTTATTGGGTTGGGGAAAGGGAAACAAGAACAATTATTAGTTGCTATGATCTGGAGCCTAATCACTGTTCCTTTTGAAATGGTTGTGACAAAATTTAATGCTTAGGATTTGTCAGTTCACACATGCTGGCCCTGGCCCTCTCCCTGCCAGGTATGCACCTGTGACTACAGGACGATGTGCTAGCATGGATACAGCTACAATGACTCCCACAACTGTGGCTGGAACAGAACCTCTGCTTGCTGTATTCATGAACTGCCCAGGTCACTAACCTATCTCCAGGTGCTTGTAAACACAAAGAGAGATACACCCATGGCTGATAGGGTATGTGGTTGCAGAGGCTGCAATCCTAGACACACTTACCTGAGAGTAAGTCCCCTTGAACTCAGTGGGGTTTGCTTCTTAGCAGAAAAGGTAAAGGTAAAGGACTCCTGACCATTAAGTCCAGTCGCGGACAACTCTGGGGTTGCGACACTCATCTCGATTTACTGGCCAAGGGGGGTGATGTTTGTCTACAGACAGTTTTTCCGGGTCATGTGGCCAGCATGACTAAGCCGCTTCTGGTGAAACCAGAGCAGTGCATGGAGACACCATTTACCTTCCCGCCGGAGTTCTACTTGAACTCTGATGTGCTTTCAAACTGCTAGGTTGGCAGGAGCTGGGACCGAACAACGGGAGCTCACCCCATTGTGGGGATTTGAACCGCCGACCTTCCAATTGGCAAACCCAAGGCTCAGTGGTTTACACCACAGCACCACCCGCGTCCCCTAGCAGATCTGTTTACTTCTCTCCATATGCTTCACATTGGCTGCATCATGCCTAGTGTGACCTCAGGGGCCACTGTGACACGAAACCCAAACTTTCTTTCCTAGACATTGCTGGAGAAGCCGTTGGAATGGAATGAGAGGTTAATAATTTGAGGAATTCAGAATTTGAGTACACTTCTCTCATCAGTAGATGTGAAGATGACATCAGTGGGAAGGGCTGCCAACTCTGATAGGATTGCCAGCTACAGCCATTTGTGGACTGAGAGAGCCTGGCATCAGCAATTCATACTTTGGTGACCTCATGTTTGGATCGTTGCAATGCTATCTGCAGGAGGCTACTCTTGAAAATGGTTCAGAAGCTGCAGGTAGTTCAGACAGGATCAGTTATTAATTGGGGCAGGAAGCTGAGAGAACGCAACACCAGACTGAATTGGCTGCTGGTAAGCTACCAGGCTCTGTTCAAGGTGTTGGTAAATGTCTATAAGCTCTAAATGGCTCAGGGCCCAACTATCTCCAGGAGTGCCTCATCCAAAACCAGCCATTTTTGATCCTTATGATCCATGGAGCGGTGGGAAGGGCTCTGAGGACTGATGAAGGGACTTGTAGAAGAATCTTTTCTGTAGTGTGGCCTCAACTTTGGGACAATGTCCCCTTGCATCTGTCCCCTTCATTGTTGGCAGGCAGTGATCCATGAAAGACACTTCGGTTTACCAAAGTCTAATAGGGTAATGTTTGTCCTGAACAGCAGTCTACAGGGTTTTACTCACTCTGTGAACATTTTAATTCTGTACTAGATGCAATGTTGTTGTTTATCCTTTGTTGTTCATTGCCCTGGGCTCTGTGGAAGGAATGGCAAGTCATACACAACAACAACAACAACAACCACCACCACCACCACCACCACCAAACAACAACAACAGCAATGCAGAGTTTAAAATTCTGTCATTTGGTGGTTATTTTCATGGGAAGCACTGAGATTTTATCATGGCACCACTTGACTTGTTTTCTGGGCAAAACATTATTCCTATATGAAAACTGCTGAGCAGCTATATCCACAAAAGAAATGAAGACAGCAGTCAAGCTGCCTGATTCTCTTTCATCTTGAATTTCGAAGACACATTACATAACATTGTTTTCTATATTTGCAGGAGTACTGAGTGAATTTCAGGACCCCAGGGGATACAGACAAAAATGTGTTGCGCCTTGGGCCCCCTTAATCAGCTCATCTGTTATGTATCCATGGACTAAATGCATTTTTCAGGGCTTTCAGGACTTGGTAGGAGGTCCTGTACAAGATATCAGTCTGCCTGAGGCAGAAATAGACTCAGTCCTCCTCAAATCAAGGAGCATCATACCCAAAGCTGGTTCGAGTTATTTTGGTACCTGGGACAGAAAACCCCCAACTGCTTCTCCCCAGGAGTAACAACAACAACACATTAAAAACTAGTATTTGTACACCAAATATAAGATTTGATTCAGAACCAGTTTCATAACTCCTAAAGTGGTCCAATTTGGCTTAGGTCCAAATCAGCACTTTATTTTGGAAAAATGGCAGCTCCATGTCTTCATATACACTATTATTGGGAATTTTCTTACATGGCTAAAACTCTTTTATGTTTTGACAGAACTGTGTGAGATTCAAAACCCATTCTGAGTGGCTAAAGCTTACATACAAAATGGGTGCAGGATTTGATATCACTGTTTATGCAATAAAACACGATCATGTTTAAGGGGCGGTGGTGTTCAATGAAGGAGAGGCCAGGCCAGTGCAAATATGAACTGAGTAGCAAGAGCAAACTGTCTCCTATGCATTGTGGATTTTTGTAGGGATATTACTGAGATGTTTTGTGGGTGCCTTAGGATGTCCTGGCAGCCACACTGATGCCCATGGGCATCATATTGGTGAACACTGCCTTATGTGGGCGAGCTTAGAGACAATACATTTTTTGACATCTGGACTGCTAAGGTTTTGTGAAACATTTCATGGGTTCTCATATAGATCCTGTTTTGCCTCTGACAATCCCAAAATCTCTGAGGCACCTCAATCAGGCTCAGGATTTGAGATTCATCTGAATCCAATGCAGACCCCTAAGAAGTTCAAACTATAATAGAACATGGTTTAGCAATGTGATACAGTGAAGGATTGGCATTTAATTTTTGATATTATTAAGCATCAATATTCCTGGTATTTGGCACTGTGGAACATGGATTTGTGAAATGGAAACTGTTGGCATTCATGAGATGCACCATAGCTTTTCCTGCTGAATGTTTCTAAGACATCTAGCAACTAGAAAAATGCTTTCGTTTAGGCTACTTTGGATCCACATTATTCATTCATTTATTTTTTGTTGTTGAGAAGCAGCACTTTTGCTAGCACGGCTGACGTTCTCTATTTCCAATAACTTTGTGTCTAAGATTAGTTGTTTATTATATTGATACTTGCCTTGCTATTTCCCTTTGGAATACACCTGTGGGTTTGGTAGCTGACAATCAATTGAAGCAAGCAAAGAATTTCCTGGTGGGTTCAGCAGAGGTTGGCTTTGCCTATAATTCATTAAGTTTCAAAGATTTTTTCTGAGTAAAACTGCAGGGTTTTTTTCTTTTAAAAATAAAGTAAAACCATTTTACCCTTCTCTTGATGATCAAGAAATGAAAAATTCCAGTTATGCAGCCTAGCAGTTGTTCTCCTAAAGGTAAATGTGGGGACACAAGGCCATAACTCAAGATTGAAAGGCACTTTTTGCCAAAATATGTGCTTTCAAATATATGGACCCAGGTTCAATATCTGACATCTTCCTTCATGGGATCTTAAGGAGAAAAACCTATATATTTGATCCTAGATTGCTGCTGCCAAACTCAGTAGACAGTATAGGTCTGGTGGACTATTCATCTAATTTAGTATATCTTAACATCTATCCATCACTCTGAAAAATTATACAGTCACTAGCCTCAAGCAAGCTAACACTGAAAGATTCTTGAAACTTCTAAAATGTGGCTTAGCATGCAAGGGAAGGCAGTGGGAATAAGTGAGCGAGCACAGTAATCATCACCACCCACATGTTGAAGGGTGAACATTTAAAGCAGACAGTCTCCTATACTGGAAGAAGCAAAGATCACCAGTGTTGAAGCAATGATTCTTCAACATCAACTTCGTTGGACTGGTCATGTTGTTCGGATGCCTGATTATCGTCTTCCAAAGCAACTACGCTATTCTTTACTTAAAAATGGAAAGTGTAATGCTGGTGGTCAACAAAAGAAGTTTAAAGACTCTCTCTCGGCAAATCTTAAAAATTGTAGTATAAACACTGACAACTGGGAAACACTGGCCTGCGAGTGCTCCAATTGGAGAACAGCCTTTACCAAAGGTGTCATGGGCTTTGAAGATGCTTGAACTCAGGACAAAAGGGAGAAATGTGCTAAGAGGAAGGCATGTTTGGCAAATCCTAGCGTGATCAACTCCCACCTGGAAACCTATGTCTCCACTGTGGAAGGACGTGTGGATCCAGAATTGGCATCCACAGCCACTTACGGACTCACTGTTAAAACTGTATCATTGGAAGACAATCTGACTTAGCTACGAGTGATCGCCAAAGAAGAAAAAGACTCATGGAGGATTCATTGCCATGTTTCCCAAACTTGGGTCTCTGGCTGTTTTTGGAGTACAACTCCCATCATCCCTAGCTAGCAGGACCAGTGGTCAGGGATGATGGGAACTGTAGTCCAAAAACAGCTGGAGACCCAAGAGAGGGAAACACTGTTCTATCATATAGGCCAAATGGTCTAAAAAGCACATGAGGCTCCCTGTGTCATACATTCACCCTTCAACTTGGGGAGGACAACTAGAACAGTGTCCCGGGTGGTGGAGCCAACGCGGTCATCCCTGCTGTCCTCTCACATGTGGCTACTCGAGTTGCCTCAAGAATGCCTGTCAAGGGCTTCATCTGAGTGGAGGATGGTGTCCCTAACCATTCTGATTATGGTGGCTATAATAATAATAATTTATTATTTATACCCCACCCATCTGGCTGGGTTTCCCCAGTCACTCCGGGCGGCTCCCAACAGAAAATTAAAAACACAATAAAACATCAGACACTATTTCTCCCCCTATTTTGGTTTGGCTTAACTTGGAGAGCCTATCAAGATTGTACTCCTTGACACCTCCCAAGTTCTGAAAGTGAGTTGCTAGTCAAATATGAACAAAGACTGTTCTTCATACCTCCTAAGACTATGTATACAAAAAAAGACCCTCATCATATTTTTTTTCCATTTTCTAAAATACTGATTCCCCCCCTCACGCATTTGTTCGGTGACACTTTTATTACCAGACACCATCTTGCTTAACTACAAAGCTGATGTAGCATACAAGCTGCACCTTGTCATTGACACATAAACTTTACTTATTCATTTGCATCAAAGTCAGAACACTAGCAACTGTGCGCCTTTCAGCCGGTTATTGCTCTGACAGCAAGGAGAAATGCTAAAGCTGAAATGCTGCTCTCAGGGACAAATTGCAGCCAACACACAAACGCATACACTGTAGCCCAATGAATCTTCTTCTGCTTTTAAAGCTGCTTTGGATCAGAGGCAGCACGTCTCTGTCTACGTGTTGCTGTGGGTTCAAGAAGACCATTGTGCTCCTGTCCTGCGTGTGGTCTTCCTGGAGGCATCTGGTTGGTCTCTTTGGGAAGCAGGATAATGCACTAGACTAGATAGGCCTTTGGTCTGATCCAGACAGGTCTCTGGTGTTCTTATGAAGAAGGGTTAAGAAGCAGGAAGAAGAGAAAGCAATTCACACTTACGTTAGCTCTCACCTCTCTGCTCCAAAAATGTCAGGAGGAGGTCAGCGTTAAAAAACACCAGTGTCAAGGGAAGTCAACTCTTTAGTCAAAGAAACCAAAACAGTGCTGACCTAGTGATAACAGAAACGTTTTCCAGTAGGTCTTGCCCCAATGAGGCAGTTGCAATGACTGAAGATCCCCACCTTCCCACTGCTCTCTAAGGCTCCTTGCCCAGTTCCTTCCCTAGCAGCCTAAGGCTCTGTCACCTTGCATCTCAGTGCTGCACCTTCTTCATTTCTCTGCATGTTCTAGGAGACCAGAGGAGAGGGGAGCTGGTCGCAGCAGGAAGGTGAGACTCCCTGGCTTCTTCAGCAGACTGCCTCATAGCTGCCTCTTTTCTCCCCTTCTCCCCAGCCTCTGTTTCTGCCTCTGATTCTAGACTGCTCTCTGCCTCAGCCTCTTCTTGCTCACTAAACCCTGTTGCCTCTTCAGCTTTATTCTCACACAGAGGAATAAAGAAAGCTTGGTTTATTGTACAAAACAGGAGTGACAGAATATATATAAATGCTGCTTCAGACAGCAAAGTTACAATTCAAGCAGGTAGCAAATTCTAAAATACATACACACCTTGGTTAAAGAGTAAAAGATTCTCTGACTATTTTAAAAGGCCTACGGAACTGTGTGAATGCCAATTTTGCCTCAAAACCACACTAGAAATGGAGAGAGAGGAGAAAGGAAAGGCTACCCAGTTCTTTTTTTCAAGAAGTTGTTACAGTAAGTCGCAGGACGACTTAGGGCAGCCCTGAACAGATGCTGGTTTGACAATAGCCGTGTTCACCGCCTGTGGAGGTGCTAAAAACTATAGCATGCTGTCTCACTAGCTGGTTTGGGGGTGGCCCCTGGTTCTGGTGTAGGTAAAATAAGTGCACCCCACATCTCTCATTTTCTTAGATTCAGACAGGCGTGAAGGGCAACTTGGAAGGGACCTTGTATGCAATGGTAGAGGCCTGGCTGGAAAGGTTAAAGGTCACCACCACCACATGGGAGATGGATTGAAGAAAAGGAAATAAAAACTGCCCCCACCTCGCAGCTTGACAAATCATGGTTAGGAGCGGCTAGAAGCTAGGTGGAGTCATAGATCTAAAACAAAGTGTAGCATATGCTGGCCAGCTTCCATTTTGACTTGAAATGTTTGTTTTGGGCTTCTCAAAAGTACGTAAAAGCAAGAAGCAGGCAGGGGGAGTCCTGGTCTGCAATGGCACCCACCTGAGAGGTGCCAGAACTGAGCTCTGGCTGAAAAAAACCACTGAGTATACTTATGTGAGGGGCGCGGGTCGTGCTGTGGTGTTAACCATTGAGCTTTGGGCTTGCCAATTGGAAGGTCGTGGTTCGAATACCCACAACGGAGTGAGCTCCCGTTGCTTGGTCCCTGCTCCTGCCAACCTAGCAGTTCGAAAGCATGCCAGTGCAAGTAGATAAATAGGTTCTGCTCTGGCGGGAAGGTAAATGGCGTTTCCGTGCACTGCTCTGATTCACCAGAAGCAGCTTAGTCATGCTGGCCACATGACCTGGAAGCTGTCTGTGGACAAACGCCGGCTCCCTCAGCCAGTAAAGCGAGATGAGCGCCACAACCCCAGAGTTGTCCGCGACTGGACCTAATGGTCAGGGGTTCCCTTACCTTTACCTTTAGTGGTGTCTTGGTTCTGTGCAACTGCCTCCCCTATTGAAATGATTGCCCTTCAACTGGTGCACCAATGGTATACAGACAAATATGTCTATATGTCAAATATATAAATTTCTCTCAGTTCCTCATTTATTGAGTCTTACGTTCAGTTTTCCACATTTCCACATCAGTTTGTGACTTTAAAATAGCGAGCCCTCATGAAAACGTATCAGCATTTTAGTGCAAATTTCTCCCAAATTCTGCCTAATGCACACATTTTTGCAAAGTCAAAGTGCAAGTAGATAAGTAGGTACCGCTCCAGCGGGAAGGTAAATGGCATTTCCGTGTGCTGCTCTGGGTTCACTTAACTGTCAGGGGTCCTTTACCTTTTTTATACCTATGTGAGAACTTATTGTGGGCATAAGGTTCTGGGTTAACACAAGCAATTTTCTCTACAATGCATTTTTATACATTGTTTTCACTAATATATGCATTCTATGTGTGTGCAATCCCTTAATATATTCTCTCTCTCCCCTGTAATCATGCTCTGGTTAGAGAACTGGATCACTTAATCTGGGAAAATGAAAATTTCAAAGGATTAGCTATGTTTTAGTTCATGTATTGGTTTGGAAAGTATGAATTAGATACTTTGTATTAAAATGTGAACTGAGGAAATCTATCCAACCCCCCCCCCCAGCCCCCTGGGTCAAGTAGGGCAATATTTTGTTGTTAGCGAATCTCAAAGTTTCCTTAACAAAGTCAAATAAGGATTGTAAAAGAAAAAAAGATTGAGTTACTGCAATTTCTTTTTCACAAAATAGTAAAAACAAAAAATAGATTCTTCAATTTTAAGCGGGAGCCTCACATCTTAGCAAAACTTTGCACATATTATCTGTGAGAATTAAACACCTGTTTGCAGGTAGTAAACTCAGTCCTTTACAGCAGAATGCAGGAGAAGCAACTGTGGTTGGAATAGTAACATCAAAGGTTTTATTTATAAAGCAAATAACAAAACAACAAGACGACTCTCACATCCATCTTCTTCAGCAGAGGAGAGCAGAGAGAGAGAGGAGACATTTAAATAGTTCCCATACTCATACATCAATTAAGCAATTAAAGATAACCCACAACGTTATGCAATGTGAGAATGAGACATTACAATACTAACAGTATCATGGGCCACATATAATGCAAAATTTCCCCCCTCTTTTTTAAAAAAACCTAAAATTATGCCACTGCAAGTGTGTATCTTGATCTCTCCTATCCATATTCCCCTAAATGTTGAACCATCCCTGTATTCTGATTATACGCTTTATGAGCCTCTATTGCCATGCCAACACATTCTTTATTTTCCCCATGGTGTCCAGATAAATAATGTCACACTGTTGGTAACCTTAATTGCAAGCCATATTGGAATTAGCTGCTCTAAGCAATTATGTGATCATTATATGCATTGGACTCCAAAGACTCGAGATATAATGAGCTTGGAAATACAACACAGAACTGCAGAAACTTATGTACCAATTTAAGGCTACATATTCCAATGGACCGGAAGACAGAAATAGAATTTTATGGTTTGACTGAATGCTAAAATCCACTTTCACACATCCCTAGGTTGCCATTGAGTGCTGGAACTGAGGAATTTGGAGGGGAGCTACAAGAGTTTGAATAAGGCTCACGAAAGCTGCGTATGTATGTGTTATACATCCCGGATGATTTCCCCTTCACAGTTCATGCCATATGGTAGCTGTAAACGATAATTCAGCTCTCGCATAAGTGTATGCAGTTTTAATTATATAATAATAATGCCACAGGCTCCCCGATCCAGAAAGGGAGACGCACAGATCAAAGCCTGCTTCCATCCATGTTGCAAGCTGAGTGTGCACCTGCCCCATGGTTTTATTAATCATATGCTGGACTTCCTTTTAATAAACTCCTGGGGCAACTAACAGTCAAGAAAACAATAACGTCACAGACAATAAAATCAACAGAAGAAGAGCATAACATTTTGGTAGCAGGAAATCAATTCAGCCAGCTTGGTAAAGCCTCAGAAAATATTCTGTTGAAAAGATGTGAGAGTAGGTGGCTGGCAAGCCTCTCTGGAGAGGGCATTTCAAAGGTGAGACACCGCAGCTAAAAAGAAGTTGTTGTTGTTGTTTTCTATCCTGCCATTCTTTCAGAAAGGAGCCCAGGATACAAAGAAGGACAGAACTTTTTTTATGTATGCTACAACAGCAGCAAGAATACTCATTGCAAAGTATTGGAAGACACAAGATCTACCCACTCTGGAAGAATGGCAAATGAAGGTGATGGACTATATGGAATTGGCAGAAATGACTGGCAGAATCCGAGACCAGGGAGAAGAGTCGGTGGAAGAAGATTGGAAGAAATTTAAAGACTATTTACAGAAATATTGTAAAATTAATGAATGATAGAATGATGTTGGATAGTAATTAAGCGGTTTCTAGCTGTAATGCTTTAAGAGAATATGAAAAAAGGGTTATAAATGGGTTAAAATCTAATGGTAAGGATTTGCTGAACCAATAAATTGAAGTGGAATACAAAAAAGGGAGGTACGAGGAGGTCCGGGAAACAAGCTAAAGGAAAATAAGTAACTGAAAATAGGTGTGTTTTTAACTGTTTTTATTTTGTATTTTTCTCTTTTCTTTTTCTTTTTTACTGTAATATTTCAAAAAACCTTAATAAATATCTTATAAAAAACAACAACAGAAAGGAGCCCAGGATAGTAAACATACCTACAACAAACCATTTTCTAACACCCCCCCCCCCCCGCAGCATTTCAAATAGTCTTAAAACAGTCACGGTCACATCATTTAAGCCCAAGGGGCTCCAATAACATCATCAGGAGCAAGAGAGGACATAGACATCTTTGGGAGCTTTCCCATAAACTTTCCAGAGTCTGCACCCTTTGCACAATGTTCAAAATGGGATTGGTTAAAAACTGACCTCCCACCTGCTGCCAAAGGTGGATGAATCCGAATCTGTCTTGGATTCAAACAATTACTTTTCCGTGCAGGTTTCTGGCTTTCACTGCCTCCCTTGCCAACTTCTAGACCATGGGTAGGCAAACTAAGGCCCAGGGGCTGGATCCAGCCCAATCACCTTCTAAATCCAGCCTGCGGATGGTCCACGAATCAGCATGTTTTTACATGAGTAGAATGTGTGTTTTTATTTAAAATGCATCTCTGGGTTATTTGTGGGGAATAGGAATTCATTCATTCCCCCCCCCCAAAAAAAAATATAGTTCGGCCCCCCACAAGGTCTGAGGGACAGTGGACCGGCCCCCGCTGAAAAAGGTTGCTGACCCCTGCTCTAGACATTTAATACAACCCAGTGCGCCCAAACCTTTTCTCTCACTCATATACAAACACACACGCACACATGGGGGGGGGGCACAAAAAGATATCACAAGTTCTGCAACAAAAAGAGGCAGCTTAAATAAAACAATGAAAGGAAGCAAATGTATACAATTTTTCTTGTCTGAACAATTCCAGTCTCAAAATTTGGGCTTTCTTTTAATAAAAGTTGGCCTGTTTTGGCTCGCAGGCACCTATTTTGCCCAACATTGTTCAAGATGGTAGCATCAAGATGCAGTCCCCCACAGCGTTAATCAGCAGCTGCATTACCAAAGGATTCAGTAATAATATTCCCCTTCTTTGCTTATCACCAAATTAGAATTATTCTGGCCACCTAATGTGTTTACAGAAGCAAGGGGAGAATAGCAGCACCGCTTAGAAATGCAATTGCTTTTTCTCATGAAAGGCTGCAGAATAATTACAAGCTAAATACCAAGGACATTTTAAAAAGAGGGTGGCAGGGCATGTTAGGGGTGTAATGTACTATATAATGCAACAAACTATATGGCTAAAAGATCAATTTTCTCTGAAACTGTAGCTATAAATAAATGCTGTGAAAACAAACATTAGAATCAAATAAGAGAGCTGTCGAGAGTTTGTAATGTAAACTTTGTTTTGATATGCCCTCTGGCTTCAGACCTAAATCAGCAATTCACTGAACATAAAACAGGTGACATTCCCCCTCCCCGAAAGCTCTGAGTGCCAGAAATTCCATATTAAGCAAAATTAAACAAAATCTTCATGTTTGTCTATGTTATCCAATTCTTTGTACACCTCAAATCAGGTCCTCCCTTAAAGAGGGCACGTATTGTGGTCAGATCCAGCAAACCGACACCCTGTGTTGTGGATGGGTACAATCAGTCAGCCACAACACCCGATTGGTTGGTCCCTCAAAGCTGGGTACAATCTGGCCAATGGGACGCAGTCCAAATGGTTCAAGGGACCTATTTATGCCCATGCACGTGACCCAGAGCTTCCTCTTTCGTTGCGTGCATTTGGAACACCCGCCCACCTCTCCCTACTTTTAGGGCTTTGTGCTTGACCATGCTATGCTGTCGTCTGTCATCTGTCATTGGGACAGGGGCACAGCAGGAATTTCCCCCACTTGGCTGATTGGCTGTTGCCATTTGGGTTTTGCCTGCCACGTAGCAAATCGTCACAACTTGTAAGGTTGCAGATAGGCTCTGGTTCAGGTGATAGGGATGGGAGAATGCTCTCGCCATCCCTATGTGAAGGGTATTCCATTAAAGGAATCCAGGGACTCGATGGTTTGGTCAACCCCTGAGAGGGGGTTGTGCCCGTGCCCGAGTCCAGGGAGACATTTCGGTGGTGGAGTTAGCCCGTTCCCAGCTTTCCGCTTATCCGGGTGTTCACCCTTGGCTGACCTATGCTGGTGACCTGGGTCAGCGCTACCTGCATGGCAGGGAGCTAGTCAAACCAGAGCCTATGCAACCAGTCACTTTCTGTAATCAATTTGTGGCCTAAATTCTGCCAAAAACCAAACCAAAAATTTGAATCATGCGTGAATTTATTTAGGGGGGAGGTTTCAGGGTCTGAACACGCAATTAGGGCTAAGCCCGAAGCACTCACAGAGTTCTGCTTTCTCTTTCACATACAGGAAACATCAGCTGCTGTTTTTAATTAACTCGTAATTCCCCAACAAACTATACATCGAGCTCAAACCAGCATGCCTGATCCACATGAATACTGTCCAGTTCCTTTTTAGTGCTTAGATGGCCACTTGTCCTACTTTGCAGAGGACAATCCTCTTTTTGCAGGAGTTCTCTGTTTGAAGATGAAGAAGCATAAGAAGAGAGAGCAGGAAGGACCTTGAACCTGTCCATCTATGGTTAGCATAAAAGAACTACATTGGCTCCCAGTATGTTTCCAAGCACAATTCAAAGTGTTGGTGCTGACCTTTAAAGCCCTGAACGGCCTCGACCCAGTATACCTGAAGGAATGTCTCCACCCCCATCTTTCAGCCCTGAGGTTCAGCTCTGAGGGTCTTCTGGTGGTTCCTTCACTGCGAAAAGTGAAATTACAGGAACCAGGCAGAGGGCCTTTTCAGTAGTCGCACCCATCCTGTGGAATGCCCTCCAGTCAGATGTTAAGGAGATAAATAACTATACAGCCTTTTGAAGATACAGAGTAGTTTTTAATGGATGATGTTTGATTGCGTTTTTACTATTTTTGTTGGGAGCTGCTCAGAGTGGCTGGAAACAACCCAGCCAGATGTGCAGCATATAAATAATGTATTATTATTATTATTATTATTATTATTATTATTATTATGCATCTGGACAGCCAACAGAGCAGGTGCACAGGTCACCTTCCACACTATGGCATTTCTCTTTAAAACTTAGTCCTTATTTCTACATCTGCATCTAGGCACAAAAGTTAACAAATGCAAAGTTATGCAGATCTGTGCCTTCTTTTGCTCCTTTTTGTTCTTGTTTTTGTACGTCACCACTGTCTCGGTGGAGCCCCACCGAACTCATGGCCCTCAAGTTCAGTTTTGAAGACTCCTTCACCTACAACTTTCCGCAGACCCAAGAAGCTGAAAATTGTTGCATTTGCCCATTTGTCCATTTCTACTATCTTGAACTGGCAGATATTTAGGGATTTGAGCATTGTGGTGAAAGCCCAATCCATTCTAAATTGGTCTTGCCCTTTCAAAGGAAGCCAGCAAAGCTTTTGCACAGAACCTCATCCCACAGCAGCAGTTTCTAAAGTTAGCTATGCTTTGTATGAAACTGTGCTTCTTTCTTGTCTATTCTCAACTTTCTGCCTATCAATTTTAATGAGTGGCCTGAAATACTAATATAATGAGACACATAGAGAGATAGAGAGAAATCTCTTTCTCCTCCGTAAGCTCTTCATACTATCGATAAATTTATAAACTGCTATAGTGTACTCCTTAATCATCTTCCCCTCCAAACTAAAAAAAATTGCAAACACTTTATTACCCTTCCCTTGTAGTTAAGATGCTCAAAGTGGATAGTATCATTATACAGCTGAGTCACCAGGTGGCGCTAAAGTTAGAGCTGTACCTTTGTAGAGTCAGGAGTTCCCTGGGCTATTATGGTCTTGTTTAAGAGAGACAACAATGGTCTCATCCAGCTTCCTGACGGGTGGGTCTTCTAAGAGCTTCCCATGGCATGCACCATCCCTCGTCATTTCAGTTGCTCTTTTCTGTCTTTCCCAGGAAACAATCCTGAGGTGAGGCGACCAGAACTGAATCCCAAAATGTGACTCCATCGTATTTCATATATCTGAAACATTTATATTCCACCTGAAAGGGTGTGTGTGTGTGTGTGCAAGATGTCCAACCACAGTCTCAAGTTATAACATGCTTAAATAAATCACATTTAACAGAGCTAAATAAAAAACAAACAAACCCTGCAAACTGACAGTCCGGCATAAAAGCAATAGAACAAGAGAAATAGCACTAAAAGAATACTGCCAGTTTTATTTCCTAATAATTCCCAACATTTACTTTGCCTTTTTCACTGCCACTGCACACCAAGTTGACGTTTTCATTGAGCTATCCATTCCCCTCCACCCCCCGATCTCTGTCCTTCCTGGTTAGTCACAGCAATATCAAATCTCATATGGGTATATGCGTGATATTAGAGCACTGTTTTTTTTTTTTTTTAAAAAATGCTCTGGTATGAACTTCACTGTGCCCTTACATACAAATTACCAGCAGACGTATGAAACCCTGTAGCAATAACTTTCCAGTTGGCCCTTGGCATGGAACAAGTGGTATTACCAGGAAATTATCACTTGGCAGTGCCAGCCAAGACATTTTGTTGTCTGAAGTGGGGCATGGCTGGCACTGCCTCCCTGCTATAGCAAACAAATATTGCTTCACTATTCCTGACTTTATATATATCTTCCACTCACCATGGTGTCACCGGAAGCAGGACACTTCACTCTGCAACAAGGTGTCAGTAGTCTTCTACTGCTGACTGAACAACCTGAATTTAGTTTCCAGGGTCCTCCTGACTATATTTTCCAGTGGTGTTGCTGCTGTGCAGTATTTGCCACCTGAGGCAGCTGCCTCACGTTTCCTAATGATAGGGCAGGGCTGGCTTAGGTTTAAATCCCTGCTCAGGAACTATAGCATGGCCTAGCTTACTTTGCAGGGTTGCTCTAAAGATAAAAGGGAAAGAAACCATTGAGCAGCTCGGGAGAAAAATAGTAATAAATTATTCTGTGTTATCCTCTTTTTATGAAATGGATTTTCCACTGTGTGTTAAACTCTCCCAGCAAACATGCTCTGATGCTCTCAGCTTACCATGCTCTACCACAATGGCTCTCATCCTGTACACTAGGGCTCCCCAAACTTGGAAACTCTCTGGCTGTTCTGGACTACAATTCCCATCATCCTTGACCAGTGGTCTTGCTAGCTAGGGATGATGGGAGTTGTAGTCCAACAACAGCTGAAGACCTAAGTTTGGGAAACCCTGATCTACACAGATAACCAAAGCTCCTGCACAGTGTGCTTATTCTGCCCCCTGCTGCAGCCAGTAACTGAGCCTAGGGGGTGAAACATGCTCTTAATCCTAGGGCTAGTCAGATCAGATGACTCAGCTGTTACAGCTAAACCTGGAATACGACCCACTGTCTGGCTTAACGTAATCAGCCATTTAAATTTAGAACTGAGCTAAGGGCTCGGATAAAAATTGGCTGTCTATGAATTGTTTTAAAATTTAGGTAAGCTAAGTCTCTGGAACTCAAAAACAAATGGTTAAAAGCTCAAGATTATGTAACTTCCGTAATTTAGCTTAAAAATGAAAGGAGACAGGTAGATTCTAACAGATACCCATCTAAACACCTTCTACATTTAGTTTCATGGTGTGGCTTTGCATCAAGGTTACAAACTCTCATTTTGATAAGGTCTTTCAAGCCCTGCTTCCAACAGCCATTCAGGACCCATTACTACCTGGAGCAAAGAAATCTCCTCCTCTGTGCTTCTGGATCTTCTCAAGTCTCTTTCCACCTGTCTTTTTACACTAACTCTCTTATTCATGCACTTTCTTGCAAGTTTATTATACTTTTTGGACACCGTTCAAGTCTTTTTAACTTGCTGATGTGTTCGCCCCCGTCCCCCAAAAACGATTTAAGTATTATTATTACTACCACCATTAACTAAAAACCAGTAAATTAAGTTGGGCCTGCAAATACACTGGCAGCTTATGCAGCTGGTACATAAGTTGTGCTATTTGCTCCAATAGCTTGGAACCCACAAGAAACCAGGCAGCTGCAGTCTTCACAAGCCAAAGCTTCCAAGCTATCTTCAAAGGCAGCCCCACATAGAGTGCATTACAGTAGCCAAGCAGGAATGTAATAGTGTCAAGAACGATTGTGGCTAAGTCCACTTTCTCTAGAAGGGGGTACAACTAGGGAAGCCCTGATAGCACTGACTGCAGTAGAACCCTCAAGCTAGACATTTGGGGGCCATGAAACTCCATCCAAGATCCATTCCACACCTCCATGCAGATCAGCTTCCTGACTCTACCATACCTCCGTCTTTATTTAAGATACATACCAGATGTCCTCCCAATATATCTGATTTAAACAGATTCATTCTGAATCAAACACCTGCCATCACCAAGGGTAGATTGTTCACTGTTTAAGTAGGCAATCATCTTAGATTGCATAATCCAGTGATATACGTTCACATGTAAAGCAGCCTTGAAAAACCAATCACAAATATAATAAATGACTCAACTGAGCCTGCATACTGCAGCAATCATACCATGACAGCTATACTGTGTCAGTTTACACACTGAAGCTATCTCATCTATCTAATGCATGTGCGTAGTGAAAACCATATGGCACCTTCTGATGCCAATATTTCTCCCAGTTTTCATCTAACCTAAATGCCCCTACCTCCAGTATGATTTTTACTTTCACAACAAGAGCTTTCAAGTCATAGGTTTTAAGGGACTGAGAGCTTTCAAGCCATCTGCCCTGAAAATACAGGTGTTCCCCTTCCATTTAGTTCATATCATTGTATATTACTGTTTGTCATTATTAAATGTATGATCACCACTTGGTCATCATTAGAATAGCAGGGGGAATTCGCATTCTAAAACAAGATACCTCATATAACTCACAAACCATGAGAGGCAGCATAATACACAATTTCAATGCAAAGGTATAAAAGGCAGTGTGGCTTTTTAAAGAATGAACTGAATTCCATGTGCTGCTAAAAAAGAATCTGCACTCAAAGAATTGCACAACCGACATTTAATATTTCTCCTTCAACCCCTCTTTCAGAAACTTTCTTTGTATGACCTCAACACCATTCCTCCATTCACAAGAGCCTCCTTACCCTTTTGAGAAGACAGAATGAGTTCCACCAAGAAATGTTGCTTGTTTCCAATCTTTGAAAGAGTTACGACTTCCTTTCTCCCACCGGCCGACTTTTAGCAAGCACCATGAATGGCATGTGTTCCTTCGGCAGTCGAGACAGATATGTAAGGGGAAGGGCACAACAGGAAAGTCGCAAAGGCATGTCTTGATAGAATAGTGGAGGCCTGTGCCAGCGGCAATATCAGGCCGTGCCAGATTCCAGGCGCTGTGTTGATCTAGCACCTGTTATGGTTCGTACACATTTGACAATCAGCTGTTCGGCTAATATTAACCAATGAAATGTCTGTTTAAAAAAATGGGGAAGTCAGTGCCTCTGCACAGAGAAGCAGATTTGTATAGATGCACAAAGATAAGCACATTTTTTTTTTAAAAAAAAAAGTTTACATCCATATTGTTTCAACTACAGATGGTCATTTAAAATGGGTAACATTAGTAATGGGTGAACTCTGCTAGCTCAAATTGGAATCAAAAATTAAGTTGTCTTCTGAGAGCACCCTCCCAGTTCAACCATACCTCCCAGTTCAACTGCTGTATTTCTCCCCTGCCCCCATCACTCCACAAAGCGTGTTCTCACTAGCAGAGAGCACGTGTTGCGGTTGGGGAGCAGGCCACCATTATGACTAGGCAGAATTTGGGGAACCCAAGCCGAAAAGGGGTTAAATTGGGTTGCTGGGGAATTTTGTGTGTTGCTAATTTGGAGGAGGGGTCAGAGGCTATAAATTGAGGGTCAGGCTAGGGGACGTCCTTCTTGGCCGTTTGCATCGGATCAAGTGGCTGTCGGTCTGAGACGGTTGTATTGGTTTCTATATTACCCCCCTCCCCCTCTCTCTTCTACTTTCCCCCCCAGATCTTCCTTGGATTTATTTCTGCGATTCTAATTTTATTTAGGTTGTCTCAGGAGGTATCTTTTCTTGCTCCGGTTGCCTTCGCGTGCCGCTTCAAGGCCGCGGAGCGCGGCCGGGCTTCTTCTCCTTTCCTTCCCCCCCCCATTGCTGCGTTCCCCGCACCCGCCAGGGAGATCGCTGCGCGGCTTCACGGTCGCGCAGCGTGGCCGGTATTCCTTCCCCTCTCCACCCCCCCATTCCCTTCGTTTAAAAAAAAAAAATAATAATAATAATAATAATAAAAAAAAAGACCCCAACCCGCCCGCGGGATCGCGCCGCGGCTTCAAGCTGCGGAGCGCTCCTGGGCGCCCTTCCTTCTCCCCCGTCCCCTTAAATCAGGGCCTTATTTGGCTTACCTTCAGAGGGCTCCCCTTTTCAAGCCGGCTCCTGGCGCGGTCGCGGCCTCCGTCGCGCTCTCCCATTGCAGTGGCCGACGCTCCGTAGCTGGAAGGCAAAAATAAATAAATAATTAAGCTTATCGGCTAGTTAGCCGTTGCGCGATTGGCGCCTGCTTATCTTGGCCCCTGAGTGTGTTTCAGCGAAGCGTAGGCTCCGCTGTTGGGCCGCTTGAGGCCCTCCAGGGCCTCCCGGGCCTCGGAGCGGCCCGTACCTCCTTGGGGGCGTTTTTGCTGCCTCACAGGGGCCCTCCATTTTGAGGCAGCGCGTGCGGGGCTGGGGAGTGCTCGTTTTGGCTGGATCTGCGCCCCCTTGTGGCTGCTGGGTGCTATCGCAGCCTGCTTGCTCACGAGCTCCCCTGGTGGCTTAGCCGGTATTGCAGCCTTCCCTGTTCAGTGGCTAGGCTGTTATAGAGCCACCTGCTGGTTGATCTGTGTATTGCGCCATTGCATTTGTTTTGCAGCTGGAATTGATTTTTTCCTATAGGTTTAATTAATTGAGTTTAACTGACTATTGTTATTAGCTATTTTGACCCCTTTTGGGCCGCCTACTCCTCCCTTTCATTGCTGGATGGTTTGGGGAGGTACGTCGAAATTTTAAAATTAGAATTTTATGATAATTAGTTGTTTGTTCATTGTTCCACTGAAGTTAATTGAATTGAATGCTATTTGAGTTTTTGCCTTTACGTGCTATTGGCTTTCAGGCAGTTGCGGTTAGAGACAGCAAGGTCTCTACGTAGAGCGTGTTGATTGTTTCTCTGTTGTTTCTACCCTACAGTTTTTTACAATTTTCCTGTATTCATTAATATTCGTGGATTTCTCCATTTATTGCTTATTGGCCTAGCAGGTATGGCTCCGAAGAAGAACTCAGCTCGCCCTGGTCCATCTTCCACTGCAAAACGGCCTATTAGAGGCCCATCTCAGGCGTTGCGCTCACCTGCAGCAAGACAGCCAGAGGGGCGGGTGCAGTCTTTGGTGTCAAGCATGGCCGGAGATCCTGCAGCTCTATCTCGCTTTGCGGCTAACTTGGATGGCTTTCTGCAGCAGTGTTCCAGTCAACCGTCCACGTCTGCGGTGCCGCCTCATCCTGTGGGAGCTTCGTCGCCGGCTTTATCGTCGTCTAGCGAGGATGGAAGGGGGGGATTACTGTCTGAGGGTGTGGGAGATGACCCCCGGGTATCCCAGCCCCAATATTTACCTGCGGCTCGTGGCCGTGCGCGGAAGTCACGTTTTTCTTCCCGGAGAGCTTCAGGGAGAGTGGCCCCTTCGATGCCTTCCTCCCGCCATAGTAGGATAGTGTTGCCTTCGGTTGAGGCGGCAGCTGTCCCTGGTCCCTCACGTGTGGTTTCTTCTCCGTCGACCCCAGGTCTCTCACGGCCGGATAATGAGTCTGAGTCTTCTGTTGAGGACAGCTTACCGGTTCCGGCCAGGAAGTCTTCGGGCGGAAAGCGTCGCCGCAAGAGATCTTCCCGAAAGCATGCAAAACGTAGGAAGGATGACTCCTCTACCTCCTATACTGGTACGTCATCTTCTAGTTCTGACGATGAAGCAGGTAACTCCTTAGAGCTTTATTGGGGCTTCGGCGAATCGTCATCGGGACTCCCTAAGTGGGCTTGGGAGCGCCGGTCCAATACGCACCGGGCTAGATATGGTATTGTTCAGGAATGTATGGATGGCGTTTTGGTGCCAGACGTTAAAGTTTCCACCAATTCTGCCAGAGACGTTATTCCTGGTTTACATTTGCCATCAAAGCTGCGCTCTAGAATTTTGGACGGGCGTTACGTGGACATGTTTAAATTGGCCCCGCCTTCGGAGGACCAAGAGAAGGCTAGCTCTTCCAAAAAGCGCCATGGGGTTCCCAATACAGACAGGACTTTCGAACTATGGCTCGATTGCTTCCAGGTCTTTGCTGGTGTGGTAATGGCTGCTTATCCGCGGAGATCTCTCCATTTAATGGTTTACTTATCCATTGTTCGCTCTGCATTCACCAGAGCGGGTGAAAAGGCCGCGATAAAATACGATGAGGCTTTCAGGCGCCGTGCGGCCAGAATTCCTTCTGCTCGCTGGGATCGGAAGGATCTTGACGTATGGACCACCTATGTGGCCCCACTTATCGATAAAAAGGTGCCCGAACAACAGAAGACTAAGCCAGGGGTGTTAAGAACTGGCCGTCGCCTGTTTTGCTGGGATTTCAATAAAGGCTCCTGCAATCGCCTGGGGTGCAAATTCGCCCATGCATGCGAAAGGTGCAATGGCTCGCACCCCACTTCCTCTTGTTTTGCAGGTCGGCGGCCCTTTCGTGGGGGAAAAGGGGGATCTCAGCAACCCCCAAAACCCACCCCTCCCGCCACCACAGCAGGAACTGGAAAGTAGCTCGTTGACCTCTTTAGCTTATACACCGGTTCGCCTGCGGGTGTTGAAAACTTGGTTGCAGTCGTACCCCAACGGGGATGCTGCGGTTTATTTGAATAATGGTTTTTCGCAAGGTTTTCGGATTCCGGTAGCCAAGTCTCCTGTGGCACGGAATCCAGCTAACCAAAAGTCAGTTCGCGAGCTACCTCAGGTTGCTCGCAAGAAGATTGCAAAGGAGGTGGCCATGCGGCGCATGGCCGGTCCTTTTGACACCCCTCCTTTCCAAAATTTACATGTATCCCCATTGGGTATTGTGCCAAAGAAGGCACCGGGGGAATTTCGTTTAATTCATAATTTATCACACCCCACGGGTACGTCTGTCAATGATGTCATCCCTCCTGAACTCTGCTCAGTGAAGTACGCATCCCTTGATCAGGCGATCAAGATGATTCGGAGTTTTGGCCATTCTGCGCTATTGGCAAAATGCGATATCGAGTCAGCCTTTCGCCTTTTGCCAATTCATCCAGAAGATTTTTGGTTGCTGGGTTTTCAGTTTGAGGGCAAGTATTATTTTGATAAGGCTATGCCGATGGGATGTTCGATTGCTTGTGCCGCTTTTGAATCCTTCAGCACTTTTTTGGAATGGGCCCTCAAATCAAAAACCGGCCTGAGCGGAGTCACTCATTATTTGGATGATTTTTTATTGGCCTCGGCCTCTGATACCGGTGATTGCTCGGTGCTCCTGCAGGCATTCGCCGACCTCACTCATGAGTTGGGGGTCCCCTTAGCCGCAGACAAGACCGAAGGTCCTTCGACTCGGCTGACTTATCTAGGTATACTTTTGGATACTGTGGCCCAAACTTCTAGCTTACCAAGTGACAAGCTGGCAACTTTGAGGAGGGTAATAGAAGAACTACTCCCGTTGAGGAAGGTGTCTCTTCGGCAGCTTCAATCGCTGTTGGGACATTTGAATTTTGCTTGTAGAGTGGTGGCGCCGGGGCGCCCATTCTGCTCTCGCCTAGCTCGTCTCACCTCAGGGCTGAAAGCCCCGCATCATCGGGTGCGCCTCTCTAGTCAGGTGAAGGTTGATCTTTCTATTTGGTTGGAATTCCTCGAGGAATTCAATGGGGTGTCATTATGGCAGGACACTTTGAACTTGCATAATGACTTTCAAGTCCAGTCTGATGCTGCCGGTTCCCTTGGCTTTGGGATTTATTGGAAGGGACGTTGGTGTGCAGAACGCTGGCCAAAGGAATGGCAAGGGGGAGAGATTACGCGGGACCTAACGTTTCTCGAGTTTTTTCCCATTGCAGTGGCAGTGCATTTGTGGGTCGAGGAGTTCAGGAACCGTCGTATCTGCTTCTGGACTGATAATCAGGCTGTGGTGACAGTGTTGGCCAAGCTGTCGTCACGATCCCCCCGGGTGTCGGCCCTGTTGCGGGTTTTTGTATTGCATTGTTTACGCTATAATATAGTTTTTTCGGCACGTTTTATCCCCGGGGTGTCTAACGAAATTGCTGATGCTCTGTCCCGTTTTCAGATGGAGCGGTTCAGACTCCTGGTTCCAGAGGCTCGGTTACGTCCGGAATGTTTCCCGGAACATCTCTGGAGCCTTGGCAGCAATTAGTTTTACAGGGAGTAGCGGCATCGGTCTCCCCTTCTACCTTACGTTCATACACAAAAGTGTGGGGTGATTTTGTAACGTTCATGCAGCAATCTGCCTGCGAAGTCAAAAGGGCTTCGCCCACATCTTCGCAGGTGTTAAGTTATTTAGCGCACTTATTTCAATTGGGTAGGGCAGCAAAAACGATTAGGATACATGCTGCTGCTATAGCATTTTTCTGCAAGGTATTCTTTGATAAGGATCCTTGTTCAAAGTTCATCGTTCGCAAAGCCTTGGAGGGATGGTCTAGACTTTGTCCTTCTCGCCCAGCAACTCGACTGCCCATATCTTTTGATATGTTGTGCGGAATGCGCAGAAAGCTGCGGGTGGTTTGCTGGTCTGGTTATGAGGCCCGCCTGTTTTCGGCCGCCTTTTCGATTGCCTTTTTTGGTGCCTTAAGGGTGGGTGAGATAGTGGTTGAAGATCTTAAGGATGGCCGTACCCGGGGCCTTTTGATGCAGGATGTGCAGTTGTCTCCTGCTGAACTTCGAATCACAATCAGGCATTCAAAAACAGACCAAAAGGGCAGGGGGGCCCTCATTCGTCTCCCGGCTACCGGGGAAGCGGGCCCTTGCCCTGTAAAAGATGTTAGGAGGTACTTGTCTATCCGCACCCCTGGGGATGGTCCTCTACTTAGGCATGAGAATGGTTCGCCCCTTTCGAGGCAGCAGTTTGCCAAAGTGATGCGTAAAGCAATTGCGGCGGGTGGCGGCATGGCAACAGATTTTGCCGCACACTCGTTTAGGATTGGGGCTGCCACTACGGCAGCACATTGGGGTTTGTCAGCAGCAAGAATACAGAATTTGGGTCGCTGGAAGTCTGAAGTGTTCAGAAGTTATATCCGTTAATAAGCGCCTTACATTGTTTTGTTTATTCATATTAGGTTTAGCGGCTGTCCGCATATGGATGGTGGGGCACAGCATCGTCCATTGGGCTGGTGTCGCAGCACGGCAATCGCGAATGGGTCCTGGTCTCGGTCTTCCTCGACATATCCGGTTGTCTTGGCTGTCCAGAAGGGGAATGCGCTGGTCGGAGTTCCTGCCTCGGATTCGGAGGCAGTTGCTAGGGGAAGAACCCCCGTCGGCCATTGTGGTACAACTGGGTGAGAACGACCTGGTTTCTTTGGACTGTCGTTCCCTCCGTGCTACCATTTTATCGGACTTGGAGACGCTGCGAGCTTTGATGCCGGCGGCAAAAATATTTTGGTCAAGGCTGTTACAACGGCGCTCTTGGAGGGGCAGTCGTTGCCCGGCCGCCATTGAGAGAGCCAGAAGCCGCATCAACACTGCGGTGACGAGGAAAGTCTTGGAGTTGGGCGGAGATGTGATTTTTCATACTGAAATTTCTTCTCAGAGGCCATCCTTATTTCGGGATGATGGCGTGCACCTTTCGGCTTCGGGTAATGAGGCTTGGATAGGTGCGGTGGTGGCCAAGCTGAGGTCTTGGCTGGGGCTGTGAGTGGTTTGGCGGTGAGCTGTGGGCTCCATGGCGGTTAGGCATTGGTTAAATTGGTGCTTGGAGGGGTAAGGTGCCTATCCCTCCAAATGATGCGATGGGAATTCCGTTAAAGGAATCCAGGGGCTTGCCATTCTTTCGTCCTTGTCCGTGGTGCCGGGCTTGGGCCGTGCAAGCCCCACCGGAACATGAGGGTGAGAGGTGTTGGACTGAATTCCCAGCCTCATTTCTCCCCAATACTTGTTTCCCACGCTGGCTTCCGGTGGTGCCCGGAAATGCCAGCTCTGTCCTCGGGGGCAAGGACAGATAGTCATAACCAATGCCTAAGCAACCACTCACATTTTCTGTATTGAATAAAGTTGTGGCCAAAATTATGCCAAAAACCTTAAACAAAAATTAACGCGTACTGTGTGAATTTTTGGGGGGGTGGCACTGCGGAACTCAACACGCAAAGCGTGTTCTCACTAGCAGAGAGCACGTGTTGCGGTTGGGGAGCAGGCCACCATTATGACTAGGCAGAATTTGGGGAACCCAAGCCGAAAAGGGGTTAAATTGGGTTGCTGGGGAATTTTGTGTGTTGCTAATTTGGAGGAGGGGTCAGAGGCTATAAATTGAGGGTCAGGCTAGGGGACGTCCTTCTTGGCCGTTTGCATCGGATCACCCGCCCCCCCTCCCTTTTTATAGGGTGGTTCTTGGGTTCATTTGACCTTGCTATGCCTGTCATGGGGTCGTTCGCCTTTGAGCGGGGGCCTGGTAGGAATTTTGCCATGTGGCTGATTGGCTGTTGCCATTTGGTTTTTGCCTACTACGTAGCAAATCGTCACAACTTGTAAGGTTGGCGGTTAGGCATTGGTTAAATTGGTGCTTGGAGGGGTAAGGTGCCTATCCCTCCAAATGATGCGATGGGAATTCCGTTAAAGGAATCCAGGGGCTTGCCATTCTTTCGTCCTTGTCCGTGGTGCCGGGCTTGGGCCGTGCAAGCCCCACCGGAACATGAGGGTGAGAGGTGTTGGACTGAATTCCCAGCCTCATTTCTCCCCAATACTTGTTTCCCACGCTGGCTTCCGGTGGTGCCCGGAAATGCCAGCTCTGTCCTCGGGGGCAAGGACAGATAGTCATAACCAATGCCTAAGCAACCACTCACATTTTCTGTATTGAATAAAGTTGTGGCCAAAATTATGCCAAAAACCTTAAACAAAAATTAACGCGTACTGTGTGAATTTTTGGGGGGGTGGCACTGCGGAACTCAACACGCAACTTCTGCACACTAATCACAACTCGCCCAGAGGTATGCAAAGGCTTTTGAAAAGGATCTCTAGGAAACAACATTAACAACTTATTTCATTTGCAAATCGTTTCCCTTGATATATTATGGAGTGATTTAAAATATAATAAAAACATATACGTATAAAAATATTGCATGTATAAAAACAATTCTTTAAAATAACCAGATTACACACACACACACACACACACACACACACACACACACCTTACTATAACAACACATACATAAATTTACTTTAAATCCATGCATACTTTAAATGCATCAGTTGAGATTAAAGCTCTCCATTTAGAAGGTTGTCTTTAGCAAGAACCAAATTCCAGTGGGCAGGTGTCACCACACTAAAGGCCTGATTCTGATATGAAGTACGGATTCTGCCCCCCAAAAGTAATGGTCAAATCAGTATGGTACACAGCCAAATAGGGTTCAAATAGATGTTATACATGGCTCAGCAACCTATACAATGTTGATCCAACAAATGACATGTCCCATTGAGTCCCTTTATATGAGTATGGGACAGGCACAACTTCAGTTTCGAAAGCAAATGGGAACTCCTTCTGGTGGGCTGAGCTATGTGTTTGTGGCTCCCTGACCTAGGTGATAACAACAGTGGTTCCAAACCAGACTGACAGGACAGACCATGGGCAGGCTTTGGCAGCTCTGGAGGGGGTGTCAGGATTGAAAGAAAGGCTGGCATGGGAACCAAGGGTGAAGTGGGTGATGCTACAAGGGTCTATGCTGCCTGGACTCTTGCTGGTATTTGGTTTCTCATCTGTATCTCCTCCCAGGGTGGCTTCTCTGTTTCTCAAGGACATGGCACAGCCCATCCCAACTCGCAAGGCCTCTTCCAGGAGTCACCAGGCAGCTCCTCCTATGTCCACCCCTGCACCCGGTGCTGGTCTGACCAGACCCTTCAGGTTGTCTCCTCATGACCTTGCTGATAAAATGGTATCTGCAGGATGGCCTCTCCTGCAGAACAGAGCAATCTCTTGGGTATGTAAGGGCAGAGTAGTCTCTGAATTACTTACACACAGCATACCTCAAGGCAGTTCCTAAACCCTGGGAGCAAGGGCACATTGTTGATCTCTTCCCAAATTCCAGTTCCTTCTCATTCCTCCAAGATTTGGTTCCCACTGATTTTGGAAAAGACTATCTCTACTTACCCACAAATAGGGATGTAGGGAAGGCAGCATTTTCAGTTCTGACATATATTTGTCACAAACAGCACTGTTTCTGTTCTTCTACCTTTCAGTTTCTGCCAAATACTACATCTCACTGTCCGCAATTTAACTTATCTTTGTTTCAATGTAAAGGAAATGTCAACACTATGTAAACAAACAAACAAACAAACAAACAAACCCATGATTAGTTGTGTAGCATTTGTGAACTTAGAAACAACAATTATGTGAACTGGTATACATAACATTTGCTTGATGGATTTCCATTCCTGACCTCAGATCAACATGCAAACTACAGCAATTTCTGCTTCCCTCTATGTTTTTGTCAAAATTCTCCAACATCCATAGCCATGAGCAAGCTTCACAGAACTGAAAGGGTCTCACTTCTGAGCAGATATGTCCAGGATTACACTGTAAAATAACAACAGCATGCCTGCAGTGAAGGAAAGATTCAGTTGCATTATATTCCCACTATTCCTCTCCATTATTCCACATTTCATTTCCCATGGTGTTGCCATTCTGTATTGTTGTAGTTCACAAATTTTTCTTTCTATCTTGCACATTTTTGGTTCCAGTAAGCTTGAAAGCAGGTCAACAGGTTGTTGAGAAAGCTGGTAATGAAAATCCAAGGTCTGTGGAGGGGACTGAATGGAAGAACGGGATCCTTTTAATTTGCTACATTCATTTTCAAGTCAAGTGTACTAGGGTCGCCATATTTCAAACAGTGAAAATATATATATTCCAGATATATCCGGGAAATTCTGGACATGTGGCAATCCTAAGTGTACCAATGGCCACTTGACAAATAATTTGATGGTAACCTTTAAAAGGGATGCGGGTGGCGCTGTGGGTTAAGCCACAGAGCCTCGAACTTGCCAATCAGAAGGTCGGTGGTTCGAATCCCCGCGACGGGGTGAGCTCTGGTTGCTCGGTCCCTGCTCCTGCCAACCTAGCAGTTCGAAAGCACGTGAAAGTGCAAGTAGATAAATAGGTACCACTCCAGCGGGAAGGTAAACGGTGTCTCCATGCACTGCTGTGGTTCGCCAGAAGTGGCTTAGTCATGCTGGCCACATGACCCGGAAGCTGTACACCGGCTCCCTTGGCCAATAAAGCGAGATGAGTGCCGCAACCCCAGAGTCGGTCACGACTGGACGTAATGGTCAGGGTCCCTTTACCTTTAACCTTTAAAAACCATATCTATACAATCTATACAATTGATTTGGTGAAGGATATTTCCTTCATAGGCACTATTACAGAAACGGTCTTGGAAGATTGTTGCTCAATGGTTTTTAAATAAGGAACATAGGAAACTGCCTTATACCTACTTGGGTATGTTAACCCAGGATAAGAGGAGACAGAGGTGATCTTCAAATATCTAAAGGGCTGTAACATGGAAGATGAAGCGAGCTTGTTTTCTCCTGCTCCAGAGAGTAGGACCCAAATCAATGGATTCAAGTTACACGAAAAGAGATTCTGACTAAACACCAGGAAGAACTTTCTGACTATAAGAGCTGTTCAACAGTGGAATGGACTCCAGTGGAAGCTGGTGGACTCTTCTTCCTTGGAGGTTTTTGAGCAGAGGTTGGATGGCCATCTGTCATGGATGCAGGAGGCTGGACCATAGTCCCAACTTTTCAATTCTATGATTCTATGAAATATAGTAGAACATAAGTTGTTGTTTCTACTCCTTTATGCGTGTTGAATGCTCTGTCACCAGTTGTATTTGATGTGGGTATGTTAAAACAAAAAAGAATTGTCTCTGCATGTGGAAATGTGGCACTCGAAAGCACTAATAACAAGCTTGTAAGATGCAGTGGGAGAATTAGATGATATAAAGTCTTTACTGTTGACAAAACGCAGGAAGTGTCACAATTCATCTTCAAAAGCAATAGAATCAATGTCCTCTGAGTAATTTTTGGATGTTGTCGTTGTCGTCTTGACTTGCCTCATCAATGTACTTTACAAAAAGCACCTGGAATCAGTCCAAAATTGATTTGAATAGGCTTTTTTTTTTTAGGTGCGCAACTGGAAATTGTGTTAAATTTCCACAATTAATTTTTGTTTCCCTTGTAAAAAAGGCTCTTTTTTTTTGTCTTCAACTTCATCAGAAAGCCTTTTCTTTTTCCTTAAACATTCCTCGCCTGTGTCTTCATCAGGACTGACTAAATATCCTGTTAAAGGAAATGGTTCCTTTTCGATTGACAGAAAATCACTTCTTACTTCAACAACTAAAGCAAATTCTACAACCATCAATAAGTGATCATCTTTCAGCTGTAGTGATTTGCTAACAGAATTCATCATTTGCAGCAAATGATTCCACAAAACTGTAAGGACAGCATTTTTACATTCCTCAAACCTTTTTGCCAATTTCCCCCCTTAAACCTTTGCAAGTCTTTTCATTTTCTGCTGCAGTGCTATCACGGAGGCCATTCTTAATCTCATTGTAACTCTCTTTAAAAACCAAAATGGTTTTGGCTCTTGCAGACCACCTCAAATCCAGTACTGACCTTGCTCAGAGTAGGTCCATTGAAATTAATGAACATGATTAACTTAGGTCAGCTAATTTCAATGGATTTGCTCTATAGCATTGGATACAATCCTTCGTTGCCAGTAAGCTATGATACATGGAATCACTGCTAGTCTTTTACCAACATGCCAGGAAAAAACCAGCAACCCAGAAGCAAATGTCTCTAGCCCCAGTGATGTAACATTAGGAAATCCACTTGGTGTTTTATGTGTTGCATTTCACCAGAGCCTTCATCATTTTCAGTCCAGGGTTTACAAAAAGTTCAAAGGCTCACAGCATCCTTGGCTGGTCAATACAAAATACACTGAGATCCAGCTCCAAGGAAAGCCTGGCGGTTCTCTCATTGTGAGAAGTGAGGTCTTAGGGAACCATGAGGAGGGCCTTCTTGGTAGTGGTGCCTGCCCTGTGGAATACCATCTTGTCAGATGTCAAGGAGATAAGGAACTATCTGAATTTTAGAAGACATCTGAAGGAAGTTTTTAATGTTTGAAGTTTTACTGGGTTTGATGTCTGAATTTACTGGAAGCTGCCCAAAGTGGCTGGGGCAACCCAGACAGATGAGAGTCATCATCACCACCACCACCACCACCACATGTCCTAGCATGGGGCAGGAGGCAGGAAATCTAAATTATTTTCTCTCCTCCCCTCTTAGCATAATTTTGCTATCTTCTTAATTCCACCAGCTTTTAATTAGGTAAACTAATTTAGGAAATGAGACAAAAACATTTTTTTTACAAGTCATCCTGTCCATTAAAAAAATGGTATAAATAAACAAGAATAACTCATTTATTTTACAAACAAGAGACTCAGTGTGTGCAGAGGGGCTCACTCAAATGAATAGTGAAGAAATAATAAAGAATGGAATGAGGCAGGTCAGGGAAGCTGGGTCCTGAGCTTTGCTACTGTTTAGGTACGGCCTTCAAGAAATGCCTCTAAGCATGCTCAGAAGAGAAGACTTGGCTCCTTTCTTAGTACAGAAAGTATTGATCTGATGTGTAGAGATCTTTCCTATTCTCATTAATTCAGGAGTATTCTTCCTTTCTATGTGAGAGAAGCTTGCAGAAGGTTTTTGTTTGGATTATTTCTTCTGGGAAGCTGAGTACAGCTGGTTTAAACTGGTTCTGTTATCTTTCTGTCAACATGGTACTGACTATAATATTAAGACCAGGAGAAGCCAGGGTCTCACTCACTTACTTTCTCTTTTCTATCTCTTTGTTCTAGTGTTCTGATCTGTATGCTTAGTGTTAAGGTTTAGACTTATTATAAGTATTGTAAGTTTTATCGTAAGTGCTGCAACTGGATTTCGTATGGACTGTGCCAATCCTGAATGTACTGGATTTGTGACCGTTATGCTCATTTGCCTTCAGTACCAGTAAAGTTCTGCTGGATGAAGTACAATTATCTCTGGCCTATTTTTTGGGAACTCTGATATGTGTTTCAGTTTTTTTCTCCTCCGGCACTGGCGTGACATTCGTCTACCAGAAAAGTATATCTGCTACAGTGGCTAGATTGTTATCATGACAACAAAAGGGAAAGGGGAACTGCAGAACCAAGGCTAAGAGTCAGTAGCTCCATTAAAATACGAATTTACTGTCTCATTGTTTTTCTCCCAGGAAACAGATGGGTGGGACCTCCTGGTGATAGCACACAGTCACATGCATGCACACACATGATCACATGCACACGCATACAGTTTAAGCTTTGCTGGAACAAATGCCTTTTTAAATATCAATTAGGTACTACTTGTGGGCTGGGTAATACTGGATGTTGCTGGATTGCTGTTTTTTTTTTTGCTCTTCTACATATTACAAAATGAAAATATCAGCTGGCGACACGTAAAGCCAAGATACGTAGTAGTTCTTTATGCATCACCCAAAAAGGTGGCAAAAGAAGACACTGATTTGCATACAGTTTGCACAGGCTAACACATGTAGCTGTAAATTTACAATTAATTGCTGTAATTTTAACAGAAATACCTCTCACTGTAGCGGAGGGGCCTGTTACCTGGTGACCGGCACAACTGCTGCTTAGTCTGCTGTCCAGGTGCTAAATGCACAGTCTAAGGGCAGAAGAATGGGCAGATTCAAGGCTTAAGCTGGACTTGGACTGGAGAGCTCTTCAGATATAGGAGACCTTGCAAACAGAGGATTGTCCTGTCACAGCTCTTCCAATGTGGATTGTTGCCTGCCAAGTAGAACATGTGGCCACCCTATGTAAAGCCAACAAATAAAAGTAAATGGAATTCTTAAAAAAAATATGCAATAAATCCAGCTAACTTCCCCATGTTTATGAACCTCAAGTATCATAAAATAGGCCGTAGGAACAGATACTGTCCCCCAGTCAGATCCTGAGCGAATTTATCATGAGTGAAAGAAACCAAAGGCCTGAAATTTGGAGGAGTCTTGCTTCGCCAGTATCACACATTCTTTGAAGTTCAGGACCTCAAAATCACCTTGTGCACTAGAAAACTTCTAGACATTTGGCTTCAGCAGCCTGTACTTCCAAATCTCACAGTCCAGCAATTCTGAGCTACACATCTTCTGACCGCAGGCTCTCTCATAGGATTTGTCATTTCTGGCTTCTGTTGATGTGGGAAATAATATTTCATACCTCCGCAGAAGTGTAATGGCATGGCACACTGTACCAAGTTCACAGTCTAATGAACTCCCAAGTCAACCTCTTGCGGGGCTAATACTGATAAATTAATATGTAATAAGCAACTCTTTGGGGGTTGGCTCATCATAATCCTCCAATCATTAAAAAAAATCCCTACAGCTAATTAGGCCATAGCAAGAGCAGAATCGGGATGCGGGTGGCGCTGTGGGTTAAACCACAGAGCCTAGGACTTGCCGATCAGAAGGTCGGCAGTTCGAATCCCCGCGACGGGGTGAGCTCCCGTTGCTCGGTCCCTGCTCCTGCCAACCTAGCAGTTCGAAAGCACATGAAAGTAGATAAATAGGAACCGCTCCGGCAGGAAGCTAAACAGCGTTTCCGTGTGCTGCTCTGGTTCGCCAGAAGCGGCTTAGTCATGCTGGCCACATGACCCAGAAGCTGTACGCCAGCTCCCTTGGCCAGTAAAGCAAGAGGAGCACCGCAACCCCAGAGTTGGCCACGACTGGACCTAATGGTCAGGGTCCCTTTACCTAAGGGCAGAATCTGGATGGAAGACTTGATAAGGCAGCTCTATTATTAAAACAGTGGTGGAGTCCAACTCTTATCAACTCCAGCCAACATGACCATTTGCAGTCCCTCAAGATTCCCACCAGCAGGAACAGAAGGAGACCCCTGCTGGATCCATCCTATACTTTCCAGTTCATCTTTCCAGCTACTTCTGTGGTTCTTTGTGGATAGGTTTGTATTGCGTGTGAGAGAGAAACAGACGCCGATAGATATGCATGCGAATTGTACATCCTGATTCTGTATTATGTTAGCTAAAGCATCATATGAAACAAAATTCCCCTTTTAGCACTTCAAGTTCTTTGTCCTCCAACCTTCCTCCCATCACACAATGGAGCTGTATTCATGTGCATGTGTGTCCCTGTCTCTTTATGCATATCTTTAATTCACCTGGTATTAGTCTCACTGGGCTTCAGAGGACCAATATACAGTAAGCATCTTCATCCTTGTCCATAAGGTCTGATTCGGAATCTAGCAAAAATCATCCATCCCTATTTTGATCACACTGACATCAAGCCAGGCTTCTGTTCCAGAGCTGGAAAATCATACATAAAACACGGAATGTGTCAAAATACACCTCCATTTAACACCCATGTTTGGCTCATTAGGAAATGGTAATGGTAGGTTCTGGGTCCTTCATTTTTATAGAACCTTCTTCCCATGTGATTTTTCTACAACTAAGGTGCCAGAACTTACCACGAACGCCTCCCTTGTTTTCTTATAATGGCAATGGTACCCACCTGAGAGGTGCCGGAACCAAATTCTGGTGAGTTCTGGCTGAAAAAAAGCCCTGCTTCACTTCATGTAAATTTTACAGGTGAGCCCTTCTACTTAAAACACCACCACCACCAATGGCCTGATATGGATTTTCAGGTGATTTAACTCAGAAGCTTCAGCCAGGTGAATAATCCCACATTTTGCCATAGCATAAGGTAGCTTCTCCAACACAGAGGGATCCTTCTTGAATCCACCTATCTTAGGAGGTATCAAATGTAAGTCCTTAAGTTATAGTAAGAGCCAGGTCCTCCTCCAAGGGTCTTCTGCAGGTTCCCTCACTGCGAGAAGCAAAGTTACAGGGAACCAGGCAGAGGGTCTTCTTGGCAGTGGTGCCCTCCCTGTGGAATGCCCTCCTACCAGATGTCAAGGAAATAAAGAACTATACAACTTTAAGAAGACATCTGAAGGCAGCCCCGTTCAGGGAAGTTTTTAACGTTTGATGTTTTATTGTGTTTTTAATATGCTGTTGGGAGCCGCCCAGAGTGGCTGGGGAAACGATAACATTATTATTATTAGTAGTATTATTATACCTCATGTGCACACATGCCTATGTTTTTAAACTTCACAAGTGCTGTGCTCATTAAAAAAGCTCCTTGTAGCTCAAATCTTCTGGCTAGCGACAGTAGAGATAAATTCACAAGTGGCAGCTGAGCAAAGTTCATTCCTGCCACACAAAGTCTTCACACTCTTGTTTCCCGCAAGTGCCTTTAAAGGTGAGAAGTGTGTTTTGCAAAGTTTAGACTCTGTAGCCATTCAGTCTTTAGCCTTTCTCATCACACAGGCTGCTATCTCTTGGGAACGACATTGACATCACCCAGAATAGTGCTTTTACGTGCATTTTCCCTTCCAAACCAGAATTGCTGTGTGAACATCTGAGCATGCCTGAAATAAAGAAGCGTTCCCCCGGGAACCTTTTTCTTCCTACAACGCTAAAGCTAAATATCCATAAACACACACAGAGAGAAAAATATGTTTGGTAGAAGCAAAAACAAAGGCCAAGAAGTAGCTATCTAAAAAAAGGTAGTTTTAGATTACCCCCTTCCCAAAGTTACAACTGAAATTTCTCCCAAAGTGAGATTTGAAGTGAATTTTGTTGTGTGGGGCCAGTTTGGCTATATGGGTAATGCTACAGATATATCCTTTTCATTACAATGTTATTGATTATTAGGCACAGGGAATAGCCACCTGCACTGAATGTAAAGTATTATGAGGGATGTCAAAATGCAAATTTACCTTGAGTGGCTTAAGCAGTTATGTGTTTTCCTAGAGGAGTCTTTAGTTTCCCCTTTACCCTTAAATGAATCATTTGCTCTTGTGTTAGGCCTGCAACACATTAAGAACGTTTATTTCCCCCCATTATTTGCATTTTAGAGCATTCATATTTCTCTCTTTTAGTGTAACCAGTGCTATTTTTCTAGAAAAAGAGGTGCTGGAACTCACCATAAACTCCTCCCTTGTTCTCTTATAATGGCAATGGCTCCCACCTGAGAGGTGTCAGAACTGAGTTCCGGAGAGTTCCGGCTGGGGAAAAAAAGCCCTGAGTGTAATACACCATTTGGGGCAGCTTACAATAATTATAAATAACAATATTCTGTCAAAATGTACAAAACAATTAGAAGAAATTGGGCTGTCTGCTAAAAAAACTATCAACAATATTACCTTATTTCAACCAGAACTCACATGCACTACAGGTATCAAAATCCTATGGTTTAAAGTGAGGAGCCATGATTACCTCAGTTAAGCCTTTCACTTCCTTAGGCCTGCAGACCGAGAGAGCCTGGCTACAGTGATCCATACTCTGGTAACAACTAGGTTTGACTACATGGGGCTATCCCTTGAAGTTTATTATGAAACTTCAAGCGGTTCAAGTACAGAGACAACACTGTCAACAGGGAAGGGCATATTTTGAGAAAGTCTCAAAAGTATTCAATAGTTCAGCCAAGTACATTGGTTTCTAGTTCAGTTCCAGCTAAGTGCTGGTGTTAATTGCTTGGGACTGGGATATCTAGAAGTTAGGCCACATCAGTGGCGTAGCGTGGATTGCAGGTGGCCAAGATGAGACAAGTGAATGACTGCAGAGGCTTAATTGCCTGAGATATTTTATACACAATCTTGGCAAGTTGTGGGAAAGTTGCATTGTAACATAAGTTTCTCCAGTAATGTTGGGGAATCGGCAAGTAAATCCTGCTACTGCTCATTCTAATGGGTGTATCCCATTACAGACACACTTTCCCTCAACTTCACAGGGGATGTCAACATGGAGATGCACAAACAGCTTTTGTAAGCTGGCTCCATTCCCACCGTTTCCTCTTTCATGGCCAGCATGGTACCCCTATAAGCAATGTAGGATTAGCCAGTTGCCTTTTATAGCAGCTGCTTATAGTCATACCTCGGGTTACGAACGCTGCGGGTTGCGCGTTTTCAGGTTGTGGACCACGCCGAACCCGGAAGTACTGGAATGGCTTACTTCCAGTTTTGGCGCTCGTGCATGTGCAGAATTGCAAAAGGATATCATGCGCATGCGCAGAAGCGCCGAATCGAGTCACATGTGTGAGCAGACGTGGTGCTTCAGGCTGCGAACGCTGTGGGTTGTGAATGTGCCTCCTGCACGGATCACGTTCGCAACCAGAGGTATGACTGTAGTAGGATTTTTTCTGACTCATGCTCCCTAATTGGTTTTGTTTGTTTGTTTAGTCTATACTGTAGATCTAAAGCGGAGTTGCCTATTATGAATAGCAGCAACATGGAGGTATTTAGCAGGGCACATTGGTGTGAACCTGCAAGAACGTCAACTCATGTTCAACTCAACCAACCCCTATCACCAACAAATTAGAGCCGAGGGAAGAGGAGGAGACAAACTTGGGGCACAGGAAGCAGATACCCTTCGAATGCCAGACAGCAGGAGGAAAGGACCTCTTCTATATCCCCTTAGGTGATATTTTAAGCAACTAGGCAAAAAAACAGGCACTGTTCAGTTAACCATCTGATCTAGTGTCCTTGGCTGGGCTGGCACTACCCAGGTAAAAACCAGGAAGACAGCCGGTCCACACAGTTAATAGTTGCGTCCTCTGACAGACCCTTTAAGATTCAATAAAGTTGTAGCCTTTAACCCCACACATCTTGCATATTCATTACAGGTTCAGGGACAACCACTGAGTCACAATTTGGGTCCAAACAAAAGGCATTTATTGTTAACGGCAAAATAATGGCATTAATGAGTAAAATGGCTTTGTGGCTTGAATTGCCAAAATGCAATAGTTACAAAAGATCAGAAAGGTTAGCTGGAATAAAATTGTACATGGGGTTGAATCACTTAATTTAGATGAATTTAGATGTTCCTCCTCATGTGAAATATCTGAAGCCAAAGGAGCTTTGATGACGAGAAGAATTTTCTAAGAGGGATTCATCCTGAGCCTAGTTTGTTTCCATTCTTTCTGCCGTCAATCCACTTACAAAGCTCTCAAACTGTGTTTAAAACAAAATGAAGCAATATAAAAATGCACAGACAATGAAATTCTATACAAGTTGATTCAGAAATAAGCCCCATTAAGTTCAATGGACTTACTTACAAGTACCGTAAGTGTGCAAATGTTTGCAGCCTAAAATATTCAGACAATGTCAAATCATTCAAACACAAAGAAGATAGTTATACATAAATGAAAGGGATGCAGGTGGCGCTGTGGGTTAAACCACAGAGCCTAGGACTTGCTGATCAGAAGGTCGGCGATTCAAATCCGCACGACGGGGTGAGCTCCCGTTACTTGGTCCCTGCTCCTGCCAACCTAGCAGTTCGAAAGCACGTCAAAGTGCAAGTAGATAAATAGGTACCACTCCGGCGGGAAGGTAAACGGCGTTTCCATGCGCTGCTCTGGTTCGCCAGAAGTGGCTTAGTCATGCTGGCCGCATGACCCAGAAGCTGTACGCCGGCTCCCTCAGCCAATAAAGCGAGATGAGCGCCGCAACCCCAGAGGCGGCCACGACTGGACCTAATGGTCAGGGGTCCCTTTACCTTTACATAAATATAAGAAGAGTGGTTTGACAGTCAACCCCTCTCCCCTGGGAACTCTAGGAATTGTATATGGAAGGAATAGGAGTCTCCTAACAATTCTCAACACCCATAACAAACTACAGTTCCCAGGATTCTCTTGGGGGAGCCATGACTGTTAAAGTGGTAAATAGTGCTTTAAATGTGTGGGTGTGGCCTAAGTGTTCATACCCTCCAAGTATACTGATTTTACTTCTTCCATCTGGGATGGTCGTCCTCTTCCACTGAGCGTGCAGCTTCGGGAGGGACGCACATGGAGCGGTGAGGGAGGAAGGGGACACCCGCCTAGCCAGCCAGATCAGCTGAATCAACCCTGGCGATCAATGGGGTGACAGATGTCACAGCCAGATCGCCCTCACATGGCAGAAAACCATGGCTAAAAAAGCCACCTCTATTGGTCTGTCTCCCCCCCAGCTGTATTACCTGGGTTATGAAGGTGCCCAAAAGATGTTAAAGCAAAGATTATGGGATAATGCACACAGTGACTTGCGATCTCAATCACACGCAGTCTGTAGTCCGCTGGCAGTAGGAGTACAATATGGGTTTGTCTTTAAGTTAACATCTTACATTAAAAACCTGACAGTACCAAACTATTGAAGGCTTTTCACCAAAGCCAGACTAAACGTCTTTCCTTCTGCAGTGTTGGATAGCAGGTTGAGAGGAGTTCCCTACCAGGACAGACTTTGCTCGTGTGCTCAAGACATCGATTCCATAAAACATATTTTGTTGCATTGTGCAAAATATGAGCAAGCCAGGGCTGAACTGATACTACCCTTGCTGGTACCTTTCCCGGGAAAATCAGAGGCTCACTATGTCAGGTTCCTACTGGAAGACCGGACAAATGCTAGAACATTAGCAGTGGCAAAGTTTTTATCGGTGGTTGCAAGAACCAATGATCCCTATACTCTAAAGAAAATGCTTGTTTAACCTGGAGGTAGGCTGTATGAATTGTGTATTGCTTTGTAATGATTTGTTGGGTCTCTGGACCGTAATAAAGATTGATGATGATGATGATGATTTTACAGGGACAGGAATTATGAAACCCATCCTGACTTCTGATTTGATCCCAGAATGTCCCTGTTTCCCCTGCCAAGCTCGAGGAGGAGGATGAAGCCGGTGAAGCAGAGAGCAAGCAAAGCGAAGGAGTCTGGATTTAAAAAAAATGTTTTGTGTGTCTGCATCTGATCTTCTAAAAACTTATTTATTGGTGTGTGCTTTTCTTTCTGCAAATCCACCAAAGAATAAGATTAAATAAAATCTGGATTCAGGGGTTTTCTCAGGACAGTGGAGGGTGTGTGTGCTGTGTCCCATGGGCACAGTGGTGGCGCTCGCCCTTCTTCTGATAGAAAATGTTCGGTGGTGGTGATGGGGACTAAAAATGGGAGTTCGAGGAGGGTCGGTTGGGAAGCTGTGTGTGGAATGTCCCTATTTTCATCTGAGGAATGTTGGAGGGTATGCGTGTTTGAGTGTTTTGGGGTTAAAATCAGGGCTGGATTTAGGTTTGATGAGGCCCTAAGCTACCGAAGGTAATGGGGCCCTTTATTTGTCCAGCTGTCCTTTGTCAATAACAAATTGTCACTGTTTTTTGTGTGTTGAATATATGCTGTATGGTAATTTATGGACTTAATAGGTATCTAAAGCTATTTGCACATGTTGCTGTGCAACCAGTTTATGCAGAATGTAGACACCCTATATATAGAAATGAGTAAACCAGTGATATTTTAGGGACCAGGCTAGCATCAAAGGAGCCTACACAACACAAAACACTGTTGCTGTATGTAGGTTTTATTTTATTTGTTTTTTGTCTTATATTTTGGAAATGTACATCCAGTTTTTTTCCCTTTAAATTTTTGGGGGGCCACCAAGAGAGTGGGGCCCTAAGCTATAGCTTCTTTAGCTTATACGTAAATCTGTCACGGGTTACAATCCTATGCACACTTACTAGGAAGTATGCCCAGTCAACATATTGGGGCTTAACTGTGAGTAAACAAACACAGGATTAGACTGGTTTTAACCTGTGACTTTGACCTCAGAACTGAGAATCCTATTCACCATCGCCAGAATACAAATCTAGAAATGAGGAAATGGAGTAAAGTACAGTGGTACCTCGGGTTAAGAACTTAATTTGTTCCGGAGGTCTGTTTTTAACCTGAAACTTTTCTTAACCTGAGACACCACTTTAGCTAATGGGGCCTCCTGCTGCAACCGCGCCGTCGGAGCACGATTTCTGTTCTCATCCTGAAGCAAAGTTCTTAACCTGAGGTACTACTTCTGGGTTAGCAGAGTCTGTAACCTGAAGCATCTGTAACCTGAAGCGTTTGTAAACCGAGGTACCACTGTATCCATCAAAAGCATTTCTCTTCATTCAGAGGTGAGATCATAAACTCATCTCATCCCCGTGGCTTTTAACCAAGCAATCCCGGAGGATTCTGGGATGTATTCTGTAAGACACCCTTATTTACTCTGCACTGCCACCTTAGTAAACTGAAAGTGCACCCTAGAATATACCTAGCACTGCCCTATGGAGAATAATGTTGGTAGTCATGAGTAAGCTGGCTTATTTTAAACCTTTGTTTATCTCATTTTATAGATGTGCATTATTATGAGGTGCACATATGAGAAACTATGTCTGAACCTTATAATGAGTAAAAACAAACCTCATTCAGTCAGTCTGCAGTGTATCACAGTCCCTCTTGGCCTTATTAGACGACATTTCTCGTATTTTCTGAAAAGCAGCAAAAAACAAACAAACCAAAACCTCCTTTGTAAACTTGATAGCAACCTCTGCTAATAACACTGGTCCTTAGGTGCTGAACATTTCAATTACAGCTATCCTTGTAAACACCTCTGTGTGCGTGGTGCTGTTGTTGTTTAAAAGTGTCGGGCATCTTCTAGAAGCAAGATTACAGGCTGATGGAAGTTTAATTTAAAATGGATGATATGTGAAGAAGAGAACAAATGCTGAACATGAGGCAAATGTGTAGTTTGACAATTTATTATGCTACCTGCCTTCTGTTTCCTGGTTATTTATGCTTAGATGGGAGAGATACAAACAAGAAGGATGCAGGCCCGGTAGACAGCTTAATTTAAAATATTGTTGCTTCCTTCCTCTGAAGCCAAGAGTCAGCTCTTCAGTCTATCTAATGAAACTTAGTGCTGTGGCTACAAGCGGATGGCACAAATAAATAACGCTTTAATTCCTTCCAGACTTTCTGTAAAGTTAAAGGAAACTAGAAGAACACGGAAGGTAGAAGCCAGGGTCTGGAGTGTTCAGTATAGTAGTTTAATTTGCTGAAATGGAAAGGCTAAAATTTATATTGCTGTGTGTTTAAAGAAAGCACTTTTGTTTTAGTCTTCTTAAGCATATTTCATGCTTTCAGCCACAGAAGCTTGTAACATTCTGAATGTGGCAAAAAAAAATGGCCAAGGATCATATGGATGAACTGTGAACTGAACTTGAGCCAAACTAGTTAATTTGGTAACCAGGACAAACGTAAACTGGGATTAGTTCCTTTTTGGACATGTTGAACTTGAACTCATTACTTTTAAAAATGAACTTTCCAAGCTCAGTTCTTGACCCTTGGCCATATCGGTTGGGGTTGATGGGACTTGTAGTCCAGCTATTCTTGGACTACAAATCCCATCATTCCCCTTTATTGGCTAACAGGTGGGACTGATGGGAGTTGGAGTCCAGCAACGTCTGAAGCAGTGTTTCCCAAACCTGGATCTCCAGCTGTTTTTGGACTACAATTCCTATCATCCCTGACCACTGGTCCTGCTAGCTAGGGATGATGGGAGCTGTCGTCCAAAAACGTCTGGAGACCCAAGTTTGGGAAACACTGGTCTGGAAGGCCACAGATTCCTTGCTCCTGCTTTAGGGTATGCATGAGGCCTGATTTAAATGAAGGGCAAAGCATTTTCCTGTGTAAACATATGTTGTCATATCTAAATGCATTTGCACTGATCCATTTGTGGACAGCATTAGCATTTTTCATGGGCTGTCAGCAGCTGACATGCTAATACTACAGCACAGTGTCATCACAGTCACAACACTAGGATACAAATTTAGAGAGGGGGAGCACCGTATAGCAGTGAAATTAATCAATTCACAATGGAAAAGAAGGATGGGGAGAAGTGGAGACTCTTATTTATTTGTCAGACCATTTTATCGCTGTCTGGCCACCATGGGGAATTCGCACAGTGCTCAAGGTCTTCATGCGATGTTCTCATCTCGTGCAATTTATTGAGCTGTGCAAAATTTAGATTTAAAGCTCTGCTTAAATGAACTTCTTTTAGAGGCTGCGTGAAAACTTTTTTTCTCAGCACTTGCCGTTCTAAATATATTTCTCACTTGGCATTCCAGTTCCAAGAATACATCACGGATGCCAGCCTAGTATTTGTATTTTGAATGACTCTGAACAGATGAAGCACTGGTCCAGAGACAAGAAATCCTCCAAACATCTGTCAACCATTTCAGCTTCTATGGTTGAAAACAAATTCATCCAGTAACTGTGCCATTCCCATGGATTTCAGAGACCAAGAGTGATCAATATTCCTCTGCAGCCCATGAGGCAGTGGAGAATTAGATGGGGTGGGAGAGATAGCAGGTCTTGATGCCACTGTAGTGATGCTCTTAAGTTCACTGATTATGGTGGTGGCAATGATTTTAAAAATATGTTTTGCCAGCTGCTTTTCTGTGGAAGTGTGATTTAGCAATAAATGAATATTTTAAGCGCAGTGGGAGAGGGAGAATTATTGCACCCACACAAAGATATATAGCATTATAAAAGGGGAAGAGTGGAAAGGATGCCATGATTACTTAGACCCGTCCTGGGTTTCTCAAAAACAAGTCATGCCAAACAAATTTCATTTCTTTTTTTGATACGAGTTACAAGCTTGATGGATCAGGGGAATGCTATGGATGTAGTGTATCAGGATTTCAGTAAAGCTTTTGACAAAGTGCCCCATGGTATTCTTGCGGAGAAGCTGTTAATATGTGGGCTGGACGAGGTAACTGAGAATGCCCTAAGACCTGTGGGTATAGGGCAGTATACAAGTTAATAAATAACAACTGCAACTACGACAACTGTTAAATGGATTTGTAGCTGGTTGACTGACTGAACCCAAAGAGTACTCATTAATGGTTCCTCATCCTGGAAAAAAGTGGCAAGAGGGGTGCCGCAGGGTTCTGTCCTGGGCCCGTTGTTGTTCAACGTCTTTATAAATTAATTTGATGAAGGAATTGAGGGGATGCTTATCCAATATGCAGATGACACCAAACTGGGAGGGGTAGCTAATGCCATAGAATATTATTTATTTATTTTATTATTATTATTATTATTATTATTATTATTATTATTATTTGTTGTTGTTGTTGTTGTCGTCGTCGTCGTCGTCTTTGTCCATGGAGTTTTCTTGGCAGGGATACTGGAGTGGCTTGCCGGTTCCTGCTCCAGGTGGATCACGTTTGGTCAAAACTCTGCACTATGACCTGTCCATCTTGGGTGTCCCTGCACGGCATAGCTCATAGCTTCTCTGAGTTATTCAAGCCCTTTGAGTCAGTAAGGCAGTGATCCATGAAGGGGATTATTATTATTATTATTATTATTATTATTATTTATTATTTGTACCCCACCCATCTGGCTGGGTTTCCCCAGCCACTCTGGGTGGCTTCCAACAAAGATTAAGAATACATTAAAATGTCACACATTGAAAACTTCCCTGAACAGGGCTGCCTTCAGATGTCTTCTAAATATCAGGTAATTGTTTATCTCTTTGACATCTGGTGGGAGGGCGTTCCACAGGGGGGCACCACTACCTAGAAGGCCCTCTGCCTGGTTCCCTGTAGCTTTGCTTCTTGCAGTGAGGGAACCGCCAGAAGGCCCTTGGCGCTGGACCTCAGTGTCCAGGCAGAACGATGGGGGTGGAGACGCTCCTTCAGGTATACTGAAGACTGAAGATGATATCAGCAGCCATGCACCTTAGTGGCTGGGCCTGCCCCTCTCTCATGCCCGCATGGGGGCACAAGAACAGGCTCCTCATGCAATGTGGAGTCCTGTGACTTCTTGTGCAGGATCTGATAATTCTCTCTCTCTCTCTCTCTCTCTCTCTCTCTCTCTCTCTCTCGTATCCCCCACACCTACCCTACACAGAGGCTCAAGAGAGCTTACAGCAGTTTCATTTCTCTCCGTCATTATTAGGTTGGAGTGGTTTGAGGAACAAGAGAGTTCAAACTAAAAAAACCCAAAAAATACCTTTCTACTCATTGGCATTTTTTGCTTCCTATTGTTTCCTTTCTGCCAAAATGCCGTTCTTCCACACAATGCATACTTTGTTAGGGGCTGCTTACACACCATATATTTCAAAGCACATTTTCACCCAAGAATACTGGGAACTGTAATTTTCCATCAAGGAGCTACAATTCCCATCACCCTTTACCAAACAAACAAGCAAACAAACTTGTTCCTTTTTCTTCTCTCCTGCCCCCGGGACCATTAGTTCTAATTTGTCTATCCACTGTGAGGAAAGGAGGGCCCGATCCAGTAAAGCAGCAAGAATGGAAATGGTGCCAAACCTTTTAGTGCCTGAGGTGGTGCAATGAATGACTCCCTCTATACAAGATTTGCGTAGTGCTCAAGGCCAGTCAAGTTATCTTGGTACCAGAGGCAGAAAATCGTACAAGCACCCCACCTTCTTGACAGTCAAAACAGAATAATAATCAATTAAATAATTAACTATATGCTGCTCTTTTTTCCTGACACCCCAATCTCTGTCCAATGGTAGGGCTGGCCCACATTACAGTTTGCTTTGTAGAGGCTCCTCCATAAACAGGGAAGCCTTAGAAGGAGATCAGGTCATTCACTTGCTGAAAACAAGTGCTAACAGACCATATTCCTAAAACCCACATCTTCAGTCTCGAACTGTTCCTTTTTCTCAGGTTTGGCTTCTTTGACAAAGCCTCCTCTCAAGGACTGCTGGGCTGCACTTCAAAACCATTTAAAGGCTTAAACATGTAATAACCTTAAGATCACTGAGGCAATAAAGCCAAATCTCTAGGAGGTACCAATTTTATAATACACAGCTTAGTTAGGTCTTATACCCTGAACTGCTGAGCCCAGCTGACAATAGCTGGTCTTAACAGTCTACAGAACCACTTCCTAGACCTTCTACAAGGAGAGTCCTTCATCAAAAAGAGATTCTAAGGGACACGTACACTCTCCACATGAAGTCAGTTTTATCTCAGTAAGCATCCTATAAGGCCAATCCTCTTTGGATGACACTGATAAAGCTCCTATCAAGTTCTCCAGGAACGGATTACATCTTGTATTTGTGAGATGTAATCACTAGGCAGAATTGTGCTCACAACTGTGATTACAATCCCCCCTCTCTCCCTATTTATCACCCCAAAATTTCTATTTTGGAATTATATTTTTAATTTGTTTCACTGAATCAGAGACCTAAAGTGGTCATTGGTACATGCTAGCCCCATAGGAGATGATTTTACTAGTCCTGATTTTACTAGCCCCACAACCACATGGGCGCTATCAGAAGCTGGCATGGCTATACTCAGGAATCAACAGCTCTCTGCACAGTAGCCCTATATAGTGAGCCACCATGGTTACTGGATCTCCTTGGTAAAAAAATATTCCCAGGTGCTACTGGTTAGTTTTCACAGGATTTCTTGTTCATATTGGAACTTTGCCTGGGCAACGTAGTTGCTAGTTCTGGGTCTTGGCTTATTACTTGCTGCTGTGGCCCCTGGCCTGATCTTTTGGCTCCTGGTTTCCAGTTCTCATTGTGCACATGTACAGAACAGACATATACACCAAACAGACATGCTTCAGGTCTTCAGCTCAGAGTCTTGGGCTGCCATGAGGTAAACCACACTCATAACAGGGAAGCAGCAGTCAAACTAATGTGTCTACCAATAGTAGCAGTCCTTCAAAGCATGCAGCTTCCTCCTTCAGGGCTCAAGGATGATCAAATCATGAAGTGTCTGGGATGACTTAACTAGTTAGAAGTTGGGTAGTTGGGTAGAAGAACTAGTTGGGTAGAAGAAGAAAAGCACTGGCATACTCGGGAATTCTCACCTTGGTATGCATAACCAGCAAAACCAATTCATTGTGGATTAATATATGCAGAGGACAGCACATATCAGCTGTATCTTTCTTCCTCTGACCACCCAAGCCTTTCCTTTCCATACCTTTCCCATCAACGAGGAGTTTTCTGGAGCCAAGAGGCTGTTCAAAATGGCTGTGGGGCTGGGCACCTCAGTAACATACCCCCTGGCTCCCACTGAACTGAAGCCTTCAGCTCAGTCACATGAAAATGGAAGCCTCCTGGAAGGGCTGAGCCTGCCACTTCATTTCACCGGAAGGAAATTCTGTGGCAAATATTAAGGTTCCCCTTCAGTAGGAACATCTGGAACATGTTGAGGAAAGAAAACCAATGTGAATGCCAGGGAGATTTCACAGCAGGGTTCTGCACATCCATTTAAATGCAGTCATAACTCGGGTTACAGATGCTTCAGGCTGCGTGTTTTCGGGTTGCGCACCATGCCGAACCTGGAAGTACCGGAACAGGTTACTTCCTGGTGTCTGCGCTCGTGAATGCACAGAAACACTAGATCACTCTTTGTGCATGCGCAGAAGTGCTGAATTGCAACCCGCATGTGCACAGATACGGTGCTGTGGGTTGCAAACATGCCTCCCACACGGATCACGTTCGCAACCCAAGTGTCCGCTGTACTCAGTATCTCCAAAAGTTCTATTCTTTTAAAAACAAACAAATCAAGGAGGATTCAACCAGTCTGGTTCTCAGCTCATTAGAAGCAACTTCCAGCCATTAGGACTGCCCTCCAGAACATTGTGATTTGGACCTTTTTAGCTTAAGTGTTGATCTTTAGCTGCTTCTGCCACCCCACCTCAAATTAATAGATCCCCACAAGCCTACCTATTTGTCACCAATTACTTCTAAAGTTTCAAGTTCACATGCCGAATTAAATTTCCCTGCATGGTGGATCTCACCGCCTGGATGCTGTTGACCTTGGTGCTTTAATGGAATGGCACAGATGGAAGAAGAACGTTTTCCCAAGACAAGATAATGCCTGTAGTCTGTGTTCTTAAGTCTCAGTGGGAAATGGTTTTAGTAGTTATTCTTGGCCTCTCATTTGTCTATTGTGTCGGCAACCACCATGTGGTAAATGTGATGCCTGTGCAGGATTGATATTGTTCTACCAGCACCTTCCTATGCAGTAAGCACTCCGTAAGCGATCTATACGTTTCTTTCCCCTCTGCCTCAGACACCAGTTGCACATCATTCCCCAGATTTATATCAACATTCTCACTTCTACACCTTCCAGCAAAAATGCCTTCATGGACAAATCAGAATTGCACAAAACTAAAATGATATCTGAGCAACAGAGGCTACAATCAATAGTCAGGGTAAATTCAGAGTACATACATCCTATTCTTCTACCGTAAGCAAAATGTAGATTCTCAAAAGCAGCGTACAGCCAGGGCTATATGGATCCTGCTATTCCACACGGGTGCAAACGAAGTGCAGAATCTGGTACTAAGAGTGCAGAGAGAGCCCCTTCCTCACTAAGTGTTGTTGGACTACAACTCCCCTATGTCATACCCTCCAACATTTCTCCGATGAAAATAGGGATGTCCTCATTCCATGCTATTTATGCCCCACATATCTTACTGGGTTGCACCAGCCACTCTGGGCAGCTTCCAACATACATAAAAACATAAACATTGAAAGAACTTCCCTATACAGGATTGCCTTCAGACAGCTTGGGGGGCAGATAATGCTGTACACTCCAACATTTCTCCAAAGAAAATAGGAACATCTTACTATACACTCCAACATTTTCTCCATGAAAATCCTAAGGAAAAGTGTAACATTCTGGGATCAAATCAGAAACTGGGAGGACTTCTCTATATCAGGGACGTCCCTGGAAAATAGGGGTACTTGGAGGGTCTGCTATATTGGAAATACAACAACAGGGATCATAAAAGGCTAATTCTGTTACTGGTGTCACTGATAGCGGACTCTGGCCAAAAGTTATAGTCATTGGGGAGTTTAACTGTCCCGAGAGAGAGAACGACAGCTGAGATCAGACAGTTGGAGGAGCTGGGGGGTGGATGCAGCTCTGAAGGTGGTTTACCTCAGAATGTGTAGCTGAATATGTCTCCTTGCTGTCAACTTGGCCTGTAAATAATATTCTCCACAAGTTATGTATTGTTCTTCAGTTTGTTATCAGTAGAGTATTATCAATTTCTTCTCTCTCTAGACTCCGTCTGCTTTATTCTAGTCACTCTGCTAACACCTTAACTATATGTTGGCTGGGGCTGATGTGTGTCTAACAACAACCTTACTCTTCTTATAGGAATTGTGTATGTTTCCATTCTCTCTTTTCTTTTATTGTCTTGTCCTTTCCATATTTGTAACCTGCCTTTTCTGGTATTCAAGGATGCTCACCACAAAGCATATAGAAAGGGGCATGATTAAGGATGAGGGGAAAATTCACTCCATTCTGCATTTGAAAGTGAACTTATCTAATCTGCACCTTCCAAGACAATGTGAGAAAAATGCAGCCATTTTCTTCAAAATTCACAAATTCAAAATTTTGCTGTATGTAGTGGTTAAGAGCAGCGGACTCGTAATCTGGTGAACCGGGTTCGATTCCCTGCTCCTCCACCTGCAGCTGCTGAGTGACCTTGGGCTAGTCACACTTCTTTGAAGTCTCTCAGCCTCACTCACCTCACAGAGTGTTTGTTGTGGGGGAGGAAGGGAAAGGAAATTGTTAGCCGCTTTGAGACTCCTTAAAGGTAAAGGTACCCCTGCCCGTACGGGCCAGTCGTGTCCGACTCTAGGGTTGTGCGCCCATCTCACTTAAGAGGCCAGGGGCCAGCGCTGTCCGGAGAGACTTCTGGGTCACGTGGCCAGCGTGGCGAAGCTGCTCTGGCGAGCCGGCACCAGCGCAGCACACGGAAATGCCGTTTACCTTCCCGCTATAAAGTGGTACCTATTTATCTACTTGCACTCAGGGGTGCTTTCGAACTGCTAGGTAGGCAGGAGCTGGGACTGAAAGACGGGAGCTCACCCCGCCGTGGGGATTCGAACCGCCGACCATACGATCGGCAAGTCCTAGGCACTGAGGTTTTACCCACAGCGCCACCCGCGTCGTGATAAAGCGGTATATCAAATCCAAACTCTTCTTCTTCTTCTTCTCACATTGTCTTGGAAACTAATGCGTGCTAAAATGCATACGCTCTGGTAATGTGTCCAGAACACTGCATATGCTCAGGAAAATTACATGCAAAAGTATATTATTTGGGGGGAAATTGATTTGCAAAAAAGATGCATTTTAGGAGAAACTGCATACAGAACATGCATTCTAGGATAAATTTGCACTAAAATGGAGTTTAGTTTTTTTATGAATACTTAAATCCCCCCCCCCCAACTTATGTGAAAATGTGAAGAACTGAACTTAAAGATGGAAAAATGAGAAACTGAAATTTACAGATTCACCTAGCCAGTGCTTTTTTCCCTGGGGGGATGCAGGGATACGCATACTCCTAAACATTTTGTGAATCTAACGGGAGAAGAAACTATTTATTTAAAAAAATAGTTTCTTCTCTAGCACAGTGAATCATCAGTTCTGTTGCTACCCCCGATGGTAATCTCATTTCCTGTCACAGTGTTTCCTGAGTCTCAGACAGAAGTGAGCATTTAATGTGTGAAGTAGGAGTTGGAATCTAACACAGTGAATGGTCAGTTTAGAGAAGATGTTAGTGCACACAACCTCATGCCAATGTGGAAGTTACTGTAAGCTGTCAGCTGTGTAATATGACGTAATGCATGTTCTTTGTACTTTTGTCCAATTACTGTATTTATTTTTCCCAATTTGAACTATAAAACGGTGGTTTTCTTGAGTCAAAATGAGAGTACCCCTAAACTTTTTTTTTTTTAAAGAAAAAAAGCTAGATCCAATGCCTAAGCCAATACCTTTTCACTGCTGTAATCAATAAAGTTGTGGCCTTTCCATGCCCATTAACCTTATATCATGTGTCCTTGTGTATTCATTTCACATCGCGGGGGTCCTCGAACCACAAAGACTCTCCTCCCTGGAAGAGAGGGGAGTGGTTGTGGGCGGGAGCCCGAGCACTGCCCCTAGCAGGGGGCGGTTGCCCCCTGCCTCCACCTCACCTGGCTGGCGCCCACGCCCCCTCTGCAGGCATCCAACCAGGTGCCTCGGAGGGGGCATGTTCAGCAGCCTTATGCTGCGGTGCCAGCCTCTCCCTGGCCTCATTCTTCGCTGTCGTCTCGTCGCGAGTCACCCACCCTCCACTCCCTTAGAGTTAGGGCTTAGGTCATTGGCCTTGCTATGGACCTTAGGTTGGTCGCCCTGGTTGTCCAGGGGGCCTGGTAGGAGTTTTTCCATTTGGCATTAGGCTTTTTGGTTTTTTCGCCTACCTCGTAGCAATTGTCACAACTTTTGTGGTATTGGTGGGTAGGTTAGGCATTGGAATAATGTGTTGTGGTGTGTCGAAGGGCTAGGTGTGGCCATCGCCTATGCCTTCAATTTTTGGGTATTCCGTTAAAGGAATCTGGCGGTCGTGTGTTCTGTCCGATGCCTGCTTGGCGGGAGGCCATGGCACGACCCTCGGTGACATCAGGGGGGAGCCTATAGTTGGATTAGCATCAACAGGCTCCACCTACTGGTGAATAAACCCACGTGTTTTAGAGATCCAATGCCTAAGCCAATACCTTTTCACTGCTGTAATCAATAAAGTTGTGGCCTTTCCATGCCCATTAACCTTATATCACGTGTCCTTGTGTATTCATTTCACATCGCGGGGGTCGGGTCCTCGAACCACAACTGTATTTATTTTTCCCAATTTGAACTATAAAACGGTGGTTTTCTTGAGTCAAAATGAGAGTACCCCTAAACTTTTTTTTTTTAAAGAAAAAAAGCACTGCACATAGCCATCCCTGTTGGTTTCAATCGGTTTCTCAATGGGACTAAAATTTAACCAATCCTATGCATGTCTGGGACGCGGGTGGCACTGTGGGTTAAACCACAGAGCCTAGGGCTTGCCGATCGGAAGGTCGGTAGTTCGAATCCCCGCGATGGGGTGAGCTCCCGTTGCTCGGTCCCTGCTCCTGCCAACCTAGCAGTTCGAAAGCACGTCAAAGTGCAAGTAGATAAATAGGTACCACTCCGGTGGGAAGGTAAACGGCGTTTCCGTGCGCTGCTCTGGTTCGCCAGAAGCGGCTTAGTCATGCTGGCCACATGACCCGGAAGCTGTACGCCGGCTCCCTCGGCCAGTAAAACGAGATGAGCGCTGCAACCCCAGAGTCGGTCATGACTGGACCTAATGGTCAGGGCTCCCTTTACCCTTTACCTTTATGCATGTCTACTTTGAATTCAGTTCCGTGCTGTTCAGGTGGGCTTACTCCCGGTTAAGTGTGCTTAGGACTGCAGCCCGAGTCTGAATCCAACCTATTGTCCGGAAACACAACTGAATCACAGTGCAGAAATCAGAGAAGCTGGGACAAAGTCTGCCAAAGCAGGAATGAAGGGGAAACAAGCCTGAGGCAAAGCCAGCAGGATGCGGTCCTCACACATCTACTTAGCTACAGCATATACACACACACATTTGGTGACCATCTTCCTAGTTTAGTACTGTAACATATCTGCCTTAGAGCAGTGATTTATTTCTATTTACAATAGACCTTTGCCAACAGGCTTGCGCATGACAGTTAAAGAAGCATCCTGTTTCTTTGAAAGGACACCTGCAGAGCTTCATCAGGGCAGAGAGGCCGCAAACATAAAAATGGAAAGGCAGAGGGAACAGAGTATAGCACATCACAGCATCTGTCTCAGGCTGGATGGTACAGAGCAGCAGGGGGCATGGGGAAAATAACAGCCGTCAATATTTAACTATGCTAGGAATCTGAAATTTAATGAATATTTAGTAGCACAGCCCATCTTTGATTCAGAAAGCATTAATGGAGCCTTGACTCTTAGCATCTGTTACTAGTGCTGATTAATCAAATCTCTGTTGTATGTTGCTTATGATGGAAATGTGAAGGGGGTGGGGAGAGAGAAAAGAAGCTCTGCACAGCAGCAAAATAATAAATTGTTATTTGTATATGCAAAACAGTTCAATTATTTAGTGCAATTAAAATAATATCTTGAAAATCACTTGAAAGGGAGGTGGCGCATCTTTATCAAGACCAAACTAGACTACATGAATAAACAAAGCAAATGGATGAGCCATAAATTGCAGGCTAATAAAACCCACACAATGGAAAGCCAGAATCAGTTGCTCACATTTAAGGCTTATTGTTTTGTTTTGTTTTTGGAGTGGGGAAAGAAAGGGTAATAGACATAGGCCCATCATCTTAATTAAAAATATACATCTCTTAGGTTATGAAGGAAGGAACACTAATCTATATATTGCATTCCTTTATTTGTTCAGTTTTTTAAAAATGCCTGTATTAAATTGTACGTGACTGTTACTGGAATCAAAGAACAGGGTGCCTTTTTGTTGTTGCTTCAGATCTAGAATTCAGCGTTGGAAGAACAGCAATCCATGGGGCGAAGGGAGAACTAGGCATCAAATAAGAAGAGTCTGCCTCGTCTCATCTACCCAATGTCAGGGACTGGCAGGATACTGATGAGTGCGTACCAGGGCAAGAGGGGCTGGAGTCTGACTAGGGAGAGGAGGGCAGTGGTCTGTGGGGACCTGTATCAGGAGGCAAGAATCAGAGACAAGAGAAACTTCAGAGCTGGAGGACAAGGAAGAAGAGGCAGGCCAGGCAAGTGAAGGGCATACCCTCCAACATTTCTCTGATGAAAACAGGGACGTCCCATTCAGGGGCAACAACAATAACTCTTCTTGGGTAGGGCTTGCCCCCATGAAGCAGTTGTTGAGACTGAAGGTCTTCACCTCCCCATACTTGCCTCCTCTCCAAGGTTTTCCTCAAGCAATCTGAGACTCTGTCTGAATGACATTAATTTCTCTTCCACTCCCTTCATGCCTCTCCTGGTTCTGGGAGGTCGAAGGGGAGTTTGTCACAGCAGGCAGGGGAGGCATCCATGCCCCTTCACCAACCAGACTCATCTCTGCCTTTTGGACTTCTTCATCTCACTCTCCTGCTTCTGCAAGGTCAGTAGGTCATGTGACTTGAGGACAGTTCTGAGGGGGCCAGATGGAGAAACCTAGAAAACCACATTTGGCCCTCAGGCCCGAGGTTCCCCAACCCATTTTAGAGGGCCATGGGTTCTCCACCTCTAATCTATAATCCAGACCCTGCCAAGGGAAATGCGTCGCTTGTTGTTCCATTCTACTGCCATACTGTGATTTGCCAACGCTGAATAGACAAATGAGGGTGGAAACAAGTTGTGGTTGAAGGACTGAGCAAACTAGACAGTTCTTTTGCAGCTGACTTTTTTGCAGACATTTTTCTAATGTCAAAGTCCAGTTTTCCCAGTGCCTCTCTCTTTTTTTTAAAAATGATATTTATTGAAAGATTTTTTTTTTTTAAAGTTGCAAAAGAAAACAAAGTAGAAAAAGAGAAAAACAAGCCACTTCCAACCATACAAATACACAAATACACAAAATAAGAGAGAGGAAAAAAAACAAAAATACACCACAAAAATTTAAAAACATTTAAAAACAAATCCATTATTCTCAACTCCTCAACTGTCATTACCCTCTTTCCTTGACCTCCTCCTCCTCCCCTTCCTTGTGTCCTGGTTGTTAATTGTCACAGCAAATCCTTTCCATATTTCATAATATTCTGTCATTACATTACCTTAAAACTATTTTAATCTTATCTTACTATAAAAAACCTTGGAACTTAAAACTTAAATCTTATTTTTACCAACTTCTCATAACCATAATATTCTTACATAATTCTTTAAACATTTTTACTAAAGCCAAATAATTTCATTCCAACATTTTTCTAACATTCATCAATTTTATAAAACAGTCCTAGTAGTGAAAAAAAGAAATAAAAACAAATCCAATCTTCATCCAGCGTCCCTTCCTCCTGGTCCCAGGTTTGTCAGTCCTTATTATTCCATCGATCTGGCGCATTAACCTGGTGACCTTAAATCCGAGGCCCTTAAGTCTCTTCCATGTCCCTTCCGCAACTCTTCTTCATATTTGTAACTGTATTTTCCCTTGTCTCCTGCTCGTTTCACTCGTGGGAACTCCAGCTTAGCAATATTTTTGACCCTTCTTGACAGATCAGCCCCTTTTCCATAATTGACACTAAATTCCATGTGGTATTTAAAAACATGTTTCAAAAACCCTCCAAAATTGAGAGCCCCCACAATCCCAAACATCTCACGGCCCATTGCCAGACTTGAAAAGTCCAAACATCCCCGCATAGGAGGGTCTATCCAACCCCCCATTTCCAAACCAAACCAAACTTTTTCTTTCCAAATCTGGCTTTTTCCAAGTTCATTTGTTAAATCCGAAAGCACATATTCCTGTTGGGCCTGTTCTGTCAGGGCACACTCCTGATTTAATTCCTGGGTGGGCTCCACATATTTTCCCACTGCCTGTTCAAAATTTCCCACTTCCTGTTCAAAATTTCTAATCGAATCAGCCATCAAATTCGTCTTCTCATGTAGCTGTTCCAGTAGGGCATTTGTTTTATAGAAAGCACACAACAGAGCTTCTGAATACATTGTCCTGCAAGGTCAGATGTCTATTCCCACGATTGTAATCTGTAACAGCTGCCAGCTGCCAGGAGTTGGTTACAGTTTCACAGTCTCCCTCTAGGGGGAAAACTTCTATTTGATCTTTCTTTTAAAGACAAGTCTAGCAACAGAGTTTCCTTTTTTCAGATATTTTGTCAATATTTGTTCCTTTAAGGTGCGAAAGGAAAGAATTGAATCACTATGTTCCTCTTCTTTTAGCTATCTGTCAAAAGCGTTTATCTCAACGTCAATCCTGACACCCCACCCCGCTCCAGGATCAGGACGGTGGAAAGTTACTTTACTTTAAACTCACTTCTGCAGGTTTAAACAGTCCAAAAAAGATCCCCCTTCTTCTCCTGCTGCCGAAGGGGGGTTCAACAATTTTAAATGATGAAAGCCAATCCTTTAGAGGCGATTTTCTGAGCTCTAGTTTACGTTGTCTTTGCTTTATTCTGTCTACAAAGAAATGGAAGGCTGACTTCCTGTTTAGACCTTCCCGTTTCAGTACCAAATTGAAGTAAAATTTGTAAGTCCAATTCCTTTCTGCTCGCAAGTCCTTATTTAAAATCCAATTGTTCAAAATTTAAGTACTCACGGGTGCTTATTTTAGTAGCCAAATTGTCCCAGGAAAAAGGCAGTGCTCTCTGGCAACGGCTGTGCGGCTTCGCTCCACGGAAATAGCAGTTGACTCACAGCACCGCGCCACTTCCCCCTCTTCGCTTCGGAGCCCGTTAGTGGGTTCCTTTGCGGGTTGGGGGGGCGCTAAGGGTGCCCGCTGAGTCCCATGGTCACAGGCTTCATCCGCCTGTGATTTTTAAAAGGGTCCCCGCTTCGCCGTAGCGGAAAAGACCCATTTCGCGCGGAGCTAGTCCCTCCAGTTCAGAGGGAGTCCGCCATTGCCGATGGTGCCACCCCGGAAGTCCCCCAGTGCCTCTCTATAATATTGTTGGTCTTAAAGGTGCTACTGGAAAGAATTTTTTTTATTTTGACTATGGCAGACCAACACGGCTACCTATCTATAATATTGTTATTACCATTAGTGCTGAGCATATTTTTTCAATTTGCACATTGAAATTTGCCCTTTCAGGAAGGCAGAACCTTTTTGACAAATCAGTATGAAAGTTAATGCAGTCCCCCCCGCCCAATTCCACAACACACAAACACATACGCACACACCAAAAGGAAGCCAAGTTCAGGTTTCAGGTGAAGTATGAATACCAGTATCTAACATATACCTGTAACTGCCTTTAGGCTTATGCAGGCAATTAAGAAAACATTTTCTGTAACCTTCAGTTGGTGATCTGCTTTAATTTATGTGTTACTCTGATCGTATTTTAATTGTTGTCAACAGCTTCATACTTTTTTATGAAATTGAAGTATACATTTTTTAAAAATAAACGAACTCGTTGCACAGACAAAATTAGCAAATTAAGGAACCTTCTCACTGACCTTCCAGGGCTGTTGTTGTTTTTAAATGTGTAGCAAAATACCTTTTAACAGAGAGAAGAGAATCCAAATATCTGATGTCCCACCTGTACTCTGAAGCAAAGCTTTTCCAGAAGTATCATGCATTTGCTTCCCAAGTCAAGATAGGCAGATAACACTCACAGCCAGTCAAATTATTTTGGCAAGTGAGGCATAAAATCCCACAAGCATTTCTCCCTGGCAGCAAAAATATGATGATAATCAATTAAATAACTGGCAATTTGCTGCCCTTACATGACACCCAAAATCAGCTGCCGGAGGTGACCTCCCACTGCCTAATGATAGAGCTGGCCCTAAGTACAGTCCTATGTTTATTCAGAAGCAAGTCCAGTTATAAGAAGGCTTCCTCCCTAATAAGTATATTTTATAATGTCAGACTTAGGTGAATGTATGTATAGTTGACCAACTGTTATAAAAGCTGCGGAAGGGGGAAAACCCAACAATTCTGCTTGTCCCATAGCAACAGCCATCATTGTCTTTTTGCGGCTAGTACTCATGTAAGGCATAACATTTGTTATTCAGAAAATGAGCCTGGGGTGAGTGTGGGGAGGAAAGAATAGTAAGAAGGTATTGTTTCAGATTCTTATTATGTAGATTGGTTTCATGAGCAGACAGAATTAACACCAAACCACAGCTGTCGGGGCTGAAATTACAGATCAATCTATATTATGAAAACTTTGAAAATCTGCCAAAGGAGAAAATTATATGATTGAAGAACTGCTTTTGTAGAAGGCAAGTTAAATATATCAGATAAATGTGTTTGGGGGTTTTGTTGTCATTGTTGGTTGGAAACTTCGATCAATATGTTTATTCTGATGTAGTGCAGCAAGGAGAATTTTACACATCTTTTAAACTCTTTACTAAGAATGAAGAATAAAGTTCACAAAATCATTAGTCCTTCTATAGCCCAAGCCCCAAACAACTCTTGCTGAGACGTACACGTTTGTTGTAATTTCCCTTGAACATTTCTCATATCTAATGTTTTGTTTTGTTTTTAATTTCTCTGGCCATCTGTGGGGTGGGGGGGAAGAATACAATAATATCTTAGCCCCAGGGGAAAATGTTGGGGAAATGTCTTGGAAATAAATTGAAGTACTAGATACATGCTGATGTTTATCAGGAAGCTAAGCAATTCTTTAAGAAATTTACTTAGGGGTTGTCAGCACTTTGCATCTGAATAATTATTTTGAAGGAAGACCTCTGTTCTGCAACTTTACTTCTTGTTAATGTGTCATATCCAATGACAAAATTGCAGCACGAAGAATGGTTAGAAATGGTTTGCATTAGCTGAGTTTGTTAGCAGCATATGTCTGCCTATCATAATATAGGATATGTTGTTGTCCCGATATCTTAGAAACAGGCCATTGCACCACTAAAGGGTAGCATCTACTCAAAAGCAAGTACCATTGCATTCAGCTTATTCCGAGGAAACTGGGTGTATAGGATTGCAACCTAAAAGCCTATAGCCCTTTTCATACACAGCAGCTGTGACACAGGAATTGCTTCGCTGTGGTGCTATCACATGCCACTGGAAAGCGTGCGCCTGGGGACCATTCATGGAGGCCTTTCTTATCTAGTTAGCACCTCCGTGACAATGGGTAAACTAAGCACATGGCTTAGTTTGTGAGTCTGCTGTTTACAGCTTTTGCCCAGACTGAATCTCAGATAGCAGAAGTGAGCCAAGACAGAAAAATTTGCTTACAGCTACACAGTACAGCAAGGTAAGGTGGGAGCAGGTTTCAGTCTGCTCTCTATGCTCTTATTTTTAAGACCAAATAGGCCCACCAAATCTCACTTTATTTGGGAATGGGACCAAGGTTTAAAATACATACACATCTCTTTTGCCCCCAAAGACTGGCGCAGCTGGCCTTCATGCAACTGGTGACCACTCACCAGTGGCATGAGAGAAGAGAAGAAGAAGAAGAGTTTGGATTTGATATCCCACTTCTTCACTACCCAAAGGAGTCTCAAAGCAGCTAACATTCTCCTTTCCCTTCCTCCCCCACAACAAACACTCTGTGAGGTGAGTGGGGCTGAGAGACTACAGAGAAGTGTGACTGGCCCAAGGTCACCCAGCAGCTGCATGTGGAGGAGCGGGGAAGCAAACCTGGTTCACCAGATTGCGAGTCTACCGCTCTTAACCACTACACCACACTGGCTCTCAAGAGAGCACGATGGAGAAGCAACTCTCTTACCAGTGTGTGTGTGTGTTTGTGTGGTGATGCTAGCTATGCAAACCAAGTAGATTGAAGAGTGGGAATCCTGAAGAAAAAGACACTTGAAAGAACGTATACAAATCCATGCTGTTAGAATTACATGTGGTTCTGGGGGCATTAAAAACCCTCACATCAAATACATTAAACCAGTAAATCAAGAATTGGGAACTATTTGCTCAACAGATGTTGGACTTCAACATCTCAGTTCCAACCAGCATGGCCAATAGTCAGGGACGATGGAAGTTGTCGTTCAACATCTGGAAGGCTGAAGGCATGCAGCAGATTAATCAACTCCATACCCCTAATTATGGTGGATCTCAAAGCTTTACAGCTTGGTCCCATGTTCTCTCAGAAGTAAATATCACTGAGTTTAGTAGAGCCTACTCCCAAGTAAGGGTGCATAGGATAGCAGTAAAATCATTGCAATATGTGTTGCTGTTATTGTATACATGCTTTTTTCTGCAAGCTTTTCCAGCTAGCTGTTCATTTTTGTTTTCAAACCTATACGATCCCCCCTGCTATTCCCAGCAAATGATATTCAGAGGAATACTGTGTTTGACACTGTAGGTAGAACACACCCATTATAGCTAGTATCCATTGGTAGCACTAACTTTCATTTGTCTCATCTTCTTTTAAAGCTGTTGATTGCCATCACTAGTCCTTGTGAGAGCCAGTTCTTTAGTTTATGGCCATGTTGCGTGATGAAATACTTTTTGTCTGTCCTGAATCTCAGGATAGAAGAATTTATCAATTTTTGTTTCTCTCCAGTTCTCCACATTTCCAGATCAGTAAGTGGTTGTTGTTTTTAAGTCTTAATGAGAACTCATCAGTATTTTAGTGTGAATTTTTCCCAGTATACAAATTTCTGCATGCAATTTTGACTAACACACACACATTTTTGCAAACCAACTTTCCATAAAATAATGCATTTTGTATGCTATTTTCATTCATGTGTGTGTGTGTGGTTTTGTACACCTGACTTAGCTGGAGAACCGCATTGGAAAATTCAGAGAAGTGCAAAATTCAAAAGTTGGCTGGGTTTTGACTCACATATTGTCTTGGAGAGTTTCAATTAGTTAGGTTTACCTTTAAATATTAACTCAGTCACAATCCCTTCTGTTCCCTACCTGAATCTGACTTCATTCAAAGAAAGTACTCAGTGTGGCTTACTTAGGAATAAACTTGTTTCAGTTGATCAATCACTGAGGGCAAATGATAATTGGTGAGGCTGAGAATAAGCACATATTTTAAAAGGTTATTCAGGTCCTAACAGTATCCTGTAAAAGGAAAGAGACCATGATTAAATGAGGCCTTTTCTTTCGCGGCTTCTGCTTATTGAATTTACCTTGTTTTCCAATTGTTTCAATATCTATACTGAGATATTAATATGCAAATGTTTTGAATTAGAATTGATTATTAATTAGTTCCAAGATTATTAATCACCTAAAAGGTCTTTAATCACTTGATGGCCCTATCTTAATACAAAACCCTAAATTTGGTGGAAAAAAACTTTTTCTCGCTATAGAAGAATGTAGCAATCAGCTGAAGGTGTATAAAAATTAGACAAAGCTACTATTTAATAAAACAAGAGAAATGTCAAAATATAACCCTCAGTTGCTCATTAGAGGAGATGCTATAACCTGTGGCTGACATATTGCAATCTAGAACAGGTGGCTTCTCTCTCTCTTGCAACTTAATATTGCATGCAGTGCCGTGTGCCATAAAACTACAGTTCATTATATAGAAAATGTGACAGTTTCTTTCCCCTAAGGAAGACCTAAGATTATTCAAATCTGCAGTGTGAAATACCAAGGCCTGTCAACCAAAGTGCACAGAAAAGAAGCTCATTTAGCAGCAAGGTTGGTGACATATAAAAATAGCCAGTGGCTAAACTAGAAACAGGATGTCATTAAATAAAAAATAGCCCCAAACATCCCCCCCCCCCAATTGCACACATTTCAAAGTCTTAACCTCTTGCAAATCACCAACTTCAGTGCAATTGTTCTTGGATATTAGATTATGCTCTGACCCATGTAGAGCAGCTTGACCTCTGTAGAACACTGAATGTAATCCAAAAAAATAACAATACGCAAAATATATGACTCCAGCTGCGTAAGTTACTTGGAGCTTTGATTTTTAATAACTTATGTCCTAGTCAGTGGCCTTTTTAGTGGTGGCTCCTCATTTGTGGAATGCATTCCCTCCATCACTAGTAACTTTCAAAATATATTTGAAAAAAATTCCTGTTTTCTGTATTTGGTGGCTGAAGAATACTACTCCCAGCAACAGCAAGGTCATGGATAGAACTATGTTTTTAATTGTAATTGTTTTTCGGTTGTTTTCAACTGTAACTGGTTTTAGATGCTTTTAAACAATAATTTTTTTAAAGAATATTTTGTTACATTTTTAGAATGTTTCTACTTTGTTTTTAAATTGTGAATTTGTTTGCTGTCCTGGGCTCCTTGGGGAAGGAAGAGCAGGGTATAAATTCAGTAAATAAATAATATTGCTCTCAATTGGACTGAATTGCAATTAAGTTCAGATGGACTGAGAGCAGGATGTAATTTAAAAATAAATAAATGGCAAAAGCAATCCAAAAAAGTAAGTACTATGTGATGTACATTGGAGCAAAACCTGTTAACTTAGCATGTTACTGTAACCATCTCTCTTTTTGAATTGCTGTGGCAAAAATCACCAGAACCATTCAAGAAGCCATTTCCTTGTAAGGCGTTTCAATGTATGACCATGCTCAGGTCAAAAATAGTGTTTTCAGTGTAGTGTATATTTCTATACTTCTCATTCAACTTCCCCTTCTGTTTTTGAAAATTGGGCCTACCTCCCATTTTTCTACTTGATTGGGGTAGTCTTCAAACACAAAGAACTTCCTTTAGTTTTCTCCTTTAGTTGTGCCCTTATTATACACAGCCATGTTAGACCCACAAATTTGAACACTTATAGAATACCAGAAAGTTGTGTGTGTGGTTTTTGGGTCAGCTGGAGCTGGAGAAAATTTACTTTGGCAAATGTGGTGTTGAAAGTAACCTTTGACTCACTAAAAATGACTTAAAGTAGGATGGCTGCATCTCAGCCAACGTTTTCTGCAACTCTCAACATATTTTCTTGGAAATAAGTAGAACTGTGAAATATCCCTGGTGCCTTATCATTTGGGTAGTGAAATAAAAAAAAGGAAGAAAGAAAATGAGTTGTTGGAACTTAATAATCTGTGATAAAATTTGATGTTAATTCCTTTTTTAAAAAAAAGTATTTGAAACTAAGTTTGCAATGCAGAACTTTATCATCTTGTCTCTCGCTTCACTGGGGATTTAAAAGGCACAACACACATCTCTAGGCTGAACCTTGACACCAGAGACAGCCCAAGATGTTTCGATGCTTGAGGCAGAAAATCCAAATGGAGCCCCTCACAGTGGTAAAAATACAAACCTAAATAATTGACAAATTTGCTATCCTTTAATGGCATGTCAAAATCTGCCACCTGAGGCAGACTGCCTCACTCTGCCTCCTGGTAGAACAGACTCTTTCAGACAACCCTCTGTGAAACAGAAGTACAAGTTGAGTTGATTCCAGCTCAACTTTCTTCCAAGTAGCAGAAGAATCCGAAGTCTTTTCTCTCATCCAGTCCAAGAATTTAGACTAGAGTTCCTGTAGTCTGGTTTACACGATTGGTGGATCATTCTGCGAGGAAGGGGGAAGCAAACAGAAAACATCTCTAGAACCTGGACTCAACGCAGCATTTAATGGAGAGCATGTGCGCATTGCAATATTCCAGCCTAATGTGAATGACTGAGAGCTTCATAATGATGTGCAATTACTCCTGCACCCAGCAAATCCTTTATTCTAACTCCTTCTGATAATTAAACTCAGGCGTGCTATTTAAAAGCTAGTTGTTGAGGAAGAAGCCATTTCATTTTTCAGGATGTTCAGCGAGACTATGAAATACCCTTTCCCTTAGCTTGGAGCTAAATATTGATTTATTATACAGCTCCCAAGGTCTTCTCATCATCTTTTTTTTGCCCATTTGTGTATAAATGGCTGTCATGCGCACACAGAAGTACTTGCTTAGCCGCCCTTCTTCCACCTCTGCCCTTCAGTGGTCAGTTCATTTTAAATTGGACCACAAAACATTTGCTGACCCAGGGCACATAAATTATACCATTACTTAATGAAGTGTTGCAGAATTCACTCAAATAGAGACAGTCTTTCTTGGGATTGTGATTCTTCCCTGTGATTAAAGTGTTTCAGATAGCAGCATAGTTGAGGGTAGACAATATTAATTTACAGATGAGTCATTGTGTCCAACACCACTCTGAAATCTAATGAGCTGATTCAAATTCATTTAGATCACTGGGGGCGGGAAGGGAGACACAAATTAAACAAAAAAAATTGTGGCGGGAATGCAGGGCAGAGGGACTGCTTCCCTGTCATCCGCAGCAGTCAGGTTTTGGTCTACCCTTAATGTTTGTTCAGACAAGCACAGAGGGGTTCTGCCCCAGAAGTCAACTGAATTCAATGGGATTGATATGAAAGCTTATCGAATTGATTCTTTCTTCTTCTTTTTAGAAAAGTGAGTTGAGAGGTAGGATTATGCTGATGAAATTGTCAAAAGCCAATACAATGGTTGGGGGGGGGGGTTATAATATATGCCTACAAGGATCGTAACATTATGCAGATAAATTGGGGTATCTTGGGAACTGAAGTAAAAGAAATAAAAGAGAATTTAGTCGCACACAGACCCACTTTTGACACTCAAGAGCAGATTTGTGGGCTTAAAGAAGGTAGAGAGACATGTGCAAGCCCTGTCATGGCTGTATCATGATATTTTCAGAAAGTATTATTGGTTTCCAACATGAGTAATGGACCTTGAAGGCCTCCATTAGAGAAGGGGGTCCTGCTACTTCCTCTTCCACAAACAAGGTGAACATGAGCGCAACACCACTCTCCTACTTGCAGTTCCCAGCAACGGGTAATCAGAGGCCTACATATAGCCATCATGGCTTCTAGCCACCAAGAGACTTATCCTTCATGAATTTGTCTAAACCTCTTTGAAAGGCATTTGGGTTAGTGGTCTTCAGTCCATTAGGGTGGTGGTCTTCAGTCCACTTCTGGTCCATGTCACATATGTATGTATTCATGCCTAACTCTGTTCATTTCTGTGTTAAACACACACACACACAAAAGTCTGCACAAGAATTCATATTGAAATATTCATTTATACGCAGTGGGTGTTAAGAAACGTAAGAATAGCCCACTGGATCACGCCAATGGCTCATCTGCTCCAGCAATCTTCATCTCACAGATTTCTGTAGGAAACCCACAATGAACACAACAGCGCTCTCCCTTTCCACTGTTTCAAGAAACTTGTATTCAGAAGAACTATTGCCTCTCACTGTGGAGGCAGTGCATAGCCCATGGCCCTTGTGGCTAGTAGCCACTGACGAGCTGGAAAATCTGTGATATCGCTCAGTCTATGTGGTATCAGGCTTCCACATGTAACTGCAACGGTATGCAATGAAGTTGTAGAGAAACAGTTTCAGCACTGCTTGGGCAACTTATGAACGAGAACCTAAATGCATCCTCCTCCTTTTCACCATAACTTCAAAATGTACCTCAGGTTACATACGCTTCAGGTTACAGACTCCGCTAACCCAGAAATAGTGCTTCAGGTTAAGAACTTTGCTTCAGGATGAGAACAGAAATTGTGCTCCAGCGGCATGGCGGCAGCAGGAGGCCCCATTAGCTAAAGTGGTGCTTCAGGTTAAGAACAGTTTCAGGTTAAGTATGGACCTCCAGAACGAATTAAGTACTTAACCTGAGGTACCACTGTACTAGCAAGTCTGCAACATAGGTATCTCAGTTTTGTCCTACAGAGTAATATTAGACCTTTCAATATTTTTCTTTGGTCACCAGCATTTTGTATCTGTAAATATCAGACCTGCAAGAAAGTGGGTTCTGTGTGGAGGGAATGGCGCTCTTCCCTCTCTAAAACCTGATGCCTAATAAATTCAATAGGTGTCACTTGTGTGGATGGGTCCAGATTCCTTGGCCGTCATTTGTCACCAAGGAGCAGTTTCAGGGCATTCCACAGTTGTATGCCAGCCTTTATTTCAGGCCTTATCGTCAGCGAACATTTCATGCTAAAAGAAATTAATTCCCTGCATCTGTCATTATGTGAACAATGCAAAAGCACTTGTTACAGAAGGCCATTACTCAGTACATTAGGCACCAATGTGACAGCTTTCTTCATCTCATACTTGCATGCAACAATAAGTAACCTCTCACCAGTCCAAGTATTGTTTATTGGTCTCCCCACCCCAACTCCTGGCCCAAACTGTGTCAAAATTAATTTTACGAAGGCAAGGCATAGGTGCGATGTTCTCTTTTGTGAAATCTGTTATCTGTGCTAGCCTGTAAGCAGAAGTTAACATCACAGTTTAAAAGTTGGTATTCCCATTTATTTATTTGCTTATCTGAACAATAAGAGACAATACATTTCCCTTCCAAATTTCCAGCTTGGTGCCCTATTAATTTCTGCCTGTTCAGAGAAGCTCTGAACACTACTCAGAAAGAGGGGGTAGAATTCTCGACTGTACCGATTCTGATGGCAAATATAGAAATGTCTTTTTTATATGATATGTTACAGAGAGGACTATGTTAAAGCTTTCTCTCTGATATACTTGGGGATATGCCCTTTTTTTAAAAAATTGGGGGTGTCAACCACTTTTAACCTAGATGCAGTGGCACAGTACATAATTTCACTACCACTGCCTACCATCAGATCTTCATAATGTGGAGCTGGGAAGCCTCCATTGCTGTTTCCTTGTCTTCTTGTGGTTCTGCCTTTCAGATTCACTGCCATTATCCTGTGCTACTCTCTTAGTCCTATTTCCCCCCTCTTTCAGCTGTGTTTTCTCCATACACACCCTGCTTCATAACCCTCTTCTATACCTGAAGTACTTCTGGGAAGGAATCATGGCTGTTTAGACGTCTCCTGTCGAGACTCAATCAACAGAGATAATTAGGTGGTGATTAACGATGGCTACTGCCTATCATATTATTTCTGAGGAACAGAGACAACGGGGTTAATATCCAATGCTGTGGAAGGGCTACTCTTCTGCCGTGGAACTGAGAAATCTTCAAAGAACCCAGAGAGATGCCTGGACTTGAAGACTGGAAAAATCATCTAGCAGAAGGAGGAACAGCTACAATAGATGCCACCCTGGAGTGAACATCTGAATATTTTTGAAAAACTATTGGAAGCCCCTTTTTACTTATTTATTTCTCTTTCTTTTAAAAATTCCTTTATTATTTTCTTATTCCTTTAACATTGTTTTATCTCTGTTATCTTTTCTTTTCCTTTTTTGCTTTGTTCTTGCTTCTGCTTTGCTCTGTTCTTTTGTATATTTTGTCGTCCTCTGCTCAGGGTTAATGAGGAGTTTGCATGCAGATGAAGGTGATGGATGGTTGGTGGAGGACCCTGTGTGAGAGGCAAGCAAGATCTCCCAGGGTGAGAAGCTGGGAGAAGAAATCAAAGCTTCTGTGTAGGAGCTGGGAGGGTTCATCTCTTTCTGTGTAACGCAACTTAAGGTCTACCTATGAGAGAGGACTTTGCATTCTTCTTTTTCTCCTTGTGCTTTTCTTTTGTTTAGATTAGGTTTATTTATCATAATGTGCTAGGAAAGGTCTTAATAAAATCTTAGTGGGGAAAAACAACCTTCTTCTACACCTGCATACATTTGAAACCCTAAAAAAGCCATGTTGAGAATTTTGAGAGACTGTTGAGAGCATTTCTCATGTAATGGATGCCATGCTGGGGTGGGTGGGTGGTATGACATTGCTCAAAATGGGTGCCATGGAGCTTGGCAAAAGATTAAAATGGATCTCATGGGAGGATGTGGCGCAAAATGACTGCTACATCTTAAAAATGAAACGGGACCACAATGGGGTGTGGGCATGCTTCCCAAAAGTCCCCCGACCCATCAATGGAATAAAGGCATCTGCACAAGCCATTGCTGAGAACCTCATCCACAAAGAGAAGCTCTTTGCACTTCTTTGTTCAAAACAGAAGGGAGGGAGAATGTTCCATCCTGGCATCCAATGCTGTGTGGGCATGTCTGAAGGATTATGTTGAATGTAGAAGAGACCAAGTTAGTGCAAGCAGGAATTGAGCAAGAAGAGCAAATAGTCTCTCATGCATTTGTGGATTTTTGATGGCATATAGGCTGAGACTTTTTTAGTTGTAATAAAAAAAATTAAGGTCTTATATATATAATAAATGTTCATAAATGTACCAACCAAGCATGTACATAGATATGTGAACCACATGTCTGGAGCAGCACAGGAAGACCGTCCTGAAACCATTTTGACTCCCAAACTGACCAAATGTTTTCTCTGCAAGGAGGGAGGGGGTGAGGGAACCTTCCCATTGTCTCAGGAATTGGGTAATCACCATCTGAAAGGAATGGCCATACTACCAGGAAAGGCAATCAGATAAGGCATTATCAGATAACCTGGCAGACAGGAAAAACAACATTCAAATTTCTGTTGTAGACCGCCTTTTCTATGATGTAGGTATGATGTTTGTGGGGGGTGGTCTTTGGTTTACACCCCTTCTGTGGTGTATGTATGATGTATGGAGGGGTGGTCTTGAGCTCCAGGGCAGGGAATTTAAAATGTCTGTATAAGGGCAGGCACACCTTTGTTCTGGGTCCTCTCTCCTGTGTGTGAGAGGAGCACCCTGTTGCAACAGCTATAATAAAGATCAGGCTTATTAGCTGCTTTGCTTCTCAATATTCTCTGGTTGGCCTCTGTTATTTTCTCCTACCGATGGAGAACCTACAAAGGATTCTATAAAGGGCTCTTGTATACCCCATAAGGGAATAAGGGCAGATTTTGTTTACAAAAAGCTGTAAGAGGCACCACATATGTGGTTCCTGCAGAGAGAGAAATACGAGCTGCAGTGACTGTGGGTGCTGAATTAAGGGGTGAGAAATTAAGATTTGGAGAGAGACTATATCATCACACACGAGCTACTTGCCCCCCAAATGTTGCCTTCTTCAAAGAGGACCACCTGGCAGGCATGACTGGTGGATTTCCTTCAGATCTCCCAAAATATGGTGTCCAGATCTCTGAGCTGGTCATCTCCATTAATCAAGGAACTCCACGGAAACGGCTGGTAGGGCAGCTGCCTGTTACATTGCTGTTACTCTGCTGGTGGGGTGGTAGGGCCAATTTCCCCCTCCCTTGTCTAGGAGCTCCACACTGAAATGCAAAGACCAAGAAACAAAAAACAACAACAACAAAGTGTCTGTGTTCCAGGTGAAATTCAGCTGCTCAGCCCAGGCAGATCAAGACAGTTAATCTGGCCAGTCTCTCTTGTATTGATACTGTCAGCTTTGTAGTTGCAAAATTATGAGCCTGCCAGGTAAAAATTACGAGCTAGGCTTTAAAATTCAAGCCATTTGAAAACATAAATCTCTGAGGTCTTTCTATAGTCAATCCCTGCCCCCCCCCCCAGTTGTTGTTTTGTAATATCTATTACCATGAAAGCAGTAGTGGCTCCCCCTTGTGGGCAAGTGAGAGTGTGCTGGGCTGTTTTTAAAATTGTACAAAAGAAAACTTTGTGTGTGTGTGTGTGTGTGTGTGAGAGAGAGAGAGAGTGATTACTGTTTGACTCAACACTGCACTACCATGGTATGGAAAGCTGCTTTTGCAGGAATTCCCTCTTTGGTTGTCACCAAAGACCTCCTTGTCTGCATTTCATCCCTGTCTCTTTCCAGCCTGACACTAAGTATATGTTTCTCTGGAAGTTAAATCCTACTGTGCTCAATTGGACGCTTCTCTGCATGCTTAGGCTGCAATTCCTAATTTCAGATTTTGCCAGGAATATGCCCCATTGCACAGTGAGTAACCATGCATAGGACTGCAGTGTTAGAATTTTGTTCCTAAATGCGTATCATTTAAACAGCTGCCATCTTTAACTCTGGGCAAGGGAGAGGGAAGAAATATACCTCCTGTTTTTAATTGTGTAAGACCCTTCCTGGTGTGAAATATGATCAGGAATGCCCTTGTTCACATTTTACATCGGCAGTTGGTAAACGACATCAAAGCTTTCCAAACTTTTCATGTTGGTGACACTTTTTAGACATGCATCATTTCGCGACACAGTAATTCAGTTTTACTAGCAAAACAGAGGTTAAACTAACCCCTTTCCAGCCCCTGGAGGAGTGCGGGGAGTGTTTGTATGAAACACCTACACACTGCAGCCAACACACTAATGTGTCAAGACATACAATTTGGAAAGCTCTGAAGTACATGATCCTAACTGAGACATGATGTTTCAGCCTTAGCTCTCCTGTCTGCAATATGGGGATGAAAAGGCTGGCCAACTTTAAAGGGTTGTTGAAAGGATTTAGACAATAATAGGGACACAGGAAGCTGCCTTATGCCGGAGTCGGTTCCCTGGTCCATCTGACTCAGCTTTGACTACACTGATTGGCAGCAGAATGCCAGGATTTCATTCAGAAGTCCTAGTCCAAATTGGAGATGGCTAGGACCCAAACTGGTAGCTTTCGCAGGCACTACTACTGACCTCTCAGTAGGCATTAGGGGAACAATTTGCATTTAAAGGCCAAGCTCTATCATATTCAAACTTTCTGATATAATACTTGAAGGGAAACACAGTCTCAGAAGAGAGCCCGTCCCCATAAACTGTTAACAATATTATCTAGATGCTGAATGCTTATTCAGACAACCCTAGATATGTCTACTCAACAGTATGTATTCAGTAGGACTCACTCCTAGCAAAATTGCTATAGGATTGTGTAACCTAAGTATATTAGATGTCGAAGCATTTTAAAACTTTTTAGTCTCCTTGTTTTTACAGATGTATTTGAAACTCTAAACGCGAAAAAAACCCAAAACCTGCCTGTGGCTTTTCTGTTTAGCATGGGTTTTCTTGCCTGTCCTGTTTCCTTTATCTAGATCTTCAATCACTCTGAAATATCCTAGATTCCCTCTAAGGGCTACACCAATGCCCCTCAAATCTCCCAGTCTTGTTTTCAAAGAAAGATGCCTAAGGGTTTCTAAGTGATTTTTCACACACTCTGGCTTAACATCTGAGTTATGTCCCCCCCCCGCCCTTTTCTTTCCTTTCTTTCTTTTTTAAAAAATATGCCCTTTGTTTGTGCTTTTCTTCTTCACTCCCAGTCTGATATTCAGAGCGAAAGAAAACAAGGTTTTCAAACCTGTTCTCCTCAGGATTTTTTTAAAAAAAACCCATTGTGTGCAAGCCGGTTCCATATACGTAATATAAAACATAGGAAATACTTGACTAAAAAGCAGATGGATCTCTGAAGCGCAAAAGGTGCAGTAACATAAAAAGGGGGTCAGAGAAAGGAATGTTTTCCATTAGAGCTGCTTATTGAGGTCTTTCCAATGGAGATGATGGCAAGAGATTCAGGACAGTTGTGCTATGAAAATTGCTGTCTCAGGATCTGAGGAAAGCCATCTACTAAAAACGAAGATCATGGCCACTGGTCCCATCACCTCCTTGCAAATAGAAGGGGAAGAAATGGAGGCAGTGAGAGATTTTACTTTCTTGGGCTCCATGATCACTGCAGATGGTGACAACAGCCACGAAATTAAAAGATGCCTGCTTCTTGGGAGAAAAGCAATGACTAACCTAGACAGCATCTTAAAAAGCAGAGACATCACCTTGCCAACAAAGGTCCGTATTGTTAAAGCTATGGTTTCCCCAGTAGTGATGTATGGAAGTGAGAGCTGGACCATAAAGAAGGCTGATCGCCAAAGAATTGATGCTTTTGAATTATGGTGCTGGAGGAGACTCTTGAGAGTCCCATGGACTGCAAGAAAAACAAACCTCTCCATTCTGAAGGAAATCAGCCCTGAGTGCTCACTGGAAGGACAGATCCTGAAGCTGAGGCTCCAATACTTTGGCCACCTCATGAGAAGAGAAGGTTCCCTGGAAAAGACCCTCATGTTGGGAAAGATTGAGGGCAGAAGGAGAAGGGGACGACAGAGGACGAGATGGTTGGACAGTGTTCTTGAAGCTACCAGCATGAGTTTGACCAAACTGCTGGAGGCAGTGGAAGACAGTGCCTGGCATGCTCTGGTCCATGGGGTCATGAAGAGTCGGACACAACTAAACGACTAAACAAGAACAACAACAAGAGAAATTCATTTAGAACAGTAGCCACTACAAAAAGCCACTAGTCATGATGGCTGCATGCTGCTTTGGGGATGAGATCTGTGTGCCTGTCAATCAGGAACAACAGTAGGAGGGGACTTCTACCTTCATGTCTGAATTGTGGACTTACCAGAGTCTTCTGATTGGCTAAACAGAATGACAGACTAGATAGGCCTTTGCTCTAATGCAGCAAAACATTGCGGAGCATTATCCAGAGGCTTTAAAGAAGACTACAGAGCTGGACACTCATGTAGACATAATGTATGAAGTGTTGCTGCCGTTTAGAAAATGTGAACTCTTGGGTTGTGTTTGGGGAACGGACTCCCCAAAATTCTCCATCCCATTTATGGGGAGGGGCAGGATTTGTCAAATACTCTTTGAGGGGAGGAAGAATTCTCGAACAGTTTTAGGCTGGCTGGGGGGGAAAACATTTCTCAGAAAATTAATAAAGCTCTATTGTTTTGGTGGAAGAAGGAAGCCACATGCCATGGACATCAGAGATAGTGCAGCCCCAGAAATCAACGTTCTGCTGTCTACTGCATCATTTCACTTAGTTTGAAACGAACCCTTCAGGTTCTTGCTACCTGAAAAGCTTGGTATTAATCTTTGCTTCATGATCGTGTTGTTGCTTATGATCTCATAGAAATATTGAAAAAGAATAAAACTATTAGTTGTACTCACTCTCATATTAAATTTGAGATAGCTAACCTTTCACCGAGAAGCCCATGGTCCCTGTCTGCCAGTGCAGCTAGGTTCATCTTCTTCAATCCTATCTCCAGAGCAGTAAAGAAAGACCTTAAGAGACGGGTTAAGCTAGTATTATTAATATTACTGGGCAACATGCTATGATGAAGACATAGTGAAAATATCTTTGGAGCTTTAGGAAATGCTGGCATGTAATCGAGGCAGTTCATTATTTAAGAATAACCAAGAAACAAGAAAGGATTGTTCCTAAATTTAATATTATTAAATTAATATTATTACCAGGGAAGAGACATAAAAATGAAACAAATACTGAGCTTACAAACTAATCTATTATTAAAAGGGTTATTCAGAGGCCCTTTTAAGTTAGATGTTGCCAGCAAAGCACTTGAGTTTAAGGGTATAACTTAGACTAAAATTGTGCAAGTTCCTCCATCTCTGAGTCTCCCTGACTTTGTGTCAGGAGACCTTCTCTTTCCTCCAATGGGACAGCTCAGAGAAATCACTGAGTAAGATCCTTCACTGGAAATTTAGCTCCAGGCCTTTAAAGCTTCTTAGAAAGCTTTTGAGAGGTGCTTGTGCTTATGGCAACAACCAGTATTGCCCTTCTTCTCTGCATCCTATTCTCTCATACCACACCTTGTTATGGCATGCATAGTATTTGCCATTTTGAAGTAAATTTGTTTTCAGAAATATCTTTCTTTTAAGTAACCTGATCCATGTTTTAGGCGGCAATCCTAACCGCCGACTGGCACCGGTGAGGATTGATGGAGTGGTAGAGGCAGGGCCACATCCACAGCCCTGCCACTGCGCTGGCCAGGGTGGAAAGTGGATGCAGAAATAATGCCCCCTTTGGTGTCCCAGCTCCCAGGCTAGTATGGTGGACTGCATTGTGCCTGCAGTTGTCACATGATGGCAGCAGGACTGGCTCAGGATCCAGAGGACCCTGTGTCAGCCTAGCCCCCTCCTTGCCCCTGAAATGTCTGATTCTGGAAGCTTCTGCTGGCTGCCGCCAGTGGCAAAACTACCAGTTGCAGCTTCCTCCATCTGCCATTAGATGCCTAGGGGTTTTCTTCATGGGTAAAGCTCTCCCACCAATGACAGAGCTTCCCTGCTGACAGAAGCTGGTGTGGCATTCGTACGGAGCCCTCGGTCGTCTCATGGACTATTGACCCGTACACCACTAATTCGCTGCCACCAACCAGGCCCTCTCCGGTAAGTCAGGTTCTCAAGTTAAGAAAGAAGAGTGTAGTTTATTGCAGACACAAACAAACTTCAGCTGCATTCCTGTGATGGCCTGGGAATCTGATTCAGAATCTGAACCTGAGGAGTCCCAGCCTGCACAGGAGTCCCCGCCTCCAGGGCCGGCTGAGCCGGGGCAGGGGCTTGAATCTGAAGGGCCTGCACTTGTGCCAGATCCTCAGGAGCAGACACCAGATGTATCCACTCTGGCTCCGGAGGTGATTGAGAGCCCATTGCCTGCAGGTGCGCCTCTCCCAGCACTGTCAGGGGAAGGTGAAGCTGCCCCTGGGTCCAATAACCCTCCAGCCTCTCCTGAGCTGCAGAGGCTCAGGGCAGAGAGGCGGAGGGAACTAAGTTCTCTCAGGAGGAGTGCTTGCATTAAGGCCAGGAGAGGCGGGTCACCTGTGGGCCGGCACCGCCCCTGGCCTCAGAGGAAATAAAGGCCAGTCAGCCCAGTCCCAGGTTGCAGGAGCAACGTCGTTGGAAACCTGTTTCTGCCAGCACCCAGACCTGTTCTTTAGAGTTCCCGTCCACGCCCGGCTTCTTGCTTTGGATCCTGCTTCCCCCCCTCCAGACCCTCGACCCAGGACCGGACTCTGACCACGCCTCACGGTAACCTCCCCCCAGGACCAGCACAATTCCAAACGTTGTTACTCTTTACCTTCTTAGTCTTATTTTATCCTGTCTTTATCTCTTCTACCTCCCCTCACACAAGAACCAACTACACTAACTGTCTCTCTATTTCCAACTGCCTGCCAACTGCTTTTCCAACATCCTTTCCCAACCAACCAACCCACTAAAACCAACCAACTACCCACACCCAAACCTCAGGCTAAGCCCTTTTATAAACAGGTAAGCTCCACCTCCGACTTTCCTATTGGTCTACATTTTAACCCTTTCTCTCTCCACTGTACAGACATTTTCAAACAAACGGGCAAACGTCACAGCTGGACACAGGGATACTCATCTGCTCCACCCGAACCCCTTTCCCCATGGCTTATTGGCGGGGGGGAGTGGTTTGGGCTGCTCTGCCAAGGCCTGCACAATACCTGTTGGAATTTCCAGAAAATACAGGTATATGATCTTCATGGAGAATCTAACACATTCTGTTTTAACACAAGGAACCCAGAGTTTACTTAACAGCTGGGATTTGATAACTTACCTGTGAGAAGCATACCGTGATAAATGGGCTAAGAGAAAAGAACTGGAAGAAGCCAATTGTTTCCTTCAAATAATATTAAAATAATAAATGATGATGATAATAATAATAATAATAATAATAATAATAATAATAATAATAATAAAAGGTCCGTATAGTTAAAGCCATGGTTTTCCCAGTAGTGATATATGGAAGTGAGAGCTGGACTATAAAGAAGGCTGATCGCCAAAGAATTGATGCTTTTGAATTATGGTGATGGAGGAGACTCTTGAGAGTCCCATGGACTGCAAGAAGATCAAACGTATCCATTCTTAAGGAAATCAGCCCTGAGTGCTCACTGGAAGGACAGATCGTGAAGCTGAGGCTTCAATACTTTGGCCACCTCATGAGAAGAGAAGACTCCCTGGAAAAGACCCTGATGTTGGGAAAGATGGAGGGCACAAGGAGAAGGGGACGACAGAGGACGAGATGGTTGGACAGTATTCTTGAAGCTACCAACATAAGTCTGACAAAACTGCGGGAGGCAGTGGAAGACAGGAGTGCCTGGCATGCTCTGGTCCATGGGGTCACGAAGAGTCGGACATGACTAAACGACTAAACAAAAGCAAAAAAAAATAAAATAATAATTGTAAGTGGATAAACAGCCAAACGATTTTATTCATGGGCAGAAAAAAAGAGCCCCCCAAATAATAATTTCAAAGATTTCTCAGTAAATTCTTCTTGGAGACGTTTCATCCCAGCCTTCTCAATTATTGCAGTTGCGCCCCCTTGCCTCCTCCTATCAGCTTTATTTGCTGCCACTAGCAGAGGGAGCAGAAATCACAATGCAATGTTGCCTCATCACTTTTTCAAAAATCACTGTTGCAGAGGGAGCGAGGAGGAAGCCATTATGTCTTCCGGTGCATCTAATTCTGAGGACATCCACATAACGAAAAACTCATTCTGCTGTCTGTCACGGAGACCTTGGCATAACTTTATGGAGCGTACAGGAAACTCTCAGGTGCGAGAAAAGACTGCATGACAAAACTGATCAATGTTTGGAAGACTAAAATCACAGGCAGAAGGCACTTGGACAAATAGGTCAACATAGCTGCACTCAGTTGCTTTCTTTGGAAACTGCATGATGGTCTCACCCGGCGCATGTTAGAAGCAGGACATTGTGCTCAGGATACAAATAGATATACACCATGTTCTATGCATGCACTTTGGATTCCAGAGCTCTGGTTTTTTGCAGCTCCTTACATATCTCACTCCTGCCAGCCTAGCAGTTCGAAAGCACGTCAAAGTGCAAGTGGATAAGTAGGTACTGCTCCAGCGGGAAGGTAAACGGCATTTCCGTGCGCTGCTCTGGTTCACCAGAAGCGGCTTAGTCATGCTGGCCACATGACCTGGAAGCTGTACGCAGGCTCCCTCTGCCAGTAAAGCGAGATGAGCACCGCAACCCCAGAGTTGGCCACGACTGGACCTAATGGTAAGGAGTCCCTTTACCTTTACCTTTTTATATCTCACAAACTTCTCATGAAGGTTTGGGAAGGGGTGTTACAGAGTAGGATTTAATGTGACATGAAGGGCTGTATTCAGAAAAGGAAATCGACAACCCCTTCCATGAATGTCTGGATGCTCTTAGACTGACCACTGAATCTCTCTCTCTCTCTCTCTCTCTCTCTCTCTCTCTCACACACACACACACACACACACACACATTTTTGGCCCATCTCTCTCTCTCGCTCTCTCTAACCAACAAATTGGAGAAGCATGGCTATATCACTGGCATTGTACACATAAGTAGATTGGTAACATTTAAAAGGCATCTATATTCAACATTTATTATTATTATTATTATTATTATTATTATTATTATTATTATTTCTACTCCACCCATCTGGGCACTCTGGGCAGCTTCCAATATATATAACAGCATATTAAAAACATTAAAAACTTCCCTATACAAGTCTGCCTTCAGATGTAATAATAATGGCGAGTACCATGCAGAGATAAAAGAAGCGCAAAAGTGAATGTATGAAGCTTCCCTCCATGTGACGTAAAGTCATAATAGGATGATCCTCTCACTGCACAGCAGCCAATTTCATTCAGTGGAGATCTTTCTAAAAACTACAAAACAGGGTGCGGCCAGAATAGGGGATTTATCAGGTACTTGGTGGACCAAAATGCATGGCTCATGCTGGTTGTGAGTCCTAGAAGACCTGCTCCCTGTCTTGTGGGCTTTTTTCAACCTGGTCTGAGAGGGCAGGACCTGGACTGACTCCAGCTGCAAAAGCAGAGGCCGCTGAATGGAAGAAACCCCAAGGATCATCTAGTCCAACCTGTTGCTATGCAGGAATCTCAATGAAAGCGTTTGGGTCAGATGACCATCCAACCTCTGCTTAAAAATCTTCAGTGACGGAGAGTCCACCACCTTCTGAGGTTGTCCGTTCTACTGTCGAAGAGCTCTTACAGCCAGAAAGTTCTTCCTGATGTTTAGCTGGAATCTCATTTATTTTGATATGCTTGTAATTATGTACAGTATTTTTTTTTTTCATGTTGTAAGCTGCCTTGCGCATAGTTTGAACTATGGAAAGGTGGCATACAAATAAAATTATGTTTGTATGCATTGAATACCATCCAGATGTGGCATAAGTTTGATGAGCTGCTTATAAAATAGCAATTATGGGATTTGAAAAACATATTCATAGACTTTTCATCTGCTAGTTGTGGACTTTGCTGAGCGTCAAACAAGCCACACTGCTTGTACTTAGCAGCCAGATGGGCAGGGTATAAATAATAAAATAATTCTTCTTCTTCTTCTTCTTCTTCTTCTTCTTCTTCTTCTTCTTCTTCCTGCCATAATATTTAATAGAACTTTCTATTTGTCATAACACCAACACATTTCCCAGTTTTGCACCACCAAGAGTGTTTGAGGCAAGTTATACTAAATATCCCCATCATCTCTTACCACTGGCTATATTGGCTGGGGCTGATGGGAGCTGAAGTTCAAAAACATATCAAGGGCCACAGAATGTCCCTCCCCCATTCTCAAAGCAGCTTGTTTGGGTGTGTGTGTGTGTGTGTGTGTGTGTAGAAATTCAGCTGTGTAAGAAGGTTTTTCTACACGCTTCCTCAGCTGTAGTTTCTATGCTTTATTTTTACATGTTTCTTTCTTATTTTAACTAATCAATGCACCTCTAAATGTTGGATAATGAGGCTGGCAGTACCTGAATGCAAAAGAAGGATTAGTTCAATTTGATTTTAATATCTATTATTTAAAGCCAATATGGGAGCTTCCAGGGATAATGAGAGTCGAACGATACTTTGTGTTCTGATTCATTACACCACAGCCTTTGTTATCCTGTATATTTTGTTTCAGTAATGTCAGCATTTGTTACTCTTGGCCAGTCCATTTCCAAATCCCTGCCAGATCATGCCACATTCGCTCGGTTCATTAAAATTATCTGCTGAAATTATTGATGAAGCTTTGTTTGTTCATATTCCTTACACAGGATGTGATTCCAAACAATTCCATCTCTCATATCAGCATACACAAAGAGGTTCCTTGTTTGTACAGCCTCTTTGTTCTTTGTCCTGTACTGCTTAATTAAGGACATAATGGTGGTTATTATAGTCTTCATTTTTTTTTAGACTGGCTTGGAAGTAATGAGGTCTGAGGCAAAGAACTGAATGCTATTTAATTCAAATCAACTTACTTTTTAAAAAGCCATTCACAAAAGGAGTTCATCCCTATGATGTTTGCTTCAGAAATGGTTTGTACCTACATTTTTCTCCTCTTATTTTACACTGGGTCCCACTTACCAAGTCGGAATTATATGAAATATTGGGAGGGCAGGGAATCCCTCTACAAAAGGTAGGTTCCTGTTCTTTAGCCTAATGAAGAAAATCTAGTTTGTGATCAAATTAATGAAACATAATGTTGAAGAAATGTGATGCCACTTCTTTCAAATTTTGTCGCTGCTGGATGTTGGATCCTTTTAATGATGACTGTTCTAAGTGCATTTGTTTTAGAATTGTTTTGTGCAGTTTAGCTGAGCTTTATCCACAGTTTTATTTCTATGCTACTTAGAGAGCTCTTTGATCAATCAGTCTACGCAGCTTCCAAAATAAATCATATTTCACAGGGCAAAATAGGATTTTAATGTCACCTTGGCAGTCTAATCAAAACGTATGCATTGAAATCAATAAGCAAATAAGGCAGGTGCAATATGCATACCTATTGTGGCCTCTTAGATTAAGCATCAAGGGGGACATTTGCGGAAATGTGACACTTTCATTGCTTATCCTATAAATCACAGATGGCCTTAAAGTTGGCAGCTGTCTCTCCACTGCTGTCCCCCCCTCTTTCTATGAGAATTTGGTTGTAAGGAATTTATATCTCCACTCAACACCAAAAAACATATTACTGTGCTCATATAATTTACTGCTGGAGCATTGTGTGGAACGCTGATTGCAACAATGGATGTGTTGCATTGGAGATCACATTCCTGGATGCAAATGCATCCCTGAGATGCTTACGTGACTACATCAGAAGTGGGAGATCTTGTTCAGTCCAAGGCCTGCATTTCCTTTTGGGCAACCTTTCCAGGCTATATGTCAGAGGCAAAAAGTGGACAGGACGAGGGACTTCTCACCTCTGTACAACAGCCTACATTCAGCCACAGGGATATAGGCTTCTATTCCCCTCCCCTCCAACAAACAGGCATCTGTCCATCATCCATTCTTGGAAAAGAGTAAACTGGGAGGAGATATGATAGCCATCTTCAAATATCTCAAGGGCTGTCCCACGGAAGAGGGAACAAGCTTGTTTTCTCCTGCTCTGGAGGGTAGAACTCGAACCAATGGCTTCATGTTACAAGAAAGGAGATTCTGACTGAACATCAGGGAGAACTTTCCAACAGTAAGAGCTGTTGGACAGAGGAATGGTCTCCCTCAAGAGGTTGTGGACTCTCCTTCCTTGGAGGTTTTGAAGCAGAGGTTGGATGGCCATCTGTCATGGATGCTTTAGCTGAGATTCCTGCATTGCAGGCAGTTGGACTAGATGATCCAACTCTACGATTCTATGATTCTATGATCCAGGGAAGCAAGAGGTGTCATCACAATTCAAGGAAACTTTTTTGGCCAGGCAAAAACACGAGGGGAGCAGCCAGCGAGAGGAGTGGCCTGGGATGCCCCACCCTTGTACTACATGAAATAACCAGCCAATATCTGAACGTGATGACATACTGCTAAATGTGTGATTTGACTCCATTGAAAAGTGTTTGCATGTGAGGCAAACTGAGGTGAATTCTCCTGCGGTGTTTTTTTTTTTATAAAAAAAGTGATCTCATTCGCACATGCAAATTGTCACTTGATGAAACAGTGCTCACAGTATTAGCGGATTGCCTCTGAGACATATGTGAATTTGAAACCTTGATCCCTTGATGTATTCACAGCTGCTGGATATTCAGATAGTTTGCTACCACCGTCTCCCCCAATGGATTTACAATGCAACCCTACTCATTGTAAGACCCAATGCAATGTCTATTCAGAATTAAGCTTCACCAAGTTCAGTAGGATTTATTCCCAGGGAAGTGTGTATGGAACTGCAGCCTCAATCTACCGATATACAGAATCAAACCAGCCTGGGTTATAAACTAGCTCTAAAAGAAAGAAAGAATGTATCATCTATTTTCTCTGTCTTTATTCTTGGGGGTAAGCATGACATCTGCCGAGGCTGCTTAAGAAGTTAGAAATCCAATATTTTTGCTATATTTGTTCTCCCTTATGTGGCATGTCACCTCAGGGCATTTTTGAAGCAGAATCTTGAAGAATAAACTCATCCTGATGCACATCAAAAGCCCCCTTCAAAACTAAGATGCTTCCAAAATGCTCCTCAACTGAATTTCTTCCTCAGATTTTGGAGCTTTTGTTACATTTATATCTTGCCATTCTTCCATCATGGAACTGAAGGTGGTGGATATGAAGCTTCCAGGTGTTTTCTGATCTGGGTGCTGGCTGGATCTGCTTGGCTTCAGCAAGATGGCTGCTTTATGTGCCTCTAGGTCCTAAAGTACTTGGGGTCTGTCTCCCAAGTGGAACTATTAAATTAGGAATAAACCTGGGCCAGGACTTTCAGCTCAGGGTTTGTTTATTTTATTTTTTAGCAATTCATGGTGTGAAGGAATGAAAAGACTTCTTTATATTAGCAGGAGGATGGGATTTCTCAATGTATCAAGCAAGTTGGCTAACCTTAGTTTGGGGTGACGTGAATATATGTGTCGGTGCTTCTGCATTCACAAATCCTCACAACCATCAAACTCCTACCCATAATTCCTGGAATCTACATGAAAAAGACCCCACTATACAATGTAGTAGGGACGCGGGTGGCGCTGTGGGTTAAACCACAGAGCCTAGGACTTGCCGATCAGAAGGTCGGCGGTTCAAATCCCCGCGACGGGGTGAGCTCCCGTTGCTCGGTCCCTGCTCCTGCCAACCTAGTAGTTTGAAAGCACGTCAAAGTGCAAGTAGATAAATAGGTACCACTCTGTCATGAAGATAAACGGCATTTCCGTGCACTGCTCTGGTTCGCCAGAAGCGGCTTAGTCATGCTGGCCACGTGACCCGGAAACTGTATGCCGGCTCCCTCGGCCAATAAAGCGAAATGAGCGCTGCAACCCCAGAGTCGGTCACGATTGGACCTAATGGTCAGGGGTCCCTTTACCTTTACCTTTATACAATGTAGTATCATTCTGGACCCAGATACGTAGCTGGAAGGACATAGAGGGCCTTGCGATGGCTTGGACCTGCTGGAAGGAATGCGGTTAATCTGCTCGCCCCTTCCTGAAATGGCAGAGTGGTCATTAGCAAGGGAAGACAAACAACAAACAAAGCTCGTCTAAGGGGGAGGAGGTTGAAGCCGGCATTCCCCAACACAAATTGCTGAGAGGAGCACCTTCCAATGCAATGAGGGCGATGTCAGCTTCAGCCCAAGTCGCCTAATGTTACATCCCACCCGAGGATGAGAATAGATTGGCTCAGCGTTTCAGCCATCACCAGCTTCCACCTGCCTCCACCCTGTCATGCATTAGTAGGAAATTGCTTCCCAGAAGCCAGGTGGCACTTATTTATTTCAAGAACGAGTCAAACTGGAATATTGTTTCTCGATCTAAAGAAATTAATTCTGGAGTCATGCACTCTGCTGCACTTCATGTTGAACATTAGACACTGTATGCAGCTAGGTAGCACTAATAGCACCTGAGGCAATTTCCTTTTTATTCACTTTCTCCCCTCCTGCCAGCTGGAGTCTGGACTAAAAATAGCATCGTTGGTGACAGAATAATGAATCCTAGCGATAAGTGTATTCCGCAGCAATGCAATGAGCTCATTATCTATGTGTTAATGGATGAACAATGCAGAAGAGGGTGGGGGGAGGGGCTGGGCAGTGACATACAGTTACAATAAAACTTCAGATTCCATTTCCTTCTTTCTAACAAAAACAAAAAGGGCAGCTTTGAAGGTTATGAAAATTGTAGCCTGACTGGCTGCTTTCAAGGTACTTAATTAAAAATGCACACAACAAACTCGTCTTAATCCAAGGAACCCCTCTGTGTAAGAAATTATTGGATCCTGTGCTCACTGAAATTACAGCAATTATTTTTTTTGTGGGAGGGGGGCTGCAGGAGCAGGGGAATGATATATACGACATGATCCAGCCAAAGTTACATCTTTCAATGGCCCGTAGTTAGCGATGAAACAATTAAGAACAAGAGGGAATCAAGTCTTTCCTACTGACATCAGTGTGACTTCAAATTACTTAACTTTAGTTGGGTTATGCCCGCAGTGCTTGACGCATTGTGTTTATGCATGCAGACTTGCAGTGTCCTAAAATACACACCTTAATCATCATACTTTTTGAAGCAGAGAATTGATGGAAATGATATCAGATCAAAGGCTAGGACTCAAACTTCTAAGAAAGCAGGGTTTGGATCTTAAATCACTACCTTGAAGAAATCTGTAACATTCATTTCTCCTTCAAATCTCTCCAAATTAGCATGCATTACTATATTACTGTGGAAGGCAAATCGGAAGAGGGGCAGAACTATCCAAAACACTTTTAGTTGTATATAAACCCTGATGAATTCATTGGGACATTTCCTTCTAGATATCTATCAAAATATACTTGTGCAACTATTACTGCAGGAGACATGTACAGTGGTACCTCGGGTTACAGACGTTTCAGGTTACAGACGCTTCAAGTTACAGACTCCACTAACCCAGAAATAGTACCTCGGGTTAAGAACTTTGCTCCAGGATGAGAACAGAAATTGTGCGGCGGCAGCGGGAGGCCCTATTAGCTAAAGTGGTGCTTCAGGTTAAGAACAGTTTCAGGTTAAGAACGGACCTCCAGAACGAATTAAGTTCTTAACCCGAGGTACCACTGTAAAACAATCTGAAACATGTTTAGTTATCCATAAATCCATAAATCCCAATGAAGCCAGTGGGACATTTGCTGGTAGATATGTTTAGGACCATGGTCTTGGTGATCATTAGCACTATTATTGTCTAGAGATATAGTCATTATGTGTTAGTTTATTATAGTATCGGTGCACTCTTAGCAACACCATCCTCAAAAGTGGTCTGCAACTTGATGCTATTCATGTTTACTTCGAAGCAAATCTCGCTCAGTTCAATAGAACTCTCTCCAAACCAAGTTTGAATAGGATTACAGCTTTATTTATCTCACTACATTTTGAATGTAGCAATTCTACTGGTAATATAGCATAAATATGAGCACTCTCACGACACATGTTACAAATAGCAGTGGTCTTTCTAGGCACTTGCAGAAGCATTAGTACAGATGGTGAAAAGTTAGAATCACAATCCTATGGATCTTCTGGGACTGCAGTGGTGGGATTTTGTACATCTACAATTCCAACACACAGGCTACATTGCTTAAAATATGCATTTGATTTTAGCCTTTTGTGTTCCAACCTACAGGTGCACACCCAAAATAGCACAAGCAAAGCTCAGAGATGCTTTTCATGTCCTTTGAGAAGACTATTCTAATTTGGAGGATGCAGATTAGGAGTAAAGTTCAAACACTGTGATTTAGGAGTGACCAAAGGCAGGAAGGCAGGAGATGTGTGCGTGGCTGAAGAGCACTGTAGACATGGCAAATGGGGAAAAGAATCCATTAATACAAATGAGGGCTGAACTGAATGTTCTCAGACAAACGTATCTGTCATGTTTTGGGGAGGTGAATGGGGGGTAGGATACATTCCAATGCATCTTGGGGGCGCCTTAGGCAGTGAGGATAAGGGTTTATATTTTTCATTCATTAGTGATAAGACATAAGAGACAGTAGCAGCCAGAGATGCCTGCCTGCTTGCCTTTCTTCTTCTTCTTCTTCTTCTTCTTCTTCTTCTTCTTCTTCTTCTTCTTCTTCTTCTTCTTCTTCTCCTTCCTTCCTTCCTTCCTTCCTTCCTTCCTTCCTTCCTTCCTTCTGTGGGATGTAAAGGTGCAGTCAAGTGCAACATTCCGAGAGAGAACTAACAGCCAGTTTGTCGGTTGCCGGTAGTTTTGAAGGATAACTGCTCAGTTGCAGTCACTTCAGGACCAACTTCCTGCCTTCAGATGTAAGCCTGCCTTCAGATACAGTTCTGTAAACCTGAATGAATCTGAGAGTAAAATAGTTTTATATTAACATGAATCAGATTCGTGTGTGTATTCTTTAAGAGGGATTCAAAGGGATTGTTAACCAGGAAGGCATCTTTATTAGAAGAACTCAGACAAGTCAGCAACAAGCTGATGGCTGCATAAAGGGGATTGTTTAACTCTGCTAAACTAAACCTTTCCACACCTTCTTTCTTTCTTTCTTTCTTTCTTTCTTTCTTTCTTTCTTTCTTTCTTTCTTATCCCCTCTTCCCTTCTTGATTTAAACAATTTCACCTTTGTGACATAAAAATCCACACAGAAACACATCATTGCTTGTTTTAACTCGCTTGTGGGAACAACTATGAAAGCTGTGAAAGAAGGAAGGTTAAGAACAGAAATAATTAGAGGAACCATTGGAAGTGACTATGAAAAGCAGTAGAAGTATGAGATGATCAGAACCCTCCGAACTTGAATCATGGGAAGTCCTATTAAAAAATTATAATTTGGCAGAATATTCAGATTATTTTATATGTATATGTATAATTTGGAATATTTAATGTGATTGGATTGGATTGTTGAAGTGGAAAATTTAATAAAAATGATTTTTATAAATAAATAAACAATTTCACCTTTGCTTTCTCACAGTGGCAGCTCCTTCTCCATCTTTCTGGTGCCATCTCATCCAACCAAGCAGAGGTTGAGTGGCCATCTGTCATGGTTGCTTTAGCTGAGATTCCTGCATTGTAGGGCGTAGGACATTGTAGGACTCTAAGATTCTATGACTCTAAGACATTTAAGGAAGAAAGGAACACAGGAAACTGCCATATACTGAGCCAGACCAAAGGTTCACTTAACACAGTATTGTTTACACTGCCTGATTCTTTAGGGTTTCATACAGGGAATTTCCCCCAGCTCCACCTGGATGAAAGAAGATGCTCCACCACTGAGCTATGACCCTCCCTTCCTTCCTCCCTCCACTAACTCAGGGATGAATGACTCTGTCAATTTTAGTTTGTTTCCACTTCTCTTTTTTCCAATCTGAAATTCCGTTCATCACATTTCCGCATCGATGTGCAATTAAAAAACACTTTGTGAAAATTTGCCAGCACCTTTGTCACATTTCTCCCAATATATGCATTTTTTAAAATGCAATTGTGCTTAATCTGTGCGTTTTTACAAGCAACCTTGGCACTGTGGCACTGAAGCTATAGATGCCTGCCCCAGGTATTCAAAAGTACTCGGGATGCCTCTGAACATCACTTGCTGGCATATGTGCCAACTCTAAGGGGCTGAGGACAGCTCAGACCCCTAAAGTATGCGGGGACAGGGCTGAGCCCCCCAGTCTTGAGGGGCCAGGGCTCATCGGGTCTCTGTTAGGCCCAGGAAACATAGGAAGCACCATGCTCAATTCAGCCAAAGGCCCATGTTGTCCAACATCTGGCTCTTGCAGTGGACAAGCAGATGCCTCTAGTGTCAAGGATGATTGGTGGGTGCTAGAAGAGATAAGAGTCCAGGCCTCCAGCCAGTTTTACAGGTTTTATTAGGTCCATTTTCCTATTTACACACAGAGCTCTCAGAGCACGTCCGGCTCATTCGGTATCAGATGCAGAGACTGAATGTTCCTTTCGTTTTCTCCAGCATAGCCACTTCCGGAGCCCGCCCCTTTTCCTTCCTCTTTTACGTGAAGAGCTAAGCCCCGGAAATTGCTCCCCCCTCCCTGATTCATTGCTTCCTGACATCCCTTCGTCATCCTCCCCCTCTGATGAGGTGCAACTACTTACGATCGGAGGCTGATCTCTGTATTTCCCCATCATTTCCCCCTTCTCAGCCCCCAGTTCCCTGACATCTAGGAAGTCTGCAAAAAGCATCTGATCACGAGAGCACTCTCCCCACTTGTTATTCCCAGTAAACATGTGACATGGGGGAGGGGCTTGTGCTCATGTGACTTCTATATAGGATGCACATCATGGCACATGCACATATATGTATAAGCAGTACCTTAGAAACAGAAAAGACTAGAAAACAAAGTGAGATGGAAGAAAAGTAGCTGATGTCTTGATGAGAAACAACAGTTGTGCTTTAGGCAAATTATGGCTGTAAGAAAACAATTCCAAAACAAACATCTTCATAAAACAATGGCTGAATCTATCCAATGAACTGAACTGTAATTCACATCTGTCACAAGTCTAATATCTTTGTCTGCTCCGCACGCAACTTTCACAAAATCTACAAACACGTCAAATTATCAGCAAAAAACCCCCCAAAAAACCCTTCCTCAGACAATAGCTCATCAAGTCTGATTTGCTGATACCCTTTTACAAGTAGCAACCCAAAGCTGTGCTTCAAAACTGCAATAATTACAAGACAATTGTTCGGCACAGAGCCTTATCATTTTAATGAATCAAAGATATAAAAACCAGGCTCTCTTTAGACATAGCTCATTTGAATTAAAGTATTAATAATAACTTCTTCCAATCAGGGACAGATAACAAAGCCCCATTGTGAGCTTCAAGCAGACATTTTGAAACTCAGATCATTCTGCTCTATTCCATTTGTAGCATTTGATGGTGTATATATTTATACAGTGTTTAGATGTTTAAGAGAATGTAAGGCTGCAATTCTACCCCTACTTACCTAGAAGTAAGACTCATTTAATCCAGTAGGACTTAACCTCTGAGTAGACATGGTTAGGCAAACACAGGAAGATTTTACAGTGGTACCTCGAGTTACAGACGCTTCAGGTTGCAGACTTCACTAACCCAGAAATAGTACCTCAGGTTAAGAACTTTGCTACAGGATGAGAACAGAAATCGTGTGGCGGCGGCGGGAGGCCCCATTAGCTAAAGTGGTACCTCAGGTTACGAACAGTTTCAGGTTAAGAACGGACCTCCAGAACGAATTAAGTTCTTAACCCGAGGAAACACTGTATTACATTTAGACTTTCATACTTGAAGCGGATCTGGGTGGTCATCCTTAGGGCTGGTTTGTCCACCAATGAAAGTCTGCATTTCTAACCTACCATGCTATTACAGCCCACCAAACATATATAATGACCTGATAGTACAACCTTGACATTCTGTCTGTTTCTGCAGTTCTAGGCAGGCAGTAAAAAACAAGCAAACCATGAAATTTCCCCTCACTTTACAGCTTTAGACATAGGATGCTAAAATGCCCCCTTTCCTTGAGTCTTTTGTGTGGGCTATGAATATTTACAAAGTTCACTGACTATGACAAGTAAAGCAAGAGAATCTTTGGGTTTCCTGGGTAACCGGATGATATTGTCTGTCTTCCCAGCAGCTGATAGCACAGTGTGGGGTGATAGGAGTATCTTTGTACGACTGAGGCCACAGGAGGCCTCACTACAGGACCATGTCAAAGACATTTTGGTCCCTAAGGCAAAGGACAATATGGCACACTCCATTCCATATTCAGAAGCCAATGGACCTGCACAGAGGTGAGGAATCTCAGGCTTGAGGGCCAAATGTGGCCCACTAAGCTCTCAATCTGGTCCTGAGGATGTTTCCCATGTCACAGCACCTCCTCAGCCACAGTTCCTCTGAGTAAACTGTTGAATTAAGAATAGCAAAATCACAGCTAAGAAGCTCAAATCATATACAGGGGTACCTCGGATTACAAACACTTCGGGTTACAAACTCCGCTAACCCAGAAGTAGTACCTCGGGTTGAGAACTTTGCCCCAGGATGAGAACGGAAATCGTGCGGTGGCAGTGGGAGGCCCCATTAGTGAAAGCGTGCCTCAGGTTAAGAACAGTTTTGGGTTAAGAACGGACCTCCAGAACAAATTAAGTTCATAACCCAAGGTACCACTGTATATGACTGACACCCTTCTTTGGACATTGACCCACCGCCCAGACTTTAACCTTCAAAAACTTTACTTCCAGAGACATAGTTATGGATGAATTAAAACATAATATTTACAGTCACATGCTTCTCCAAGCATGGGCTTACAGTCTCTTCTTCTGACTTCCAAACAACTGTATTTTCCTTCCTTTCCAGAGCTCAGCACTCAGCCTTCTGTATCTCAATTAGGCCACGAGACATTTCCACTTTTACCTTCTCCTGCAGCTTTGCTTTCTTTCTTTCAAGCAGAGGAGAAGCATCCCGACACTCTGTTCAACTTAGCAGTGTTCACAGTGGATTCTAAAACACAGTCATCTTGCTTCCCATAAAATGGAGTCTCTCCTTCACTAGATACCTCCCATGTGACCAATGTTAGCCAATCACACGAGAACTGCTAGAGAACTCTCTAGAATTCAGTTACTAACCAATCAAATTTAAGTGCATACAAGCCTTTATAATTTCAGTGAATTAAATTGCAGTACGTAACATAAACTATATAAGCACACACATTACCGGTGAGAATAAATGGACCACAGTCAGCCAAAACCTTGTTAGTTTTTAGAAGGCACATTTCTGCATCATTCTAACTATAATGTTTATCACATCAGTATTTCTGCTGCCTAACCCCGTCCATGACAAGTTATGGGTTGGATGCTTTCTCTGGCTCCACTTTATAGGAGGCAAAAGAAGATCTTGCAAATGAGCTTATAAGAAAAGTGAGGAGCATAGCCATCCTTCCCAGAGGGGATCTCTTTCAGGCTTCTCTTCAGTCCTCCTGCTGAGGTACGGGTCAGCTTCCATTCCCCCAGCTTGCCTTTCCCCCTATTGGCATCCCAACTCTTAAAAGAATCTTAAAACATTCCACAGACGAGCGGATAAGTAAAACTTGCCTGACTGCAACTTCTGACAAAGAGAAGAAGACAGTTCTTGATGCTGAGACTCTGGAGAGGAAGGACTGAGAGGGCCTTCTTCACAAGAGTAACAGAGGATGAATTCTGTGGAGATTATGCCAAAGGGTTGGACAGAATGCTGAAAACAAAGTAATGTCTGCAAAAGAGGCTGTGAATTTGTTTGAGCTGGGGAAGGGGGGACACCTTAATTGAACCAAAGCTTCAAAGAATGTAACAAAGTCGAGTATGAAATAAGAAACCAGAGCAAGTTGTAGCTGCATAAATAGGTATAAACGACACAGGGATTTAAGGCGTCTTCAGTGGGAATGTGCATACAAGCATTTGTTCAGGTTGCACTTTAATTGAAACCTACCTAATTAGTTGGGGCCTATTCTCTGGAACTCCCTGCCAATTGATTATGTGCACTTTAAAAAAAATGGTTTTATTTGTATTTTGAAAAACAAACCAAAACTGTTTTTAAAAACCGTCTTTATTGCTATTGTAATGAACGTTTCATACCAATTTATTCAAACTGCTTAGATTTTTAAAAATTAAGCGGTGCATAAATCTATATCTGATCTAGGCACTGGATAAATCAACTTCTCCAAGGCTGTCCTACCTGACTATCAAGGTCCACCAGGGATGCTCTGCTTGTTGCCCTGCCTTTAGATTCTGCAGGGCAGGCGGCAATGCATGACAGAGCATTCTCAGTGGTGGCTTCCCAGTTCTGGAAATGCCTCCAAAATAACATTTGACTGTTCCTCACATTGGCCACATTTAGGTACCAGGTAAAACCTATTTCTATTTGCCCAAGCCTTTGGGATATAATCAGTATTTGTGGGCGATTCTGTTATTTTTTGTTATTTTTACTGTTGATGCTTTATTCTCCTTCATATCTGGCTATGATGTGGTGTTAGTGATATTTTACTGCTGTGTGCTGCTATGCATGCAATACTGGATTGTTAGCCACTCTGTGTTTCCATTGGGAGGGCTATTGTTATTGTTTTGTACTTAATATGGTAAGTATTTTTGTGGTTTTTATATTGTAAACTGCCCTGGGATCCTCGGATGAAGGGCAAATTTAATTAACTTTGTGCTATTGTTGTAACCCAAAAATGGTTTATCTTCTGAGTTTACCCCTATAAAACTCAGAGACAAGAAGAGTTAGGAGTCTGTTGTTGTTTACTGCAAAGCAATAAGTTACAGTCGAATCCTTTTGCAAAACTGCAACCCCGCCCAAGGGTCTGGGCAGGGGTATTTATAAGTTTCAAACAAAGCATTTCAGTTTCCACCAATCATATATATCATTACCTTATGGTTTGAGATACCCAGTGCTTTTTTTCCTTAAAAAAACATTTAAGAGTACTCTCATTTTGACTCAAGAAAATCACCATTTTGTAGTTCAAATCGGGGAAAATAAATACAGTAAATGGACAAAAGTACAAAGAACATGCATTACCTCATATTACACAGCTGACAGCTCACAGTAACATCCACATTGGCATGAGGTTGTGTGCACTAACATCTTCCTACTCGTATTGAAATACTGCCCCACAATGAGGCTAGACTTTCATCAGTGAAACATCACACGTCCACATTCCACACTGCTTCACACATTAAACGCTCGCTTCCATCTGAGGCTCAGGAAACACTGGGAAAGGAAATGAGGCCGCCGTCGGAACTGATGATTCACCATGCTAAAGAAGAAACTAAATTTAGATTCACAGAATGTTTAGGGGTATGCGTACCCCTGCGTACCCCCAGAAAAAAAAGTACTGGATATACCAGCTCAATGAAGTCCTGTGTTTGGTGACCTGAATGTGATATTGAGAGATGACATTTGGATTTTTGGTTCAAATGTAGTGAATATGCTTGAGGTTTTCCTAGGGTCAGGCCCTATTTTCTGGCACCTGCCCAGTTTTTAAGCAACTGAATGCCTGCATCGCCGGTGTAGCAGCACTTACTTGGCCCAGCGTCAGCCATAAAACTAAAATATTAAAAGCCCAGAATGAGTGAGAGAGCGGTTTCATTTGTTTTTTATCTGACTAAGATGAAGCCTTGGAATAATCAGGCTAAAGTGAAAGAGGATACCTGGCTAAAGAAACAATTTATTCCAATTAGGCCAATTATCTTGGCTATAGTTCACCAGCGTGAAGTGAAAAAAAGGCAATTAATGTGCTTTGGCGCTGATACCATTCCTTTGGACTCTTAATTCTTTTAGGGCTATTAGCTTTTTAAATCCACTTCCATGACGGTAAGTTAATTTATACTAAAATCAAATTGAAAAGTAATGTGTAGCTACAGCTACTATCTGAAAAGCAACACCAAGTAAGGTTGTAAACATTCATTGAGGCAGAAGTTGGTGATTTCATTTAGTTGGTACTTTAGTTGGATTTGTTTCGTACAACCGTCCGGCCCAGCAAAAACAAAAGACGGTAGGGGAAATGAGAGAAGAGAAGCAAATGGAGGAAAAGAACCCCATTTTGTAACAATATGGCTTCAGCACAAGGAGTTATACCAGGAATAGCCGATGGGGGAACTTGAAGGAGGAACAAAAGGTGAGGAAGTAAAACCAGAGGGAGAAAGAAAATTGTGGGACCTGCCAGTGCTCTGCATAAAATAAATATGTTTCAGCCATATGTACATGAATTCTAGAAAACAATTCCCATCCAGTGGAATGAAGCTACAAGATCCATCCCAATAAATAATGTCTACTCATCTGCCAGTGAAGAATCAGGAAGTCTATGTCCTTTCTGGGCATTTTCTTTCAGTTTGAGATAGCACCAGTGCTTTTTTTCTGGGGGGGGGGGGAGGTGTGGGAACTCACCACCAAGTTTGTTGGTTGGTTGGTTTGTTGCGGGTCCAGTTGCAGAGCCACATCCTCCCCACCCCCCAGCAATGGCTAAATGTAAGATGTGATAAATAAACTCAAGCAGGCAATGATCTGGATTAGAAATGGCCTCAATTTTATGGATTACAGATATACAGTGGTACCTTGGGTTAAGAACTTAATTCATTTTGGAGGTCAGTTCTTAACCTGAAACTGTTCTTAACCTGAGGTACCACTTTAGCTAATGGGGCCTCCCACTGCTGCTGCGCCATCGCAGCACGATTTCTGTTCTCATCCTGAAGCAAAGTTCTTAACCCAAGGTACTACAGTGGTACCTCTGGATGCAAACAGGATCCGTTCTGGAGCCCCGTTCGCATCCTGAAGTGAATGCAACCCGTGTCTGCGCATCTGCGTGTGTGTGGGTCATGATTCGCCACTTCCGTGCATGTGCATGACATCATTTTGAGCGTCTGCGCATGTGCGAGCGGCGAAACCCGGAAGTAATGCGCTCCATTACTTCTGGGTTGCCGCAGAGTGCAACCCGAAAACGCTCAACCTGAAGCTACTTCAGCCTGAGGTATGACTGTATTTCTGGGTTAGCGGAGTCTGTAACCTGAAGCATCTGTAACCTGAAGCATCTGTAATCTGAGGTACCACTGTAGGTGGATTTTTGGCTCAGGCAAATAATTATTTATTTTTTTAAATTTAAAGGAATTTAGTTCCCCCGAGTACCTGCTAAAAACACACACACCTCTGGATAGCACCAACAGATAAATTGGCAGATGCAACATTTTTCAACTGTTTATGTCTGTGACAAGTTGTAGGTATTGCACAATGTGTGTTAAGTGGGTCTTCCATTCCTGGTAGCCAACTGAAAACCAAATGAAAAAGGGCAAAAAAAAAAGAACACAGATTTGAAGAAAGATTGCATATAATTTTATTTGTAATTGTACAAACATTGTAATTGTAAAAATAATCACAACAATTAAAATTGAAGCACATATTCCTATACTGGGGGGCACTGTGACTAGCTATGTTAGAGAATTCCATCAGAAATGGGAGCAGAAATTGCTGCAATTTGACTGTTCACCTGAGAAATCATGCAAGTGAATATGAGCAGTATTCATTCCATTCTTCTTCCCAGTCCACAAATGTTACAGGAATAGTTGCATTGTTTTCTGCATTGTTTTTGCGTACCCAACTTTTTCGATTGTTCCTCATAGAATTTGCTTCCCATTCTGCTCTCCACTTGGATCTTCAGCAATTAAGTGTTCCATGGTAGATTTGAGTTTTTCAGCAATCAGGTCCAAGGGGGAAGAGTTCGTTGGAAGCAGAATTGTCAAAATCACTGCTATTGGCTCACAAAAGACTTCTTTTTTTGGAACTACCAGTCTTGCAACCTTTATTTTTAATTGCATGGAATAACAGAAATGATTTTTGTATACATTTCTCAGCTATACGTAGAAATGCTTCTGAAACGCTGCCAAATGTCTTGGTGTTCCTTACCCAGCGTGTAATTAAAAGTTCTTTGATAAAGCAGGCTCATGTACCAAACTGTAGAAGCAAAAATAAGATTATTCTTCTTCATCCTCTTCCTCATGGACAAAAATGTATTTGTTAAGATGTGGAGTTCAAATTACTGCATCAAGACATTCGTAGTTTCCTTTCCTCATTTTCCCCCAACTTAAGTTCAGTTTTCTACATTTCCACATCAGGTTTAAAAACAAAAACAAAACAAGTGCCTCTGCTAATATATACATTTTTATGTGTAATTTTGCCATAGGCACATTTTAACAACTCATTTTCCCTAATATAATGCATATTTTTGTATGTTGTTTTCACAAATATGTGGAAGAGTGCAAATGATAGCACTCTAGAGATGGCTATTTTGCCCCCTTCCTTGCCATGTTTCACCAGAAAGTTAAGACCTAAAATTAAAAATTAAAAAAACCCCAGAAGGCTTTCCCTTTGGGGGTAATAAACTTTAGCTGTGTAACTTTAAATCATCTGCTGCCTGGGGTTTTTTTTAAAAAGGTATTAATGCTATTGCGGTTTACTATGCATATGTGAGACTTTTTAAAACTATTACTTTGTTGGTTTTATTGTATTATTCTTTTTAAAAATGTGTCTGATTTCAAAAATATTTCAAAAAGTTTTTTGCCTTTTTTTATTAAGTTGCCTTGAAAACACTGTAGAATGACATAGCATAACTTCATAAGCAAGCAAGCAAGCAGTATTCATACATAGAACCATAGGAGTCAACTCCTAGGGGCCAAGTTCCCTTCGCCCCCTCCATAAAATATTCTTGCCTCCCCTCCGATGTTGATGGATCCCTCTATCATTTGTAACCATGGGAGTCCTCCTGCCCCTGGCTTTAACACTTTCATGTTTACATGATGCTGCAGAAGTAAACCCTATACAGTGGTACCTCTACTTACCTTCACCTCCGAAACAACAGGATATCCCAACAACTGAAGAATGGCAACAGAAAGTATTGGAGTATGCGGAAATAGCAAGGCCAACTGGAAGAATCCAACAGCAGGACGATGAGAAATTCCAAAAAGAATGGTCCAGATTTATGGTATACTTAGAGAAAACTGCACATAAATAAAGACATTCACAGGACTGAAATAAAACTCATAACGTTTATTGTAAATGTTTGGTTAGACCACAAGATGTAATGCTGTATTATAATAAGGAATTGTCAGGGAACTGCCATCAGAGCTAGAGGCGAAGGGAAGGCTCCAGAGGGATGGCGGAGAGGGTCCCAGTAGGGAGAGAGGCAGCCCGTCCGCTGGGGAAGGAAATCAGCGTAACACCAGTAGAGAAGGGGGGCAGATGGGGGAATCGGGGAGGAGGCTCCAAGACTCCTCGCCGGAGACCAGCGGAGAGAGTACGGGTACTCCACTGCCCACACCCTCCCTGCGCAGAAGACTTCTGCACAGGGAAAGTAGGAGGAGACTTGGCGTCAAGGAACTTTTGTGCTGGAAGAAGTTTAAGAAACGCCCACTGACGGATTCTGCCAGCGACTGAGACAGTCACGATGCTGGAGGCTGTTCAGTCAGAAAGGGTTTAACAAGGTAACCTCGCCAGGAGTGGCGGCAACTTACGCACGAGCAACCCCTAAATCCCTTACAGGAATGTATGTCTAAAGTACAATACAAAAATTTGTAAAGGAATTATAGACACTTATAGAATATATATATAGTAATCACGCTTAAGCAAGAGCAATGCAGAGAAGCCAGAAGAGGGGTGGAGGGAAGTTAACTTGGATAAGATATAGATTTAAAGGAGAATAATATTGTTAAGCTGTATTGTGTTTAAGATATTTGGAAAAATTTAATAAAAAATATTGGGGGGAGTTACATATCCTTCGGGATACATGCCCAGCAAACCCAGAATTATTTTTCTGGGTTTCGTCACACACACATGCGCGGAAGCACTCTATGCACATGCGCAGAAGTGGCACCTCTGGATACACACACCTCGGGATCCAACCGGAGCTCTGAAATGGATCCCGTGCACAACCAGAGATACCACTGTATTTAAAAGCCTCTTTTGCTATAGCATCGTGTTGTTTGGGAAGCAGTTGTCTTTCTGCCACCATTCATCACAATTAAACAGTATGCGATACAACCACGCGCAGATAATCTGTAACTATGTCATTTGCTTTTCATCATCAGTGATGCATCCTAGAGATTGGAAATACATAAATAACGTGCATCGGTAAGAGACCATGCAGAGCAATGGTCTCGAAAAACCACCACTGTACTGTGGGTATCAACTTTTAATGATTCCAGTTTACTGTGTGTGGATATAGTGTCATTATTTAGTTTATAGTCACTAGATGGCACTGGACTTAGTGGAGTCAGGAGTTTCCTGTGCCATGCCGTTCTTGTTCAAGAGAAATGATAACGTTTTTGTCTGGCTTCCTGGCTGCTGCGTCCTCTAAGCCTTCCATGACCAGTAATGGGGAGGGGAAGCATGGAGACTCGTGGTGTGATGGAAATCTATAGGGCGCATAAAGGTAAAGGTAAAGGTACCCCCTGCCCATACGGGCCAGTCTTGCCAGACTCTAGGGTTGTGCGCCGGGAGCCAGCGCTGTCCGCAGACACTTCCGGGTCACGTGGCCAGCGTGACGAAGCTGCTCTGGCGAGCCGGCACCAGCGCAGCACACGGAAACACCATTTACCTTCCCGCTATAAAGCGGTACCTATTTATCTACTTGCACTTAAGAGTGCTTTCGAACTGCTAGGTGGGCAGGCGCTGGACCGAACGACGGTAGCGCATCCCGCCGCGGGGATTCGAACCGCCGACCATGCGATCGGCAAGACCTAGGCGCTGAGGTTTTACCCACAGCGCCACCCGCGTCCCACATAGGGCACATAGTTTGTTTTAATTATTGGTGTAAATAATTATAGACTGCTTTTTGAGAACATGCCACCCACAGTGGCCCACAACGTATATGAAAACATTGCCTTATATATGATGGCTGGAAAGGGAACCACTTTCTGCAGGCAAGTCATTTTTGATGGCCCAGAACAACACGCTTCATTTCTCAAGCAAGGGAGCCGGGTTGAGGATAACACCTTTCCCTGGAAGGATTCGAGAAATGATGTTCTATTTGCATCGTGTCCTGTTAGGAGAGCTTGAGCTGCACACCAGGCAATTGTGAGGATTCAGCCAAGAAGAGAGAAAGCAGAGATTAATGCATTAGCCATAGAGACTGAAAATAGTAGCAGAAAATCACTTCTGGAGGAAATGGAAAAGCTGAGGTTGATGTGCTTTGATGTGCTTTCGAACTGCTAGGTTGGCAGGAGCAGGGACCGAGCAACGGGAGCTCACCCCGTCGCAGGGATTTGAACCGCCAACCTTCTGATCAGCAAGTCCTAGGCTCTGTGGTTTAACCCACAGCGCCACCCACGCCCCTGTATACATTGCCTTTAAACATGCCTGCCTCCACCAATGACCATGGTCTCTAATTTCAGTTCTCTCTCTTTTTAAATTTCATTTATTGATACTTATTCAAAGATATACAGAAATACGTACCCATTACAGAGTATCTTTTTATAATATACTGAAATAAAACAGCTGCTTAAGCCCCCAAAAATGCAAAGTAGGAAGGAAGAAAATACAAGAAAAATAGAAATCTAAAGAAGGAGAAAGAAAGAAAGAAGGAAAAGAAAGAAGAAACTAAAAAAGATGAAGTAGAATAAAATGACTTCTGGCTCTCTGCAGCTACATATAATATTCATTCTTTAGAATCCAACCATTCTATCTTCTATAAGCCAGTATTTTTTCAGTCTTCAAATCCAGATATTACAAGTTCATTTTCTCTTTCATGCAAAAAGTCCATAAGAAATTCCCAGTCCTTAACAAATGACAGTAATGATTTTCCTCTAATTAAACATGATAGTTTAGCCATCTCGGCTAAGCTAAAATTCCAGTAGCCATAACCATATTTTCTCATATAAGCAAAGGATCAGTGTTTTGTGATTTTCATACCAGTGTCAACACTGTGTGACACAGTAGAAAATCTAATCTGGTATGGGGTAGTCATCTGTTTGCTTCTGAATATGCAGCCAGTTGGAACAATGTTTCAATGTGGTAGTAGCAGCAACAGCAGGAATATATGTTGTAAATTGTCCAGTGATCTAAGGGTCTGCAGTCTGCTGTCAGGCTGAAGAGACTATATTTCTTGAAGCTGCATGTAGATACCTGCCAGGAGATGGTTACTAGCCTCCCTGTAAGCAGCAAAACAGAACAGATGTTGGATAAGTACAAGGCAGGTTTGCTTCTTGCTGACAGCTGTCCAAACCAGGAAGATACCCAAAGAGGATTTATCATAAATAAATCTTCTACAAACTCTGTGGTGCACAAAACATTTTTAAAAAAAATAAAATAAAAATGAATGTTAGGCAGCAGGTTTCTTTGGCATCAAAATTTTCTGAATAGTTGGTAGAACACCTGTTTCCACATCGTGGCTGTCATTTCACATTGATTAATGTGAAAGAAGCATTTGCGTTGGTTTTTTAAGGATGTGCAATGACAATATTCACCTTGTATGAAGTGTTTAAATGCAGCCGGATGTGTCATTCAGGTTGGATTAATTATTCAGATCTAAAGATAACCTGTTAAAGCTCTGTTTGCCCCCTTTAACTCCAATAGGAAATCTAAAAATGGCTATAATACCCCCTTTTCACATAAGTGGGTGAAATTTGCAGGCAAAGGAGCCCATCCAATGTTGATTGAGCCAGCCAAATTTCACCCAGGGGGTTTCCTGCCATTTCCCATTTCTTTATTTATCTATTTTTAAAAATGAACAAATCTCCATTTTTAAAATTTTCTGCAAGAATTGAAGGTGAATTGCAGGGTTGCCCACACCAACCATTTTAAAGTTGTTAGCTGCTCTGAGCCCGGCTTCGGCTGGGGAGGGCGGGATATAAATAAAATATTATTATTATTATTATTATTATTATTATTATTATTATTATTGACCTTGTTCTCTTACGAAGGCAATGGCACCCGAGCTCTGGCTGAAAAAAAAAAGCCCTGCATACAGTACTGTTCAATTACCATTGGTCATTGGAGCTCCTCTCCAAACCCAACCACACTAAATCATTCATGATGAAGTATGTTTCTTGATACACAGAAAAACAGAGTGGCAGATGAAAATGATGGACTTTGTGGAACTGAAGAAGAGTTTGGATTTGATATCCCGCCTTTCACTCCCTTTAAGGAGTCTCAAAGTGGCTAACATTCTCCTTTCCCTTCCTCCCCCACAACAAACATTCTGTGAGGTGAGTGGGGCTGAGAGACTTCAAAGAAGTGTGACTGGCCCAAGGTCACCCAGCAGCTGCATGTGGAGGAGCGGAGACGCGAACCCGGTTCCCCAGATTACGAGACTACCGCTCTCAACCACTACACCACACTGGCTCTCAAAGCTGACTGGCGAAGCTGACGGGAAAAATCTGAAATCAGCATGATCAAGTACAGTGGTACCTTGGGTTACAGGCGCTTCAGGTTACAGGCACTTCAGGTTACAGACTCCGCTAAACCACAAATAATACCTCGGGTTAAGAACTTTGCTTCAGGATGAGAAAAGAAATCGTGCTCCAGCGGCGCAGCAGCAGCAGCGGGAGGTCCCATTAGCTAAAGTGGTACCTCAGGTTAAGAACAGTTTCAAGTTAAGAACGGACCTCCGGAACGAATTAAGTTCTTAACCCGAGGTACCACTGTATTCCAAAAAGACTGGAATACATTTATTCAATATTTGAAAGATCATTGTAAGCAATTAACAACACTAGTAGGGTTATGTGAAGACTTGTAATGAGGAATTTTTTACCTTTCTATATTTACTTAAATTTTGAGGTATTTAGTAAAGGTTATAATAGAATAGGAAAATATGGTGGTACCTTGGTTTAAGAACAGCTTAGTTTATAAACAACTTGGAATAAGAACGCTGCAAACCCGGAAATAGGTATTTTGGTTTGTGAACTTTGCCTTGGAAGCGGAACATATTACGCTTCCTGTTTAGTGTATCCTGTTTGTAAATTGAGTCCCCTGCTGCTAATCAGAGGCTTCCTGTTGAGTCTGTCGGCTGTTGAGTCCCAAGCACCCACACAACAGAGAGGTGATATTTGGAGCTTTTGTTTTTGCTTTTTTTGGCGTTTTTGTTTGTGTGGCTTTTTCATTTTCTTGTCTGTGACTTGTTCTTCATTTTATGGGACAGACTTGTGACTGTGGCTTGTGACTTCATTTTTGTGACTGTGGCTTGTTACTTCGTTTTTGTGACTTGTTTTTGTGACTGTGTGTGTGGAACCCAGTTCAGCTACTGGTTGCTTGTATGAATTCAGAAATGGATAAAAGTCCCCCATCCAAACAAAGACGATCATCAGTGCACATAAGAAAAAAAATATTTTTTTTATTTTTATCACCTACAATACTGTCTTATTTATTTTATAGTACAGTACATTGATTATTGTCTTCATTTTATGGATCAATGGTCTCGTTAGATAGTAAAATTCATGTTAATTTTTTTCATCATCTGGAACGGATTAATCCATTTTCCATTACTCTCTTTGGGAAAGCACGCCTTGGTTTAAGAATGCTTTGGTTTAAGAATGGACTTCCGGAACGGTTTAAATTCGAAAACCGAGGTAGGTAAAGGTAAAGGGACCCCTGACCATTAGGTCCAGTTGTGGCTGACTCTTGGGTTGCGGCCTTCATCTTGCTTTATTGGCTGAGGGAGCCGGCGTACAGCTTCCGGGTCATGTGGCCAGCATGACTAAGCTGCTTCTGGCGAACCAGAGCAGTGCACGGAAACGCCGTTTACCCTCCCGCTGGAGCGGTACCTATTTATCTACTTGCACTTTGACGTGCTTTCAAACTGCTAGGTTGGCAGGAGCAGGGACCGAGCAACGGGAGCTCACCCCATCGCGGGGATTCGAACCACCGACCTACTGATCAGCAAGTCCTAGGCTCTGTGGTTTAACCCACAGCGCCACCCACGTCTCTAAACCGAGGTACCACTGTATATAAAATGCTGTAATATAAAGGTTAGTTTTGAAAGTCAAGAGGTGGGCGGGAAGGAAGTCGACAGGCTCTAAAGAGCCAAAGTAGTAATGTGCATAATAATGATGTGATTATATATGTTTAAATGGAAAAGTAATAAAAAATATTTTTTTAAAAAAATGATACAGAGAAAAACACAACACCAATATCTATGCAGTCAGGCGAGATGCATTACTGCAGTTCAACAAGATTCCTAGAGGGTGCTGAGCAGCACCACTGAGGCATGTGGCCTGAGAAGGAATGTGGCCTGGGTTCTCCACTCCAGACTAAGAGATGGGGTTGAAGCAGAACTAACTTTTCTGCCTATATCAGCCAAATTTTGCCCAGCTGACTGCTGCTCCTCCCAGAAGCAGCCTCTGCAATTCCTCTCGGGTCGCCAACTTATTCCCAAACAAGTTTGAGAAGCACAGCACCGTATATTATGTGCTAAACCCACTTCCATATTGTACTCCTCAGTCTGTTGACTTTTTCATTAGTCAGTTTAATATGCCATCTATTCATGCATAATATAACTGCCTTCAATTTGCTCTTGTAATTAAGGCACATGTACAGGCATTCATTGTTCAAATCTATGATGAATTATAAAAGTCATTAAAACCGAGTGAGGGGCTGCTTTGACAATGGAACAGGGAAAGCTTCGGAATGTTGAGAAGATTAAATGTATTAGTTCTTAATACATGTAAGCTAAGCCAACACACACATATATTGCAGGAAAAGAATTCCCTTTCCATTTATAAAAAGCACATGCTCACAAAGGTATCTTATGTTTTATACAAAAGGTAAATGTAAAAGGTAAATTCTGGTCCGTAAGCAACATTCCAACATCCCTATTAGTGAAGTAGCTGTATTTGGCAAAGAAAAAAAAATCACAAAATGACTCATTTACAAATATGTGTGTGCTGGTGTCAATCATCAGGTGTTCCTTCTCCCCTGCAGTCCTTGGGGCAACCTCAAATCTGTGCTGTCTCAGGTTGAGCTTTCTTTGAATATTTGTGACCCCATCCCCCATTCCTTCTTTCATGTTCTCCTTGCATCCATTGTCTTGTTTGCCATCCAGGTTCCTGAGGCCAAGAAAGTGTGCACAATATTTTGTGACATTTTTGTTAGCCTAATACCCTGTTATCCATTTTGAAGTTTTTTTTTAATGTTTCTGCCGAAACCAACAACAACACAACACTATTTTTTGGTTCTTCACTCCCCCCATAGCACTTGCATAATTCAAAATTACCTTAGCCAAAGTTATTTTCTTGAAGGTGCCAATGAATTACAACCTGAGCTTTATAAACACTTTCATTTTCAGCGTGCTTCCCCCCTCCCAATTTTCCCATTTCCCAAATCAACTAATAATAATAATAATAATAATAATAATAATAATAATAATAAATTTTATTTATATCCCGCCCTCCCCAGCCAAAGCCGGGCTCAGAGCGGCTAACATCAAATGTATAATACATTAACATAAAATCAGACAATCAATTAAAATACATCCTCAAATCAAATCAGGATCAGAATAAAATCCAGTCGGATGGCAACCCGCAGATTAGGGTTGCGGACCTTAAATGCTCACCAGGCTCAACTGTTCGTGCTGAACTTATATGGGCCTGTGAGAAAACTGGGAGGCTACTTTCGTGTAAGTTCTTATGAAAGGGGAGAGGAGTCAGACTGAACCCCAACCAAAGGCCTGGCAGAACAGCTCCGTCTTGCAGGCCCTGCGGAAAGATGTCAAGTCCCACATTCCTCTTTCACTTATGCATATGAGTGTCTGTAAATTATTCAGACATCTGCATTCAGAATCATGTCTCGCAACACTTAAAGCTTATCTAAGATATCGCGTCTCTCAGTGACTCAGCTGAATGAGTCGCCTCCATTCAAAGCCGTGGTACGTGACGGGAGATCATTTGAAAGCTCTACTGTTCTGTTTTGTCAGAGAAGAGTGTTTTACGTTGGGAAGTCAAGTCATCTCTTGATGTTTCAGTCATTGGGTGATGAAGATGCATGGATGAACATTAATACTGGTACCATGGAGGCAATTGTCACCGCCTGGCTGGCTCAAGAATGTGAAATCATTGTGATGGTGCCCAGTCAGACATCTTTTCCTCTACCCTCTTCTGCTTCTGTCTTCAGCATTAGGGTTAAATCCATTTTCTGTAACTTCGGACTAAGGTCCTTGGAAAGAATAACTGTAATATCAAGAATCAACAACCACAATAAAAATATCTGTAGGTTTAATTTGTAAATGAATTCTACTCCATCCCCTTTAGTTCTGCTGCACACTAAAGGGTAGCTTGCTTGGTTTGTGGTACTTCTGACCAGCATGGTCCAACCACACCATTAGGTCAAGTCATGTCTAGGTGATGCTGCTTTGGTGTGTAGGGGGAGAAAAAACAGTTGTTTATGCCAAACCACTTCCAGTAATTTTCTTTATGAATATCAACCAGTAAGGGTTCATACAGCACAGAATTGGCCGGGGTGATGACTCTTAGAGTTGCTTTGCATCAATTAAAGAAGCTGAGGAGTCAAGTCCAGTGAGGCAGCCACCTCAGTCAGCAAATGTTGAGAAATGTGGAACAGCAGCAGGTGTTGCAGGACGGAGGTATCCATGTTGTGTGGTCTACCCTCCACACCCTTAGCTAGACACTGCACTCTGGCATTACAAAGGTTAGATTCAGCTGCCTGTCCACGCAAATTCTGCGCATGGAATTGGGAGAGGAGTACCTTGCAACTCTTTTCTGAACTGGATTTTTTTGTGTTTGCACATCAAGGCCCCGAGCCCTCTCCCATTTCTTGGATAATAAAACACACAGACACCAGAATTTAGGTTAATGGGATAACAAAGGCCACAACTTTATTGGTTTGAGATGTGAGCGGTATTGGCTAAGGCACTGGAAGTGAAGGACATGAGGCAGGAGTTGGTAATGCAGGTGAGCTGTGCATAAGCAAGCTGCCAGCTACCTCTGCTGAGGCTCTTTTTATTAGCACAATATGCAAAACCAGTCAGATACATTTTGGACTGTGACCTTTACATCTTCCAGTTGTGTGATCATGGGGTGGTACAACGTTATTTTGGCACCTGTTTCCACCCTGTCACTTTCCCCTTGAACAATGTCTAACGAAGGAGACAAAGGTCACAGACAGGGCACGGCAGACCACTGAGAAAGCCAAAGGTTAGACAGAGGGCATGATGTTCAGACAGCTGAGGCTTGTCTGTGGGTGGACCACACCCAGCGGTCATTCTTTCAGAACCAACTATATCTGACACCTGCCCGCCATGCAGGTAGTCTAGTAAGGGTCAACCACCAGTAGGGGGAGCCCTGTTGATGTATATCAGGCATGGCCAAACTTGGCCCTCCAGCTGTTTTGGGACTACAACTCCCATCGTCCCTAGGTAAAAGGACCAGTCGTCAGGGATGATGGCAATTGTAGTCCCGAAACAGCTGGAGGGCCAAGTTTGGCCATGCCTGAGGTACATCAACTGTGAGCTCCCCCAGGGACCCTAAAGGGATCATGGCATGGCCCTAACCCATACCCGGGCTTTGGATAAGATCAAAACCCCTGGATCCCCTTAACGGAATACCCTTAAAGAGGAGAGGCAGGTGAAGGCCACAGCCTCCCCTCCCATAAACCAGGTTTTGCCAATGGTCGGTCAGGGGCCATTACCCGGCCGAGACTCCCTGTAATGTGGGCGGCATTTCCACGCCCCCCGCTGAACACAGGGAGAGGGTGTGGCCAGCCTGCAACCCCGCCCCCTGGGAAGGGGAGGGGCCTTATTGCTCCGAACAGTTTTAGATCGTCTCTCCAATTTTCCAGCTTGAACCACGGAGAAACATTCCTGTGGCATTTCTTCATGTCTTCGCTCCTTGTTGATTTAGACAGAAGAAAGAACATTTGAGAAAGTTAATACATGTGGCTTCTTTAAAAGTTCTCCCCATATTTCCTTGTCCAGAAAGTTACCTTTAATTAATTAATCTATCCCATTTTTAAACTGCCCTTCATCACTTAAGAACCCTTGGCAGTTAAAAATTATAAAGTTTACAAGGGAGTTGCAATTTACAGGTCACCCAAGCTAAATTTCCTATGCAATTCTATGCACGTTTACTCAAAACTCCCTGTGTTTGACTGCAGTGTCAAAATAATTTTGGAGGTTCCTTTTCAGGTAAAATTACCGAAATAGTCTGAGGAAGTTGGAAGAAAAATAGCTTTGAGACCATTACCAAAATCTGGATTGGATGCATGCAACTGAAGATTGTAACTAGATTTTCTGTAGGTAATTTTCCAAAGTTAGATTTCAAAAGTTAATGTGGACATTCCTTTTCAGGGGACACATTTGAATACTTTTGAGGGAAGTCAATTACAGTATATGTTATGTACTGAAGTTCTCACCCTGGGCCAGCAGGGGGATACTGTAGATAGTGATGCAAATGAAGGATCGAAAGTGACGTTCAGTGATTGGATAGTTTGTATGCAAATGAAGGATTGAAAGTGACGTTCAGTGATTGGATAGTTTTAGAAAGTTGTTACAGTAACAAGGTACTGGAGTTCTATATAAGCAGGCTGACTGAGCCCTTCAGTTCAGTTCTGTTCTGGCATCTGAATAAAGAAGAGCTGTTTGAAGAATTGCTGTGTCGTCTGATATGTTCACCCACAACTTAACAGTATACTTTGGTAACAAATTTGTAAAATTCATACAGCTGTACCTAGGAAGCTTATGGCATAGAATCAAAATCTTCTGAATCTATGTTGTTTCATTTCATCCATAAGTCCATTTTCACTACTTAGCTATGTCCTCTGAGAGAAGTAGAGAAAGGACTTCTTCAAAAACCTGTAACAGGAACTACTGTCTGGGAGGGGGACCTGCTGTCTGTGAGATTAACAAGTGTCTTTCATAATTGCAGTTTCAATCATCCTCTTCGGATTCCTTCTTAGCTGTGTGGTTTAACAATATAATTTTCTCTGCAGGAAACTGTATTAGAGAACATGAGTAATAATGTAATAGGATGCTAATAGAATGTGATTGAGTATTGCTAATATGTGATCCTGATCAGAATTTATAATGCTTGTTTCAGTTCTGTGGCTATTTTGAGAGTGAGGCCACATTGCAATATAAGCCTGGCTTAAAAGAATAGCCAGTTTTAATCAAGTTCCTTTGCCCATCTTTTAGTTGGATATAATTGCTGAAGTTAGGGTGGCCTGAATGGCGCCCAAACTGTAGGAATTGTGTGCCACAGATCTATAGTCACCTCACAAACACATCCTTTCTGAATTTCACAGATACAGTGGTGCCCCGCAAGACGAAAAACTCGCTAGACGAAAGAGTTTTCCGTTTTTTGAGTCGTTCCGCAAGACGAATTTCCCTATGGGCTTGCTTCGCAAGACGAAACGTATTGCGAGTTCTTGCGAGTTCTTGCGAGTTTGTTTCCTTTTTCTTAAAGCCGCTAAGCCGCTAAGCCGTTAATAGCCGCTAAGCCGCTAATAGCAGCTAAGCCGCTAAGCCGCTAATAGCCGCTAAGCCGCTAATAGCCGTGCTTCGCAAGACGAAAAAGCCGCAAGACGAAGAGACTCGCGGAACGGATTAATTTCATCTTGCGAGGCACCACTGTATCTTTGCCTTTTTAAAAAGTGACATTGCATATTCAGCATCTGTCTGCAAAAGCAGATGTACAAGTGTAGCATCTTCAAATGGTTTTTAAATGTGTTATTTTGCATATTAGTACTTTACGGCACATTGTTCCCCATTTAAAGAGAAACAGAGCTGCAGGGGTGTTTTTTGTAAGGGTGTTGGGATATACTGTTAACCACCAGTCATACTGAAAAGCGATAGCCAACTTCAACAGGAGATGAAATTGAATCCTTTCAATAGTCAAGTATCACTAACTCAATAGAATGCCAACCAGAGATTTCCAATGGGGAACAACTCATTTTTAAATGTTGAAAAATAAGGGGGAGGGGAGAAAATGACAGAATACAATTAATAGGAAACACAAGTAAAAAAATTAAAAGATTCACACTTGTCTCTGTTAATATTAAGCTATGTATTCATTGAAATGTCTAAATATGGAGTACAGGAAAGTCTGTATTTACTAGACTCCCTAAAGACTTTTATAGGATTTAAAAGACAAGCAAACAGGGCTAACAGCCATACCTTTGAGTACCAATAGTCCGAATTAACTAGCTCAAACATTTTCAAAACCTTGCTATAGACATTTTTGCTGCCATCAAAAAGTGAGAGATGAGTTCCATATTTTAAAGGTACAGTGGTACCTCTAGTTACAGACTCGATCCGTTCAAGTCCAGAGTGCTTCTGTGCATGTGCGAAGTGCACAGAACACTTCTGCGCATGCACAAAGCACGCAGAACTCTGCGCACTCACGCGTGGTGAAACCCAGAAGTATACATTTCTGGGTTTGCTGCGTTCACAAGCTGAAAAGACGCAACATGAACCTAACACAACACGAGGTATGACTGTACTTATTAGCTTCAGGTGATTGTTGTTGTTGTTGAGCTTTCTTATTATCTTTATTAAATTAATAAACTTAAAAGCACCAAATAACAGAATTCTGCAACCTTGGGGCAGTCCTACCACATGTGCCCATAGGTGCCCACCATTTGGCAGCCCCTGCAGCACATGGGTGAGCTGCTTGGCTGCATAAGTGAAAGCTGGCATGGCTCTAAATGGCAGGTGTGGGCCACCTTCAATTAAAGTTCTCTCATTTGGGCTGAAAGTGATTCATAGGGTGATTCAGACCACAGCCCCTTCCATCTTCTGTCAAGGGGATATTCGAATTGGATTCCCACTACAGTCTCTGACTCTGGGAGGGACCAAATGAGATATTCATTAAAAGTTTATGTAAAAATGAAGTCAAGCCTATCGGCATTTCTATATCTCAAATAATTTGCTCACTAAACAAGCATCCAAAGCATGAAGGCGGTTTCTGGAAGAAAATGTGTTTATGGGTAGGATTTCCACACTCTTGCCTTCTTCAGATGAGAATATTTGGCATGTATGTTATTTGATGCAATCTTATGTTACCACGTATGTTATGCAATCTTTACTCTACCATGTGTTTATGCAATCTTTATGTTATCATGTATGTTATTTTATGCACTCTAAATAAATGTAAAGAAGTATCAGCTTTGGTTTTTCATAAAGTGTTACATTTACTAGCTGTGAGGGACAGTGCTGACTATTTATATGGTGTGGAAGGTAGGTGTTAAATAGAACTTGAAGGCAGAGGGCCTAATTTACGTTAGAAAAGCAAAACATAGCTTGAATTTACTCTTTCAGAGTGTCTCTGTGGAATTGGAGCACCACAGGGGCATGACAGCCAGCATAAATCAGGCCAGAACAAGACGTTGTGGGGGGGGGGGGACCAATGACAGCAGTCCCTTGTCTCACTGCTTGAACATCCAATAATACGAGAGATGCAAATGACATCACTGCCCTGTGAGTTTCCCCAGCCTGCCCCAACTTCATTGGCTGCAGCTCGCAAGGCCAGAGAATTTTGCCGCATGGTGACATCGAATATTCAAGGAATTTAAGAAGGGCGCAGCTGGAGTAGACCAATAGCCCATCTATACTCCAGCATCCTGAGCAGGACCTGAGCGCACATTGCTTCAGACAGTAGAGGTAGAATGACTAGACGTTACTGAGGGGAAAACTTGAGAAGATGGAGGACTACTGGTTTTGGGCAGAAGTCATATGTCTTCCAGAATGTCTGGTTCTTGGTTCAATCACTTTCTTGGAGGTCTGATGAATCAACACATGGAATTTGCTTGTTATCAGCTCAGAAGAAGCTCTGAAGCAGGAAATTGGCTCTGGCTCATATTCCAGATCATATCTTACATTAAAGGACAGTAAATGAAATTGTCAGACTATTTCCCCATCTATCCCGGTATTGTCTACTTTGACTGGCAATGATTCTTTAGGATCTTGGGCTGAGGCCTCTCCCAGCAACTGCTACAAAGAACCCTTTTTAATGGCAGAAGGATTGCACCAGAAACCTTCTGTGTGCATTCTAAAAGTGAGCTATGGGACACATTGTAAATTGTCACTGCAGGAAGACATGCATAACCCATGTTCTGAAAGCATAGGTGCATAGGTGAAAGATCCTTATTTCAATCTTGTCATGGAGCATTGCAGAAACCTAACTGAGTCTTTCATTAACATGAACAATCTTTGTGTGTGTGTCAGTGTGAGGATGTTGAGGAAGAGAACTATTACAAAGATTAAGATGTTAAATAAGAGGAATAATCACATCTATTAAGTGTTAAGTATCTGCTTAGCTCTTCCAGTTAACTGGACTGGAACTCATTCAAATTAAAACACTGGGTAATGCTAATTTGGTAACATGCTTGTGATTAAAATAAAAGATGATCAAATGACAAACAAGCTGGGTAGGATGTCCTTCACCTTTGCTTCCTGTTCAGATTATTTTGTATTACAAAATTATACCTGCAAATTATGTCATCACCTCCCCTCTTGAAATGCACATCTACATAAAATATCTTAGACAGAACGCTATTGATTGTCTGCCATACTTTAACCTTGGACCCTATTCTTGGTTTAAATATTGTCTGCTCATGTAAAGGAAACACTATTAATATTATTAATATGATCACAAAGTTGCAAGGGAGTTCTAGTCTAATCCCCAGCTGAAACACTGGGCTATATACCTCTTCCCTTCCCTTCCATTAGTGAACCCACCAAATTAATGGAACAATGGCTAACCCACTTGGGCACTAGGCTGGGAGTTAAGACTGCCTATCTGATCTCCTCATAGGTAAAGGTAAAGGGACCCCTGACCATTAGGTCCAGTCGTGACTGACTCTGGGGTTGCAGCGCTCATCTCGCTTTATTGGCTGAGGGAGCCGGCGTACAGCTTCCGGGACATGTGGCCAGCATGACTAACCCACTTCTGGCGAACCAGAGCAGCGCATGGAAACGCCGTTTACCTTCCTGCCAGAGCGGTACCTATTTATCTACTTGCACTTTGACGTGCTTTCGAACTGCTCAGTTGGCAGCAGCAGGGACCGAGCAACGGGAGCTCACCCCGTTGCGGGGATTCGAACTGTCGTGGGGATTCTGATTGGCAAGCCCTAGGATCTGTCATTTAACCCACAGCACCACCCGTGTCCCTTTGATCTCCTCAAAATGCCTCTCAAAAATATATTTGTGTGCAGGCAAACAGATAGAGGAGAAGACACGGGGTGTAGAGGAGGTGTTGGGGGGGGCTGAATCCCATATACCCTTGGTCATCCAGACCTTGTTGGACTCCATCTCCCATCAGTCCCAGACCAACATGACCAATGTTGGGAACTGATGGGAGTTGTAGTCCACCAACATCTGGAGGGCCACAGATTCCCCACCCTGTCTCAGATAATATGAAGGATGAGAAGCTAGGCATGAACAATATCAGGGTAACCTTTCATGTCAGCATGGAGATACATGTCCCCTATCTAACATTTCTCTGATCTTAGTGACTTGCAACTTTTATTTACTTTCAAACTGGGGGGAAACTGTAGGGCGCCTTCATCTTCAAGATGTTGAGTGATGCTCTGATACTCTCAAGAGCTGAGAGGTACTATGATTTGAGGTCACTCAAAGTGGAGAAGCTGGCTCTGCACCTTTCCAGATGGGACTTGTTAACTGTCAGCAGATAGGAGGATCATGGCCAAAGTAACACTGAAAGCACATACCTGCATCACATGCCTGGTTGTTTGCACTGCTGCTCACACAGTGAAATGTCAGAGCTGTATCTTCAAATGATGAATTTCAGACTTAATTCTTGCGCTTGCAGGCTGAAAATAGCAGTGGGGTTAGCATACAAATATTTCCTATTAAGCATAATGTATGCATATTATACACGCTGGCTTGGGGGAAAGAAACCTGTAGCCATGAATTTTCTGTCTTTCCCACAGAGCTCAAGGAGAAATAGATGAAGTTTTTGTTAAAAGTAAAACATTTGAAATATATATATATATATATATATATATATATATATATGCGCACCAAAGAGAAACAGGGTTGTTTAGGGGATAGAAGGCTGGGATTTGAAGCAGGAAGCCCAAGTTGAAGTATATTCCTAACTTTGAGGTTCGATGAGTGGATTGGAAAAGTTCATTTTCTTACAGACTAGCCAACCTCCCAGGTGTCTTCAAGGTTAAAGTAATGTGTTCAGCTGCTTGGAATAAAGGCAGGATAAAGGTGAATTAGCACTGTGCCAAAGCTTCTTCAGGTTTGATTTCACAGCCAAAGGTACAGTATTTGGGGGGGGGGGTGGAGTTTCCCCGGAAAAGCAATGCTCTGCAAGAGATATGCCACTTTTCACTACCAAACTGGCATCTCTCCCAGTCTCTTGGGAAAGAACTTGGCGGCAGGTTACCTCTTTCGATGGGACTGCTGTACCGCCTGTGGATTTGGATTTACCTAAAGGTTCGTATAGTATAGCTATGGTTTTCCCAGTAGTGATGTATGGAAGTGAGAGCTGGACCATAAAGAAGGCTGATCGCCGAAGAATTGATGCTTTTGAATTATGGTGCTGGAGGAGACTCTTGAGAGTCCCATGGACTGCAAGAAGAACAAACCTCTCCATTCTTAAGGAAATCAGCCCTGAGAGCTCACTGGAAGGACAGATCGTGAAGCTGAGGCTCCAATACTTTGGCCACCTTATGAGAAGAGAAGACTCCCTGGAAAAGACCCTGATGTTGGGAAAGATGGAGGGCACAAGGAGAAGGGGACGACAGAGGACGAGATGGTTGGACAGTGTTCTTGAAGCTACCAGCATGAGTGTGACCAAACTACAGGGGGCAGTGGAAGACAGAAGTGCCTGGCGTGCTCTGGTCCATGGGGTCACAAAGAGTCAGACACGGCTAAACAACTAAACAACAACAACAAATCTTAGCAAGAGATGTAAATGATTGGATGGGATTGTAGCTAGCCCTGAGGTTTGGTTCTCTTTAAAAGGTGGCTGCATCCACTTTCAAGGAAGGAAAAGGCAGCAATATGGAGGGCCTACTCTGACATTGCCCAGAGATGAGTCTTGCTACTCATATAGCTGCAAAGCAATTTAATGGTTGCCTGCAAGTGAGGCAATCTTTAAAGTTTATCCTGCTAGGGTGAACTCTGAATGTTTGCTAAAAAGGGGGTAGTGGGCAAGGAGTTTCACCTTAGCCCTAACCATTAATTCTTCTTCTTCTTCTTCTTCTTCTTCTTCTTCTTCTTCTTCTTCTTCTTCTTCTTCTTCTTCTTCTTCTTCCTCCTCCTCCTCCTCCTCCTCCTCCTCCTCCTCCTCCTGTGTTCCTCCCAGCTCCGGCTGGGGAGGGCAGGGTACAAATAAATTAGCATCATCATCATCATCATCATTATCATATTTGAACAAGAGCTGTGTCTTTCAGCTAAGAAGATGAAGGTGGAGAGATTTCTTTTGACATTAGGAACTGCACCAAAGAGTACTGTATAAGGATCACAGTTGTCTTGGCCTGGCCTTGGTGAGAAGCTCATAGGGCGCAATAAGGCAGCTGCAGCACCATGGAGAGCTCCCAGTGAAGCACTTGCTCCAATAATGATTCTTCCTCCTTCTCAGGATTACTAGCAAGGCTAGTAAAAGACCCCATTACTACCACCTACAGGCACCAGAAGACTCACACTTCACTCAGAGCCTTTCACAAATGGTCATAAAATCTCCAACACTGAGCCCCATAGATTCTTGTCCCAAAGAGAGCAGCCCCCAAGAGACAAATTTGTGAGACCCAAATCACTAAACTTAGAAGGATGAGACTTTCCATCTTCTGCATGCCACACACAATCCCAAATAACACGATCAACTGTTTCCTCCACCCCACAAACCTCACAACATCCAGAGTCAATCCTACTTACTCAGCACAGACCACCTCAAAAAGCACAATGCCGTATCAGAACTCTGAAGAGGCAAACTTGTCTTTGCCATGCTTTCAGTTTAAAAATATAATAATCCTCCAGTGATGGACAAAAGGAGAATAGCCCCTTACCCATAAAACTCACCTCTCACTGCCTTTGCCATTCACCTAACGGAGTCTGTTTAACCCAAATTTAACTTATGAAAAGGCCAATGGCAACACAAGAACAAAGCTGTCCTAGCCATATGATCAGTCATCTCATGGTCAAGGGCAGGCATCCCCAAACTCGGTCCCTCCAGATGTTTTGGGACTACAATTCCCATCATCCCTGACCACTGATCCTTTTGGCTAGGGATGATGG